>NC_060138.1:649454284-650088391 GCF_021461385.2 Schistocerca piceifrons
ATACTTCTTTCAGTCCAATACGTGCACCCAAAAATCTGGAGCATTATTCCCTATTTACTGACTTCTGCTCACGTGCTATAGCAGTTGTTAGTATGGTTGTTTGTTGTACTGGACTGCTCATGTGCTACAACATCGTGTGGAAAACATCAGCTACAACATCGCGTGGAAAACAGCATTTACGGTATCCTCTGTTGCTTTCTCTCTAATGGGATTTATTATATCGGCAGTATCGCCTGCGTAAAGTACACATTCCGCTTGTTGAATGTTAAGTGGACGGTCATCAAATAGGAATAGTAGAGTACCCAAAACTGAACTCTCTCGGACTCCCTTCGTGATTGTGCAGAGGGGCAAGGGGGTAAGTAGCACGGCAGCTGCGGGGTTGGAGGATATGAGAGGGGAATGTTTTATTGTCTGTCTTCCAGTGCCACCAACTCACTGGTGTCCTCGACTCGTACCGACAAGACGCTATGGTATAAACTGTGACATATAAGCAATATGGATTTGTGAATGCGCTTTACAGAGAGTGTCATCTTCAAATACGGTACATGTTTGTAGCAAGGAACCTTAATTTAACTAAGGCTGTTATAATATAGTGCAGTGTTTAGGGGAAAACTAACATTAAATCATTTATCAGACTTTTGTTATAGTGTCTCATATTTAATACTGCACTTAAATATAAGTACAAATACTATTATTAATGAAAGTGATTCGCACATGTAGTAAAACCAACAACACTTCATCACGCGACTATACTGTGACAACTGTTAGATCGCTGAGGTTTGCAGACATCTGAGACAGAGAATAGTCTATACAAAATGTTCAGACTGGTGCCGACTTTTAGCTATCGGTACTTGGGGGCTGGCGGCAAACTTTCCGCGCTCTTACTACAGGCAGTCTATTGCGGACTCATGCTAAATTACGTAGGTTACCAATTAATAATAAGATCGGTACATATGCGGCCCGAGGTGTCACTCCACAATGTCGGCATTCGCTGTCGTGCAACTAAGTTTAACGACCACTGATCTAAAAGGAGACTAGGTGGCACGCACTATGGTTGGAAGTTTTGCCGCCTGCATAAATACTTCTTAGTAATTATTTACGAGTGTGCGCCCCGAGGACTTACCAATATCTGGAGAACATCCTCGTTGCAGTGGGTCAGAGTTCTTTCACTGGATGCCGACTGAGCAGCTGTTTTGGTAGGGGGCACAATTTAGTGGGCATTACTTAGGGTGACGGGAAGCGCCGTGACTTTAATGGCAGTGGCCAGGGCTTAGGCCGAGCTTGGGTGTAGATGGGCGGTGGAACCGTGGGGACATCCGGCCCGCTCTCACCTCACGTACTGTGGCGTACCAGAGGGCCTAACGGACCCCAGCACCGGCCACAATAGCAATAAACGGCTGTAAAGTCTCGCAGGCGATGTGTCTTCCCGAAAGCTGACGTGTGCACGGGGCAATTCGTGCCACTAGCTCCGGACCCCTCCTCGACTAATTGGAATGCCGCAGCAAGTAGGACGTCTTGAAATGCTCCCAAGTTGTTCAGCTTCACCTAGCTGGACTTCGTAGTACTCATCAGGTAGAGAATACAAAGTTGCCCTTACTGCAGAGGCACAGAGCGGAGTGGTGCTACGGATTCATACGCTGGAGGACGGCTATTCAAATCCACGTTCGGTCGCTCAGGTTCAGGTTTTTCGTGGTTTCGCTAAATCACTTAACTCAGTTACCAGGATGGATTCTTCGACAACAACACGGGCAGTTTTCTTCTCCTCTCTTCCCTGATCCGAGCTTGTGCTTCGCCTCTAATGACCTCATCGTCGACGAGACGTTAAACGCCAATCGGACAGACCATGCCGTCAGGATAGAAGTAGCACTGCGGTTCTAATGGCTGGACTGCGGAGCACATTTCCCCGAAGCCGTAGAAATTTCTGGGTCTCCACTTTCTAGTTTTCATTTTCTTTCAACCCACCGCGGAGTAGCTAGACGGCCTCCAATAGGTCTACTTCCACTTAACGACGTAAACAACATGACTTCCTGAGTATTCGTTTACAATAAACAAAACTTTCTCGCATTTTTGCATGCAACATGCCAAGTGCATTTCACTTTTTACTTAAAAAGCATCTTCATTGGGTGTTAGCATCACGGTTAGACCGTTTCCTCTTCATGTTAGCTACATGCATTCGTAACTATGATATTTCTCGTGATAAACGCTTGGAATAGTATCTAAATGACAATTAAACATTTGTAGGTCACACGTTGTACTCGCAATAAAGGGTTCTTGAAAAACAATGAATAAATTAAACGCGCAGACGTCGGAAGTTCTCTCAAAAGAAGGACTGGCAACCAGAAAACGTAAATTGAACTGACAATTGAAGATGACTTTGGATTTCTCGGGCAATAAATAACTTTTCAGCAGTACCGAAACAGGTGACTTCTTTATTCTGAACAAACATGGAATTTATGTTGCTGCTGTGAACGTTGTCCACGCAATCAACTTTCTTAATACCGATATCTTTATTGAGTATCCGCTGATTCACCATTAAAGTGCTCGATGAAGCTGGTTGCTGTGATGTACAGGAATGTGTTAAAAATAATAATTTTTTGTGAAGCAAGTCTGAGACCGTGGCTAGTGTGAAAAGAGCATATGAAATATTTATATGTGAAATATAGAAGTAGTGAACTTGCAGTAATCACTTACTGCTTTTAGATTTAACTTATAATGTCTTCAAAAATAGTACGACGTTAGATCGCATTTGACTCATATGCTTTTTATGGCTTCAGATAAATGATATCGCGTCACATACATATCATTAAAGTGAGGACATTCCAAAAAATAAGGCTTACGGGACTTCAGTGTGGATCAACCACCGAGCCACAGCCGGACTCAAGCATACGTCGTTACTCAGATGGAAGTCACAGCGTATCTCTTAATGATTTTCATTGCAATCCAAATTTCTGCCATGACACATGACTGCGTCAACGATGCAAAGACCATAAGTTTTTCCCTATTTGAAGTTGCATGTGGAGGACTACTTCGCATGAACTGAAAAAGTTGAGCCTAAGAGATCTGCCTACCTCGCGTCTTCTCCGATATTTGTTATATTCTGTATTGATTATCTTCTCCATCGGTCAGAGATTCTTTGCTGACAAATATACAGTGAAATCCAGGATGGTACTGAAGATCGCTACTCTATCTTGAATGATGAAGTTTTGTACTTAAAGAAAGGATGCCATTGGTGTGATGAAAAAACACGTATCACACAGCAACCTGTTGCTTAGCGAGAGCCAGTAAAGTGAAGAAAGTGATGTCTGTTAGTAGTTCCAAACAACGTATCGAATAAAACTAACCACAATCATATTCGAAATTTGTTATAAAACAGTCTAGACTACAAAGGCACGTTTACTACAAGATGGCCGATTTTGATCATCACATGACCATTTTCGGAAAAAACAAAATAATGGTCAATGGCTGTGCACGGAGCAGGAACCTCTGCTGTCATTTAGCGGTTCCTGCTTCGTGTACAGCCATTGTCCATCATTACGGATTTGAAGGTCTGAAGACGATCGTGTGATGGTCGAAATCGGCCATCTTGTAATAAACGTTTTATAATTAATTTCAAGTATTCTATTTTGATCGATAACTTTCTGCTGCAATGTTTTCAAAAACAATCTTATATGTTAAATGTTTGGGCGTAGCGAAAACAAGATTTCCTATGAATTATACCATCGATTTTTATTCGAATTTTCGTAGCCTAACGAAGAATGGGAAATGGACTAATTCAGTTTGACAAGGGTTAGGTCTATATCTGCGAAAAAAGATTTTTAGCTTGAAATTAACGACGGTAATTACAAAAAACTTAATTAGTAATTTGAGGGAAAAGCTGCTGCTAGCTATATAACTGAAGTGTCAAGAAGTTCATCTCTTCAACGCCTAAGTATTTTGAGCGTAATAGTTAAGTTTGTGTGATGTTTAACTGTCAACAGGCTTCCTTCGTATCAAGAACTAAATTTAGGACATTTCGAGGACAGAACACACAAGAAAATCAAATGATGTGTCAAAGAAAAACAAACCACAGCATAAATTGAAACTTCTCGGCTTTCTCTTGATCTGTATACTCTTAATAACAGTAGAATACCGGTACCGATCGATATTTAAATAGATTACATTTCGTGCTTTCAGAACAAGACTTGAATGTAATAAATAAATTGGAAAAAAAAAACGGTCAGATATTTTGCGAAATGATTTGCATAAAAGTAAGAAATAAAATAACTAGCTAAACATTTGCCGCCCTTAAGAACGAGCCTCGAAATGATGTGCAGCAGATGAGGTGCCGGTTGAGAATTTTCAGTTCAGTATTTAACTAAGAATCTTAGAATTTTAAAGAGTACTATAAGATATTTATCTGGTAGAATTTCCCTCAGTGGTAACGTATGAGTATCTCAGATGCTATATATGATTTCGAGCTTCGTTCAAAGACGTAGCAAATGTTTCTCTAATCTACTCTATTTCTTACTTTCCGACAAATCTTTTCACAAAACATTTGATCGTTCCTTTTTGAAATTCTTTTAGTCCTGTTAAATCCTTCACCTTCACTTTAAATAACATCCGATGCACTTTCTAACCTTGAACTAATTTGCTACAGTGGACTATTTCTAACCAACAGACACTGTTGCCGGCTGTCTACAACCTACGGCTACGGCAGAGCCCTTCACATATGACACGACGACAGAGTGCTGCCGGCCAGGGTGGCTGAGCGGTTCTAGGCTCTACAGTCTGGAACCGCACGACCGCTCCGGTCGCAGGTTCGAATCCTGCCTCGGACATGGATGTTTGTGATGTCCTTAGGTTAGTTAGGTTTAAGTAGTTCTACGTTCTAGGGGACTGATGACCTCCGAAGTTAAGTCCCATAGTGCTCAGAGCCATTTGAACCATTTTTGACAGACTGCTTCAGACTGGAGCCTATATTGGAGCCTTTCACCGGTGAAAAATATAGCTCGTCAGTGTTCGGCTACTACTGTTCGCCGTACTACTCTTATTCGTCATAATGCGTTGTTAACCTGATTATTATATCAAAATTATTAGAAAGATAAAACGTAAATATGATTATAGATACCAGCAAGACCAGCTTATGATTTCAATAAGTTACGTGTATTACATATTAATTATTAAAATTCAAGTTCATCCACCTTGCCACCAATTTTCAAAGGTTTTTTTATTTTTTATTTTTTAAATGGACGTTAAACCACAGGATCTCAGTGTCGACTCGACAGACTCATTCCCACGATCCTGTGGCTGACCGTACGCTGAGCTGTAGCACGTTGTCTGTCTGTCTCTCCTTGAGATGTGTACCTATGGCAATCGATGTGACCCACTAGTAAAACAGAAATTCTGATACCGAAGTGGCATAAACGTCACAGAACGGTTAGTAAAAAAATTTATAAAATAATGACTATTGGTCCTACACCTCACCAGGAGACAAAAATACTGTAGTAGTGGAGTTCGACTTAGTGGATAAAATCGCATGATATTTCCAGAGACGGATATCTATACCCTTAACTGCAACTGAGGCGACTATCATTATTCATCGGTTGCTTCTTTAAGCAATATACAAAACGATATCAGTACGTGAGGGTTATAGTGTACGAAAATTGCTTCGAGATACATGAAGTGTTTTTTTCTTTTTCTTGTATGGGTCTGCTGATAGTTCGAGTGCTGCACTCTATTGTACCAAATATAGGAAACTAGGGATGGCCGGAATCACCGAAATCCGCTAGATGAGGGTACGTATTTATCAACTGTGTCATTAATTTGCGAAAGTTGTGGACCTCATTTATTTTCTGCATGCAGACACTGTCATTTTTATACTCAGACTCCCCCGTCCCTCGCACCGTCCCCTTTGCACCTGTAGCAGTGATTATCTACAACGGACGACTTTTATGGTTTAGCGGTAATTTTCCTTATCTGACATTACGTAGAGTTATGATTAAAATTCAGAGGACAACTCGATGCAACTGAATTTGGTCACTACCACATAACTTAGTGATTTAGAGGAGTTCTGCCATTCAGTGCTAGGCGACAACGGTATCGATTTCACGGCAGCAAGGGACTTCATTCATCATAGCTCCGCCAAGAAATGTTTATAAATTACACAAAGCATTTTATGAATCGGTCTAAACAGGGAAAACTGTATCGCAATCCCTACAGTAGGTCCTGTGATCGGCCCGATCATACAGACAGAAACTTTAATTTATGTATGCGTAGAAGACAGATAGATAGATGGATAGACAGAGAAAAGATAGATAGAAGTACACAAATAGATAAGACAGATAGAAGAAGGTAGGTAATGACGGTCACAGGTTATGAGACATTAAAGGACTGGATGAAAGGTGCGAATATCTGATTTCACGGTAGATTTCTAGAAGTATCTAAAGTAAAATAAGACAGATCTGTAAACACATTAGGTGAAGCCTTGGGGTGGTTTAGAATTGGTGGTGAAAAGAAATTACAAGTTGCAGCGTTCCTCGATGGCCGAAGAAGACCACAAGTACACAAAGGCAGGTGTGCAGCTTTTAGTTCAGTAACGCGAGCGTCATCAGGGTGTCGTGAATATTCAGGACGCTCGGTGATCTGGGAGTGAGATGAGTGTGCCACGGTACCGGGTCTAGCTTTCCTTTTAGAAACGCCCGTTTCTACGGAGTCGCTGCGATCTCTCAGGATCGTCGACGTCCACTCGCACAATTTTAAACATTCAGGACGATTTCTGACGCAAACAATATACAGTAAACGTGCTCTGCAGACCGTAAAAACTTTGTTATGAACTTCACAGCATCCAGGAACTTCCCTTATGGAAACTGAATCATGCATCACATGTCATAATCGGCCCGACTCGAATCATCGTGTTCGTTTTCGCAGCTTGTAGCACTCAGTTCGTGCAGTGGTCAACAGTTCTAAATACTCAAGGCATGTCTCTACCTTAACATACAGTATATGCTAACCCAAAGTTCGGCTGAATGGAAATAGTTGCACAGATCACATAGACATGCGTTCTTTAATTATTGAAGGACTGTCAAGTAACAGTCGAAATATATTGTGGATTAAATTCATATCACCTCAGTCTCATCACGTCGGCATTAAACACTGGGAAACGGCAGACCAACTAGTGAAAGCTGCATTTAGGCACAAATGGTTGAGCCTAAATGGCTCTGAGCATTATGGGGCTTAACTTCTATGGTCATCAGTCCCCTACAACTTAGAACTACTTAAACCTAACTAACCTAAGGACATCACACACATCCATGCACTAGACAGGATTCGAACCTGCGACCGTAGCGGTCGCGCGGTTCCAGACTGTAGCGCCTAGAACCGCTCGGCCACTCCGGCTGGCGCTGCTTTTAGGAACTGAAGACGCATGGACGTACAACTCCCAAACACTGTGTCCTGAAAATCTGTGCATGGTACTCAGCTAATGAATTATTCTTGTATCTTGATGATATAGAAAACCAACACTAATTATTTTAAAAAGTTTCTCACTGGTTACGTAATGATGTCTAGTAAAGTTTCAGCAAGGCTGTAGAATAATGATCATTCGATAACAAAGTATGAAGCATACACAGACTAAAATGCGATCTAACGCTGCACTGTTTTGAAGACATTCCAAGCTAAATTTAAAAGCAACAAACTCGTACTGCTTTTGTATTTCACATGTAAACATGTCATAAACTCTTTTGTCACTACCTACAGCATTACGAGGTGCATTCAAGTTCTAAGGCCTCCGATTTTTTTTCTCCGGACTGGAAAGAGATAGAAACATGCGCATTGTTTTAAAATGAGGCCGTGTTCATTGTCAATAAGTCCCAGAGATGCCAGCACCGTACGGCAGATGGAATTTTACCAGCAGCAGCGAGAACGAGAACTGTTTTAAATACTTAAAATTGCGACGTTTTCCTTACTTGAACAGCGTGCAATCATTCGTTTTCTGAATTTGCGTGGTGTGAAACCAATTGAAATTCATCGACAGTTGAAGGAGACATGTGGTGATGGAGTTATGGATGTGTCGAAAGTGCGTTCGTGGGTGCGACAGTTTAATGAAGGTAGAACATCATGTGACAACAAACTGAAACAACCTCGGGCTCGCACAAGCCGGTCTGACGACATGATCGAGAAAGTGGAGAGAATTGTTTTGGGGGATCGCCGAATGACTGTTGAACAGATCGCCTCCAGAGTCAGCATTTCTGTGGGTTCTGTGCACGCAATCCTGCATGACGACCTGAAAATGCGAGAAGTGTCATCCAGGTGGGTGCCACGAATGCTGACGGACGACCACATGGCTGCCCGTGTGGCATGTTGCCAAGCAATGTTGACGCGCAACGACAGCATGAATGGGACTTTCTTTTCGTCGGTTGTGACAATGGATGAGACGTGGATGCCATTTTTCAATCCAGAAACAAAGCGCCAGTCAGCTCAATGGAAGCACACAGATTCACCGCCACCAAAAAAATTTCGGGTAACCACCAGTGCTGAAAAAACGATGGTGTCCATGTTACGGGACAGCGAGGGCGTAATCCTTACCCATTGCGTTCCAAAGGGCACTACGGTAACAGGTGCAACCTACGAAAATATTTTGAAGAACAAATTCCTTCCTGCACTGCAACAAAAACGTCCGGGAAGGGCTGTACGTGTGCTGTTTCACCAAGACAACGCACCCGCACATCGAGCTAACGTTACGCAACAGTTTCTTCGTGATAACTTTGAAGTGATTCCTCATGCTCCCTACTCACCTGGCCTGGCTCCTAGTGACTTTTGGCTTTTTCCAACAATGAAAGACACTCTCCGTGGCCGCACATTCACCAGCCGTGCTGCTATTGCCTCAGCGATTTTCCAGTGGTCAAAACAAGACTCCTAAAGAAGCCTTCGCCGCTGCCATGGAATCATGGCGTCAGCGTTGTGAAAAATGTGTACGTCTGCAGGGCGATTACGTCGAGAAGTAACGCCAGTCTCATCCATTTCGGGTGAGTAGTTAACTAGAAAAAACATCGGAGGCCTTAGAACTTGAATGCACCTCGTACACATGTGCTCGCAAGAAATTCGAGCAGAGTTTTTGTGGAAGGAGTAATAAAACAAAACTAGAAAATACGCCGATATAACCAAGCATTGCAAATCCGAAGTACCTAAAAAAACTTGTGTTGTGAGAATGCGTCTTAATCACGGTTCTTTCTCCTTCAACTCATATAAAATCGTTGTATTAGAACTGCCTTTCCGTAAAAGCGATGATCTAGCAACCACTAACGTAGATAACATTTTCTTTCAGGTGAAACATTATGAAAAAAGCAGGTAAAAATTTTAAGGAGTCCATGGAACTATATCACATTTACTACTTTGTCCTACTCCATATCTTAGAAAGTAAATCTCATAGTAACGCTTACCTACTTTTCGGGGCAAATAAAAGTTGCCCGGAGAACAGAGTTCTTCCAGGGAGCAAAGAAACACAGCAGAAGAAAAAAAAATTACTAACCTGACTACAGTAGGTGTTGAAAGTGTCCATCATTCATCTCTTGGCACTTATGGGAAATGGTCAGCAGGCTGCTGAAAACGGATCGAAGCTGGACTGCTGGAATTGTTGCAGTCTCATCCGAAATGTTCTGCTTTAGTTCTCGAAGACAACGAAAGTTGCTGCGATATACGTTACACCTGAGGGCTCCCCACACAAAGTAATCTCGCACTCACAGCTCTGGGGTTGCCAGCTAGGACCGCGACCAGACCTAAAGGAGTGAAGATTGTGTAAATGTGATCCATGATTCTGCCGGCTGTATGGGCAACTGCTCTATCTGGTTCAGAGTAACAGTAGGTCTTTTTCTCCTCCGCTAATGTTGCCACAAATGGTTACAAAATGTTGGCAATGTAACGCTCCGAAATCAGCGTCTGATGAAGGAAGACGAGACCAATAATGTGGCGAGCAGACACTGCACGCCAAACCCAACCTTCTGATCATGCAATGATGTTTCGTGATAGTTTTGCGGATTCTCCGCTTACCAGAAGCTGTTATTCTGCGGTTCAGGGGAAACCAGGCTTCATCAGACATAAAGAATAGACCCATGTCCAAGCCGTTAATTGTCATCTCACAAAACTGGAGGCGCAGAGGAGCATTTGCTCGTTTTAGTGCATGAACAACAGACACTCTCTAGTGTTCCATGAGCAGGACCAGGTGGAGTATTTGTCCGCATGATTGACGTTAAATGCCGTTTTCTTGCGACAGGCGTAGAGTTGACTTCGTAGTATTCTGAAGCATTTTCTGGTGAACTGCAACCACATTTTCTGGGATGCGAGCACGTTTTGGAATGCTTTTTGACCTATTCAAAACAGATTCTGTCTGAAGACGTTTTCGAACTAAGCGTTGCATGGCATTCTTTACTGGCGCTTTGACACCAGAGTGCTAACCACACCGTTTCAATGACTTTTTTGTCACGTAACTTTCCACAACGAACATCCGCTGTTCCACTGTGAGTTCCAGCGTCCCCTTTTCACTGCTCCACTCACACTGACACAGACAGAACTACGCTCTGAACCGGTGTGGATCACATGGCGGGCGTACACGTGGTGTGCGAATCGCGGAGTGTGGTTATGTGCATACAGTCAAGTCCAATCGTATTCGGTCGTCGTCTCTTTTATTTGCCTCACCCTGTGTATACAAGGAATCCCTAACACCCTCGCCGGCCGCGGTGGTCTAGCGGTTCTAGGCGCTCAGTCCGGAACCGCGGGACTGCTACGGTCGCAGGTTCGAATCCTGCCTCGGGCATGGATGTGTGTGATGTCCTTAGGTTAGTTAGGTTTAAGTAGGGGACGGATGACCACAGATGTTAAGTCCCATAGTGCTCAGAGCTATTTGAACCATTTGAACCTAACACCCTCAGTCGAGGTGGACTTCGACTCGGCGGAAATGGTGTAGGATCTACGCTTTTCTTTTACAGTTTCAACCTTAGAACAGAGTGCTGCTTCTGTATTGACTGTTTTCTTATTAACAATTTTAATTGATCAGGGGGCCAGATTTCGTTTGCTTGATAAGTGTTCTGATTGCTTTGAGAGGATCCGCCACAATTTTGACTCTTATAGCAGTCTCTTCATATGTCAGTGGCAATTACATCCTAGAAATTCAATTGTTTGTTGTATATGTACCAATATCTATTTATCCCTACAGCTTGTTCTCTCCCTGACCCTGTCTAGTACCATGGAAGTTATTTACTGGCGTCTTAACGCATGCCCTGTCATCCTGTTCATTCTTATTTATACAGGTCTTTGGCGTCTAACGGCCATTTAGCCAGTTCCTTCTTCTAGTTGGCGAGTTCCACATATTCTTTACCTTTGAGATTCTGCGGGAAATCTCTTAATTTATTAAATCAGTCCACATAATTTTCAGCACCCTTCTATAGCAACACATCTCAAAAGCTCGATTCTCTCCTATTACGTTTTTCCCGTAGCCCTGGCTGAGAGTGATTGTACGTTACTAACTTCTTATCCGTCCGTTTTGAAATTGAGTGTCATCTACCGCAGACCTGGAGCGTGTAAGTGTGCCAACTTTGACTTACAACAGAAACCTGAAGCACTTTCTGGAATTGAAAAGGCAAGTGGATTAGATGAAGCAGACATTAAGGAAATTTAAGTCTGCCACCGAAACAGGTCGCATAGTTATTTGTACGTAGACGTTCGGTGTCATATGCTCTTCAATATCTAATCATGCTTCACTATTTCAGCCATTAGGAACAAGTTAATCTTGAAAATGGAAATATATATAAGCGATTACAAGCATTTTCTTAAATAATAATAATAAAAATAATAATAATAAGAAGAAGAAGAAGAAGAACCTTGGGTGCACCTTAAAATATTTTGTAGTGAAGTTAAAAATTTGGGACGTCTTTTTGTAAGAGACTGATTCTTTTGTTACAGGAGCTGAAATGACGACTTGGCTAGTAATTCTGCTGGCGACATGCTGTACTCTAGTCACTGGTGAGTACGACAGAAACTGTAGCCAACAGAAATTCAAGCGATTGTTTCCTTTTTAAACGAAAGAGCTAATAGATGCGAGTCTAGCTTTGGTGAGGGCGTCTTTTATTTACAGTCACTGATTCTACATTATGATGATTAAACACATTCTATCAGATTTTCATCAGATGGGCAATGGTTGGTGTCTGAATAATTTACTTTTATCCTTGTCAACAATGGATGATTTGTTCAAATCGTAATATCTTGTAACTAGCTCCAAATAATACCCGTGGAATTAGGGGCGGAGCAGGCGGTGCAGTAGAACATTTTGATTTAATACGTCTAGCCAGTTACGTTCAAATTTGCGAATTTGAAAAGTAATGAGAATTCGTACACTCTTATCTTTTTTAAATTTTTTGAAATATACTGAATATTGTGAATTGAATGTACGCGAAGGTATCGCAGCGTGCCATTGCTGTTGCGTTTCACTCAGTGATTTCTTGTTAATTTCCATCCTTGCATATACTTTTTCCGATAAACTTGATAAATTTATGTGCTCATATTGTGGCGGTCCCAATGTCATAAACTGTTTGTAACTTCTTTAATTTTTTTAAATTTTTTATACAAAGGAACGAGTGAACGAAAAAACGAAGAAAAGGATCTTAGATGCAAGGACTAGTCCACTTTGAGGCCTTTGGTCGCTGAGCAACAGCTCAATTAGAAAAGAAATGAGGGAGGAAGCAACTGTAGCCTTGTCAAAAAAAATTATTTCTTTCAGAATTATCGTTCATATATACCTACTTTAGTAACTTTATTTATGTTGCTTCCGGAAGCCACCTTCTTTCGAGAAATGAGCTGTGCTGTTTTGAGAGGTCGCTCTGTATGTATTTGCGTGTTCAGATGTTGAAATTGCCGTTAATGGGCTATTGAATTATTCATTTGAGCAGGTCAGGGTGCTTTTTACTATGTTAGAAAAATTTTGAGAGTGATTGTGAAGTTCTGAATAAATGCAATATGTGTGTGTGCTAAATGTGTTTTAATATCTCTGAAGGGTCCTGACGCGCTGTATCTTGATATTGCAAACATTTTTCTTAACAGCAAAGTTAGAATCAAAGTAAGAAGATAAACTGTATAATAAATATCTGTCTACTAATTTAAAATGAATCTCCTACCACCACGTAAGAAGGCTGCCACACCGGGGAGTGTCAGTGTTGATTACTTGGAGGGGCAAGGACGTATACCGTTACTGTATTAGGAACGCATCCTGCGAGGTGCTGCTCGGAGAGGAGAAGTTCATTACAGTGTTGTTCACCGCCTACCTACATACCGTACCTTACGCTCACTGACATTAAGTGGTCCCAGTGTGAATGCCGTTACACGTTTCGGTCGAGCCTGTAATTAGAGCGGACCGGTTGGAGAGTTATTTACATGTAAGTGAAGGTCATTATGGTTGAGGTACTGAGACAAGGTAGTGTCAGAGAGTTGATTTCAACTCACACAATCCACAAAAACAAATGAAGATTTCGGGACACACGAGACAAAAACAACAAAGTGCCAAAGTCTGCCTGACGGTAAAGACGCGCATGCGGATGATACTGGCTTCAAATCTCCGTCTGACCATCCAGATATAGGTTTTCTGCTGTCTGCCCCCCTAATCATTCTGCCACAACCTTGAGATGGTTCCCTCAAGAAAGCCAAGACCTTTTTTTTTTTGCCAGTTTTGTCATATAGAGAGGTAGTACTTCATCTTCTTACACTTGTAATTTCAACAAATAAGACACAAAAATCGTTCTATTTTGAAGCTTCCTGGCAGGTTAAAACTGTGTGCCGAGCCGAGACTCGATCTCGGGACCTTTGCCTTTCGCAGACAAGTGCTCTAACGCTTGGGTACCTGAGTCGGCAGAGCATTTGCCCGCGATAGGCAAAGTTCCAGAGTTCGAGTCTCGGTCTGGCACACAGTTTAAATCTGCCAGGAAGTTTCATATCAGCGTGTTCTCCGCTGCAGAGTGAAAGTTTCATTCTGGAAACATCCTCTTGGTTGCCGCTAACCCATGTCTCCGCAGTGTCCTTTTTCCAGGAGTTGTAGTGGTGCAATTGTCGCAGGACCACTTCTGTGAAGTTTGAAAGGCAGGAGACGAGGTACTGGTGGAAGTTCGTTGGAACTCAGTCGGTAGAGCACTTACACGCGAAAGGCAAAGGTCCTGAGTTTGAGTCTCGCTCCGGCACACACTTTTAATCTGCCAGGAGGTTTCATGTCAGTGCACTTCCACTGCAGAGTGAAAATTTCATTCTGATTTTTCTATTTTGTTTGATTTAGCTGAGTGGGAGCGTTATGAGGTAAACTAAACCACACACGCAGTGTGCGTAGCTTCCTACTACTGTATCCTTTCAATAGTTATTGCTGTTTACTGAATGCAGATGCAGTGAAGCCTTTAAGAGCATTGGTTCAGTAAGGATCATATAATACGTAAATCATTCAAGGCATTCTCGAAGGAACCATTCAGCCATCAAAATCTGGCACTGCTTAATTAGAAAATAAACTTGTTAGTAATCAGATCGTTCAGATATTCTCAGTAAATGTCTAAAATGGCATAACGGATGCAACAGGCGTTATTATGTAACGAGCATGATGTTACAATTACGATATTGGCATTTTGGGTACACGATTTTTTCAAAGTCACAGGGAAATGAAAAGCAGCTTTAAAAGTTGTGTCATTCGATTGTGAGATTTCATTTAGAAGTGCTGAAGGTAGTGTTAACCTGACGACAGTATTTTCTCTTTCCAGATTCTGTGCAGACGGTAGTCTAATCAGTCCTAACTTGCTTTAGTTTAATTTGGTTATGCGTCATTTAGATCATGTCCACGACAAACGTGATGATTTGAAGCATGGTAATGAACAAAAATTGCAGAAACTATATTTCAATGGCTACGTGCCGGGCGTTTACCTGACCTTTTTTTATTCAAGAACTCCTTTGCATAAAACAAAGACTTCTCAAGGTGAAAGAAATTTTATCTACGTTTGAAAACACTTTTTCCTTCTACCGGACCGTAGACATCCGGAAGTACAGACCGTAAAGTATTTTGTAGTTCGTGTGACACACATCCTTCTGTTCCAGAGATTCACTAGAGAATAGGGCAGATTAATTTTTCTTCTAGCATTGTGTTTTTTTAATATGTAACAAACTGAAATGGATTGTTGACAACAAATTGAATCCGTGAATATATGTGCAGCTAGACGATTGTCAACATACCGAACTGCGTAAATAGATGTCCAGAAGGTATTCACTCTAATTATTTTCTTTTGCTTAATGAACGCTTTTTGTATAAGAGAGAGGTAATCCGAAAATTATGTACCATAAATTGTTGAATAATTTATACAGACCAATGAAAGTACTGGGCCAATACTTGATACCTGAAAATCGCACATTCTAATTTCTAGCGATACAGATCTTGTGACGTCACTCTGTTGTTTAAGGGAAAGCTTAGTCTAACTTCAATCGTCTTGTTTGTTAAATAAGAAACCAGCTAAACGTGTGCCGATTCGTGTATCCCATAAAACATTGCTTGTTCAGTAGAATATTATATCAGGTAGAATAGCAAACCTTCGTACGTTTTAGACGTAACTGGTTATATTTCATCATTTAAAAATTTTATTGTGTTGTCAAAGAATTTATAATTAAATTTCTTGTTGAAGTGGCACTTTTGGCATCCGTACTGTGTTTGGCTACGTCTATTATTATTACATACGGAACTAACAACAACAGAGTACATTATTTGATAAAAAGAAGAAATAGACGACGACAATGTGCAGAAGTGCGCAGGAGCGTCACATTACGTCCCTCAACAGGGGAGTGATCATCTTCGCTGCAGAATGGTTCAGATAACATTATAACATTAAGCACACACACAAGACTGGTTTGTGTGCGTGCGCGCAACCACGCGCGCGCGCCTGTGTGTGTGTGTGTGTGTGTGTGTGTGTGTGAGCTAATTTATAGCTAAGCCAGCCTTTCCCCGACCCTCCTCTACATCGTTATTCAAACAATAACCCAATAACCCTTGCATTATTTTCGTTTATATAGCAAATACTGCTTCAGCAGCCTTTAATATGATAATAATTAGATAATAACGAGGATCTATAGAAATAATAAAGAAAGCAACAACAAAAGTGAAACAAAAATAAATGTCTTGGAGCAAAATATGAAAAAGAAGACAGCATAGGAAGTCAGGAGGAAACAGAAAAATGTTGATGGCAAGTGATCTGTAGAAGAAGAAGGAAGCACACAGAGGTAGGATTGGGGAATACAGAAGAACCAGACCTTACAAGACGCAAAATGGAAATTGATAATAATAGTAGTAGAGACAGTGAATTTAATTATTGCAGTGAATACCATTTATAATGCATAGCCTGTCTATAAAATTATGACGATACTGATAAAAGTCTGGCAGCAGTATGGTAATTGTCAAAAAGAGAGCTGTCCTTCAGATTTCTTAAACGAGTCGCACCGTAGACTTGGACAGCAAGAGAAACGTAGTTATGAGGCTAGAACTGAAGATACATAAGGTAAATAATTTATAAGAGTAAAATGAAGGAGCCTGTGGCTGGAATGGATGGAGCCTAAATGCGAAAGGCTGTTCTAAACTGGTACAACAAAACGAGGAGAGAGGAACGCTGGACGAGGGAAGACGTTCGGGTAAAAATTTCGAGGTGAGGCCAAAACAGAATATCTGGGCATACCCTTTAAATTGTGACGGCGACTGGTTAAAACTCTTCCGCTCTCTGTGAGTTGCGATTGAGCAGATCAGTCAGCGGAGCACTGTCTGCCACTACCATGAGAACTGTGAGACATACAGCTGAGTATCCGTAAATGCCCAGTTCTCGCTACCTATGGAGCATATTAAAAGGCAGTGGAACTGCCAGTGTATGAGGAGTAGTGGGACACGAACTGTGGACTACAGAAACGAGTTGTCGAGTTGCGCAAGGCACGTGCCGCGCAGTTCAATGTGAGATGGGCGGGACGGGACGAGGCGGCTGGAGCCACGCAGGTTCCGGCGCCACATTCCACGGACGCTCGGCTGCGCGCGCCGCAGGCGGGCAGTAAAGACGGCGATTTACGGCGCCCGCTCCGCCTGGGATGGCCGGCAGCCTTCCCTCACTGACCCTACGCTACCCTACCCTACCACATACAGCTAAGCACGCCGGGGAGCCGTCCTTACGGCGCAGCAACACAGCCACCACCCGCTGCCAGGTTCTGAGCACTATGGGACTTAACATCTGAGGTCATCAGTCCCCTAGAACTCAGAACAACTTAAACCTAACTAACCTAAGGACATCACACACATCCATGCCCGACGCAGGATTCGAACCCGCGACCGTAGCGGTCACGCGGTTCCAGACTGAAGCGCCTAGAACCGCTCGACAACTCTGGCCGGCCCGCTGCCAGGGCTGGCTTGCATTTGAAAATCGAACTAGCAAGTGACGCTGTCGGATCTTCTACCTAGCTACACTCCCACTTTGCCAGTCACCTTCCTTCGTAGCTGGCTCAGATGGGAATATACCCAGTTGCCGTTGACTAACATGCAACCGATTGTGGCTGTGAAAGGAGTTTTCGCCGCTCGGGGTAGCCGAGCGGTCTGGGGCGTCTCGTCACGGTCCGCGCGGCTTTCCCTCGTCGAAGGTTCGGGTCCTCCCTCGGGCATGTGTATGTGTGTGTGTGTGTGTGTGTGTGTGTGTGTGTGTGTCGACCTTAGCGTAAGTTAGTTTAAGTAAGATTAAGTAGTGTGTAAGGTTAGGAACCGATGACCTGAGCAGTTTGATCCCATAGGACCTTACCACAAACTTCGAAAATTTCCCCAGAAATTTTCGTGAGGAGATGTTCAAAAATGTTCAAATGTGTGTCAAATCTAACGGGACTTAACTGCTAAGGTCATCAGTCCCTAAGCTTACACACTACTTAACCTAAATTATCCTAAGGACAAACACACACACCCATGCCCGATGGAGGACTCGAACCTCCGCCGGGATCAGCTGTACAGGCCATGACTGAGCGCCCCTAGACCGCTCGGCTAATACCGCGCGGCATGAGGAGATGGTTTGGGCGGGGGGGAGGGGGTGGGTGAGGGGGGGGGGTAAGTGCTTGTGATAATGGTATAAAACTTCTAATCGTGTCAGTTTTCCGGGTTATTTATTTTTCCTCGTCTCAGTGTCTCATGGGATGACAGCATGTGGTTTATGAAATAGACGGGGAGGGGGTTCAGGTCACAGACCTCCGCAGCGCTACGAGTGTGAGACGACGGCTCTGAACCAGCAGTAACATTAATCAACTCCCTTCTTGCTCGTTATCATCAAAAAGGCAAACAGGTAATATTTTTTAAATATACTGGGTGATCAAAAAGTCAGTATAAATTTGAAAACTGAATAAATCACGGAATAATGTAGATAGAGAGGTACGAATTGACACACATGCTTGGAATGATATGGGGTTTTATTAGAACCAAAAAAAATACAAAAGTTAAAAAAATGTTCGACAGATGGCGCTTCATCTGATCAGAATAGCAATAATTAGCATAACAAAGTAAGACAAAGCAAAGATGATATTCTTTACAGGAAATGCTCAATATGTCCACCATCATTCCTGAACAATAGCTGTAGTTGAGGAATAATGTTGTGAACAGCACCGTAAAGCATGTCTGGAGGTATGGTGGGGCATTGGCGTCGGATGTTGTCTTTCAGCATCCCTAGAGATGTCGGTCGATCACGATACACTTGCAACTTCAGGTAACCCCAAAGCCAATAAATCGCACGGACTGAGGTCTGGGGACCTGGGAGGCCAAGCACTACGAAAGTGGCGGCTGAGCACGCGATCATCACCAAACGACGCGCGCAAGAGATCTTTCACGCGTCTAGCAATATGGGATGGAGCGCCATCCTGCACAAACATCGTACGTTCCAGCAGGTGTTTATCAGCCAGGCTGGGGATGATGCGATTCTGTAACATATCGACGTACCTCTCACCCGTCACGGTAGCAGTTTTGCTGTCCAGCGCCATCTGTCGAACATTTTGTGGACTTTGTTTTTTTTTTTTTTTGTTCTAATAAAACCTCATGTCATTCCAAGCATGTGTGTCAATTTTTACCTCTCTATCTACATTATTCTGTGGTTTGTTAAGTTTTCAAATTTATACTGACTTTTTGATCACCGGTACATTACAGTGAGGTGACAAACCTCATGTGACACCTCCTGATATCGTATCCGTCCTCCTTCTGCTCGGTATACTGCAGCAACTCGACGTGGCATGGACTCCAACAGCCGTTGGAAGTCCCCATGCTGCCTCTATAGCCGTTCATAATTGCGGAAGGATTTTGTGCACGAACTGACCTCTCGATTATGTCGCATAAATGTTCGATGGGATTCACTTCGCGAGATCTAGGTGTCCAAATCATTCGCTCTAAATCTCCAGAATGTTCTTCAAACCAATCGAGAACGATTGTGACCCGGTGAGATGGCACATTGTCATTTATAAAAATTTTATCGTTGTTTCGGAACAAAGGCTGCTGCTCTCGGTCGTTAAGTCAAGGCCTTCGGCCATTGCGTTGTCCGTGGCGAGAGGTAATGCTTGAAATTTGGTGTTCTCGGCACACTCTTGACACTGTGTCTCTCAGAATACTGAATTCCCTGATGATTTCTGAAAAGGAATGTTCCATGGGTGTAACTACCATACCGCATTCAAGATATGTTAATTCCCGTCGTGTGGCCGTAATGACGTAGGAAAGCTTTTCACATGAATCACTTGAGTACAAATGACAGCTCCACCAATGCACCGCCTTGTGTGTACGCGATGCTACTGCCTTCTGTTATGTGCGTATCGCTTCCCATGACTTTTGTCACGTCATTGTATTGTACTGCATGGAACTGGGTACCTAGAAACGACGGAGAGGCTTCGTCCCGGCGGTAGCCCTCAGTGGTTCACAACCACACAACAGGCTACAGCAGTCCACTCACCCCACCGCCGCCCCACGCCGAACCCCGGGTTATTGTGCGGTTCGGCCCCCAGTGGACCCTCCACCCTGGAAATGTCTCACACCAGATGAGTGTAACCCCAATGTTTGGGTGGTGGAGTAATGATGGTGTACGCGTACGTGGAGAAAGTGTATGCGCAGCAATCGCCGACATAGTGTGACTGAGGCGGAATAAGGGAACCAGCCCACATTTGCCGAGGCAGATGAAAAATCGTCTTAAAAACCATTCACAGGATGGGACCGGCACGCCTTCCCGCCAGGAAAGCAGTGCGTTAGACCGTACGGCTAACCGGGCAGGCTACGTCAGTGCATAGTCATAATAGAGTTACAAACACAACACACAGTCTGTCTGCTTAGTGTGAAGCTGAAGCGTTTTTAGCATTTAATGAATCATTCCTAAATTAAGCGTGTCCTTCCTAAGCATTAAATGCCGTCGTAGCCGAGGTCGCTCATGCACGTCTTTGCGGCAGCGCTCAACTCGGAGGTAACCAATTCGAATCCCGATGGTGGAAAATTTTCACAGCCATTATTTGGCCGACAGGCAGAGGAGACCTGGTGCTGTAAAGGTCCTGTCACCAGCCTTTGCGTCCATGTCTTGAATTAAGTTCCAAAACTCTCCACAATATCTCATGAAGTGACAGTCTGTGACAATGTTGGTGGTGATCCGTCCATCGTATGGGAGAAAGTAATGGGTATCGGAGTTCAGCGTCCCGTCGACAGCGAGGTCATCAGTGAGGGAGCACAAGCTCGGATTACGGAAGGGTGGAGAAGGAAATCGTCCGTGCTTTTTTGAAAGGAGTAATTCCGGTAGTTGCTTAGAGTGATTTATGGAAACCATGTCTGTCGGGTGGGGACGTTATGTTTGGCGGCTCCCTCAGCAATATTCGAGAGGAGTAAGCTGTGTACTGACACCCGGGTTCATCTGCTCCTTTCCCTTGATGTGTAACAGAACAAAGCCAACACTGTACACGCACTCACCAGGCACTCAAACGACACATACATATACGCTTGGCACTTCATAACAGGTCGGAGGATGGCAACGCCAAACAACATCCAATAGGACTTTGCCTAGAACGGCGATGCATAATTCCTACATCTGCTCCCCTACGCTCATTCCTTGAGTGTGGGTCTGCTTGTACCTAATAAGCGTTACCAAATAACGATCCTTTCGATCAGAAATGCTAACAAAAAAAGTGTATTTTATTAGCAGCTCTTGGTGGCTTTCTTGATTTATGTCTCGTAAATAAATAACACGGTCTCTCCTAATCTTACTCTTTTATTACTCCAACGTTGGAAGTGTAGATGTTATAGATTATTCGTCAGTGTCTGTCACAATCATCCAAGGATAGTGAACATTTTATTCTACCTTATACTGCCGAAGGCTTTCACTAGGACCAAAATACTAGCAAAGCATCAGCCGGCCGCTGTGGCCGAGCGGTTCTAGGCGCTTCAGTCCGGAACCTCGCGACTGTTACGGTCGCGGGTTCGAATCCTGCCTCGGGCATGGATGTGTGTGATGTCCGTAGGTTAGTTAGGTTTAAGTAGTTCTAAGTCTGAGGGACTGATGACCTCAGATGTTAAGTCCCATAATGCTTAGAGCCATTTGAACCATTATTTTGAGCCTAGGAAAGCATCACGATTTTTCTCCAATCTTCTTTTCATTACTATGCGTGTCTGCTGACATGAGAGCGAGCGAATGTACTCACGTGCTGACACACATTCTGCTTCTCTAGGTTAGTGCCCAGGTGCTCAGCGGGATGAACGCTAGTGTATGAATGGCCGATTGCTGTCCTGGCCGTCACACGCAATCATTCCATGTGACACTGTTGTAAGTCTTCTCGTCTAACCATCGTACAGTGTTGTCATCTGTACTGTAGCATCTCTTATCTCCTATTCAGCCTAATTTTGATGGTGACTTTTGTCTGGAAAACAGTGTTCGATCTCGCTACATCTCGGTCACCCACCACCCAGTAACCTCAGTAGGTGATCTAAACTCCGGAGACCGGTATATCGCCTAATCTAACTCATATTTAAGACATTACTCGTAGCCTGAAGTATTTTTATTGTACTGATTCTGAAACGTACGATTTACAACTATTCTGCTCATGGGAAAATTGCATCATTTTCACCGGCTTTATATGGTCTCATATCTAACTTGATATATAATGGGTTTGTTTGGCACAAATTTTTCCGAAGTGAGCTGTGCTGACCAATCTAATTTGTCCAGAGTAGCTGAACGACTGTCCTAGCCGTCTTCGTCAGGTGCTGCGTATGAACGTCTTACATTAAGCTTTCTGGAAACCATCTCATCCTTTACTAGGTTGACTCATGCTTTTCTTTTCTCTCAGTCGCATGGTAATATTAACGCTTTACTGTTTGGTGCATTTATTCCAACCTCTGCATTCCCCTACAGTTGTAAGCGGGGCGTTATAGGGCAGGACTAGGTAAGTCGTTGAAATACAATACAGAAATACCGAATACCTGAAATCGATAGATATTTTTATGGATTATAATACACAGTTTTGCATACTGATATTGTCGTTACAAGTCCACTTTGTTTCTTACAAGCGTGTGGAGGAAGGCAAGGATTTCAGGGCTCCTTTACAAGCACGTCCAGTTAAGCACTACAGTAATAAAGAAATCTTCGAGTCGATAACTCTTGTGTTTGTATCCCTTTGATTATCTCGTAGGCGTATTCTCCACACAATTGCGTTCCCTACTCAATCCCTGTCTTGTCGCGCGACGAGATAGCAGCATACGTCTTCCATTATCTCTGTTTCGCCATTCGTAGATCAAGTTATCCTTGGGCATAGTGAAATAACAGTTACTGAAATATGCAGAGTGAATAAGATCATCGACAAACTTTCAATACGGCAATATGGACCGCAAAAAGGTCTAATAAATATTGGTTCTAAAATAAAATATGTATCTTAAGAGCTATGAGCCACTCGTTCATCTTCGCCACTGCGACACATATCCATTCTACTGAAAGCTCTTTGCTTTCGATATTTTGAAAGCTGCCAATATGGACCAAAACAAGAAAGAGCGTCCAGTATATAAGGGCTGTAAAATGCATACCTTAAGATGTACGTGCAGAAATTCAGAAAACTGACAATTGCTAAGTTTTAACGAGCCAACGCGCTTGAAAACTCACTAAGCTTCAAATGACATATCCTTAACCACTTTTCTCACATGACACACTGAAAGCTTTGGATCAAGGCAGTCAGGTGGATGCAGCATTTCTTGATTTCTGAAAACCATTCGACTCAGTAGCACACATACGCCAATTATCAAAAGTACGATCATGTGGGGTATCAAGTGAAATTTGTGGACTTTTTGCTAGGGAGGACGCAGCTTGTTATCTTGGACAGAGCGTCATCATCGAATGCAGAAGAAGTTTCAGGTGTATCCTAGGGAAGCGTACTGGGACCCTTGCTGTTCAAGCTGCATATCAACGACCTTACGAATAATGGTAACGTTAGACATTTTCAGATGATACAGTTATCTGTGATGATGTACTGTCTGAAAGAAGCTCCATAAATATTCAGTCAGACTTTGGTAAGATTTCAAAGTCGTGCAAAAATTGGCAACTTGCTTTAAATGTACAGAAGTGTAAAAGTATGCAATTCATTAAAAAAATGTAGTGTTCTATGACTATAATTTCAATGAGTCACTCCTGGTATCGACCAACTCATACAAATACCTGGGTGTTACACGTTGTAGGGATATGAAGTGGAATGACTGCCTAGGCTCAGTTACGGGTGAAGTAGTGCATTGGTACATAATGGAGAAGTGCAGGCCGTCTACGAAGGGGATTTCTTACAAATCACTCATTCGATCGGTTCTAGAATAATGCTCAAGAGTGTGGGACACGTACCCAATAGGACTAACAGGGGATATCTAATGTATACAGATAATGGCAGCAAGAATAGTCACAGGTTTGTTTGATTCGCGGGAGAGTATCACAGAGATACAGAAGGAACTGAAATGGAAGACTCTTGAAGATAGACGTGAACAATCCCGAGAAAGTGTAATAAGGAAGTTTCAAAAACCGACTTTAAATGACGACTCTAGGAATATACCAGAACCCGCTTCGTATCACTCACATATGGATGGTGAAGATGAGATTAGAATAAATATTGCACTATTGCACTCACGCAGACATTGAAACATTCAGTCTTCCTGCTATCCATATGTGAACGGAACGGGAAGAAACCCTAATAACTGGTACAATTGGCCGCACCCTCTGTCATACAGCTCACAGTGGTTTCCCGAGCATAAATGTAGGTGTAGATGTTAGTTTCTGCAACTCACACCACGGCAATCAATTTAGCCTAGCCGACAACAATCACTATTCTCTCGCAGGTCGATTGTCAGTTCACTTCGACTTCGCAGCAGTGCATAATGCTTTCACACCTAAAATAGTTTGAAACTTTCTTTTCAGAATGTCCGTCTCAATATCAAGTCACACACACACACACACACACACACACACACACACACACACATTATGTGTATAGCAAGTCGCTTTCTTACACATTATTTTTGTAAAAAATGAGTATATTAATAGGTGATTTATAACAGAACATACCAAAAGTAAAGTTTTGTCACACTTTACACTATAGAAATATCTTAACCAAGAAAGGTATGTATAAAGTGAAGTAAAGGAAAAAATCTTCCAAATTAGCAATGTCTTGATTTGGCGTGGTACGCACTTTATGTTTACTTGAACATCGTCCAGCGATTTGTTTCTGGTGGTCCTGTGCTGGGATAGAGATATTCGAGGCAAAGCTTTAGACGGTCTTTGTCTTCCATCCATTAAATCTAGAAAGCCCAGTGGTACGCAGATCACGAGATCACGCCTGAGTTAAGAGAGCTGTTGTACGAGCACGTCGCTGGCTGAACAAAACTGAGCACGTACAACATCTCTCTGGGCATAAATTCGTTAGCGGCGAAGATGAGCCAGTCACGTTTCTAGTTGTTATCTACCTCACGTACTGGAATGGGTCTTTCACTGGGTGCTGTTTGTTTACATTCACTTGCAGAAGTTCACTTCGAAACAAAAAGATAAGTACACGAAAGAAGGTCGAGTTTTACACCGCTGTCCAATCAATACTTAGCAACGCAAAGTGAATTATGTGAAAACACTACATAACAAAGGCCATAACTCATGTATAATTTGCTGAAGAACTGTCTTCGCAGCATTTTCGAAGTAAATACAGTAAAACTTCGTAAATAAAAAGTTACATTATAGGCTTACTAGGTACAAAACTTAACAAACATATAAAGAAAAATGTAAACCTCTTCAAAGAAGAAAACGTCATTTCGTCAAAAAGACCGCAATTTTTGCTTGTTTTTTCTTTGACGCTGCAATAGCGTACTCTGTTCCCTCAAAACGGGATAACTCTGTCATCATTTCGTCAGAGACATTGCGGCACGTCACTGCGTCGTTAAACGTAATGGAGGAACGCTGAGACTCCTCTATATCATTATCATCCTCATCGTCAGTTTCTTCCTCGTCCACCACATAAATCTGGGAGTCATGTTGATAAACATTTAGTGTCAGACAGCTGAAGCGATGCTAGCGCTCAAAGTGATTGATTTCGCCATGCAGTAAACGTAAGACGAACGCTTCCTTTTATCAAATCTAAGGCAAAGTGCTAGATTTGATCAAAGAAAATTTGACCAATGCCTAACTTTGACAAAGTTCCTTATTACACTATCAAATTTTATTATAGTATAATATCGGCATTATCAGTCCACTTCCCGGCAACGCACTCGGAAACACTGCATCATAACTTGTACACACTGTGGATATTTCGCTGGAACACGAAAAAAAACAACGTATAAGCGAGAAAAACGTATAAATGAAAAACGTAGAAATGAAGTTTGGCAGTATACGTAAGAAATAAGGAGAGACAGATGAGATTTGTTTACAGACGAGGAAAAACGGAAGTCCCATAACCACAAAAGGAATGTGTAGACAGGTCCCGAAAATGCACTACTGCTGCTTTACTAACGTCCTCGTGGACGCACTGTTTCCATTGTCTTCCTCCGACCTGTGAGTGAAGTAACATGTGCCTTTACTCATAGTGGCAGCTAACATGCTGCGTTTCTAGAACGTAGGGTCGTGTTGTGCAACTGTGAATGATCGTCGATATGAGGGAAGAGAGGTGCTGAAACATACTCCACTCACTAAAACTAACTAACGTAAGACGCCACTGAGTTTAGGGCCAGCATTCGATGGGTGAATCGCCTTTCAATCGACTATGCATTGGCTGCGGAATAGGAATTCTCAGCCGTAACAATTTTCACTTTTATACAAAGTTTGCCGACGAAAAACTCATCCATTACAGAATTTGTACAGGATACCAAACTGATCAAGTGCTGTTATACAATTGCCTTTAGTGAACTCTGATATCGAACCAGATTCTTCTTTTGGCGAGACACGTCTGCCTAAATAAATTGTAATTTTTTGGGAGTTAATAGTCCTTTTGAGATTAAATAGTTTACGCCAAAGAATGCAAGTTTCGTTTTCGTCAGCTTTATTACCCATGAGGAATACTTCATTTGGGATAGTTTCAACTTTTTTAAATCATTGGTTGTGGACTCATAATGTTAGATTGCATCACAACCTCGGAAGAAGTAATTAACTGAATTAATTAGACCATAACTGAGTGAACAATAAATCATGAGTCACGTCGACAGTCACTGCTAGACGATACGGCTAACAGTTGATGAGTTGATAAATTTCAGGCGTTCGATTTATTGCAACTAAGGGAATGATTGCTTGTTGTGAAGCAACACAGGCGATGAGATATGTTTACGTTGGTAGTGTGGAATGGAAAATAACAAGATCTAAATCAGACGAACAGTCGTGTATTATTGGAACTTCGATCCCAAGGCTCTTCAGTGATGGCGTCAAATGCAGCTAAAGGAATTGCAATCGTAACAAATTGCTCTTCCACAGTTCTGAAGGAAAAATTTATCTTTCACTAATTTCGGTGGCCCATAATTATTACGTTTTGAACTTCCTTATTAACATAGTTAATTTTTGACTTAAGTCACTTTACAAATAGCGGGACAAATACTATATGGTCAGTCTTTTCTAGTGTTAGGCAACATAAGCAAAATTAAAGTTGTGGTTTGTGGCGAAATGGGACTCACGGCTATAACAAAGTATTTTTCTAAATGGTTACCAGACTGTATTGTCTGACGTAATCATTTTGTATAATTTATAGCTGAATATATAAAAGAGCAAATGTTTAGCTCCAAATCAGCGGTACGGTTTTCCACGGTGCTATGTCTTGTGTCAAAGGATAAATTTTGCAATAAGGACAATGTACAAACAGCTGTATTAGCCAACAGATATAATATAAATTCAAATGTTACTCACATCGAGATAAAAAAGAGAAGGGCCATGTCATTAAGTCAAAAAACTGAAGCCGATGTCCGCCATCTTAACTAGCCCAGAACATCATGTTCACCGCATTCGTACCTCCTTAGTTCACAGCGGTGATACCACCCCGTGACGTCACTCTGACGTGCTCGTGCCCAGTTTCGGCAGTGTTTGGTGCTTTGAATGTGTGGAGACAGGTTTTCCATCAATAATGCCAGCTTGCGTCGTTTACGAGTGTACGAATCCATTCGATCGTAATCTAAATTTTAAACGAATCACATTATATTGGTAAGTGGAGCAATTCAAGCAATACATTCTTTTGAATACATGAATTATTGTTGCACTGTTTACTTGAATTGTAATGGTTGTATTTCGTTCATTGTGCTTTAGATTGGCCTTACTTTATTCCGTGTCCGTTCTTTTCTGCGTCTTTCATTGCCTTACAAGTCGCAAACGCTCCGACATCCGAGCCACACTGTATCAACGGTGTCGTCTCCGCACAACACACGGCTACGCAACCGCTCTGATTGTCATCATTATTATTCACTGTCCACATTTCCTTCCCCTTTAAAAATGACTCTGATCAGAACAGCCGAAGACAGCGGTCATGTGTGTGTGTGTGTGTGTGTGTGTGTGTGTGCGTGTGTGATAGTATGAATGTGTGCTGCACTTCCTATCTGAATAAGGCTTCGGCTGAAAATTCATGTGAACACACTTGTCGTCGTGCCTACCGTGTGTCGGCATGTGAGTAACAGTCTATCCGCTTCTCGGTACAGTTATTCCCTAATGAACTTTGTAGTAAATAATCCACTGCACTTCAACAGGAACAACTGTAACGTCCCCTTAGAAAACTTAATGAATTACTGTGCTGGTAAACCCCTTACGTTATTGATTTTCAAACAGCTGAGCAAAACTGAACGTTCTCAGACATTTCGCTCTTTACCTATTCTCATCAACACTAAACTGACACACAATAATTTTTGCGCAACGCAGTCTGACTTTCAATAATCCCTACAAGAGAATGGCCCTGACTAACATTAACCTATACGTTTCACAAATCACTTACCTCACAAAAATCTTCATTGCTCGAACTACTGCAATACAGCGAGCGCCACTACTGCCAGCTAAATAAAAGATTCTAACTACTGAAGGCACTAACTACTGATAGGCATAGTTAGCAAATGAAAGATTTTGATAGAGAACAAACAATGTATTTACCTTAATAGTGTTCAAAAGTCATAATATATATAGCAGTTCATGGCATCCAGTCTCACAAATTTACTGTCTCTGATGGACACACGTCCAGATCGTCCGCTCTCAAAATTCCGTCATCTCTCTCCCCACATCCACCACTGCTGGCGGCTCACCTCCAACAGCGCAACGCTACGCGCTGTTAACATCCAGCTGCCCAACACTACAATGGCGAATATTGCAACAATGCCAACCCGCAGCACAGTCAGTGATTTTCATATAGAGCGCTACGTGGCGTTAGCAACATAAAAACCTAAACAGCCTACTTACATAGTAAACAGCCTACTTACACAACCAGAAGAAGAAAATTACGTTCATTACGCCACATTAAGGTTGTCTCTAGCACAAACAGGGGCTCAAAATGCTGCAACCAAAAGTTTTGGTCACTTACCCGTTGATATAAAATGCCTGACATACAGCAAAATAAAACTGAAAACGTTTCTCTTTGGTAGCTTGTCCTGTTCCACGGAAGAATAGCTGTAACTGTAATGTGTAAATGGTGATGGCTAGGAATTACTAACATCTGTCTTTTAAATAAAACACGTAAAAATTAATAAATGATCAGCATGCAGACATATTGTAAAAAAAATTGATGTCATTTTATAATGTCTCGTTTCATATCGTTATGATTTATCGTGCAAATGATTAATTAGAACATAAAATTAAGTAACTAGCTATTGGTATATCACAAAGCATGGTATAGACTTTCATACTTTGAAAATCTCAAAATGAAATTCAAAAGTATAATGAAGCAGAAGATCAAAGTAGACGTACATTTCAATTGTGCTATGTTTAGTTACTCCTGAAAAACTGACAGAAATATTCCGGGGAAAGAAGCAAATAGGCTAATGTTGGAAAGCTAGGCTTACATCTTATACCAGTTAGGCTATCATTACTAAAAAGTTACTCACATGCATGTTAAAGCACAATATCTAATTTCCTTAATTATATTTATAGCATTCCACAATGCTGGAAGAGGATTAAAAATTATATCGTTATTTACCATGTAATTCGTTATTTACCCTGTAATTTGCTATTATTGGCCGCATACTGAATGACGCATCATAGGTAAGATTTCAGAGTGAGAAGACGGCTAAACTACAGTGAGACTAAGGCACTGACAATCTAATAAAACAAGAACTACAGTCTAATAAAAAAAGAACTATATTCTGCATGGAGTATACCTATAGGCGGTTCCGTTTCTTTCACATTTTAATTAATCATTCAGTTCGTTGACACGCACAAGATACGATAGCATGCCTTGCTTCTTTCCTCATTGAACATGTTTATGGGCTAGCAAAAAACACGAAGGTAAGTTTTTTGCACTAAAAATGCTGCAAATATGACGATCAAGAAGCAGTACCGATACCAGTGAGCAAACCAGAGGCCGAATGTGTCGTATTACTAGAGCAAAGAAGCACTCAAGAACAGAATACGTTCGAAATTGCTTTCCGTACACTATGTTGTTAATGTAAGCACTGTAATTTTAGTATTTAAAACAGCTGTTGCGCACACGCGACAGACATAGTGAACAAGAATCAATCGTAAACAGTAGTGTGCTAATGCTTTGGGCTACTTAAAATGGCGGCAGGCCCCGCCCACTCTGGCTTCAAAACAACGTACATCGTAACTCTTTAGTGCCACCTCCCTTCATTTTTACCTCCGTGGTTACTCAGCTACAAACATACGACTCGCAGTTCGACTTATTTTCATTCACTTGTTTCCTGGTAATCGCTTTAAAGCTAGATCTCGCTTGCAAGTTTTTCTTGGAGCTACTGAAAGATGTTAAATCTACGTCGTGTCAGAGAAACTTCTGACCTCATTGTCGCGATAAATCCGGCGGGGTCCGATACGCAGAGGGACGAATGCACGGAGCTGAACCGGGTCTTTGTTGAGTGTTCCAGCATGTCATCAGAATCCGAAGTCTCTTCTGCGCACTGTGCCAATGAAGACGTATATCGGCGAGAAGAAGTCTGTTGCTCCGATCTTGATTCAAATCCTATTTTGCCACGTATAGTCATATATTTTCGTAAGAGTTTTCCTCTACATCTACATCTACATGGATACTCTGCAAAACACATTTAAGTGCCTCTTTTTTCAGTTTTTGTAAAGCGGCTGAGAATGGATTGGATTTCTTTCTCTCGAAGAGATTCACGCATTATATTATTATTATTTCTTTACTTTCTCAGACGTTAAGTCTGGTTAAAAATGGAAAGTGACGCGGACCTTGATCAAGCGTCACTTCCTATTAACTGTACGGTATGTGTTATATTGCATTTAGGAACTTTCGGGTAATTGCCATGTATCAATAATTACGGATTTTTGTAGTTGTATATATATGTTTGGATGTAACCGTATTGCGTTGATGTACTGGTGGATATTGGTATGACTCCTGTAGTTGATAGTATAATTGGTATGATGTCAACTTTATCCTGATGCCACATGTCCTTGACTTCCTCTGCCAGTAGGATGTATTTTTCAATTTTTTCTCCTGTTTTCTTTTGTATATTTGTTGTATTGGGTATGGATATTTCGATTAGTTGTGTTAATTTCCTCTTTTTATTGGCGAGTATGATATCAGGTTTGTTATGTGGCGTTGTTTTATCTGTTATAATGGTTCTGTTCCAGTATAATTTGTATTCATCATTCTCCAGTACATTTTGTGGTGCATACTTGTATGTGGGAACGTGTTGTTTTGTAAGTTTATGTTGTAAGGCAAGCTGTTGATGTATTATTTTTGCGACATTGTCATGTCTTCTGGGGTATTCTGTATTTGCTAGTATTGTACATCCGCTTGTGATGTGATCTACTGTTTCTATTTGTTGTTTGCAAAGTCTGCATTTATCTGTTGTGGTACTGGGATCTTTAATAATATGCTTGCTGTAATATCTGGTGTTTATTGTTTGATCCTGTATTGCAATCATGAATCCTTCCGTCTCACTGTATAAATTGCCTTTTCTTAGCCATGTGTTGGACGCGTCTTGATCGATGTGTGGCTGTGTTAGATGATACGGGTGCTTGCCATGAAGTGTTTTCTTTTTCCAATTTACTTTCTTCGTATCTGTTGATGTTATGTGATCTAAAGGGTTGTAGAAATGGTTATGAAATTATATAGTATTATTATTATTATTATTATTATTTATTATTATTATTGTAGTCTGCAGTTCCTGAGACTGTAGAGACAAGCTCTCTGTTGTGTTCGTTTGTCTTGGCACGCTAGCCTTCCAACATCATACGTCAGCTACTGTTAAGTACGAAATGGAAATGAGCTGGTGGCAAGTTGCTGCTTTGATTCTGTGGGCTAAGTTTGCTCCGATGGCTTAATGACGATATAAGTGCATATATCCAGGTCCTTGTCCGACCGAAAGTTTTAACAAGCTACAAATCATCAAGTAGCATGTACCACTCCAAGAGTAAAATAAATATTTCTCGGTATTAGAGGTCGTTTCCAGGAGATTCTCTCACTACTGCACGTACTGAACTGACAATATGTAACTTAAAAGACGCTGTCTCATAAAACAGCAGCCCAATCTTGACGTTACCTATTTTACATTGTGAACAAAAAAATTCTTCTATGTTCTACTCTTTACAGAAGCAACTGTTAGACACAAACAGTTAACCTCAATCAAGCTAGACACAGAGCAGTAGCTCAGTTTGCGTTTGCATGGCGAGGGAGTAAATCGTCACTGTTATCAGAAAACAATCCTTTGGTGTCTCGATCAAGCATTGGCGGCTGTACGGACTATAAACAAGATGTCATGGATATAGTTTATATGGCACCTCATTCAGAGTACTGACAGTGTGATCACCATGAGCCGATATCGTGTGCAGAATAGATGGTGAGTTGATCCCGACAAAATCAGCCGCATAATCCCAACAGGCAGTCTACATTGATCATGAAATCTCTCTCGCTGTGTCGATTTACAGACAAGGTGGCTAGCATACTTTCACTTAGTACTGACCTATGGCATAACGTTCTGGTACAATGCTGTTCAAGTCAAAATCTATTTATTCTGTAGATCTCGTGGAAGCCTATTCAGAGGCATTGGGATTCTTACATTCATGTGGCAACGCATTTACTTGCTAATTGTACTTGTGGTTAATAATAAGAGCCGCACTCAGTGACATCCTCGCACACAGTGTATGGTAATCTGCTGAAATACTGAAACTGGATCTGTTTGTAGGTTTTTGCAGCAAGACTCAGTTTGTAACGCCGGAAATGCATATATATTTATGCATTTATGTCAATGTATAATTGGTTTGTTTTGTAAATATTATTTGTATTTTTACGCTGGGTCTGGCCTAGGGAAAACTATGCTATCGAACGATTACATCGACAGGTCGTGTGGAGAACCAAAGTGTTTAGGATCTTTGGTAGTGTTAACTCTGCCGCATGGAGTAGGACGGTGAAGCAGGTGTGTTGTGTGACGCTCCCGCGAGTTGCCGCGCTTTCGGGGTTTGGCAGCATGTAATTGCGCTCGACTTGCTGTGATAGTTTCTGACACGGTGTCGCGAACGGGAAGCATTAGCTGGCGCACATCAAGAGCACGTTTCGCTTGGTGACCGTGTCGAGAAGAAGGCGCGCCAACATCCAGCTTCTGCAACAGCGACGGCTGACAATGAGTGTCTGTCGCCACCTCCCCGACCGACGACTGAAAACCTTCAATCAACCAACAAAGAAGACTAAAAGCCGGCCGCGGTGGTCTCGCGGTTCTAGGCGCTCAGTCCGGAACCGCGCGACTGCTACGGTCGCAGGTTCGAATCCTGCCTCGGGCATGGATGTGTGATGTCCTTAGGTTAGTTAGGTTTAAGTAGTTCTAAGTTCTAGGGGAATGATGACCACAGATGTTAAGTCCCATAGTGCGCAGAGCCATTTGAACCATTTTGAAGACTAAAAGTACGTAAAGTTTTAGAACTGTACGGCAGACCTCAGCTTTTCAAACTGTTGCGTCACAAAAATACAGCAACTTAGCATGAACCTTTGTTGCTCATTGTCCCAATTGCATTACCAAGCAGGGTACCTTCGTTTTCCGAAATGAACCCAAGTGTCGTTCAAATTCAGACGCCAGCATTAAAGTAATATCATTCCATTTCACTGCTTTAATTTCAAAGTTCAGTTAAGGTATTCATAGCGGGCTACAATATTTAGATTACACAAGCACAAATTAAGAGTGTGAGTTTTGTTAGCATATTTTAGCTTACGTGAGACTGCAGCTCAGCTTGGTACGTGCTAAATTTTACTATTGTTATTTGTTCAGAATCATTTAATTCAAGTTCAAAATTAAATCTCTTATTTCTAAATTGCGTAGATTCAAGTAGCTTTTGAAATGATTGTTGAGGTAGCCCAAGACTAACCTTATTTTATTGAATTTCGCAGTGCTTCAGAAACAAAGTTCACTATTAATTTCAGTCACTAAATTAACTTTCAATTTTCCGGTTTTATAAATTCTTTTGCTAAATTAAGTCAGAGTGTAGCGAAATTTATTACTTCTGACAAACTTTCAGTTTTCACACAGCACGTGTCAACCTTCAGTTGCCACGCTTTTAGTGCTATTTATATGTGCATTAATCTTTCATTTTCAGTTATTATAGTAGTTGTCCATAGGACTGGCGACCGTAATTTTCCCCAAATCTCAAATGTCTAATTAACACCAGTTAATTGTTAACGTAACGACCGCACATTTACTTTCTTTATTAATTTTACCCTTTTCGCAAAATTAATTTCCACCAACTTCATTTGTATTTTTCCTTTCATTTATATGTAACCATTTTCTCCCTCTTTACCGACAAATTAACTTCGGTGACGATTGCTTTTAACAAATTTCCATTAGGTGCACGCGGTTTAATTTTTCACTGTCATTAAGGTCGATAAGTGAGGGGGAGGTTACAAGTTTTCACAAAAATCGACGAGGTTGCAGACCGTGTCATATTGTAAAATGTTGAATTAATGTATCGTACATTGGTGCAAGTGGTTTCTTCGGGGTATTTAGTAGCACTTCATCGTCACGACATAATGCGTGTTATCGACAGAGAACGTCAAATTGATTCCATATTTTTAGATTTCCAGAAGGTTTTTGACAACGTTCCTCCTAAGCGACTTCTAATCAAATTGCTTGCCTATGGAGTATCGTCTCAGTTGTTTGACTTGATTCGTGATTCGATGTCAGTGAGATCACAGTTCGTAGTAACTGTAGGCAAATCATCGAGTAATACAGAAGTAATATCTGGCGTTCCACAAAGAAGTGTTACAGTCCCTTTGTTGTTCCTGAGCTACATAAGCGATTTAAAAGACAAAGTGAGCAGTCCTCTTAGAATATTTGCAGATGATGCTCTCATCTGCCGTCATGTAATGCCATCAAATGAACAAAACAAAATTCAAAATAATCTAGACGAAATATCTGTAGGGTGCGAAAATTTGCAATTGACTGTAAGCCATGAAAAGTGTGAAGTCATCCACATGAGCACTAAAAAGAATCTGGTAAATTTCAATAACACGGTAAATCACATATTTATGACCGGAAACTCAACTAAATAATTAGGGATTACAATTACGAGCAAGTTAAACTGGAACGATCACACAGATAGAGTTGTGGGGAAAGCAAACCAGAGACTGCGATCTATTGACAGAACTCAAACAAAATGCAACGGATCTTCTAATGAGACTGCTTACACTACGCTTGTCCTGCCTCTTCTGGAGTACTGCTGTGCGTCGTAGGATTCGCATCAGATAGGATTGACTGGGCAGCCGGAGTGGCAGAGCGGTTCTAGGCGCTACAGTCTGGAACCGCGCGACCGCTACGGTCGCAGGTTCGAATCCTGCCTCGGGCACGGATGTGTGTGATGTCCTTAGGTTAGTTAGGTTTAAGTAGTTCTAAGTTCTAGGGGACTGATGACGACAGCAGTTAAGTCCCATAGTGCTCAGAGCCATTTGAACCCATTTTTAGGATTGACTGAGGACAACGAAAAAGTTCCTAGAAGGACAGCTCGTTTTGTATTATCGCTAAATATGGAAAAGGGTACCACACATATAATAAACGAACTAAGGTCGCATCTTTAAAGCAAAGGCGTTTTTCGCTGTGTGAGGACCTTCTCATGAAATTTCAATCACCAACTTTCTCCTCAGAGTGTGCAAATATATCGTTGGCGCCCACTTACACTGTCAGAAACTATCATCATAATAAAATAAGAGAAATCAGAGCTATCACGGAAAGATTGCGTGTTCGTTTTTCCCCGCGCGCTGTTCGAGAGTGGAACGACAGAGAAGTAGCTTTAAGGTTGCTCGATGAACCGTCTGCCAGGAACTTAATTGTGGATGTATATGTACTATCTACCCCATAGATCGCGTCATAGAGTAAACTGGTTAACGGACGTTTCAAGCGCTATTGTAAGTGCCTAAGTGGTAAGTATACTGTTGACTGCGTCATAATGAAATGTTCAAAAATGGTTCAAATGGCTCTGAACACTATGCGACTTAACTTCTGAGATCATCAGTCGCCTAGAACTTAGAACTAATTAAACCTAACTACCCTAAGGACATCACACACATCCATGCCCGAGGCAGGATTCGAACCTGCGACCGTAGCGGTCGCTCGGTTCCAGACAGTAGCGCCTAGAACCGCACGGCCACTCCGGCCGGCAATGAAATGTTGAACCTACGTTTTGGTCACTGTTGTAGTAAGTGGCTGCATCAAAGTTTGTGACACTGCCCATGCTGTGGATCACATTATACTGTAAGATGCTGAAACAATGTTTGGGCCACTGTTGCATACCCTGACGGAGGCCGATTGCAATAATGGCCGAAACGTTGGTTCAGCATCTTACCGCACTACGCGGTCTACAGAACTGTGTTATGGATTCCGAGATTATGTCAGAGGCAAGTACTGTATAGACAAGTAGGAGCGCGGCAGCAGCAGAGCAGAGCCCCTGGAAAGCCTATCGGATTGCAGCGGGGCGGCCGCTTTCACCCACCCGCACCAGCGCCCGCGGGCCAGCCTCCCGGCCGCCTGCTGAGTCAGGTTTCGCGCGGAAGTCCCGTGGCGTATCAGCCAGAGGTTCGACGACCCGTCTTTCCTTGCTGACATTCCGCGCCGCCGCCAGCCGCTAATTGACACGCTCGCCGTCTTCTGCAGCGGGGACGAGCTCGCTGTTAGTACGTCTGTGGCGGTAGCGTCGCTTGGTGGCTCGTGGGGCTAAGAGCCGGCCGCCGGAGTGAAACTCCACCCGCACGGATGCCAAGCCACCTGTGGCCGCACTCGGAGGTCGCCGGTGGCCGCTGGAAAGCGACTTCTCCAGCGCGAAAGCTGCCACCTGTAACACGCGCGGCCGAAATAAACGTTCCGTTCCAGACCGGTCTCTGGAGCAGAAGAAGGCACCATTCATGAGATTATTGAAAATTAATCGTGTCGCCCTTTCGCACTAGCGAGTAAACACAGAGATTGTTTATTTGAGAAGGTGTGTATCATACACCGAAGCAATTCTCCTGAAAAAAAAATTGTGGTGAGTTCTATGGGACCAACCTGCGGACGTCATCGGTCCCTAGGCTTACAAAAAAATGGCTCTGAACACTATGGGACTTAAAATCTCAGGTACTCAGTCCCCTAGAACTTAGAACTACTTAAACCTAAGGACATCACATCTCCGCTTTATCGATTTCTTTTCACTCTAATGAACCTTGTTGGGGTTTTTCAGTAAACTATTCCGCAGGCAACGCAAATTTACATATCCCAATATATGATCAGAAAAAGTCTCTTGAGTTTCTACACTAAAAACTAAATACAAGTCGACCAAGATAATTTTATGCGGAAAATAAAGGAGGAGAAAGAGAGTGAAAAGGACAGATGTCTCCGATCTTCTTGAAACATATTGCACTTAATGAGATCAACCTTCATGTATGTAAATCTGTTGGAATTTTACTAACGCAGAAAACCGAAATAAGCCGCGCGGGATTAGTAGAACGGTCTAAGGCGCTGCAGTCATGGACTGTGCGGCTGGTCCCGGCGGAGGTTCGAGTCCTCCCTCGGGCATGGGTGTGTGTTTGTCCTTAGGATAATTTAGGTTAAGTAGTGTGTAAGCTTAGGGACTGATGATCTTAGCAGTTAAGTCCCATAAGATTTCACACACGTTTGAACCTTTTTTTTTTTTTTTTTTTTTTTTTTTTTTTTTTTTTTTTTTTTTTTTTTTTTTTTTAAAGCGAAGTAAATATTATGAAAAACTTAAAGTTTTACAGATTTAATATGTTGGCAAGAATTTTGTTTGATAGAATGCAAGAACGTGCAGAACTCTGCGTTTACAATCATAAATTTCCGCAGTGAAGATGCATGTAGCGATGTTGACATTTGTGTGCGAGTGTTTTTCACAATCCTCTTTATGTGCTACATGTAGCCCAAATTTTGGATTAGTTGTTCTTGGTTGGTTGACTTGGGGGACGGCAAACAAACAGCGAGGTCACCCGTCGCATCGGATTAGGAAAGGAAGTCAGCCGTGCCTTTTCAAAGGAATCGTGTGGGCATTTGCCTCAAGTGATTTCGGGAAATCACCAAAAATCTAAATCAGGATGGCCGGACGCGGATTTGAACCGTAGTCATCCCGAATGCGAGTGCAATGTGCTAACCACTGTGCCACCTCGCTTCGTCGCAAATATTGGACTTATTTTAGAGTGCTATTATACGCCTCAAAATGTCACAGGGAAAGAACAGTTTAATTATTGGTGCCATTATGCTGTATACCATCTGGATTTCCCCAGAGTTTCCGTAATTACTAAACATTTTTGAAACTTAGCGTTTAAACTGCTATGAAACGTGGATCAGGAGAAAACAGAAAAAGAAAAGGAAAAAAAAACAACAAAATGAAAGAGAAGTTCTTCAGAAGTCAACTGCATACGGGAATTGCATTAAATAAAAGCACTCCGTCGTCAGGCCACGAGTGGCTTACCGGGACCATCCGACCGCCGTGTCATCCTCACAGGAGGATGCGGATAAGAGGGGCGTGGGGTCAGCACACCGCTCTGCCAGTTGTTATGATGTCAAATGCAAGTGAAAATTTGTGTCGGACCGGGATTCTAACCCGGATGTTTCACATCTCTACAACGGTTGCTTTAAACGTGACGGCCATTCGTACACGGCTCCTGTCCAGACCAAATTTCTACGTGCCCTACACTAGATGTAGTGTTCTCCGTCCATCCCCATCCTCTATCTTCTCACAACTATTCAGCTGAGACTCGCAAGATCTCGGACGAGTGAGTGCATCTGCACCGAAGGTGTCATTTCGCCGTCAAAGCGCACGTATGTACATAAGAAAGCTCAGCTAATATATAGAAACTATGAAGATAATATAAAAAAGATGGTCCTCTATCTCTTGGTGTCTTATACTAACCTATTCGTTTCTGAATACTCTTGATTCTGACGTGTTTGTCCTTGCAACTTTTATCCTCTGCTGCTCTCTCACCGCCCTAAAGATTCAGAAACTTCTTCATTTTTGCGTCAGCATTTGATACCAGCAGGGCTGTTTTGTTGAACAAAGCTTTCTCAACTACTCGTATCTGTTTCTGGTATCTCTCTTGCTTCGCCATGTTGTGTCATCTTGCTTCGTAGGTAGCGCAATCCTCACATTTCATGTACTTACATTTCTACAAGTTTACATCACTTTTGTCCTCACTATGTATTGTATGCTACGTTGGCTGTCTATTTCAAATTTCTCTGATATAAATTTCGGACAGAAAGGCTAACACGCCGGTGATCTTTAACCACTCCTCCTGTTCTTTTATACCCATTCTGGACTCTACTTTTAATTGATTTCATCTTATTTAGTATTAACGTCGAGGCTGCGATTGCGGTTAAAAAAGGCTTATTTGGTATTAATATTGAGACCAGCCGCAATATTAATTCGAACATCTTGTAAGTTACTATCAGTTGTTTCATTTTTAATTTGGTATACAGTTTAAATAGCCGGTGGCAACTAGCCATACAAGATCTTCCTCTAAAGGATAGTGCACGTTACACAGCGTAGCACTTCGTAGTGCTGATGATTAGATGGGTAGATCACATAACTAATGAGGAGGTATTGAATAGAATTGGGGAGAAGAGGAGCTTGTGGCACAACTTGACTAGAAGAAGGGATCGGTTGGTAGGACATGTTCTGAGACATCGAGGGATCACCAATTTAGTATTGGAGGGCAGCGTGGAGGGTAAAAATCGTAGAGGGAGACCAAGAGATGAATACACTAAGCATATTCAGAAGGATGTAGGCTGCAGTAGGTACTGGGAGATGAAGAAGCTTGCACAGGATAGAGTAGCATGGAGAGCTGCATCAAACCAGTCTCAGGACTGAAGACCACAGCAACAACAACACGGAGCACTTTTTACTAACAAACCATAATGATGACCACAGCGTTACAAACACTCTACTGCAGGCCGAACAATGACTATTAAGGAAACGTGTGAAACTGCAGTGACTATTGAGGCATTTTTTTTTAAATTATTGGTTTTCTGTACGAACCCATATAGCCATGTCAACAGCGTAATGTCAGTTATGGCGATACGAAAGTAAGAACAACACAGCACCCAATCCCCGAGCCGAGAAAAATCTGAACCACGGCCGGAAATCGAACCTGTACACCTTCAGATAGCAATCTGCCACACTGCATGCGCAGCCGGCCGGAGTGGTCGAGCGGTTCTAGGCGCTACAGTCTGGAACCGCGCGACCGCTACGGCGCAGGTTCGAATCCTGCCTCGGGCGTGGATGTGTGTGCTGTCCTTAGGTTAGTTAGGGTTAAGTAGTTCTAAGTTCTAGGGGACTGCTGACCTCAGAAGTTAAGTCCCATAGTGCTCAGAGCCATCTGAACCATTTTGAAATGCGCAGCTGCCGAGGCGGACGGCTATTGAGGTACAGTGTTCAGCTGATGAGAAGCATGGAGTTATCGAGAGTGCGTGCATCCACCTGACGGATGTAAACAAACCGCAGGCGGTAGCAGGAAAAGTAGTGTGGTGACGTACAAAGCATGGCGCGGCAATTAGAACGTGAAAGCGGTGATGGTACAGCCAGAGTCACTGGCAGGAGTGAAAGCACCGGCTCATCCCTCCTGCGTCAACCGGCAGCTCTGTGGCGAAACACTAATTGCCGGTCCCCGCAGCAGTTTGTTTGTAATCAATGTGCTGAATAAAGAGCCTAATCCAAAGTTAGTGTGTCTTTTATTTAATTACAGTGATGGGGGCTTCTTACTTCAGTAAAGCAAAAACACGACCTACCAACTGAAGCCGGAAGAAGAGTCACGCTAGCACAAATTCCACTGAGGAAACACACGACGAGTTACGTACTGCATGTATCAGAAGGGACTCCGAACAGTTCTGCTGGAACGTTTTAAATACCATGACAGTGCTCTTCGACTCTGTAGCGGACCTCATTTCTGTCGTTGCGTCCTAAGTAGTCAGCTTGTAGTTCCGTTGAGACCATCCTTGTTTAGATTACCTCTAACTTCCCTATACCGTTTTTGACCAGACTATTGCCAGTTTTGTCTTCTTTAAGGTGAACTAATAAATCTGTCCTTAATTGCCTAAGAAGGCTCGCACTGACTGACTTAAAAATCTAACAATTTAAAAGCCGCACCCTTAAGTTAGAAGCGTCAAACTAAAACGGAGGTGGTGAGTGAACTGAATGTAATGCCAAGAATTTTTGGTTTACTGCACATATTAGGTGCTTAAGGCACTTTGTTTGCACAGAACTCGCATCCAGTTCTCAGTGAATCTTTCATGTTTTTACATAACGGAAGAATGTGGAACGAGATTTTCAACATCGCTGTGTAAGACCGAATTAGTCGGTTCCATCAGTTTACCACGCCGTTGGTGAATTGCCAAAATGTAAGGTAAAAAATGTTTTACTACGCGACCCGCTTCCGGAGCCGGAGAACTACGACAATGACATCCAACCTAAAGGAAGCCAGTTGGAATATCTCTGTCAAAATTGTCATCAGCCTGATTTGGCATGCAGTTTGTCACCTCCAGGATAATCACAAATAGGCTACACTAAATCCCACATATGGTAATTCTCTCTCATTGAGTCAGGCTGTGTTATAGTCGACAGTGTTTCGTCCTATGGATGAGATCAAATGTTCAAATGTGTGTGAGATCTTATGGGACTTAACTGCTAAGGCCATCAGTCCCTAAGCTGACACACTACTTAACCTATATTATCCTAAGGACAAACACACACGCCCATGCCCCAGGGAGGACTCGAACCTCCGCGGGGACCAGCCGCACAGTCAATGACTGGATGAGATCATTGACGCCCGCACTTTCTTTGCGTTCGGAAGAGTGGGAGTATAGTGATCGGGTTTAAGTTTTGGAAGGGTTCCCAATGATGACGAACAGGTTAATTTTGTTTTCAGCACAATTCATTCATTTTGTGCCGGACACTCCGCTCTTATATTCATAGCTCATGCACCAAAACTGTGGTTGGCATTGGGACTGGAATCCTAGTTTTAGAGTACGCTTTTACCACACCCTTGGTATCTAGCGGAGTTTCATCTGCCAGCTTCAGTGTTGTTAGGGTGACGCGCTGACTGGTAAAGTGGTTCAGGTATTGTGGTGGTAAGTTCCTATGGGACCAAACTGCTGAGGTCATCGGTCTCTAGGCTTACCCACTACTTAATCTAACTTAAACTAACTTACCTTAAGGACAACACACACACACACCAATGCCAGAGGGAGGACTCGAACCTCCGACGGGGGAAGCCGCGCGAACCGTGGCAAGGCGCCTGAGACCGCACAGCTACCCCGCGCGGCGTTCAAGTACTGCATTACGAATTAAGAAAGGGAAGAAATATTAGGGTTCAACATCTTTTCGAGGATGTACGTAATAAAATGGATCACCTGCAGTCCTGGTTTTATTGTTATTGTATTACCCTGCAACCACTTTGGATGACTCAGTACACCACCTCCAGGCCTATATACACAAACAGTAATGATAGCATCCTCAGCTTATGAATCATGCAAATACAAAGACAGAATGAAAACAGAATAAGAATCAAGTATGTAAATCAATTTACAGTCATCACTTGATACAAATCAACAGATAAATCCATTGTCACATATCTAAAATAAAATTATATACAGTATTCTCTATACGTTTTACAAATGTACAACAGCAGGTTTTCTCCCTCCAAAGGAACCACCTTGGCATTTACTGAAAGTGATTTATGGGAGTAAAAATGGAACGTCCTGCTTCAAAGCCAATGACTTCGTTTGTACAGTATTTGTGCAGGTGAAGTATATCTCGCAGAAATCATTTATGAATGCACCCACTGTTGGTCTAGGTTATGAACCAGTAATATACGTCTGAATCTTCCCTAGGCTGGTAGCAGTTTTCTTGCACGGAAACATTAAGACAGTCTCTTCCGCAGCAAAACAGTTCTAAGTTTTTGTTGTGGGTAGACGACTCCGAGCAGTGGCATTACTACTTTTGTATGAAAGCAGTGTTGTGACTGACTCGAAGAGTCGCAGCCCCGTTAGCATCCTGTGTTTACAGCAGCGACCTCATTGCTGAGTTTAGCTTTTTTCCTCTCCTTTGATCGAACGGAATGGAGGCCGTCTGTGTTTTTGCCAACGTGACTCATTGCCGATTGGCCGTGGCTGGGACTCGGCCAGCTGGTTTGCCGTGGCAGCTTGTGATGCCCCTCCGCTCAGACGTCATTCACGAACTACAATTCACTGCCAAACACGCTGGAAAACTCCTGTTTCCAATGCGGTGATATTATTTATGATCCGTAAGTGCGTGGATTTAAAGTTAATGTTGCAAAGTTGTCTCACGAAATGTGTCCGTTATTTTCGAAATTTAGTGATAAGTAGAGGGTGGGGGATATTACATTAATTTGTTGCAGGTAATTTTGCCACACCAGATCTCCATGATCAAGATTTCAAGCTAGAACGAAATGATGAGCCGCCACTTTATTTTAATTTTTATTTATTTATTTATGAGTGTCGCTGCAGTTGTATGCCTCCGTAAACAAGCTGTGCCCTCTCTAGCTGTGCCAGGGTAATCAGTTCGTATCTTGGCAGTGGAAGTAACAGTCATCACCAATATTTGGTCAATAAAAGAGGGAGACGTGATGACACAAACATCCCATTGACTACGAACTCTCGAACGTATTAGTTTAAAATATCTTCTAAGTGGCCTTTACAGTGAGATTGTGCCGTACTGATGATGATCATTCGCCTTTTGGATGTGGCACTACGCACGACAGTGTCTTTAGTACGACTTGAAAATTTTTTCAGCAGCAAGCTTTACTGTCATTTCCATAACTATCCGTAAAAGCACAGTCATTAGTTAATCGGTGGTTTATTGCTAGCATTGTTCGGCCACAACATTCTGCGTAGCGCATAGCGTAAGTTTGTAAACACGCAAAGAAACACGAAAATTACAACGTGTGGCCTTGCAGCTAGTAGGTACACGTTCTACATTTACATTTACATATACACTTCGCAAGACACAGTACAGTTCATGGCGGAGGTTCGTTGTACTGATATTATCGAATTTTGTCCCGTTACATTCGCTTAGAAAGCGAGAAGAAAATGGCGGTTAATATACTTCTGTACGCTCCCAGATCTTCTTGTCCTATTCTCTTGATCCCAGAGAGAAAGAAGATGGTGGCAACGTAATATAACTCATACTGTCTTTCTCGAGAATAGGCGCTCTGCTCTATCCAATAAAGTTTCAACAGAAGTCATCGTCTTTCTTTCAATAATTCCGTTTAAATTCATCACATTTTAATGGGTTATACCGAAGTATTATGATCCCAGAATGGCATGTCTGAATCATTCGGACGTCGTACCTATTTGATAAGGACTCCATATGCTGAAACAGTAGGTCTAGTCTAGAATTGGTCGTACGAGCATTTTGTATGCAATTTCCTTTACAGATACACTGCACTTTCCCGGAACCCTTTCCACTGAACACTCTTCTATTCTTTTTACCAAATACTGATTTTTACCTGATCGTGCCGCTTTACCTCGCTTCATAGCTTTACCAGAAGATGTTGAAACAATATTCGCTACTAATCCTGTCATCGAAAACTACCAGGGTCTTCGTTGTAGGTATTATCTCACATTTATTAGCTTTTAAAGAGAGGTTCCACCCGTTACACGAAGAGAATATTGTGTCCAAGTCTTTCTGCATTTCTTCCGGATAGTATAAAAAAAAATAACAAGAAAAGGTTCAAATGGCTCTGAGCACTATGGTACTTAACATCTGAGGTCATCAGTCCCCTAGAAGTTAGAACTACTTAAACCTACCTAACCTAAGGAAGACACACACATCCGTGCCCGAGGCAGCATTCGAACCTGCGACCGTAGCGGTCGCGCGGTTACTGACTGAAGCGCCTAGAACCGATAGTCCAATGATGTTACTTTCATTGTAGATAACATTAGTGGCGAACGTTCCAATGTCGTTGATGAACCTGTATGATAAATAGTTTATTAATAAGAAGGAAATGAGAGGTCTTATAGCGCTTCCTTACGGCACACGAGGTGTTAATTTCGTTTCTGCTGAATATTCGCTGTCCGCTATAACGCACACAGCTCTAGCACTGAAATAGTCATCCTCACAATGTCACATCTGCGAAGAAACTCCGTCTGTCGTGTCTGGGTTAGTAACAGACGACGAGGTGCAGTGTCGAAAGACTTGAGATGAAAAGCAAGGTTCAGCACTATGCGAGGCGTGGCGCTCCTATTGGAAGCGTTTCTCTCGTCGCCAGCGCGAGCTGCACTCTCGTCCGTTTCTTTTGACGTCTGTAGTGAACACCGTGGCCTTCGCGGTTGGTCGACTTCGGGAGCGTGTTCCAGCAATGCGTGACTAGGAGGAAACTGCTCAGAAATCGCCTCTCCAGGACGGTCGAGTCGTAAATGAGAGAAAAACTGGGAGTTAACTTTGATCTTGGAGCCACACTGGACCACCTGATTTCTTTTTCTTGCCATTTAAAGATTCTTCGGTAGTAACGTGTATCTCCTTGCCACGGCGAAATCCTTTTACAGCAAGTGAAACTATCCACTGGCAGCTATAATTTACTTGCTTGCTCGAACTTCACGTTAATTATTCAACACCTCTGTATCTTATATTGGGCCGCGATTATTTGTCAAATTCGGAGCTATATGGTTTTTCCCGATGCATGATGTGAAAATACTTGCGGTTTCAAGGGCACTGGAACAGGTGACACATATTCGGGTTACGAAATTCCTCATCTCGCCATACCTCCCGTCTGCACTTGAATGTATTGTCCCAGCAGAGAAACCTGTCCTACATTCCATGCCTACTTCCTTTGCCTGCAACTTCAAGCTATTTGTAAACAAGAAAAAATGGCAACCTTGGTCATAAGCAGTTTGAAGTCATTTATTATAGTAAATCGTCTTCAGTCACTGTGTGACCACTTCAGTTCTATAAAAGAGACATAAAATCAGACATGAAGTCCATTTTATATACCATAAGCATGAGTCACATCGAGTACATTATAATTATGACGTGTAGTACATACCAGATGTTAAAGTCATAGGACTCATGTAATAAAAGCATACATTACAACTTAAACATGGCGTCAGTACTGAAGAACATAGCAGCTGACGAACAAATTTTGAACTGATCTTACAGATTACAATCAGATGCAGCAGAGCTTTGTACATGACGTAGGCATCACAGTGCCCTCTTTATTCAAATAACCCGTTACACGAGATATATTTTATGTAAAAAAAGAGTAACATGCTAAACTCGATGTGTTAAGATTCTCCTCTAATAATTTTCGTTTGCATCTTGTCCTGCATGTTTCATAGCATCAAACTTCATGATTATTCCTCCCACTGATGGGTTCGTTATGTATAATAATGGGCATTTACGGTATTTTTCTATGAAGCGTACTGCAGTCGCTCACTGCACTCGTTTGGTTTAGAAGTCGTCATTTACAAGTGAAGCAAAAATGAATATCAATATAAAATCGTGGTGTGCAAACTGTTATTACTTGTTGAATTTCTTCTATAATTAATTGTACTACAGTCGTTTAAACTCTGTTATTGTCTGTTGATGGTTTTGTTCATGATACGTCATTGGCCGTAATTTCTCTTATTGCCTTATTTTTATGTCATTTGTATTCTTTATTTCTCGGGTTACAAAAACTGTGTTTTTAATTTTTAATTGTTTTCTAGTTACTTTATATAAAATCTTTGACCCTTTTTTTAATAAAATGTATTCTGTGTTCAGAGTCATTTGAATAAAGGGAGCTCTGTGATTGGCTGCGTCATGGCTCTGAGCACTATGGGACTTAACATCTGAGGTCATCAGTCCCCTAGAACTTAGAACTACTTAAACCTAACTAACCTAAGGGCATCACACACATCCATGCCCGAGGCAGGATTCGAACTTGCGACCGTAGCGGTCGCGCGGTTCCAGACTGAAGCGCCTAGAACCGCTCGGTCACTCCTGCCGGCTGGCTGCGTCATGTACCGAGCTTTGCTGCATGTGGCTAATCTGCAAGCTCAGTTCAAAATTTGTTCGTTAGCTGCTACGTTCTTGTATACTGACGCCATGTTGAAGTTGTAATATGTGTTTTTATTACATGAGTCTTCAAGACCTTAATATCTGGTATGTACTATACATCATAATTATAATGTGCTCGATGCAACTTTTGCTTATATTATATAATATGGTCTGCGTGTCTGATTTTATGTCATACATTTTTTAGCACCGAGGGTGACTGAAATAGAGTTGGTGTAACAAATGATTTCAAGGATCTTACGACCGAGACTGCCATTTTTCCTGTTTACAACAATAATATTGCGATCATTGAGGACATCGTTCTCAATGGAATCGAACCTCATCAAGATATTTTGTGATGGGTATTAGGGGAAACCAAACCTGTGGCAAATGCAGTAGATAAAGAAGACTGCTGAATTACTATTGCGGCAAATATAAAATTCCGTTTTTTTTTTTTTCTTTTTTGGTAGTGACTTCTCTATTTTGCTACGAGGATATGTGTCATTGATGGGAGGAGCAGCTAGAAGTAATGATTGATAAGGAACCGAGATGAATTCATGTGCGCGGCCTTCGTGTAGCTCCTTCCAGCCTCTGAGGTGAGAAAAAAAATTCTTAACATGCCTCCGGTAAGGTCAGTGTCATCTGACGCATGGATTACTCCAACAAATAGCAGTCCTAGCAGTGTGCAAAGTTTGTAGCACACACAACATTACACATTCTGGAAGGATCTCCTAACAAGAGGTCACAAATGATAATTTATGTGAACATATAATTTTTATTTATCTTTCCGGCCTTTTTTTTTTTTTTTTTACAGAAAACTGGAACGAAATACCTGCTGGTTAGCTTTAGTTAACTAAGCAAAAGCCTCTCATTTTTATGTTTTTAAATTTTCTGTTGTGTCTGCTCCTTTGACCGTTTTCACTAATTCTTTAATTTCTTTTTTGATGAATTTTAATTTGCTGTTTATTAATCCAACTATCGACTGGCTCCACATTACGACTCTATGCTTAATACTAACAAAAACTCCAATAAAAATTACAAAACGGTCTTATGTTCAGCTCTGGAATCTCGAGAATATGGTACAACATAGAATGAGTTCGTTTCTTTGTGTAAAGTGCTTGAAATATACGTTTATTTTGGATCAGACTGTAATGCAGTAGCCCAAACCGTCGTACCGTATGTTGGGGAAACTACTGGAGGTAGTCATGCCACACCGAACGAAGCCGGGAAACAGAAGCCACTTTTCGAAGACTCTCGTCCGTTCCTCGCTGCAGAACCTGTATGAGGTTATCCGGTCTCACTGGATTTTCTCCACTCTAGGACACCAGCATCTTGGCGACAAATCAGATCACTCTGGAAATTCACCCACTTGTTTGGTTTTTTAACTGATCATCTTTCTACAGACAGCCACTTTCGATGTTTTATGGATTTCTACACTCAACATTCAATAACCATTCAAATTATCATAAAAATTATAACAGCTAAAAAAGTCAAGAATGCTGAGATCTTTCCAATATCTGCATAGCTGTGTTCTGGTGCTTTATTCACAACTGCCGGTTTCACGTCAGTAAAGACGCAGCTTCAGGTTTGTAATGGTTATTTTTGTCACAATGCAGGTTAACAATTACGGAGTCCCAGCATTCGGGAAGCTATCCACGTTAAGAGGCAAACAACATTGGTGGTTAGTCCTAATAAAATCGAGTACAACCAAAATAGGTTTGTCAAAAATATGCAAAGCATGACTGTTGAAGGAAGCAGGTCAGATAGCACTCCGTAGGATAAGTTGCAGGATTGGTAGACATTAGCTGTATGAAACCAATGTAATAGCTGGCTGCTTTCAGAACATCAGCCTGTTAGCAGTACGGCAGATGCACGTACATCATCGTGTTACTTGCAACAGTTGTATACCTGTAATATATCCCACATTTTCAGCTTAAGTTTTTGAAAACCAATGACGTAAAATAAGAAGCAACAGAGACCCCTTAGGAAGGAATATGAAACGAGCTTTTCGTACGGGCCCCGAAGGTCCAAGAGATGTTGTCAGACCGCCGTATCATCTTCTGCCACGCGGCGTCGTGCGGGTGCAGTAAGGAGGGGCGTGTGGCCAGCACACGGCCCTCCTGGCCGTATTCCCGGCTTTCCAGATCATGGAGCCACTACTTCTCAATCAGGTAGCTCCTCAATGTGCAGCTGGGGACGGAGTACATCATGTACCAGTCCTCCCACCAAGAAGAAGTCCCTGGCAGTATCAAGAATCGAACCCGGGTCCTCTGCATGGCAGACATCTATGCTGACCACGCAGTTATGGAGACAGATGTCAGAACGAATATGTTGACCATAAAATGACGATAGTCAGTTATAGTCTAATGATGGTCGTTTAAGATGAAAACCGGTTAATTAAATAAATTAATACTGAAGATAATGCACAATTCCGTGCTTTATATTTATAAATATGAAGTTATTCTACCAAGCAGCGACGAAAGAATCAGTTAACCAATTAATATGAAAATAACGGGTTCGTAATGTATGTGAGGAACGGCGAAAACAGATTTCCCAACATAATAAACACTGGAAATCGATAGAGAACACAGGAAAGAGTCGGAAAAGCAAATAACATGGAAATGTGTACAACTTTTATTGCCACTGTAAGCGCTAAGGGAAAAAATACTTTCTCCTTGTGTGCGATCTGGAATAACAATCTTTCTGACCTGACGAGATGAACTAGGACGGGGTCAGCCATTTTCTCAGCTACGGAATCATCCCAGCATTCGTATAGATCTATTTAGGACACTCACGGAAAAATTTGCTGTGGTCGAGCGGTTCTAGGCGCTTCAGTCCGGAACCACGCGGCTGCTACGGTCGCAGGTTCGAATCCTGCCTCGGGCATGGATGCGTGTGATGTCCTTATGTTAATTAAGTTTGAGTAGTTCTAAGTCTAGGGGACTGATGACCTCAGATGTTAAGTCCCATAGTGCTTAGAGCCATTTGAACCATTTTGAAAACTTGATTTTGAATAACGGGATGGAGGTATGAACTTCGCTTTTTGAGTATTTTAATGACGACGTTCCTTGCTCGTTCCCTACTAAAACTTAGCGGTATTTAAGAATTATTTCACGACTGATCCTGTCACATGCAGTTATGATATCAGAAACTTTTCCTTCCAAGTGTCTCACAGATACCACAGGCCTCTCGCGACTATATGCCGACAATCGAAAGCGTGTAGCTTCGATAATGTCGAGCAACGTCAACCTCATGTGCTGCTGGTTTAGGTAGTTGCAGTAGAGACGAGACTAAGCTGCACTGGTCAACAGCAGGAGCTGAACCACTCTCTGCCGTCTAGCTCCATTTGCAGCCTACACACTACGTAGCCAAAGTGAGAGCGATAATAGCACACTGTGACGTCACAAAAGCTGTGTGGAATGGTGTTGTCTGCAGTGACTCCCAGAATTGTAGAGGACTGTGTGGAAGATCATCCAAATAACGAGCACTAGATCCAATGTGGTTACAAAGATTTGATTAATATCTAGATAAAATTTCGGAGTCTCAGTTGAGCAATATCGACAGTTTATTAACGCATCTAGCTATTTGACAACTTTCATTATCTAATCAAAAGACACAATCCTTCACAGAGAAGACGGTAATCATGGAACGTTGTACGCGATTCACGAGGACAGATTTGTAAGTAAACCGCTCAAGAGTGCCTCCCACACTGGTTAACGGTAGCAGAAAACGTTACCCAGATAAAATGCTGCCATTTCTCCGTGTGTTCATTTTTCAGATTAGTGACACATTCTTTGATTTACAATAAGTAAGACTGCGCAGAAATTACGATACTGGAGATGTGTTATAGAAAACGTGTTTAGATTCTTGTCCAGTCGCTTTGAGTAACGTTTTCTGCTGTCCATTAAATCATTACTGGTCAGTGATGATATAGTATCTTAAGAAATTCTTTGACGCTTTCTCCTCTCGGCCTTTATCTCGCAGTGTCCCTAATGACATCTGGCCTCATGGCACCACTTGCGTCGCATCTCCCTTCCATCGTTATTCTTACTTTCATTCCATCCAGTTTCTCCGAGGTGAAAATCATGTTCACTGTATATTTTAGCAGAGACGCATCTGTATGAACCGAGATCTGCTGCGCAGTAGCATGCCAGTTGGTCTTCATCTTCGTGATCGACAATCAATGCGAACGTCACTAACACACTTGTTAGCTCCATTACTTCAGACTTGCATTTCACATACAGATCAAGAGTCCGAGAATTTGATAGTTTGAGAAACACTTCCTCCTTCCTCCCCCTACTTTCTCATTGGTACGAAAGCCTTTCATTATTACTGTTTCCAATTTAACACCTTACTATGAGGCTGTGTGGCGCAATGGGGAAGCGACAATCTACACACTGTAAGGTCATTGGTTCGATTTCTTATCGGCGCTAGATTATTATTCTATTCGCTTTTTGCTACTTTGACCTCTGGCAATGATTTGTTAAGGTGAAAAACGCCAAACTGCCCCTAGTTTTGGAGTTCAAGTTGAGCAGCACGATCACCTACACTGATTGGTAATGTCAGTTCAAACGTCGGATGAAGGCAAGGGTACACAGTCTCCGATAAGATCATGCCTATTAAATCACAGCTGTGTTCCAATCAACCTTACGATTGAAAAAAACTTCGCTGCTTAATTCAGCATCGCACATCGCTTGGATTGCTCGACATAGGAGTTCACAACTATAGTTTGAGTCACAATCTATCGGTCGAGTTTAGGTGTGTTCTGCGTACCTACATCACGCATTTCTGAACAGCCGATGGGCGTTCAGTAGAGTTCTGAGTACTCTGCTGTGAATGTCGTACCCAATGTGGTCGTAGAAAGTTATTTACTGACTTTTGCGAGTTGTCTTGGCTGACTCTTACACAAGCCAGTGAGAGACACAATTTGAAGCATACAAGCGCAAGGAAAGGGTATGAGCATAGCGCAACTGTCGCTTGGAAACGGCAACAATGGAAATGAGCGTTTGGCGTCATTGACCGGGAGACCCCTTGTGGGGCAGGTCCGGCCGCCTTGGTGCAGGTCTTATTACATTCGACGCCACATTGGGCGACCTGCGCGTCGGATGGGGATGAAATGATGATGAAGACAACACAACACCCAGTCTCTGAGCGGAGAAAACCCCCGACCCAGCCGGGAATCGAACCGGGCCCGTAGGACGGCAATTCGTAACGGTGATCACTCAGCTATCTGGGCGGACATGGCAACAATGAAATCCTCCGTCTGTTTCTCGGCCTGTGCGAACCGCCATAGTTCACGGAGCGGACTGTGTGAGGGGTTCAAAACAATGTAACTCGGTATCTAGTAACTAGTTTGCAACTCGAGTGGACCTTTAATTCACCAGTTCTACAGTCGCACATTATACGACTACAGCATTAGCGTAACATGTGTAAATGAACAAACTGCTGTGACGGTTCGAAACTGACTTTAAGCGATGCTATTACTGCTTTAGAACTTTCAGTACGAACTCTGAATAAACTCTTTCGCTCGTGTCGTAGGGGTCGTGGTCGCACTGATACCTGTGGTTTTATCAATAAAAATTAAATTAAATCTCGCTGATATCCGTAATTAAGGAAATAAATTTGGTAGTTTGGATATATAGTGTGCAAAGAATGTCACCCGTCGACATGATTAGGAAAATCAAATTAACACCATTGTTAAATCAGTTTCACAAATATAAGAGAGGACTGGTTAAGACCGACGTAATTGTTGTCGTAACTGTCGAAACCCCGGTCTAAATATGACTCGAAACCCCCTATAGTGTTTGAAGAACAAAAACTGTTCGTATCAGCTTTTGAAATTTGGAGTTCCGCTGAAAAACGTATAAGTTCACAGATCTAAAAGCTTGAAAAATAGAACCTTGACCATGTAAGATTCACAGTGCAAGGCCTGAACTTGTTCGTAGATGAGGCGGATCCCAACAACATGATCTGCGAAATCATTCAAACTGTAGACCGGGTATACATGCGAAAATCCACTAGTCCAACTGAGTGCCTGATTCGCAGTGTCCTGCCGGAGTTCCAGTACAGCACTCGTGGCTGCCGCATCGCGGTCGCGAAGTGGGGTCGAGGCAGTGCCAGATAAGTTTTACAGTCTGACGATAATTTATGAATTTGTAGTTTTAGCTTGAAAATGTGCACTATGGACAAACGATAGATACTGTTATTCTGAAGAAGGTTGGGTTATCCCGACTGAAACCTAGTTAAATTCTAGGTAAGCGGTGCAACTGAGGCTGTTCATTATTAAAATTAAAATTAAGAATTGTTATACTTACAGCATATTGCACTGAGGTGTACAGAAGTCAGTGAATATCTTCTATTATGGCGTAGACCTCCTTTGCCCAGTATAGTGCAGCAGCTCGACGAGGCAGGGACTCCAAAAGTCTTTGGAAGTCCCCTGCAAAAATATTGAGCCATGCTGCCTCTATAGCCGTACTTAATTGCGAAAGTGTTGCTGGTTCAGCATGTTGTATACTGACTGACTTCCGACTAAGTCCCATAAAAGTTCGATGGCATTCATGACGGGCGATGTGGGTGGCCAAATCATTCACTCGAGTTGTCTAGAATGTTCTTCAAATCAGACGCCAAGAATGACATCGTTGCTTTGGAACAAAGTCCATGAATTGCAGCAAATGGTCTCCAACTACCCGAACATAACCATTTCCACTCAGTGCCTTGTTGACAGCTTGGCTTCGTGGGGTCTGTGCCACACTGGAACCCTACCATCAGCTCTTACCAACTGATAGTTGGACTCATCAGGCCAGACCGCCGTTTTCCAGTCGTCTGTGGTTCAATGGTTCAAATGGCTCTGAGCACCATGGGACTTAACAGCTATGGTCATCAGTTCCCTAGAACTTAGAACTACTTAAACCTAACCAACCTAAGGACAGCACACAACACCCAGCCATCACGAGGCAGAGAAAATCCTTGACCCCGCCGGCAATCGAACCCGGGCGTGGGAAACCAGTCGTCTGTGGTCCAACAACTATGGTCACGAGCCCAAGAAGGCGCCGCAGGCGATGTCGTGCTATTCGCGAAGGCACTCGCCTCGGTCGTCTCCTGCCGTAGCTCATTAACGCCACATTTCGCCAGATTGTCCTAAGGGATACGTTTGTCGTACGTCCCACGCTGATTTCTGCGGTTATTCCATGCAGTGTTGCTTCTCTGTTAACACTGACAACTCTACGAAAACGTCGTTACTCGGTCGTAAAGTGAAGACCGTCGGTCAGTGCGTTGTCCGTGGTGAGAGATAATGCCTGAAATTTGCTATTCTCTTGACGCTGTGGATCTCGGACTATTCAATTCCCTAACGATTTTAGAATGTCCGACGCGTCTAACTCCAACTATCATTCCACGTGCAAAGTCTGTTAATTTCCGTCGTGCGGCCGATTCACGTCGCAAAGCTTTTCGCATGAATCACCTGAGTACAACTGACAGCTCCGCCAATGAAATGCACTTTTATACCTTGTGTACGTCACATTACCACCATCTGTTATTTACATATCCATGACTTTTGTCACCTCAGTATGAAACGAAATGAAATGTTCGTATGGCATTGCTGGCCGGGAATGTATATTCTGTATGGAAGTATTAGGAGGAAGTAACACGTTATGGTGTCCCTAATAATAGTTTCGTATGACCATACAAGACAAACGTGAAGTGCACATCCAGTATGGAAAATGTGCATCCCTCATGCTGGTTTGTCACTGTGCTATATTTGTAGATGTAAAAGGTTCTGTGAAAATGTAGCGCATGTGCTGCTTACACAGAACACAAGACTATAGTACTGCTGCAGTGACTGAGATCATAATTAGCTTATCCTCAAGAAAGATGCTGGAGGCGTGCTGCTAGAAACGTAAAAGTGCACATAACCGATAAGTAAAGAGCAAAGAGAGAAACCCAGTGAACGTAAACGGCAATCGTTGGAAGAAAGGCAACGTTACGCTAGGCGAGTTCTATTGAATGAATGAAAGCCGGCCTCTGTGGCCGAACGGTTCTAGGCGCTTCAGTCCAGAACCGCGCTGCTGCTAGGTCGTAGGTTCGAATGCTGCTACGGCCATGGATGTGTGTGATGTCCTTAGGTTAGTTAGGTTTAAGTAGTTCTAAGTCTAGGGGACTGATGACCTCAGATGTTCAGTCCCATAGTGCTCAGAGCCATCTGAACCATTTTTTGAATGAATGAAAGCAGTACACGAAACGAACTGTGGAAACATTTAACTAGCCTATTTCACACATGTTGGACGGGAAAAGTAAGATATAATAAGTATGGAGATACTGAGGAAGCATTTTTTTCCAGGCTCTATACGTCAACGGAATATGCCTTGGAGTGGTGAAATCGGCAGCATATGCCTACGTCACAGGCATATCCGTGAGGTTCTGTGTACAGCGAGGCGCTAGAGAAAGACAGAGCCGAGCGTACATTAGGAGAGTAGGCCTGAGCTAGATCTCTTGCTCGCTGAGCTCAGCAACGTTTTTATGCCTGTTAAACTCGTAACTGAGTATTTACGTACAAACGACAACTGCATGTTCTACTGGAATCCGTTACTATGCAGTCTTCCTCATTTCTAGTACTACAACGACCGGATGTCCGTAGCCCTATTACTAATTTGTTTCGGCTGTATTAGGTACAATAAAACAAAATGCCAAAATGGTTATCGGTTTCATAGGCAGTACATCTTGTATGAAAGGAGCAGTGTTAAGCAGAAGCAACTGAATGCTATAACAGGGTGCATACAACCCGGGAGATCCGGGAAAAGCCCGGGAATTTTTTCATCCGGGAGAAAACCGGGAAATAGGCAATAAAGAGTTCAGATTTTCTGAAGAGTTCTTGTTCTCTCGAGTACAAATAATCCCATCCGCTGCTATTAATTGCGAGATTTTTTTTACGAGGGGCAGGCTGTCATAGCGGCCGACTGGGAGCAGGAGAGGCACCACAGGACGTTTCAATTTCCACTCGCCTGAATATAGTTTGGAGGTGCGGTAGAAAAACGCTTTATGAAGAGGCATGGCACTGCACTTTGGCATACTTAAGACCAAATAATTTGACTTACGTTTCCTTGAATACATATGTTTTATGTTTCAGACTTTTCAGAAAGATATGCGCTACAAGATGAACATATTTTGAAAATTCGATTTTTTTTTTGGTATTGACTCGGTTCGCAAATGTCGTAGATCCGGGGCTGATGCGCAGAGCAGTCTGAGTTATAGTGAGTAGTTCAAAATGGCTCTGAGCACTATGGGACTTAACATCTTAGGTCATCAGTCCCCTAGAACTTAGAACTACTTAAACCTAACTAACCTAAGGACAGCACACAACACCCAGCCATCACGAGGCAGAGAAAATCCCTGACCCCGCCGGGAATCGAACCCGGGAACCCGGGCGTGGGAAGCGAGAACGCTACCGCACGACCACGAGATGCGGGCATAGTGAGTAGTCTCCACATGACCCGTGTTTACATTTAGCGATTTTCCTGTTTCCCCTTCGTTTACTCTCACGTCAAATGAAAACAAAACGGATATCTGTGGCTGGGAGCTATCAAGTGAATTAAAACACATTCACATAATTGCGGAAGGCGTAAATATGTCATTAGTTTCAGATTTGATTTTATTTCCACCTTTCTGACAGTCAAGCATTAATCGCCTTGCGGAACAATGAATTTATTTTTGTCTGTTTGCTGAAGAAATTTGACTTTTGTTAACCTTTTCCGCAGAGGCAGTCAATGTACTTGAAACGAAATGTTTAATTCCACAGTACTGGCTAGTTTCAACTGTACGCTGCATTTCAGGTGCACGTTTTCATTTTCTAGCACATACGCCACTATGTCATAATAAAGAACCAAACATGATATAATACAGTACTGTTGCTCCAAGAAAATTTACATCCCGAAAACCACACTGAAAATCCGGACATACGAATGTGCACTTCAAGTATGCACTTTAAATGTGCACATTTTAATATTGTACACGAAATTCTGATGCTCTTGCAGTATCCTCTGATGTCTTGTTTCTTTTATGACATAATGTATGATCTTTCAATGTTTTACACGCACGTACATACGGGCTTCCTACGTCATGATAGCTACCCAAGCGCGGTGTCGCCTGTTATTTGCGCTTTCTGGCAACTGCTGAAACGAACCTATTTCTAACAGGTCGCGGGAAAATATTGCGAATAGTGGTTTGAAAAGCGTTACTTTCAAAGTAAATATCCTTTTACTTAAGTTGAACTATGTGCAAGAATGTACCATGAATTTATTAAATCACAGAGCGTTTGACTCTCATTTAAAAATTAACTCTTTGATGACCTGCCATTTAGAAGAATTTCGAACCCTGAAGATAAGACATTTATGTCATTAAAAATTTTACTGGCACATTTGTGTGATATATCTTAAAGTGTACCACGCGCAAGAAAGATCAACAGCGTATGCGAAATCTTAGCTTCTCTTGCAGCTTGAGAACAATATTATATTGAAAACTGCTTTTCTTGTAGCAACACTTTGTATATTTGTTTAAACTATTAACTTTCCCTGTTTGTGTGTTCGTTCTACTTAACAGTGATCTTGCTGTTGGCTGACTACATTACGTGTCCTATGCTTTGAATATCCGCTGTCATCGGCTGGCGAGATCACGTGACATGAGCTACGAACGGCCTACAAAAGCGCATCTAAATCTCGATTTCAATGATTCGGAAAGTAACATGCGGTGTTTGGTGGAATTCCAGTGTATACTTACGTAATACGAAAATATGCAGCGTACATGTTGCTGCACATCAACGATGTTTCCAAAACGGGTCTTTTTCCCTGAGTTTCGTTTTCTAAAGTGCCGGGAAATTGTACGCCTGTGTATAAAACCATAACCATTTATAGGATTGATAAGGGAAAATATCCTGTCACCCGGGAGAAAGTGTATTTTTAACCGGGAAATCCGGGAAAAATCCGGGAATTTTTTTTTCCTTGTCCACGTCTACATCCTGTATAAGCAAGACGTTATACCTTGCAGTACAAGTAATCAGTAACACTCCACAATAGCGTACTCCAGTAGCAAATGCTATTCTCGTGTGTACATAAAACCCAATTATGAGTTGACAGGTACAGAAACGCTTTTTGTCTGCCGATCCGCGCGGGATTAGCCGAGAGGTCTTCGGCGCAGCAGTCGTGGACTATGCGGCTGATCCTGGCGGAGGTACGAGTCCTCCCTCGGGCATGGGTGTGTGTTTTTGTCCTTAGGATAATTTAGGTTAAGTAGTGTGTAAGCTTAGGGACTGATGACCTTAGCAGTTAAGTCCCACAAGATTTCCCACACATTTGAACATTTTTTGTCTGCCGAGCTGATGCGAGCGAGCGAGCGAATTAGCTCTGGCGTACTCTCGTGACGTACGCGCCGCAGCCTGTCTTTCTCGTGGGTCGCGGTGTACAGTGGCTTGGTGATGCCTGTGTGGCAGTGGCGCGCTCCGCTGAATGGCCTGTAGCGCGTGGGGACTCGGCGCCGGCCGCTGGCGGCGGATGCTGCGACCGGCGGGCTGGCGGGTCAGCGGCTGGCGGGGTCAGCGGAGGCTCGCGCAAGGTCAGCGCCTCCCGGCTAGCGGGGTCTGCGCGGCAGAGGCGCTCTTGCGCCACGCTCGCGGCCACTGCCCGCTGCCGCCGACACTTCCGCGCCGCACGCTCCATCGGTCTCTGTCGCGTCTGCTCTGCCCTCGGCCGTGACCGCTCGGTATGGTCGCGACAGCGGCAGCCTCCAGACGCTCTACATCTACATCTACATGATTACTCTGTAGTTCACATTAAAGTGCTTGGCAGAGGGTTCATCGAACCACAATCATACTATTTCTCTACCATTCCACTCCCGAACAGCGCGCCGGGAAAACGAACAGCTAAACCTTTCTGTTCGAGTTCTGATTTCTCTTATTTTATTTTGATGATCATTCCTACCTGTGTAGGTTGGGCTCAACAAAATATTTTCGCATTCGGAAGAGAAAGTTGGTGACTGAAATTTCGTAAATAGATCTCGCCGCAACGAAAAACGTCTTTGCTTTAACGACTTCCATCCCAACTCGCGTATCATATCTGCCACACTCTCTCCCCTATTACGTGATAACACAAAACGAGGTGCCCTTTTTTGCACCCTCTCGATGTCCTCCGTCGATCCCATCTGGTAAGGATCCCACACCGCGCAGCAATATTCTAACAAACGAGTGTAGTGTAAGCTGTCTCTTTAGTGGACTTGTTGCATCTTCTAAGTGTCCTGCCAATGAAACGCAACCTTTGGCTCGCCTTCTCCACAATATTATCTATGTGGTCTTTCCAAGAGAAGTTGTTCGTAATTTTAACACCCAGGAACTTAGTTGAATTGACAGCCTTGAGAATTGTACTATTTATCGAGTAATCGAATTCCAACGAATTTCTTTTGGAACTCATGTGGATCACCTCACACTTTTTGTTATTTAGCGTCAACTGCCACCTGCCACACCATACAGTAATCTTTTCTAAATCGCTTTGCAACTGATACTGGTCTTTGGATGACCTTACTAGACGGTAAATTACAGCATCATCTGCGAACAACCTAAGAGAACTGCTCAGATTGTCACCCAGGTCATTTATATAGATCGGGAACAGCAGAGGTCCCAGAACACTTCCCTGGGGAAGACCTGATATCACTTCAGTTTTACTCGATGATTTGCCGTCTATTACTACGAACTGCGACCTTCCTGACAGGAAATCACGAATCCAGTCGCACAACTGAGAAGATACCCCATAGGCCCGCAGCTTGATTAGAAGTCGCTTGTGAGGAACGGTGTCAAAAGCTTTCCGGAAATCTAGAAATACGGAAGCAACTTGACATCCCCTGTCGATAGCGACCATTACTTCGTGCGAATAAAGAGCTAGCTGCGTTGCACAAGAACGATATTTTCTGAAACCATGCTGATTGCGTATCAATAGATCGTTCCCTTCGAGGTGATTCATAAAGTCTGAATACAGTATATGCTCCAAAACCCTACTGCAAACCGACGTCAATGATATGGGTCTGTAGTTCGACGGATTACTCCTACTACCCTTCTTAAACACTGGTGTGACCTGCGCAATTTTCCAATCTGTAGGTACAGATCTATCGGTGAGCGAGCGGTTGTATATGATTGCTAAGTAGGGAGCTATTGTATCAGCGTAATCTGAAAGGAATACGCGCCGCTGTCAAGGCATGGGAGTATGGTCCAGATTTCCTCCGCACGTTTTGATGTTGTAATTCATCTCCTCTTGCAGCCGTCCACATGAGCTATCAGAGGTGTTCAATAAGTATTGCAACATGTTTTTTCCTCGGTCAGTTTCGGTTGAAAAAATGCGGAGTTCGTTGTGGGACATCGTGGAATATTTCCGCTTCAGCCCCTACAGTTTCATGAAGTTCCGATGGGTGCCGGAGCTATAAGTAGCCTTCAAAATGGCCATCACTATTGAGACCGAGTCTTGAGCACTTTCGAGTGTTTGGGATCCGCACCAAGTCGTATTAAGGGAAGACATCGACGCAGTGCAGAAACGACCTGTTAGATTTCTTATTGGTAGGTTCGAACAAGACGGAAGTGTTACGGGGATGATTCAGGAACTGAAATGGGAATCCCTGGGGGAAGGCGAAGTTGTTTTCGAGGGGCACTGTTGAGAAATTTAGATAACCGGCGTTTAAAGCTGACTGTATAACGATTCTACTGCCGCCAACGTACATTTCGCGTAAGGCCACGAAGATACAATAAGAGAAATTGGGGCAAATGCGAGTGGAACAGGAAAACAAATGACTAGTAGTGGTACCCACCGCCACGTACCTTAAGGTGGCTTGCGGAGCATGTATGTAGATGTAGAGGTCGATTTAATGGAAAGCGCCATGATAGCTACGAACTACGTGAACATTATTATGGACCATCTGCATCCCTACATGCCTGATGTTATCCCCAACGGCGATGACAGCAAGATAACTGTCTGTGTCACAAAGCCAAAATCTTGTTACAGTGGTTTGAGGAGAATGATAGTGAACTCGGATTGACGTTTGGCTAACAAATTCGCCCGATCTGAGCCCGATGGAATACGTTGAAGATGCTGTCGGGCTCCATCTCCGCGCCCGCGTGCCACTTGCCCGTAATTTACGGCGATTCCGTGACCTGTGCGTGGAAATCTACTGCCACATACTTCCATGGACTTGTCGAATTCATGTCACGCAGATATGTTGTCGTGTTACTTTCCAAAGATGGACCAATATGATATTTGCTGTGAACTCTTCGGGTCAATGACAGTGCAGGTATGATATTACGCACGCCTGTAGTTTGTTCACTAGGCTACGGTACAGAATTTTATCTAAGGCTTTTCGGAAGTCAACGAAACCGAAATCATTCTGCACGCGCCGCCTGTTGCCTAGTTAATTTATTGAACGAACAAAACAAGCTGTTATCTGCTTAGTTGCATGTTCCGTGGATCATTTGTACGATTCATCGCAGTGATGTGGAACATGTCATGTTATATCCACATTAAGCATTCATACGTAAATGTAGCTACAAGCTGATCATTTGCAATTCTTTTTAGTACTGTTGCGTATTAATAAATCCTACCCGTCCTAGAAATTCTTCTACAGGAGAGGAAGAGTTGTCACGAAGAAAGTTTTTTAGTTTCTTTTCAAATTTAGTTTTGCTGCCTGTCAGACATTTTTGTATCGTTGAGTAAGTGGTCAAAACTTTTGGTGACAGCATTACGCACCCATTTTTGTGCTATAGACAACCACAATGTAATGTATGCCATTTTTTTCTTCTGGTGTTGTAATTATGTACACCACTGTTCCTTTTGAACTGCAGTGCATTATTTACAACAAAATTCACGAGGGAGTAATTCCTAAAACAGATGTTTATAAGATGATTGTGGCCGAGCACTACATATTAATGTTACAACACGTTTGTGTTCAATGAACACTTTCTTACTTAAAGTTGAGTTACACCTGAATATTATTACACACGATGCTTAACAAGGTCATTCTTCGTGGAAACCATGTTTTCCTATGGAGAAAAGAGATCCATAATGTGCGAGCAGAAAATGTGTTCACAAATTCCGCAATAATACAGGTGTCTGTTCGATGACCTTTCTATGCAACGGTATTAACATGTTTGGTTTCTCCAGCGATCTGCAGCATACTGCCGCTAGAAGAGGAACGAGTTCTTTCGCTTAACGTAGAACCTCGCGAAACCAGCTATATTTTCCGCTGTTGAGCGTTTAGTTGATTTTCTCCCTCGATCATATATTCTAGTATGTCATTTTATTGTTCGTATGATGACTGGGAGAGGATCCGTAGTAATATCTTTCTCAGTGAAACGATTTTGGAAAGAGGAGTATTTCAGTCTACTCGTTGTCAACCTTCGTTTCGATGCCATTATGGTAACACGGTCTCTGGACAAATGGCTTTTCACACAGGATTGTCATTCGGGAGGACGATTCAAACCCTCGTCCTGCCATCCTGTTTTAGGTTTTCTGTGATATCCGTAAATCGCTTCAGGCGAATGCCGGGATGGTTCCTTTGAGAGGGCACGGCGACTTCCTTCCCTAATCCGATGGGACCGATGACCTCGCTGTTTGGTCCCCTTCTCCAAATCAACCAACCAACAAATGGCTTTCATCCGTTTACTGACGTAACACAAGACCAAAACGTGTTAGGATTTGCTGTGAGATCAGTAGATAGAATTTTACTTTCGAATTCGTTGGACGCCTCACGCTTGGCTCTTCTCAAACTGCTTTCGACTTCGTTCACGACAGGAATCAGTAAATAGAGTAGAAGGCTCCAAATTTTTGGATGTACGTATTGATGACAACTTGGTCTGGAAGAAGTGTATTACAGAGCTTCTCAGACATTCAAGGTCAGCTACTTTCGCTCCTTGTATGATTTATAAACAAAGGAATCAATCTCCTGACATAATTTGCATATTTCCACTCAGTAATGTGTTATGGAATAATTTCTGGGCAACTCATAATAAACGGACGTTTATTATCCATTATTAAAACTACCAGTGACTCAGAAAGGAGTTCAGTGTGCAGCAACAAAAATTTTTGATCATTTGCCCAATAACATAAAAAGTCTGACAGGTAGCAAGGCAAGTTTTAAACCTAACCTCAAATCATTGCGCATGGGTAACTTCTATTCTACTGACGAATTTATATTTAAACACTAGTAGTCTGTAACAAAAAACAGCTACTTTTTAAGAGTATTTGCACGATAGGACTAAAAAGTAATGTGTTCAATTAATATTAACACTAAACATGTATACATATCCTGTAAACTGACTCGTTCGATAAAGGAATCGTTTTAATGATCTATGGAACATGTAACTAATTAGGTAACTCAGTTTTTGTTTGTTTATGAGACTGTGACTGCGTCTGAATCTGTAGTGAAGCACTTTTTGGTTTAGCAGCAGCAGCTTTCTAACAATGCTGTCGAACCTCTGTTGAACCAAGGCGGGTCTTTCTATATTGACTCTGTACATTCTCATAGATACTCCGCAAGCTATGTTGGTGTGAATGGAGAAGGGTAACTTGGAACACTGCTAGTTATCTTCTCTCCTGTTTCATTCGCAAATAGAGCCAGGGAAAAATGATTGTCTGTATGCCTGTATACGATCCTTAATTTCTCTTAACTAGTCTCCGCCGTCCTTACGCAAGATACACATTGGTGGTAGAAGAATTGTTTTGCAGTCACTCGCAAATGTCATCCCTAACAAATTTCTCAACACATACGTGTCTTGGGGATCTTGTATAATACTCTTGATCTTTATCCATTTATACTCAACATTTCCACTCACAGATATCAGTGTTTGATGTTGACAGCTCAGAGAGGGTTAAATGTGTTTCTTATCGCGTTTAATAAACAGAAATATCTTCCTACCTGTCTTTATGTTTATATTGACACAGACTACGTGGCGTAACTACCCCATGGTCGATGAAGAAAACTTATCGACACCCTCTCATCCACCATCGTTCCTCCCATTCTCGTGATATTGCACTGATAAGGATCGTCACATACGCTCAGTACCGCTAGACATTTTATTCAACCATTGTTTAATGACGAGAGAACTCACTAGCGGAGCGAGTAGGTCCGGCACAACACGTTTAGGTTCAAAATTAAAGTTCAAAAATCGGTTTCGGATAACTTTTCAAGGTCCATGAACCTACGCTGAGATTTCACAAGTCCCTAAACACGACGCTGCCTTCCACAGTTAAGGTCTGCGAGTGCGAGCAATAAGCGAAAAGAATAATAATCTAGCGCCGATAGGAAATCGAACCAATGACCTTACAGTGTGTAGATTGTCGCTTCCCCATTGCGCCACACAGCCACATAGTAAGGTGTTAAATTGGAATACAGTAATAATGAAAGGCTTTCGTACCAATGAGAAAGTAGGGGGAGGAAGGAGGGAGTGTTTCTCAAACTGTCAAATTCTCGGACTCTTGATGTGTATGTGAAATGCAAGTCTGAAGTAATGGAGCTAACAAGTGTGTCAGTGACGTTCGCATTGATTGTCGATCACGAAGATGAAGGAAGACCAACTGGCATGCTACTGCGCAGCAGATCTCGGTTCATACAGATGCGTCTCTGCTAAAATATACAGTGAACATGATTTTCACCTCGGAGAAACTGGATGGAATGAAGGTAAGAATAACGATGGAAGGGGGATGCGACGCAAGTGGTGCCATGAGGCCAGATGTCATTAGGGACACTGCGAGATCAAGGCCGAGAGGAGAAAGCGTCAAAGAACTTCTTAAGATACTATATCATCACTGACCAGTAATGATTTAATGGACAGCAGAAAACTTTACTCAAAACGGAAAGGAAAGGTGGTGGCCTAAAGATCCTTCTGATCAGACGTTCTTTTCTCCTGGGATAAATCTTACACGTTCTTGCAATCTTGTGCAGAGGACGCACAATGTAGTTTTGGAATTGCGATAATGTCGTTTAATCTTTCATCAAATGTGCACTTCCAGCGTCACTTGATAGTAACAGACTATGTGATGACATTGAACTTCATCCTTCTTTCTCTCTCTCACGTCCATCAGCAGTACGAACACAGCAGTGCAATTATTTATCACAGTTACTTACACCGATCTATTGCATTTAGGAAAGAAGTTTCAGTAAGACGGGAATGCTGCATTTTAGCTTACACTTTGTCGATATCAAATTGCAAGAGCTGTAGTGACAGTTCAATGTTATAAGCCCAATGTCTTGACCACTGCTCTCCTTCGCTTGGTAGCAACGAAAATCTGATGAAGGTTTGCGGGTGGGATTCGCGGCTTATTCCTTCAGAAGAGAGGTCCATCTGCAACGCCAAAGTTCCTGTTTTGCTACTGCCCCTTGCCTCTGATGTTCTCTTTGTGTTCATTGGCAGAGGCTCTGCAAGTGGTTGGCCTGTGTCACCCTCTTTTATGATATATGACCGGGGAATACGTAAAGGCACAGAAGACGACTAGCTGTGAAATGTTACTGTATACATTTGCAACCAAGTTTTGGTTGCACCGGAGAGCGACGCTCGCGAATAATATCCATTTAACTAAAGAATCTATCAAGTACAGGGTAATTATAATTAAAGTTAAACTTTCAAAACGCTGTATAAATGACACCACTGGTCGGAATTACGTCAATTTGCAAAAGAATATTATCGGAAATGGGAGAGAAACGTATATCAGAAGAAAAAAATAGAGTGAAAATTGATCGATAGGTTGCGCTGTATGTGTCAGAATACTTAAATAAAAACACTTGTCATGCGTACGACCCAGTGGAGTTGGTATAAACATACCGGGCACACGGCTTTTCCTCCTTTCGCGACTGCGACGTTCGCCATGACTGTCTCAATGCAAGATTGCGCTCTGCTTGTAAAGCTGTTCTAGAAGAATAATGACTGTGCACACGTCATTCCGCAGACGTTCCGGACACTGAAGGGTTTGAAAAAAGGTGTTGGTCCGATGACTGCCGTGGTTCTGGAGAAAATGATTCGGAAATTTGGAAAGACGTATTGTTTTGGTGTGTAGCCTGGTAGAGGGAGAAAACGAATTGATTCCACGGCAGTGGAAGCAGTGGCCACAGAAATGAAGGAGGAGACGAGTGGTGGTGTGCAAACGTGTAGTGCACGGAGAATTGCCCGAACATTGGACATACCCGTGAGCACGGTGCGTAAAATCGTACGAAACATCCTTCTTTGATATCCATTCAAAATTACCCACCTGCACGAGTAGCTTCCTGTTGATGTGCCAGCAAGAGAGGCTTTTGCTTTAGAATTCCTTGCTCACATGGAAGTGGACAATGATTACCCGTGGAAGATTTTATGGACAGACGAAGCCCACATCCATTTGACAGGATTTGTCAATACACAGAATTGTCGAATATGGGCAACGGAAAATCCCCAAGCAAATCAACCAATACCACTTCATCCTGAAAAGGTCGTTGTGTGGTGCGGGTTTACGGCCTCATTTATAATAGGGCCGTATGTTTTCGAAGAGACAGGTGCTCCCGGCCCTGTTACCTGTACCATTACTGGTAAGCGGCGCTAAGAGAGTCTTCCGCGCAACCACGTCATTCCAGCTCTCCAACAATGTGGGTGTGTGGATGGGATCATTTTTATGAAAGATGGCGCACCTCTACACACTGAAATCCAGTTAAGCAGCTGCCGAAGCGCCATTTCGGAAATGCTAGAATTATTAATCGCCATTTCCCTACAGCATGGCCGTCCCGATCACCTGATCTTAATCCGTGTGACTTCTGGCTGTGGGGCTGTCTGAAAGGTGATGTGTTCAGTGTTCCGATTGCAGACTTAGGTGCATTGAAGGCACGCATTGCGCAACGCATTCTGAACGTGATCCCGGAAACATTTAGATCAGTTATGGAACATACTGTTTTTCAATTTCAACTTGTTGCAGAAAACGGTGGACAGGATACTGAACATGTTTTGCACCAGTCACACGGAAATTAATAATCCGATTTGATTTTGATTGATGCTTCTTATGCTGTTTGTGGCCTCAGTACAATTAAAAACCGATTTTTCATATCCGATGTGATATGACTTTGCCGTCGTGGATGGGCTTACGTAACTAACAGTATCACACCTGTGCACCCATGAGCGCTGAGTAGTACAGTTTGTTTAATGTCAAACGTACACCTTAGGCATTATTGTATAATTCATTTGTCATTTGTAGTCGAGTACTATTAACTTACGATGCTCACAGCACCATCTATTGCTACATTTTAGAACTATTTAGTTTTCTTCTGCTATACGTTTCCTCCCTTCCCCGATAACATTCCGCTGCAATTTGACGTCATTCTGACGAGTGATGTTACTTCTAGAGCGGTTTTAAAGTTTAATTATAATCACCCTGTATATCAAACAGCGACATACAGGTCTAACTCCAGTATCGTGGAACGTGTCGCCACATCTACTATATTATACATCCCCCCATGGTACCTGTATTATTTTCTGCGTTTATAATGAAGTGCACGATTATAGAATCTGAAATTTATTATTTACACAGTTACTTTATTTCAATATTTTCTCTTGGCATGACTGGTTTCGGGTTACCAAATCACATTTTCAAACGCCACAATTCTTTTAAACATAAATGTGTGCGTTTGAGGGATGAGGGGAGGGGGGGAGGGTGAGGGGGGAATTGCATATCTCGAAACCAATCATGTCGCGGGAAAAGGTTTAAATAAAGAACTTGTGGAAGGAGTAAATTAAAGATTTTTTTAAAAGAAAAACCACGCCGTATTTGTTGAGGAATCGCTCAAAAGTGCATAATACATTCAAACAATTTTGTTTTATATTTCGCTGTCGTTTCTGCTGCAAAAGGGAGATGTGATGTCTGCACAGAGCAGTAAACTCATTGCGTTACCCAAAGCCGTCTCCATTTCTGTCCGGTCCTCTGGTCAGCACGTGTGCCGCATCTTTCTGCCAGCCGGACATGACGGGTGGCTTGTGGTCGAATTTACGTCACTGGTCACAGTGTTTGCTCAGTTGCGACAACAGACAGAAGAAGTTGTGGATCACTGTCTAGACGGATGAAGACTTTATACGTTACTGAAATTTTTGTCTACGACATTCTGTCGCAGGTAATTATGGACGTATTTAGTTTACAAGCATATGAATAAGTATTCATTCATGCTAGAAAATTGCTTCAGAATGCTCAGTTTTAGTTTTCACTTGTTCTATATGGTGCTATAAATAGTGGCTTCTTCCAAACACGCTAGAATAACGTGCAATGGACACTGAAAGTGTCATGTTTTTCGCGGATTTACTCTGGAAGCAACTAATACGTGCTGTATTGTATTGTTTTCTGACGAATAAATAGTGACTAATGCATTTTGAGCGTACATTTACTTGTCAGACTTAGGAGTTCAACATTAGCTATTCACTGCCGGTCGTTTAGACACCACCATTAAATAGAAACACTGTTACACAACTTTTATTACCGTAAATTGTCCAAAACATTGATTGCGCTGGGAATTTTTTAGGCACTTTCAGTTGCCTCCGAGATCGTTCATTACAGAGCGGTGGTACTTTGCGTGATGCCGCGGTCTTCCTGCTTTCACTGTGGTCGGTTCGCTCACCACTAGCAAGACTTACTGCGGCTACAAACCGAATCATTGCGATTCATTTCCTTATTATATCATTATTATACCGTACAACGTGCCTCTCTCTAAACAGCTACTGTTGGTGAAAGGCCACAGCGCTGTTGACGTTGAAAAGCAATTTTTCGGCCGGAAGCAGTACAGCGGATTCAAATAAACGAGCAGTGAATGGATCGTCCCGATGGAATTGCAGCGGTTATTATGACAGTTAACTTCATCATACTGTCACGTTGCGTTAGAAATCCAGAGAAAATAAAGTTATTTGATGGTTTTTGCGGTGTACTTACCAATTTTTGATGTGACATTTACATTTCTAACTTCGTACGCAAGCGATTGCTGTACTTATCCTTTACCAGTCGTTTGACGTTACACCATGGATGAAAAAAAGCTGAAATCGCTCAGCACTGAACTTAACTAGGTAATAATAAATGCGGGAGTCTGTAGAAGGACTCTGATAATAATAACTCCTGGTAAATAAATTAAATAACTGGTGGTACAGAAATTCAGCTTCACCAGCAAAAAGAACGTTATCTACTAAAGTCTTAGGAACAACGTAGGTGAGAGACAGAGACGTAACCATACATAAGATATGAAACATGACGTATTGTATCACAAAACTAACTGTTGTGTAAATTGAAAGTAGAAGAGGGAGAAAGGAAAGGAAAGGGAATTAACTATTGATGTCAGCTGCAGCGGGACTTTTTTGCGTACCCAGTGGCAACAAGTGAAAATGTGTACCAGACCGGGATTCGAACCCGGGATCCGCTGGTTACTTTTTTTTATTTTTTTAATCTCATTTTGTTCGCTTTCGTTCTTTGTATCTGCTCGGGACGGACGTCGTAAGACATCCGATGAAGTTCGTTGATGATCGATTAACTCAGTTTTTTTTATTACAGAGGGTACGGAACCCTCTGACCGAACACGCTGAGCTACAGTGCCGGCGAAACTAGGCACTTGCGTTAACCTCTGCGCCATCCACACACAGTGTCCATCGCAAATGCGTGGACTATTTCGTCACGCCTGTCGGTCGACCCACATTTCCACCTAGCGCCATCTATCTACAGTCCCTGTCCAATACTTCAATGCTCGCTACTTTGAGATTACCACAGATGGTCGAATGTATTTGTGCATTCGCATTGAAGGTGGTGGATTCATTGCCTATCGAGACGAATCAGTTGTATGAATGTGTGTTGTCTGAAGGTGATCCTGGGTTCGAATCCCGGTGCAGCCACATTTTCACTCGTTGCTGGTTATTCTGCATACAGCCCCACTGCAGCTGACATCAACGGTTAATTCCTTTCCTCTCTCCCCATTCCTCCTCCAGTGTATCATAGCAGCGGATTCGGAATTCACATAACAAAATTGTTTCCAATAAAGGTACGAGAAATTCGCTTAAGACAGTATCAGAGGTTCGTAAGATGTATAAGAATCATAAATAAGTAACAGAACGAGTGCGGACTCTGTTGCGAAAATCTAAGCATTCTGACATGGTGAGGCCTAAAAAATGGTTATTTTCAGGACCCAGTAAGCCAACATCTACGTAGTATCACTACAAAAATGAACGAAGTGAGCGAATAACAATTCTAGAGGCACGAAATTCAATAATTTACATCACAATGGCGTCTGCAAGATGAACAGTTCGGGGTAATGTGTACCTTACACATGAATAAACATTATGTTTCCAACACAATGGCAAGCATTTCCAGGAAGATCTACAATAAATTTACAAATACAAAACTAGAGTTGCATAAAACGATCTTTACCTTTAAGTTTAACACATTCTGTTAAATAATACTATTTATCGCTTTATGAAAGTCAATGTAAAAGCAGTGTAAAGAAGTCAGGCTGGGTGTCCAACAGAAGTCCTATAACAGATTAACTGACATATCATTAAATAAAAAAAATAGAATGAGTATTACTCAAAAAGGGCATTAAACATAACATAAGCAGAAACATTTCACACAAAGCAAGAGACAACCTGAGCACAAAAACATAACACACAAAACAGGAGAAAATGTTGGAAAAACCCAAATTTAAAGGCCAACTTGAAAGGGATCTAGCAGCAGAAAAGGTAAAACACATAATCAAAAAGAACAAGACTCACATCAATTCAAAAATAAAAAACAGTAGAAAAAACATTTTTGAAAAGACTGAATAAGAAACCACAATAACATAAAGCAGTTATGACCAAAACAGCTGAGGGAAACTTGCTAGTGTTTATGAGTGAAACAGAATACTTCAGCAAAACAGAAGAATTCATAGATGAGACCTATATTACTACATGAATGAGTGATTACACCCTGAGGTAGCGAAGATTTATAAGAGACTTCCAAAAAAGCCTTAAAGTTACCGTAACGAAAATTCGAGGAAAATGCATGACACAGAAGAACATCAAAGCACCTAACGTAAACTGTCTACAACTTCACAAACCTAACACTCCAATCAGACTAGTAATCAATTTGAAAATACGCTATCTTACCACGAGATTAGACATACATTACTGCAGAAATTTTACACATCCACAAACAGCAGTAATGTACAGAACACCAGCTAACATATAGAGAAGGAGAAAGACATTAATGTATCACCAACAGCAAACCTTATATCTTTTGACATCACATCTATGTATACGAGTGAACTAATAGTAGAAACAATCAGTAATATCAAAGAACAACTGCAGACCAAGGAAACACAGCAGAAGCACACACAGAACAAACTGAGACATTCTGTAACTTGTAATAGAACAGAAGTACTTCACTTTCAACAAGGAGTTCATTGAATCACATTGAGAACTTCAGTGACTTACGGTTTTAATGCCATTATTAATCCGAACTATTGTAATAAAGTATTTTCCATAATAATCTCAGTTAACATTTACCAGTTTTAAGTCTGCATTACTCCGCACGCGCATGCGCGCGACCACCAGCTGAGCTCGCTGCATCGCTGCCCGCGGCCCCCAGTCACCACCTACCTGTCTGGCCCGTTGGTATGACCTATCGGCAAAACATCAGTAGAAGTGCGCGCAGTCTTATGACTATATACTGTAGTACTAACATTTTAAGCTTAATAAGGCCAATATCTGGCATGTTTTAATTTAATTTTAAATTGCGACATTGCTGAAAATGGCTAGATTATTATAGCTGAAACTTAGGTAAAGTTTCTTTGCTTATGCAACTGGAGGATGAAATTTAATACAAATAATAAGAAGAGAGTGCTAACGCTCGCGTGTAATACATTGAACGCGTAATGTTTGATCAGTGTAGAGCAAAGAGCTGCAAAACAGAGGAGAGTATGAGTGTTCCCCTATCTCACACACTGAACTTCACGCCCTGCCGCTGACTCAGGTGTCAGCGTGAGAACGAGAGCGGCAGAGGTTCATGTGTAGAGCCTTTCTCCGGCGGCTGCGCTGCGGCCACAGTCCGCCCCGGCTGCTTACATCACCGCCGGGCGCCCGACGCGTATTACGGGAGACCCAAACCCGTGACATTTTAACTGAAACTCGTTTCTCTACTCAGTCGAAGTTTCGTATGTGAAGATTAGTCTCCTAGTTATATATGAGCAATTCTGATAGGGAAAGTCGCAGGACTCCTCACTGGCGTCGTAGTGATGTGGGAAACGGAAAGGTTAATTGCGTTCAACCGACTTGTTTTATAACAGCGCGTATTTATGATCTAGTTTTCGAATTTCTGACTGACGTCATCAAGTGAAAATTATTCGTCAACCGAGCAGCTCCCTATGAAGTTGTAGGAAACGTTTTACTAAAGGCATTACATATTTAATTTCAAAATGTTTTTAGATTTTTACGCTCTTCATGAAACGAGTCGCTAAATACATATTTCACCGAATGCTTACACATTTTATTTAGTTATTACCGTGTCAATATAAACAAGATTTTTTCAAAAAAAAAAAAAAATGCGAGCAAAATGGTCTTTAGAAATATTTTGTACTGTGCGGGGTTCCTCCAACAGATGGTACTGAGGAGGTGACCGGATCTCGGATCTTGCACCTCGCTATATTCGCACACAAAATCTGCTTGGCCGGCCGGAGTGGCCGAGCGGTTCTAGGCGCTTCAGTCTCGAACCGCGCGACCGCTCCTGTCGCAGGTTCGAATGCTGCCTCGGGCATGAATGTGTGTGATGTCCTTAGGTTAGTTAGGTTTAAGTAGTTCTACGTTATGGGGACTGATTACCTCAGATGTTAAGTCCCACAGTGTTTAGATCCATTTGAACCATTTTTCCAGTTCTGTTCTTTATCTTTCTGTGCTTCGGATGGGTACCCTCTAAGACCTGTTTCCTTTACATGACGCTCTTCCAGGAGAGCAGGTGTCTCACGGTGAGCTACGGTCCTTGAATTGGGTGACATCAAAATGGTACATCATCGTCAACGACAAATTCCCGAAAAATGTAAATCTTCGCAATATACACATTACATGTTTTATCAGACTAGCGACTGCATACATATAGAAATGATGATATGTTAATCCATAGATTTACTTATGGACACACAGGATATGTGTGGAATCTCCTGTGTCATTAATCAACAGGACAACTCCTGCAAACGTTGGTACAAGTGCATTGATTCGACCAGAAAGACTCTATTCCTGAAAACAAAGAACAAAGTTTCATTTTAGATGTTTGCGTGTACTGCAACATACATCATACATGCCGCGCGGTTAGAGGCTCCATGTCACTGGCTGCGCAGCCACTCCCGTCGGAGGTTCGACTCCTCCCTCGGGCATGGGTGTCTGTGTTGTTCTTACCATAACATAGTTTAAGTAGTGTGTAAGTCTAGGGACCGATGACCTCAGCAGTTTGGTCCCTTACAAATTCACACACACATCATACATCATCACGCGGCAACATACTATGGCTGTTTATCACATTGAAAACGAACACTGGTAATATACTGTAATCTTTGGCAACATCCTAAAAATAAGACCACGCCATAAATGGAAGAAGAAGGACAACAAGATAAAGAGAACTATCAAAACACCTGGTGGTGATAATGCTGTTGATTTAGTGAATAAAAGAAAGAAAAACGGTGGTAAAAGAACCTGACACTTTTATAACGTGCCTAATAGCAAATACGTTTGTGTGTGTTACTTCGTGTGAAAATGTCTACTACTTAAAAACAATACAATTACTATTAATAATTTATTTTTGCCGAAAAACTTGCGATTCGCCAGGCCGAGACACATTCAAAAATCACTCACGTAAGACTATTTAGACATGCATGCGTGAAGCAACGTCAGCGCCGGGACAGTGCAGCCACTATTGTAAACCGTTCGGCTCCTCATCTGTTCAGAGATCACATCCGGCCTAAGACGTTCACCTACAGTACTGAAACATTATTATTTTTCAAAACGTGTGCATTGTCATTGTATACACAGAAAAATTTTTAAGAAGTTGCGCATGAAGTACGAAGTTGGAAAAGAAACTAATGCGCACACCGAAATAAGAGGTCCCGGCAGAGGTTCGAGTCCTCCCTCGGGCATGGGTGTGTGTGTTTGTCCTTAGGATAATTTAGGTTAAGTAGTGTGTAAGCGTAGGGACTGATGACCTTAGCAGTTAAGTCCCATAAGATTTCACACATATTTGAACCGAAATAACAACAGATAAAGACGAACTTTGAATACATCTTATTTATTTTCATTTCGGGTGCAAATTTATTGAAAGACAGTTCCATTTTCCACGGCGAATGTTATTAAATCAGTGTCATTTTTACTAGGATCAGTTGTGTAAATTTACAAGTATAGGAATACGCACCTGAAGATGACAAACCCCCGAAATCATCTGATCGTGGTATAAATGACGTTGATGGTATATCAGAAAGGGTGTAAAATGGAATTGTTTTTCGAATCAACTTTAAATAAATGCCGAGGTTGCCTTTTCTAGTGAAGTGTCTGTAATCTTTGTTTTGGACCAAATTTTAACTTCCGAGCTTTTGTATGTCTAGTTTATCTCTCGTCCACAAAAGTAATTGTCGCTGAAAACGCATAGCGATACAATTCTTGTCTCTATGTGGCTGTTATAATCAGTATTAAGAATGGTTCACTACGGATGATGACACTCCTCAGAGTACCCTTAACACAAGAAATGCAATTCTACTTCAGCGCATTATATGTGACAGTTTCGTGTGTCCTTGTACCGGTTACGGCATGTCTTCAACGTGCCGTCCTCTCATTTCAGTGCAGTACTTTTCTTGTCTCTGAAATAGGTTACAGATGCTTTCAAACACCCCAGAATTATTTCGTAAAGTCTGACGAGTATGTGTTATTCGCTGCAGCAGTTCTTCAGCCGTATCAACGACAGAGGTGTACACTTCACCTTTGAGATGAGCCCAGACAGAAAATATCCAGAGAATTGAAGTCAGGTAATCTTGGAAGAGAAGGCACGAGCCTCACAAGACCTACTCATCTTGCTGCGATCAAATTTGCTTGTTATATGTCGCATTAAATCTGCAGAAAAATGTGCCGTTATCCCATAATGAACGTACCACCTTCCGCAACGTTTAACAAAGAACATGGCTGAAATTCGAGTCGCATTAGAAAGGGACTTGGTAAAAAACATACATTTAAAATACATTTTCATTAATTAGGACAAAGAAAGTTTTTTTGTACCTTCAAAACATTTTGTTGCCGGCCGGGGTGACCGAGCGGTTCTAAGCGCTACAGTCTGTAACCGCGCGACCACTGCGGTCGCAGGTTCGAATCCTGCTTCGGGCATGGATGTGTGTGATGTCCTTAGGTTAGTGAGGTTTAAGTAGTTCTAAGTTCTAGCGGACTGATGACCTCAGTTGTTAAGTCCCATAGTGCTCAGACCCATTGAGCCAACATTTTGTTTTGCCTTGAAAATGCAGTACTAAGAGTGGAACACGTGAAACTGAATTACTGATTCTCTTATGAGATTTATACTAGTGAAGTGAAAAAAGAAAAACACAGAAACAGCGTTAGAAGAAAAGGGTTCTTAAAAGTCGGAAAACTGCGAAAAACTAAATGTGCAACTGGTTTTATTCGACTTCGATCTCCGCTAACGGTGAAGGAAAATGAAATGGACTTTAGAACATATAAACAAAAGGCAAAATACAGTTATAAATAAAAGCGAAACTTGTCTCGTGAATAACACTCTCAACTTCAATAAACTTTAGGATGAAAAACCAATGATAATTTATAGCTTGCAAACAGCTCGTTTGCGGACCGAATTTTACTTGATAGTTTTGGTTCTATTATCGTGTACTTTCACCCGTGTCAATTTTCACTGTTGATTGTTATACACTCCGTAGTTGCCCCAGACACTCGTCTCCGAGTTACCCACATATTTTGAACGGTTTCCGCAGTAAAAGTTCCTGCCTTATCGCCGTAAGTCAAAACTGGTAACACACATTGACTTTACACTTTCCTTTACAGACAGATCAGAAGCTATATCCTACTCAGTTAACGTCCGTCGGATGAATGCGTTAGACTGGACGACCAATTAGTGCTACTTGAAAGGAAACTGTATTCTAGTACTTTATTCTACATGAACACTGCATTTTACTAACAACTAGTATTTTACACTAAACTAATGTACTTAGGACACCATATATGTATGTATGTAACTGGAGACCTAGAAACGACGGAGAGGCTTTCTCCCCGCCATAGCCCTCAGTGATTCACAACCCCACAACAGGCTACAGCAGTTTACTCACCATCACAGCACCGCCACACACCGAACCCAGGGTTATAGTGCGGTGGGCACGCCCCGGCCCCCTCCCCCGGTCATTCCAAACGATTGTAACCCACGATGTTTGCGTGGTAGAGTAATTATGGTGTACGCGTACATGGAGACAGTGTTTGCGCAGCAATCGCCGACATAGTGTAACTGAAGCAGAATAAGGGGCACCAGCCCGCATTCACCAAGGGAGATGGAAAACCACCTTAAAAACCATCCACAGGCTGGCCGGCCCACCGGACCTCGACACTAATCCTGCGAGCGGATTCGTGCTGCGGACCGGCACGTCTTCCCGCTCGGGAAACAGTGCGTTAGATGGCACGGCTAGCCGGGCGGGCTAGGACACCATACTCAATCGTAGTGCCAATTTGCTCGAATGAAGAAAGTATGCCCATTTCCACATCTCATAACAACAAAGGGCATAAAAATATTCCGTTCCCACATGATTACTTACAGTTTTCTCTTTATTGTGTTGTAATTGCATGTGTGTGTGTGTGTGTGTGTGTGTGTGTGTGTGTGTGTGTGTGTGTGTGAAACTTGCACCGCATATATTGAGGAAAAGAAAAGTTTTATTGATCTACGTTTTTCACAGTATGGGTTGATAGTCATTGGTTCGTATAGTTTACCAGTAAATGAATGGTAATAATACTTTTAAAATATATTTTGTGCAAACATACACTTTTTTAAACGGAACAACATCTATTGACATCAAAAAACTACAAGTATGGTCAATTAGAAAGTCAATGGTCTTTATTGCAGGATAATGATGCGAGTCGCTTATGAAATATCGTATTTTGAAAAGTGTCCACAGCGACGCCTGTTTCTGCCATTCAACCTGCGTAATTGCTAGGTACGATATTGTTGTGTTTGCTTACAATGTACTTGTGTATTCCTTGAGTCGACTGAAATATGGTAGTAAGTTAGTGTGTGACAGTCCAAGCAGTAGGTCCTGAATGGACGATAGGATTTACCAATCCAGAAAAAGCCAACGTGCTCATGGTGTATGGAGAGTGTAGGAAGAATGCAGTTCTTTCTTGTATAGGTATGCGACAAGACATCCCAAAAATAGACATCAATCATCTCGGCAGTTATTTATCAACCTCTTCAAGCAGTTACGTGACAGGACAAGTGATGACAGAAGAGCGGGAAATCAACGTTATTGCTGCTGTTGCAGTTGATCCTCACGTTAGCTCCCATGCAGTCGCACGATGAGGTGGCATGAGTCAGGCAAGTGTCCCAAGCACTGTCCATCGAGTTAGTTTTCATCCCTGTCACATCTCCCTCCACAAAGAGCTGTATGGAAACGGTTCTGAGAATCGTGCTAACTTCTGTACATGGATATTAAGATGGGATACTCCATATGCGTCAGTTACCTTGTTTAGTGTTGAAGCCACATGTACCAGTCGTGGCCAGGAAATCGGCCGGCCGCAGTGGCCATGCGGTTCTAGGCGCTTGAGTCTGGAACCGCGCGACCGCTACGGTCGCAGGTTCGAATCCTGCCTCGGGCATGGATGTGTGTGATGTCCTTAGGTTAGTTAGGTTTAATTAGTTCTAAGTTCTAGGGGACTGATGACCTCAGATGTTAAGTCCCATAGTGCTCAGAGCCATTTGAACCATTTTGAACCAGGAAATCGCCGGAACATCCACTATTGGTCTGCTGACAATCCCCATTGTCTTCGTCAGGTGAAACATCAACGTCCATAGAGTGTAAACGTTTGGGGTGAGATAGTGAACCACGAGCTCATTGGCCCGTATTTCATAAACGGAACACCGAACGCGCACAAGTAACGAAGCCTCCTAGCAGACTATATTCCATGGATACTAGAAGACGTTCCTTTGTGCTCTAGGAAAAACCTGTGGTACCAACATACTGGCTGTCCAGCATATAGTGCACGAAGTACTACAACATGTCTTGACGAATTGTTTCCTGATGGTTCGGTTGGACGCAGAGGACCTGTACCTCTGCCGGGCCGTTCCCCGAATTTGGAACCTGTAGACATTTTTCTGCGAGGAAAGTTGAAAGGAGCTGTCTACAGGGACATACCAATTACACCCAATGACATGCAACGACGTATTACTGCAACCTGCTCGGACATCGCCACTGAAATGCTGGCACATGTGCAGTTTCCGTTCCGTACCAGACTCGAAGCGTGTACTTCTGCCGCCGTTGTCATGTTGAATGCAACCTGTAATGGTCAGTAATCTCGTTACTGATTCAAATGGTTCAGATGGCTCTAAGTACTATGGGACTTAACATCTGAGGTCATCAGTCCCCTAGACGTAGCAACTACTTAAACCTAAGTAATCTAAGGACATCACACACATCCATGCCCCAGGCAGGATTCGAACCAGCCACCGTAGAGCTCGCGCGGTTCCGGGCTGAAGCGCCTACAACCGCTCGGCCACACCGGCCGACCTCATTACTTATCAGAATCGAAATAACTAGTGTATGTACCTGTGTTATTCTTTGCTGTGTGCTACCACACGTATTGTACAAGTGCTGGTGTAGAAACTTTTCGAAATACGATACCTCGTAAGCGATCCGTGCTAGAATCCAGCAACAAACAACACTGACATTCTAATTTACCCTTCTTTTAGTTCATTAATGTCAATAGTCATTGTTCCATTAAAAATGTGCATGTTTGTACAAAAAATACACTTTCTAAGTATTATTACAATCTGTTTATTGGCTAACAGTACGAGCCCCTGACTGACAGTCCATTCTGTGAAAACCGCACATCAATAGCCCTTTCCATTACTGCAATATTTGTGGTGCAAGTTTTAAGTGATTCACTCTGTATAGAGCGGGACTAATGTTATACCACGGTGCACATACAGCTGGTGCAAGTTTGCTTTATATGACAAAGTATTTAGAAGGATATTGTAAAACGACTTCAATTGTCACCCTTATTATCAAATGTGAATGTTTTTATAAACTCTAGTAACTTAAAAGACCAGTTTCAGTATGTTTCGTAACTTGTCGGTGCCGCACCTTTGAATATTTATCTGCAAAGTCATTTAAAAGGAAAGTACACAAGACAACAGGCAGGAGAGACATAGCTGGAGAAAGTTCATGCTGTCGTTATAAAGGCAAGTTCTTTACGACTTTAACGGTGCACAGCTAATGATGCGTAAAATGCTTGGCGTTTTTATGGGCTCTAAAAGTTGTAATGACACGTTTAGTGGTAAACTGCTACAACATACATGTCAATAGCCACTTACGTGTTACTGATACGTTTTCCTTTCGATGTTTTCGATTCTCCACTTTTCCTTTAGGGTACTTTTATACGAGAATATTGTGTTCTGTTCAAGCGTGAATATGTTACAGTGTAAATACAGGTGTTGGACAAAAATATGGGAACACCACGGGAAAAGCAAGCTTGAACATAAATCCAGATGCTAGCCAATCCTGCAGGTTGTGCTGTTGTTTTTGACCACGGACACGGACGTCAGCTGTGCGACGCCCTCAATATGATGCAAATGTCAGTCACGGTCAGAGCAGTGTTCTGTGTGGTTGCAGTGCATTACGTCGGAGCTGACTGAATTCAAACGTGTTCAAACTGTTGGTGCTCGTATTGTGGGTGCCAAAGTGTTTGGCGTTTCAAAAGGCACTATATCGAAGACTTATACCGCGTACAGGGAAAGCGGAAAGCATCATCCGCTAAGTGACAACGCAGACGAAAGTGTGACGTCAAATAAGAGGATGACAACCGCAAAATTCACTGTAGAACTGAAGGTCCATTTGCGAAATTTGTTGGCACCAAAACAAACTGTATAAGCAGGGAATTGCAGAGTGAAGAAGAAATCTAAAGCCACTCATCAGTATTGCAAATGCCCGTAACAGGAAAACGTGTTGCCGAGGCCATAAAACCTGGACCGTGCAGTAATGGAATAATGGCACTTTGTCGGATGAGAGTCGTTTCACACTGTTTACAACTTCTGGCTTAGTTTGCACTCTCAAACATGGCTTGGGTTCGGTGATGATTTTGGCAGCCGTATCGTGATATTGCGTCGGCCCCATGGTTACCCTGCAATGTCGCAGTTCTGCCAAGCCTGCCGGAGTGGCCGAGCGGTTCTAGGCGCTACAGTCTGGAACCGAGTGACCGCTACGGTCGCAGGTTCGAATCCTGCCTCGGGCATGGATGTTTGTGATGTCTTTAGGTTAGTTAGCTTTAAGTAGTTCTAAGTTCTAGGGGACTGATGACCTCAGATGTTAAGTCTCACAGTGCTCAGAGCCACTTGAACCATTTCTGCCAAGGGTTGTATGGTCATTTTGGCCGTTCAAGTTCATCCCATGGTACAATGTTTGTTCCCCAGTGATGATGCTCAGTTTCATGAAGACAGGGCCGCGGTTCACACGGCTCGCATCGTCCAGGACTGATTTTGTGAGCAGGAGGATGAATTGTCGTCTCTCCCCTTGCCATCACAGTCACCAGATCTCAATATTATTGAGACTTCGTGATCTTCTGTGGAGGGAAGGGTGTGTGATCGCTATCCACCTCTATCTTCGGTGCAACTATTTTGTAGGAAGACTGGTGTAAGATTCCCCTGTAAACCATACAGGTAACGACTGGAAGCTGTTTCGAATAACAACTACATCGTATTAGGCATTGTAATGTTGTTTTTGTTTTATGTTTCCTTACTTTTGTCAAACCCCTTATGTCATGTCTAGTTTATTATGTACTCCACAGAAAAAAATAATGTCGGAGAGCAAGAATAATTCAAAGTAGCCTTTTTAGAGTTTTCTGTAAACATGTATCTTTGAAGTAAAGGCACTGATCTTTTGAAAATGCCAAGTTAAAAGCAAATTTTCCTGGAGAAAATAGAACTACTTATTACCAAAACCGACTATAAAAAAATAGTTTTCTGCGTGTTGCGCACTGTGCTGCCACAGCTGTAATGTTTTAAGTTATATGTATAACATCATCCCCCCCCCCCCTTTCTTAAAGCAATTCTTTAATTTCCACTACCCGTCACTTTCACCGAATATCATCAGATGACATGCTGTATAAGGTAACAGAGACGTACAGTACATTATTAAACATATTTGTCGTTATAGGAACAGTCGAATTTTTATCTTAATAACACGTACCTAGGTATTTGTGTAGTATTTGGTACGAACGAAAACTGTTTACATAGCTTGTGCTTTTATGCCGAGCCTCGTGGAACAATAGTAACGAGTAAAAATATCACTGCAGCAAAATGACGAAAGCATTTCTTATATGTTGCGGAAAACTGACTTGGATTATCAGTATCATTTTGCAGGAAAACGAACTGTGTAAACACATTATCTTACGCAGGTCTCACTGTCGAATGCAGTCTATTGGTTTGGTTTGTACGTTCTGGTAACCAAAGATACTTCTACAACTGCCCGCTCTACGTCTTGAAGTAGTGAATGAGCAGTGACACAAAAGACACATGGTGTAACGTGGGAAGAAAGACGGCTTCTGTAAGTGTAGTACCTCAACTGACATTTTGTGAATACGTTATGAATGTTTTAGAACTACATTCGGTTTATTGTAGTAATGGTTATAATACGTGACAAATTAATTGTCTATTTACACATGGATAGCACAAAAAATTAACTTTTTTTTATTAATTTGTTTCTTCCGTGGATACTTTTGTCAACTCGGATGAAGGAAAGTTCATAAAATGAGCCCAAGAAAGAAGAAATTCTAGAATATTGTGTCCTTTAAATACATTCAGTTACCGTCCCTCATTTTCTTAGCCAGTGTTCCTGTTTCAATTACTATTAATAGTTTCTACCGATATGTGTCTCACAATATCAGAACCCAGTACGTTGTCCCCGACGGGGAATGTTTGTCAGGGATAAGGGTATTGTCAGGAGTGTCCCACGAAAGTGTCATGGGACCGCTCTTGGCCTCTATATGCATAAATAACCTGACGGATAGGGTGATTGGCAATCTGGGACTGTTTGCCGAAGATTCTGCAGTATACGGGAATGTGTCTTCCTCGTCTGACTGTAGGACGACAAAGGGTGACTTAGACAGAATTTGTATTTGGTGCGACGAATGGCAGCTCGCTCCACATACAGAAAAGTGCAGTTAATGTGGATGAGTACTAGAAACAATCGTGTAATGTTCTCATACAATATGGGTGGTGTGCTGCTTAACACAGTAGAGGTGATTAAATATCTAAACGTAACGTTGCAAAGCGATATGGAATGGAACGAGCACGCTAGGTCGGTAGCTGGGAAGGCGAATGGCAGACTTCGGTTTATTGGGAGAAATGTAGAAAAGTGTGGTTCATGTGTAAAAGACACCACTTGTAGAACACTAGTGCGACGCATTCTTGGGTACTGTTTGAGCATCTAGGTCGGATTAACGGCAGACATTAAAGCAATTAAGAAGCGTAATGATAGATTTGTTACTGGTAAGTCCGATGAATCCGAGTAATCGAGTAAGCATAACTAACTCAAACGGGAATCCGTGGAGGGTAGACGTCGTTCTTTTCGCGAAACACTACTGAGAGAACTTGGAGAACCGGCAATTTTGTGGCTGACTGCAGAACTATCCTTCTGCCACCAAGATAAATTTGTTTTAAGGAGCGCGAAGACATGAGAAAAGAAATCACGGCTCTTACTGAGACGTATAGACAGTTGTTTTACCATACCTCCATTTGCGAGTGGAAGAGGAAAGGGAATGACTAGTAGTGGAACAAGGTACCGTCCGCGATGCACCATACAGTAGCTTAAGGAGTATGTACGTAGATGTACATACATCAAAAAAAGTTTTGTATCACCCCGGTTCCCAGAAATCCTGAAGATAGACGTTAACTGTGGATATTGTATCACAGACACTGTCCCTTTGACTGTTCAGAGATGTCACTAAACCCGCCCAACGATGTAAACAAACATGTATGAGCAGCGCCTATTCGACGGAGAGGGTCCGACAGCCGATCAGTTCCACTCATTCCACCAGGAAGGAGGTACACGGCTCGTGTTGTCTCTAGTTCAGCCATACCTAAACGGTCAATACCGCGGTTCGATCGCGTCCACATTGTTACTTTGTGTGAAGAAGGGCTCTCAACAAGGGAAGTGTCCAGGCGTCTCGGTGTAAACCAAAGCGATGTTGTCCGGGCACGGAGGAGATACAGAGAGACAGGAACCGTCAATGACATGCCTCGCTCAGGCCGCCCAAGGGCTACTACTGCAGTGGGTGACCGCTACCTACGTATTATGGCTCGGAGGAAACCTGACAGCAAGGCCACGACGTTGAATAATGCTTTTGGTGCAGCCACAGGACGCCACAGGACGTCGTGTTACGACTCAAACTGTGCGCAATACGCTGCATGATGCGCAACTTCACTCCCGACGCCCGTGGTGAGGCCCATCTTTGCAATCACGACACCATGCATCGCGGTACAGATAGGCCCAACAACATGCCGAATAGTCCGCTCAGGATTGGCATCACGTTCTCTTCACCGATGAGGGTCGGATATGCCTTCAACCAGACAATCGTCGGAGACGTGTTTGAAGACTACCCAGTCAGGCTGACCGCCTTAGACACACTGTCCAGCGAGTGCAGCATGGTGGAGGTTTCCTGCTGCTTTGAGGTGGCATTATGTGGGGTCGACGTACACCGTTGGTAGTCATGGAAGGCGCCGTAACGTCTATACGATACGTGAATGCCATCCTCCGACCGATAATGCAACCATATCGGCAGCATATTGGCGAGACATTCGTCTTCATGGACGACAATTCGCGACTCCATCGAGCACATCTTGTGAATGACTTCCTTCAGGATAACGATATCGCTCGACTAGAATGGCCAGCATGTTCCCCAGACATGAACCCTATCGAACATGCCTGGGACAATTTGAAAAGGGCTGTTTATGGACGACGTGACCCACCAACCACTCTGAGGGATCTACGCCGAATCGCCATTGAGGAGTGGGACAATCTGGACGAAGAGTGCCTTGATGAACTTGTGGTTAGTATGCCACGACGAATACAGGCATGCATCAATGCAAGAGGACGTGCTACTGGGTATTAGAGGTACTGATGTGTACGACAGTCTGGACCACCACCTCTGAAGGTGTCGCTGTATGGTGATGCAACATGCAATGTGTGGTTTTCATGAGCAATAAAAAGGGCGGAAATGATGTTTATGATGATCTCTATTCCAATTTTCTGTACAGGTTCCGGAACCGAGGTGATGAAAAACTTATTTTGATGTGTGTACATGCAGATAAGGCTACTTTTAACAGTTATTTCATTGCGAATTTAATCATAGGCGGGAAATTGCTTGTCGATGTTGTATTTGGTATAAAACGGAGTTTGCGTGTAAGTTGACAAACTAAAAATAAGTTCTGAACTTGTCATATTCGATCTGGACGCCAGACTAAAAATAAAGTTCTGGACTTTTGATTTTCGATCTGAATGTGGACCCCATTATAACTTAATATTACTGTTTAAGCTCTTCGTGTATGACGAGCGTTTGCGGCTCATGCGTTATACTGCCTCCACAACTTATTTTTTGCTCCACCTAAAATACATCAAAGCTACGCAGTGGATCTGACATGAGTACCGCCATGGTGCTGCCGATGGGAAGAAAGATAGAGGCTGTTACGAAAGCAGCAGCGCTGACTCTCGCTACGGGGCTGTGCCACTGCGGCCTGGCCGGGCTACCGTAGTGATGGCCGCGGCCAGTGAAAGTGCTCCGGGTTGGCTGAACGGAGTCAATGTCACGGCTAGCAGGTCTGCTCCTCTTTCTCGCGGTTAACTGCCGCTAATGTGCGCCCGGCTGAAAAACCGGACCTGCTGCATGGTTACGCTATTGCCTCTGATCTGAAGGGAGAAAGTGTCGGCATATTCGTGTCTGAACGACAGTCATCGTGACAGTTGAACGTCTTTGTGGCTAAACCGTTAACAATAAATCTGCCGATGAGTAGAACGCTCTCCGTTTTCTAGGCACGTGGAACTGCGCGCTCAACCTTGCACCTAAAATCATCTCCGGAGACGAAGAAACATTGTGGCAGTTACAGCGAGTACTTCTTATAAGAGTAGTGGGTTGTGGTTGAGCGATACGTTGTACGCAAGAGTTTTTTTCGAACACTTTACAATTGACAATTTCGCTCTTGGGTTTGAAGGCTGGGTTTAAGTACTACTCGGCGCCACTTTCCTGCATGAACAGAAGATGCAATAAATGCCGGCCGGTGTGGCCGAGAGGTTCTAGGTGCTGCAGTGTGGAACCGCGCGACCGCTGCGGTCGCAGGTTCGAATCCTGCCTCGGGCATGGATGTGTGTGATGTCCCTAGGTTAGTTAGGTTTAAGTAGTTCTGAGTTCTAGGGGACTGATGACCACAGAAGTTAAGTCCCATAGTGCTCAGAGCCATTTGAACCATATTTTTTGCAATAAATGGTAGGAATTCACTCGACTTGTGACGCTAGTCTACACATTTTGGAGACCAGTTCGCAGCCAAGAGTCGTCGACAGAACAAGCACCAATAAACCAAGCAGGATCCGCGACGTAAAACTGAGCATCGAAGCAGCGTTCACCGTCGTTGAGTCCGTCCAGGAGATCTGTAGTATACAGAGTAGTTGCAGCATTAGAAAATTCCAGAAAAATGCAGGAAGATCTGCAGCGGATAGGCACTTGGTGCAGGGAGTGGCAACTGACCCTTAACATAGACAAATGTAATGTATTGCGAATACATAGAAAGAAGGATCGTTTATTGTATGATTATATGAGAGCAGAACAAACACTAGTAGCAGTTACTTCTGTAAAATATCTGGGGGTATGCGTACGGAACGATTTGAAGTGAAATGATCATATAAAATCAATTGTTGGTAAGGCGGGTGCCAGGTTGAGATTCATTGGGAGAGTCCTTACAAAATGTAGTCCATCAACAAAGGAGGTGGCTTACAAAACACTCGTTCGACCTATACTTGAGTATTGCTCATCAGTGTGGGATCCGTACCAGGTCGGGTTGACGGAGGAGAAGATCCAAAGAAGAGCGGCGCCTTTCGTCACAGGGTTATTTGGTAAGCGTGATAGCGTTACGGAGATGTTTAGCAAACTCAAGTGGCAGACTCTGCAAGAGAGGCGCTCTGCATCGCGGTGTAGCTTACTGTCCAGGTTTCGAGAGGGTGCGTTTCTGGATGAGGTACCGAATATATTGCTTCCCCTACTTATACCTGTAAGGATGTAGAGGCTTTTCTCACGAGAGGTAAGATAGATACTGCCTACAGGAAAATTAAAGAGACCTTTGGAGATAAGAGAACCACTTGCATGAACATCAAGAACTCAGATGGAAACCCAGTTCTAAGCAGAGAAGGGAAAGCAGAAAGGTGGAAGGAGTATATAGAGGGTCTATAAAAGGGCGATGTACTTGAGGACAATATTATGGAAATGGAAGAGGATGTAGATGAAGATGAAATGGGAGATACGATACTGCGTGAAGAGTTTGACAGAGCACTGAAAGACCTGAATCGAAACAAGACCCCCGGAATAGACAACATTCCATTGGAACTACTGACGGCCTTGGGAGAGCCAGTCCTGACAAAACTCTACCATCTGGTGAGCAAGATGTATGAAACAGGCGAAATACCCTCAGACTTCAAGAAGAATATAATAATTCCAATCCCAAAGAAAGCAGGTGTTGACAGATGTGAAAATTACCGAACAATCAGTTTAATAAGCCACAGCTGCAAAATACTAACACGAATTCTTTACAGACGAATGGAAAAAACTAGTAGACGCCGACCTCGGGGAAGATCAGTTTGGATTCCGTAGAAATACTGGAACACGTGAGGCAATACTGACCTTATGACTTATCTTAGAAGAAAGATTAAGGAAAGGCAAACCTACGTTTCTAACATTTGTAGACTAAGAGAAAGCTTTTGACAATGTTGACTGGAATACTCTCTTTCAAATTCTAGAGGTGGGAGGGGTAAAATACAGGGAGCGAAAGGCTATTTACAATTTGTACAGAAACCAGATGGCGGTTATAAGAGTCGAGGGACATGAAAGGGAAGCAGTGGTTGGGAAGGGAGTGAGACAGGGTTGTAGCCTCTCCCCGATGCTATTCAATCTGTATATTGAGCAAGCAGTAAAGGAAACAAAAGAAAAATTCTGAGTAGGTATTAAAATCCATGGAGAAAAAAACTTCGAGGTTCGCCGATGACATTGTAATTCTGTCAGAGACAGCAAAGGACTTGGAAGAGCAGTTGAATGGAATGGACAGTGTCTTGAAAGGAGGATATAAGATGAACATCAACAAAAGCAAAACGAGGATAATGGAATGTAGTCGGATTAAGTTGGGTGACGCTGAGGGAATTAGATTAGGAAATGAGACAAAGTAGTAAAGGAGTTTTGCTATTTGGGGAGCAAAATAACTGATGATGGTCGAAGTAGAGAGGATATAAAATGTAGACTGGCAATGGCAAGGAAAGCGTTTCTGAAGAAGAGAAATTTGTTAACATCGAATATAGATTTAAGTGTCAGGAAGTCGTTTCTGAAAGTATTTGTATGGAGTGTAGCCATGCATGGAAGTGAAACATGGATGATAAATAGTTTGGACAAGAAGAGAATAGAAGCTTTCGAAATGTGGTGCTACAGAAGAATGCTGAAGATTAGATGGGTAGATCACGTAACTAATGAGGAAGTATTGAATAGGATTGGGGAGAAGAGAAGTTTGTGGCACAACTTGATCAGAAGAAGGGATCTGTTGGTAGGACAAGTTATGAGGCCTCAAGGGATCACCAATTTAGTATTGGAGGGCAGCGTGGAGGGTAAAAATCGTAGAGGGAGACCAAGAGATGAATACACTAAGCAGATTCAGAAGGATGTAGGTTGCAGTAGGTTCTGGGAGATGAAGAAGCTTGCACAGGATAGAGTAGCATGGAAAGCTGCATCAATCCAGTCTCAGGACTGAAGACCACAACAACAACAACAACTTATACCTGCCGAGGAGATCACGACTGTAAAATCAGAGAGATTCGAGCGCGCACAGAGGCTTTCCGGCAGTCGTTCTTCCCGCGAACCATAAGCAACTCGAACAGGAAAGGGAGATGACAGTGGCTCCTAAAGTGCCCTCCGCCACTCACCGTTGGGTGGCTTCCGGAGTATAAATGTAGATGTAGATCTCGACGGTAAATAGTATAGGCTTAATAGCGTGGCAGTGCTGATGCTGACATGTTGACCGCCTTTATTTTAGTTGCGAGACTACAGTTGGAGTCACGAACGATGGCGGTCGAGTTTAGCCTTGTTATGCTCACCTACGTCACGCGTTCTCCGGCATCCAATGAGCGTTCAGTAGTGTTCCGAACGCTCTGCTGTGAATTTTGTATGCAAAGCGAGCATTATACGCTGCTGCAGTTAGTTATTTAATGAATTTTTATTCCATTTGTTGCAACTTTTCATGGTGATGGTGCTGGTGAACGACAAATTCTACACAACCAATCGAGAGATACAAATTGCGGAACACACGCTTTCATCAAGCGGAAAGCACATACCGCAACTGTCGCTCGGAACCGGCAGTAATGCAGTCCCCGTCCTTGTCTCAACGTGCACGATCCGTCATCGTTCGTGGATCAGACTACAGACACAGCCATGTGACAGACCGTTGAATATGACGGCGTCGCTTCGTAGGGCGGCGTGGCGCCCCCTGTCAAGAGAACGGCCCCAGCTCCATTACTATCTCTGGCGAATCTGTGTCGAAAGCGCTGCCAGATAGTAATGACAGCCTAAAGATAAATTTTCGTTATTTAGTAACGGCGAAATCAATGCTTTGTGTATATTTCCTTATCGGTTCCCACTCACGAGAAAGGGTCTTCCACTGTGAGGTTTGTATAGGATTCATTTAGCGAATAATCGCTGAAGAGTAACTGACTTTTAAAATGGTTTTGCTCCGCAGAATGCAACAGTATACAATTACAGATATTTTAAGTCACAGTGATATCCAGCGCATTACACAACAAAGAGCTTTGTTTTAAATGCAGGATAATGGGTAATTTTCAATTGGTTTTAATTAATGACAAGATGGACTGAAAAAAAAACTTTCAACATTATCTTAAATCATATAATATGAACCGTTACAGGAGCTAAAAGAAATAATGTAAACTGCTAACTAATACGGCGTAACGCTACCAAGCTGTCCAAAACAGCCTGCATTCTTTAGGACAACGGTGCAGATAAACTTTGAGTGATGGTCAATACCATTTTATATCGTACCTCTTGTCTTCATACCATTGTCGCCAGTTTTGTAAGGGCCTCGTCATTGCTTCTGTGGAGGCCGAGCTGCCATTGTTGTAACGGCTGTCCAAGTTTGTAAGTTCGTGAAACGGCTTCTGCTGCAGTACGTCGCTGAGACAATTTCTCCTTGTCACTATTGCACAGAAATGCCGCAGGGTCAGGTAACGGGATAGAAGAACGAAGGCTTTACAATACTCCAACAAATTAGTAACAAAGTCACACAAATGAGTTATCTTCGTGTCTTGACGAATAAGAAGTCTGCAACACTAGTTGTAATAATGCAAATGTCGTGTGACTAGGGCCTCCCGTAGGGTAGACCGTTCGCCGGGTGCAAGTCTTTCGGTTTGACGCCACTTCGGCGACTTGCGCGTCGATGGGGATGAGATGATGATGAGTAGGACAACACAAACCCAGTCCCTGGGCGGAGAAAATCTCCAACCCAGCCAGGAATCGAACCCGGGCCTTTAGGATTGACATTCTGTCGCGCTGACCACTCAGCTCCCGGGGGCGGACACGTAATATAACACAGGAAAGGCCCTCAGTGGCTAAGTGCAAATAATTGTAGGCAGACTTCATAGTAGATAACAAATGGAATTATATCTGTGTGTTCACTTCAAAGAGTACACTAAAGGACGTTCCCTAAGTCAAGCCTGGACAATGATCTATAACCAAGTGGGCGAGAGCTGCTCTTCTATCTTCCGAGTAGACTTCTCTCCCTTGGTGCCCGGACATTGGCGGATTGTACTCGGCCGGCAATTGGTCGAGGCGAAGTCGATATCTTCGTCCTCAGCGCCGTCCGTGGCGCTGGTGGAACTCGCGCAAGTGGGGTGTCTCTATGGCACCGGCACCAGCTCTCATCTTGCGGCTCTGGTGCGTTTGCTCTGACTGTGTCTTGTTCAGACGACACAGCACATAAAATCATCGAGATTTGCAGCGAAGCAAATTTCGCAAATTCTATGAGACAGAACGAGATTTTCACTCTGCAGCGGCGTGTGCGCAGGGAAGAAACTTCCTGCCAGATTAAAACTGTGTGTTGGACCGAGATTCGAACTCGGGACCTTTGCCTCTTGAGGTAAGTATTCTACCAAGTGAGCTACCCAAGCACGATCACTTTCTTCCAGTGGTGCCAGTCTCGCAAGTTTCACAGGAGAACTTCTGTGAAGCGTGGAATGTAGGAGATGTGGTACTGGCGAAAGTGAAACTGTGAAGACGGGGCGTTTGTCGTATTTGGGTAGCTCATTCGGTAGAGCACATGCCCACGAAAGGCAAATGTCCCGAATTCAAGTCTCGGTCGGGCGTACGGTTTTAATCAACCAGGAAGTTGCACTCTATGAGGCTGTTCGTTATGCCCCACAATATCGAGAGATCAGTGAGCTGGAAGACCTATAGAAGATAGATGACAGATGCAGGGACAGGTAGTTTACCTACCCAATAAGTAAGTGTGACACACTGCAATGAAAAAGTACAATAAACAATTATTGTTTGACTACATGGGTGGCTATAAATCACCTAAAATTCACAACTTTCAAATGTCTATTTCCTGAGCGATATATATTGGAACGATCAACAACATCTATGAAAGACAGCTTACAAAAACCTTCCTTCTACCAATTCGTGAGAATTAACCTTCCATCTGGGACCCTCACCACGAAGGCCTGATAAAGGAGACAGACCACGGAGGGGCAGCACGTTACTTCATGGGGTTGATTAGTAAGAATGATAAACTGCGGTCATCAAAGTTCTGTGGCAGATACTAGAGAGGCGTTTACTGCTGAAATTCCGAGAGCGTACGTTCTGAGAAGAGTCAGCCAACACATTGAGTCCTCTCACACAGATCTCGCGTAATGTCTATGATGGTAAAACCAGAGAATTTATTGTTTATATGGAAACATACAGACGTATGTTCTTCACGTACACAACACGTCCTTGCGGAGTGTGGATGTAGATGACGATACCCACTAGAGCATTACAGAACTCCCACTAATCTTCACAGTGAGTAGAAGACAGTCTGGACTTAGGTTACAGCTAGCATTCTCCAATAGACAAACAGAAGGAGAAGAAAGACAGTGAACGCGGCAGACCGCAGTACAAATATCTATTGGGCGATAGGGCACGATTTGTACCAAGGAGGCACATTTTGTATGCTCCTCCGATTTATCAGCAGTTAGGAAATGTTAACTCCATCATGAACGTTTTGCTTTTGGAATTTCATTTCACTGTTTTCATTCCTTGTACTTTCAAATGCACGTGTATCTCAGTGAACTGAATTGCATTTCATGCCAGAAGGCGAAAGCTTCCTACAGTCAGAGGTCTAAATTTCACAAAGTGATCTATAAATCGTCATAATGCAGTGCAGTGTTAGCACATGGCAACAGATTTTAAGCAGAAAAATTCACATAATGATGGAGCAAATTTTCGGTTGTTGAAGACGTTACAGTTGAGTGTACCTGCAAAACAACTGCGATTTCGTCGATGGTTGGCTGCCAATTGAATTTAGTTCCATGAATTATGTTAAGTGATAGTCATGTATTTACTTCTGATGATACCGACATCAGTAACGGAGATGGTAGTCTAAAGAAAATTTCATTCTACTATTATCTGTTGTTTTCACCTTCTTCTCTTTGTGAAACTTGATAGACATCATTTAACTGTACCAGTATTTCTGAGAGAAGTCACGTTCGGACATTTCGAACAAAACTGGTCCCCAGGATGTGGAATACCAGTCATTAGTTACAAAACAGAGAATCCTCTTTCACGATGACGGAGCTTCGGAACAGTCTGTTTTTGCCCAGCAAAATTTCGAGATATTGTTGAATAACAAACTGTTATTACTTAATAGTAATGGAATAAAAAAAGTTAATTATAGCAAATACTAAAAGCAAGGCATTAACTAATTCATACGATCATTAACGACTCCACAATGTAAAACTTAATATGGAAAAGGAAGCTGCAAAGTACAGTAAAGTCGGTTGTGGGAGCTCTGAATGCTTAAGTACGTCGTTACAAATTATTATATTGTTTCGTGAGTCAGAGGAAGATACATTGTTGTGGCTCAGATCATTTTTGGTAGATTTTTTCCCGTAGGTAATATTGAAGTGGATGAAACACTGAAAAATATACAAACTATGACACTTATTTCCAACAATTTAGATCACTCTGTTCTCATCACTGTTTCCTGAAATAATTACTGCTTTTGAAATATTCATTACAATTAAAGTAAAAGCATTGAGTTTTTAGTAAGTTATTAACTTATATTCTGCTGCCGTGTTTGCGATATTTCGTCAGAAGATATAATGAGTTGCCGTAGTGGTTAAGGATGACGGAAATCCCTCTGTGTTTGAATAGATTTCATAATACTTCATGATCTGATGACGGTGTATATGACCGTTTACTGCATGTGTGATATTCTTCAGTAGTTACATTTCATAATTTTTTGCCGTCTGTTGCGGAGCATGTTGGGATATTCAATATACCCACACTATGTTACACACTCTTCCTTAAAACAAAAATATAGATTCATATTCTTCAGTATTTCAGAATACTTGTTTGCTTTTTATGATTTAACCAAGTTTTATTCCTTTCCCGTTACGGACTCCTTAGTCGCAGTAAAATGTGCCTGAAAATAAAGATTTTTATAAATTTTCATTCCTTGGTTATATTTTTCTAAAATTTTGCATTAATGTTTTTTAAATCGTTTCCATTTATAGTTTTTTTTGTGAAGTATTCAAATGTGTTGAACATACAGGCTACGAGTGTTGCAACCATAACAGGAATATAAATATGTGTACTTACATTTTAGTGGAACTTACGTCACTTCTGCCTTGGGTGTCTTGGCAGACTGAGGCTACAGATAGTTTACGATTAGCTTGGTTCTAGCGAAACGTAACTTGGCTGCTTAGATAAATCAAATATCAGTTTTCGATTTTTATAATTCCGTCTTTTGCGTAAGACAATCTATTTTTCTCTCTTTTATTATCTAATGACAAACCTGAGAGTCTCTGTTTAGGTATTAATGATCTTCATTTACCTCTGATATTTTTTAGTACTTTTGTACAAGAGTACACACAGGCGTCGAGAAATGTCAGGGTAACAAAAACAGGAGGGAAAAAGTACTGCTGATTTGCATCCTCCATCTACATCTACATCTCTATTTATTCTCCGAAAACCACCTTACGGCGTGTGGCAGAGGTTACTTCTGAGATCACTATTTTTCCTCTTCCCTGTTCCATTCGCAACTTGTGCTGTGGAATAATGACTGTCGGTAAACCTCCATAAGACCCGTAATTTCTATGACTTTCTCTTCGTGGTCATTTCAAGAGACGTTTATGAAGGAAATACGAGTAATACGCTGCTCGACTCTCTTTTAAATGTACGCTCTCCGTTTTTCAGCAGTAAACGTCTCCGTGATGTTGGACGTTCCGTCATAAGGCAGGGGACCCACGAACATTGTCGGACATGATCGTTTTGTTGGTGCAGGTATTATCGTGTGGGAAGACATAACGTTGCATGGTTGTACTGACCTCCAAATCTTTGAAAACGGGCACTCGCCGTTCAACGTTATTATGACACTGTTTGCCTTCCCCATAAGCATCCTTTCGGGGTTGAATTAGGCTCTGGTTTCACTTTTATGGATGACAGTGTATGACCGCAACTTACAGCACAGTTGTGGGGCTCTTGGAACGAGAGGATATTGAGCGAAAGGATTGGCCAGCCCGTTCGCTCGACTTAAATCCCATCGAGCATATGTGGAATGCGTTGAGGAGACCGTCGATCCAGCAGTGGTAAACCGTGTTGAAGGAGGAGGAATGGAGCGCCCCATCACAAGAACTCCTTACCAAAGTTGCTCTCAGAATGACAACACGGTGAACAACACGAATTGCTGCCCGTGGTGATCACACACGCTACTAAGAGCCGTGTAGTGCCTTTTGTAATCTCCAGTGGACCGATATAAATCGCGGCGACTTTGGTATGATTTTTGTGCTTGAGTAAAAGTCTCATTTCTGTTCGCCTCATTGCTTATTGCTTTCAGATACCTTCTATATTCTACTTTACTATACTGTACTGTTCAGTGGGATTTCTTTCTATGTATCGTCCAAGTTTCATCTAGCTATGTTAACTTGGGTGTCGCACATGACGCGAAAGTTATTTTCGTCCTTTAGTTTTGCACAGCAGTGGATAATTTAAACATTGACGGCACTATAACATTCACTCGGAGTCTTCCCGACGTTACCTTCATATCTGACGATCTTGTTCCGTAAAGATCGTAGTGTCGTAGTGTTGAGTTCACAATTTAAGATAGTTCTGAATCCAACCTGAAATCTGATCCTTAATAAGTACTTTTTTTTTTGGAACAGTCACCAATATGGGCTCCATTGTCTACGGCGCTCTAGATGTCATGAACGAAGAGAGCGAACTGAGTTTTACGAGGAGTTGCAGATCCTTCCTCTTCCTCCCATGCCAGAGCTTGTTCTCCGTCCTAACGATCTCACTTTCGAGGATGTCAGACTGTTCCCTCTCGTATCCCCTTTCGTTCGGATGTTTGCCGTGTGTTACAGGAAGTGTTCATGCAGTCGTTTTCGTGTCTGTGGGACAAAAATTACAAAAGTTGTGAGCGGCCGGAGTGAAGGGCCCGTCACTTTTACTGAAAGCAGGTAAGAGTGTTTCCGTGACTTTCATTCCGACTGTGTACACATAAAACGGCATGTAAACTAGGCCGGGCAGTGAAGGGCGTTTTTATTGGCCATTATTCCGGCGGGCCGCTCGTAACTATCGCCGCTATTGTTATGCAGATGTCGTGCGGACCTTGTCCGGAATGCCGCGGCTGTAAGCGTCTGGGGGATGGGGGAACTTCGGAACGAAACGACAGGCGGTGAGTGTGCCTGCGGCCACGCGATCGACTCCACAGGTCGGCGGCGGGAGGGGGGGGGGGGGGGAGCAGCAGGCCAGGCGTCCACTCAGGCAGTGAGTCAGTGTTCCAGGCTAGGAACACGGTGATCGTCTTGACATTCTTACCTAGGAGCCAAGTCATGAACCGGTGCCCTTAATCCCATATACCATTTGTGACAAAGGGTAACGACCAACAATCTGCATCTACATCCATACTCCGCAAGCCACCTGACGGTGTGTAGCGGAGGGTACCCTGAGTACCTCTATCGGTTCTCCTTTCTATTCCAGTCTCGTATTGTTCGTGGAAAGAAAGATTGTCGGTATGCCTCTGTGTGGGCTCTAATCTCTCTGATTTTATCCTCACGCTCTCTTCGCGAGATATGCATAGGAGGGAGCAATGTACTGCTTGACTCCTCGGTGAAAGTATGTTCTCGAAACTTCGACAAAAGCCCGTACCGAGCTACTGAGCGTCTCTCCTGCAAAGTAACGCTTTCGCGATAACTAAATAATCCTGTAACGAAGCGAGCTGCTCTCCGTTGGATCTTCTCTATCTCTTCTATCAACCCTATCTAGTACGGATCCCACACCGGTGAGCAGTATTGAAGCAGTGGACGAACAAGTGTACTGTAACTTACTTCCTTTGTTTTTGGATTGCATTTCCTTAGGATTCTTCCAGTGAATCTCAGTCTGACATCTGCTTTACCGGCGATACATTTTATATGGTCGTTCCATTTTAAATCACTCCTAATGCCTATTCCCAGATAATTTATGGAATTAACTGCTTATAGCTGCTGACCTGTTATATTTTAGCTAAATGATAAAGGATCTTTCTTTCTATGTATTCGCAACACATTACACTTGTCTACATTGAGATTCGATTGCCATTCCCTGCACCATGCGTCAATTCGTTGCAGATCCTCCTGCATTTCAGAACAATTTTCCATTTATCAATTCCGATTAATGCCTCCGAAAGAGGAAAATTGGCACCTTATTACTGGAGACGTGAGTTTCGTAGGAATTTTGCAGCCTTAGTAGATTTATAAGCAGCAAAACAGTCGAGCATAATAAATCCAGAGAATAAACAGAAATGACAGTTATGTAGTTAACTTAATGACACAGTTGGTAAGTGTGGACTTTGAGACGTAAAAGAGGGAGTGCGTCGCTTTACTGAGACTTTCTTTTCATTTGGGAAACTGATAGAAAAACAAAGCAACTGCGCGATCAGGCCTAGAGGATCACGCGATGGTGTCCGGACGCCATGTCATCCTCTGCCAAATGGTGTCATTCGGATTGGGTATAGTGAATACCAGCGACATGAAGAAATTTTTCTATGTTTAAACGTATACATATGGCTGAGCAGTAAGTAATTTACTTTGCTTAGAGTCGATTTTAGCAGTCTTAAGCCTGTCAGCAGAAGCTATAATCAGGTTAATATGGGGGAGACTATCTGTCTTAACTCACCGAAGAGTATCTCAAAGAATTGGGTAGGAGTGTCGTGGCACCAATTGTCTTGCATTGAAACATACTGTACCCCCGCTGTTAGCTGACCAATGTCCTCCACCAACAACACATTCTCTGCTATCTAACTCGCGGTTCCAGTGACTAATGGCGTTAATTTATAAGGTACATTTCACGCAAACGGAGGAGGATACTCGTATGCGTAGGAGGTGAAATCTAAGAGAGGGGAAGAAGCATTGCAGTGTGGCCGAGGAGCAAAGAGGTTAGAGGCGGCAGGAGTATACATAAGAAAACGTCCGGATTTATTTTACGAGCGTAGCCGTGTGAAAAGTACAACTTGATCATAAAAGGGGCTTCACTGTTAAGAAGACGTTCACAGATCTTTAGAGACTTCAACATACAAAACACATTTAGAAAATACACTCCTGGAAATGGAAAAAAGAACACATTGACACCGGTGTGTCAGACCCACCATACTTGCTTCGGACACTGCGAGAGGGCTGTACAAGCAATGATCACACGCACGGCACAGCGGACACACCAGGAACCGCGGTGTTGGCCGTCGAATGGCGCTAGCTGCGCAGCATTTGTGCACCGCCGCCGTCAGTGTCAGCCAGTTTGCCGTGGCATACGGAGCTCCATCGCAGTCTTTAACACTGATAGCATGCCGCGACAGTGTGGACGTGAACCGTATGTGCAGTTGACGGACTTTGAGCGAGGGCGTATAGTGTGCATGCGGGAGGCCGGGTGGACGTACCGCCGAATTGCTCAACACGTGGGGCGTGAGGTCTCCACAGAACATCGATGTTGTCGCCAGTGGTCGGCGGAAGGTGCACGTGCCCGTCGACCTTGGACCGGACCGCAGCGACGCACGGATGCACGCCAAGTCCGTAGGATCCTACGCAGTGCCGTAGGGGACCGCACCGCCACTTCCCAGCAAATTAGGGACACTGTTGCTCCTGGGGTATCGGCGAGGACCATTCGCAACCGTCTCCATGAAGCTGGGCTACGGTCCCGCACACCGTTAGGCTGTCTTCCGCTCACGCCCCAACATCGTGCAGCCCGCCTCCAGTGGTGTCGCGACAGGCGTGAATGGAGGGACGAATGGAGACGTGTCGTCTTCAGCGATGAGAGTCGCTTCTGCCGTGGTGCCAATGATGGTCGTATGCGTGTTTGGCGCCGTGCAGGTGAGCGCCACAATCAGGACTGCATACGACCGAGGCACACAGGGCCAACACCCGGCATCATGGTGTGGGGAGCGATCTCCTACACTGGCCGTACACCACTGGTGATCGTCGAGGGGACACTGAATAGTGCACGGTACATCCAAACCGTCATCGAACCCATCGTTCTACCATTCCTAGACCGGCAAGGGAACTTGCTGTTCCAAAAGGACAATGCACGTCCGCATGTATCCCGTGCCACCCAACGTGCTCTAGAAGGTGTAAGTCAACTACCCTGGCCAGCAAGTTCTCCGGATCTGTCCCCCATTGAGCATGTTTGGGACAGGATGAAGCGTCGTCTCACGCGGTCTGCACGTCCAGCAGGAACGCTGGTCCAACTGAGGCGCCAGGTGGAAATGGCATGGCAAGCCGTTCCACAGGACTACATCCAGCATCTCTACGATCGTCTCCATGGGAGAATAGCAGCCTGCATTGCTGCGAAAGGTGGATATACACTGTACTAGTGCCGACATTGTGCATGCTCTGTTGCCTGTGTCTATGTGCCTGTGGTTCTGTCAGTGTGATCATGTGATGTATCTGACCCCAGGAATGTGTCAATAAAGTTTTTCCTTCCTGGGACAATGAATTCACGGTGTTCTTATTTCAATTTCCAGGAGTGTAGTTCTTCATTTTCAGTCATGGACTGTGCGGCTGGTCCCGGCGGAGGTTCGAGTCCTCCCTCGGGCATGGGTGTGTGTGTTTGTCCTTAGGATAATTTAGGCTAAGTAGTGTGTAAGCTTAGGGACTTATGACCTTAGCAGTTAAGTCCCATAAGATTTCACACACATTTGAACATTTTTAGTTCTTCATTTTCAGTAGCCGTGTTCTTTTCACTTCCGATGGTACTGTCAGTTGATTCACTGTTCTCTTCACTCGCGGAATCAGTATTGCTTCCATCACTGTGACTACCACTATTCGAGTCTGTACCACTTCCCACATTCATGGTTGTCCCAAGCGCTTGGTTCACTTGAAAAGCACAGCTCTTCAGTTTTCTTTACGTGCTCACGGTATTTCTACTAATCTACCAGTCGAGAAATTTATTCATCTCTAAGGTGTAGTAAAGTGTCGACCATGTTCGATTAAAACATGTATTTTTTAATCTATGTGCCCTGGATTTTTCATTTTGATCAATGAATACACCTATGGTCTCAGCATGCTTTGTGGAAGGTATTCCTTTTTTCTGATAACCAGGACATCTTTTCTCTCTTCGTGAAATTCCATATTTGAGGATGAGTCAGTTGCTTATTGGTAGTTAAGGTATTAATCTCTTCCTGAGCCACTTTTCATGATGTGAGAAATCCACGTCGCTCTGATAATCCCCTGTTGTCAGACAAGAATAAATCGTTACATAGGCATTCGCTACAAAACCGTCCACCCCGCCAGCATGAATGATGATGAGTCTGATACCTTTCATGGCAGGTTTCAACGGACTCTGTTGTGTAGTCTCACTTCATCAGTACGACCCCGTGTGAAAATTGTGAGCATATTATACTCACGTCTAAGCTCTTGGATACTTCGTTACGCCCATGAACTACTCTGTTTCTTGAGCACTTTTCGGTTATTCGCCGTCTTGTTCCATCTAAATTCTAGAATGCGAAGAATTTTATGAAGTGTATTTATACTTCCTTGCAGATTTATTAAACTATACCTTTTTATGAGTTTCCTTCAAAGTTGGTCTTTTTTTATCAGTAATGTGTAGATTATTCACCACGTGGCAAACGAGATGTTCATTAAATTGGTCGTAACTGGCCTTCTAAGATCTCCTGGGGATTTCCTAATTAGGTGTTTAAAATGTTGAGGAGTCACTTGCCATGACTCTTTCAAGTTCTCTCTTAATTTTCCGAACGGAATTCAACGATGCACCAGTCGCTTCGCCCACTCGTTGCAATGTGGATTTTAGTTTCAGTGGAGCACCTAACATAGCTTCTTTCTTCATAGGCGTTTATAACCATTTCGCGTCTTTGTCTATGAAGAACTTTCCCCTTTAACTTGCTTTGTACTACTGGCCCCCTTAACTTGGAATGTCGTTGCTAGTGGAGCCCTCCACCTGACTCGTTGGCAACAGTTCCGATGCTGACGATCGACTGAGCGGGGTCTTCTGCGCATCCTATTTACGGTGTTTCGCACCCGTTTTAATGAATTGTATTTTCCTGCAATTCATTAACGTCCAAACTTTTTTAATTGACCTGGAACGTATTCATTTAATACCCTAAGTTCTAAAGGCCAAAGTCCCGTTCAGTAAAAAAATTCACTGTTTGTATGAAACGGCCAAAGTCGTACTCGGTGAGATCCCTGTTTTGCACAAAGTACCATTAGATAATGCGAAATGTAGTTTTTACGCCACAGTAACATCGCAAAAAATGGTCGAGGACGTGAGCTGCAAGTGCTAGTCTGAGATGAAGAGGTTAACGCAGGAGACGACGTTACGGAGGGGCCGCATCAAACCAGTCAGGAGACTGACAAAGAAACTGCACTGGCCAGTTACACAGATAAAAATGTGGCTGAAATTATTTATTTCAAAGAAAAACGTGAAATGTTTTGTATGGCCGGGACAAAGAAAAAACCAAATCGAGTACGAAATGTTTTCGCTTCTCTGGTCGAAACTGGTTGCCGAAGTGTATGTCGTATAATTAGCAAAGAATAATGCAATGTTTTTTCATAATTTCATTACAATGGGCAGCTAATGGTTTTTACATGACCCGTAAAACCTACAATTTGCGCATGTATCATGTAACCAATAAATAAGTAATTTTGTAATATTGCTTTGAATGCTGTACTTATTCCACAAAAAAACTATTTTGAAGGAAATGGCCCATCAACTATTTCACGTAAAAAAAATCGCCTGTAACAAAGTACGTAATTGTCTTTTGTTTCCAAAGGCGACATTTCAGGATTTTGTTTCGACTTCTAGATTGAACAGGCGTTACACCCATATCCTTAGTGCCACTTGAGCACTGGTGCTTATATTGAAATATAGGTCACGTTTTCGACGTTTTATTTCTATACAGTGAAGTGCAAAACCTCGAGTAGAATGACGAAGACCTCTTACGAAACACATTCTTGTCCCCGTCGTATCTGTATTTATTTGCACCACTGACTCGTCTACCGCAAGGAAAAAAAAAGTTCAAATGTGTGTGAAATCCTATGGGACTTAACTGCTAAGGTCATCAGTCCCTAGGCTTATACAGTACATAACCTAAATTATCCTAAGGACAAACACACACACCCATGCCCGAGGGAGGACTCGAACCTCCGCCGGGACCAGCCGCACAGTCCGTGACTGCAGCGCCTAAGACCGCTCGGCTAATCCCGAGTACCTCAAGGAAACACACGTGCCTTATAGCATTGATGAGCGAAAGGAAGTTCTTTTGTGATAACAAGACACATTTGAAATAATTTTTACGCCAAGGAATTGGTGCCATTAATGTATGACTCTGCATTATATTGCATAATATACCAATGCTTCAGGTATGTTTCAGTCATCTTCATGACAAGATGATTAGTGGCATAGTTTTATAGTATAAGGCAACATTATCTCAACTAAACCTTTTTTATTCACATTTTTACAGTTTGGTCCCATAACACAGTAGCTGCGTTACACCCTCGTAGAGGAATGAAAGTGTTCAGAGAAAGTAATATAGTGGCTTGTTGCTTTCCATATCTGGAGCAAGAATATCGTGAGCGCAGTTCACTCTCCTAACGAAGTAGTTTCACAACAAAGTCAGCTTTATCTCACTGTTGCAGCGAGCTGATTTAACTCGCAACTCATTCGTACGACAGTAATGCTCGGACGTAAAACCTGAGACTGTGTGGAACCGCTACGGAGTGAGCGGCTGCAATGGCAAATCCACTGAGGGGGCGATACCGCTAGTAACAGCGCTCTATGAACGTTCTTAACTGGGCGGCGGGTCGCTTTGGAGATTGTCGGGAGGAATGGTCATAAAAAATAACAGGCGAGAGGTGGCCACAGATAGCGGTCCGGGCAACGCAGCGTTCGTTAGTGGGCCTGAGATCTACGTGCGATTCGCGGGGTGCACGGCCTGTCTAACAACGTGCCACCGTTCTCTGCGTGAACGTTGGATGACTGCGACGCCGGAAAAGTGCACTACACTTGCTTTCTGAACGAACATCACTGTTTTTTTTTCCTGATGTTAACAAGCGAAAACTTCCTATGAGATGTTGTGACTCGAATCCACAGTACATAGCTCTCCCTTACTTTCCTGCTCTACTTCACACCTTACTGCACTGCTGCTCTGAGAGGAAAGGCGTAATAGAGAATTTGTGAGTTGTTTAGGACAGAGGACATTTTAAAAATCTCATTTACAGCTTTTCTCCGCCAGCATCTTCCAGCGAAAAACGCAGCGGTTTCAGCAGTGTTGGAAGAGTGGGAGAGAGGCACTGAGCTACTGGGGTGTTCAAGGCAAAGATCAGGAGTGAGTCCTGTCGCAGCCAACAACTATGGTCCTCCAATAACTTCCCTTGTAACGACTGCAGAGTGGAAGTTTCCTTCTATCCTTCAGCTATTTCAATAACAAACGAATGCTGATGGCGGCAGTATTATACTATAAAGGACATCCACCTGGGCTCCCATGGGACCTGTGCTAGCAGTCAAGGGCACGATGACCTGCAGAACATCAACGGCGTATTAAAAATCGAGAACTGGAGAAATCTGCAGTTGCCGAGCACAGCCTCACAAACAAACACAAAATTATGTTTGATGAAATAAAAGTTTTGTCCCAGTCCATATTTTGTCCCAGTCCCTAACATGCAGGGATTCTGCAATTAAAGCGGTTGTAGAAATAAGAATGGCTGGTTGATTGATTTGGGGGAGGGGACCAAACAGCAAGGTCATCGGTCCCATCAGATTAGGGAAGGACGGGGAAGGAAGCCGGCCGTGCCGTTTCAAAGGAACCATCCCGGCATTTACCTGAAGCGATTTAGGGGAATCACGGAAAACCTAAAACAGGAAAGCCGGACGCGGGTTTGAACCGTCGTCCTCCCAAATACGAGTCCAGTGTGATAACCACAGCGTCACCTCGCTCGGTAATAAGAATGAGTGGGAAGAACTTCTACCGTGACAGCGGATACAATCTTAGTGGTGCATGGAAGCGAGCTCTCGATACAGAGAAGAGGCAGAGGTATTGGTTCAAATGGTTCAAATGGCTCTGAGCACTATGGGACTTAACATCTGTGGTCATCAGTCCCCTAGAACTTAGAACTACTTAAACCTAACTAACCTAAGGACATCACACACATCCATGCCCGAGGCAGGATTCGAACCTGCGACCGTAGCAGTCCCGCGGTTCCGGACTGAGCGCCTGAACCGCTAGACCACCGCGGCCGGCCAGGCAGAGGTATTCGTCGCAATGTTTAGGTTAGCACGGGAGTGGTGCTGCCACTAATGTGGACAATGACACCATAAGCAGACGTATTACATAATTTCCGACTAACCAGAAACCTTCTAAGGGCTACGTAAGGCCACCACAGCGGCAGTTTTGACATGACAAAGACTATGGATATAAGGTCATCGGTCTCTAAGCGTACGCACTACTTAATCTAACTTAAACTAACTTACGGTAAGGACAACACACACACCCATGCCCCAGGGAGGACTCGAACCTCCGACGGGGGGAGCCTCGCGGACCATGACAACAAGACGCCTTAGAGCGCGGGGCTACCCCGCGCGGCTCTGTCCGAGGAACCTTTTTTTTTTTTTTTTTTTTTTTTTTTTTTTTTTTTTTTTTTTTTTTTTTTTTTTTTTTACGGAGATTAGAATACATCAAATGAAGAGCTGACCACTTGGGTGTGAGTGCTTCTGTGAGATGAGGCTGACGCAAGAAAGAAAATCATGATACCAGTTAGAAGACTCATGACCCCCCCACTCCCAATCAACTCAAAAAGATACTTTTATATCACTCCCTGCTCCCTCCGAAACTAATAAGTTCGCACACGATAGAAGACATGCAAGTGATGTACAACTATTTGTGCGAAGTTATTTGCGGTAATGGCAGAGGCTAAACTGAATTTCATTGGAATAACCTGAACTGTACTTCATTAATTGAAAGGCTCACTTGTAGTACGCTTCTACGACAAAATTCTTCAGTGCTGTTCGACATTCTGCATAGTCGCATAACACAGCAGAAGTTTTTGCTCTACTCATCTCGATTTTACTCCGTGCACGAGCGCCACAGACGTGTTCAACTGTTATCTGTGTGAGAAATGAACACACCTCGTACGCTGCAATAGCAGTGTAGACCCTTTTATTGTTCCAAGATGGTCGATTTCGACAGTTTTAATGCTGCCATGGTCTGATCTGAGGGGGAAACATCAGAGGGGGGCGGGGGGCGGTGACTACAATTCATATCATAGATTACATAAAATATACAAAAGTCCACGTACGTCATGGAACGTGTTATAAAATTTCCATATTAGGTTTCGTTAAATCAAAGCATAAAAGGTACTCCCCATGCCGGCCGTTGTTGCCGAGTAGTTCTAGGCGCTTCAGTCCGGAACCGCGCTGCTGCTACGGTCGCAGGTCGAATCCTGCCTGGGGCATGGATGTATGTGATGTCCTTAGGTTAGTTAGGTTTAAGTAGTTCTAAGACTAGGGGACTGATGACCTCAGGTGTTAAGTCCCGCCGGCCGAAGTGGCCGTGCGGTTAAAGGCGCTGCAGTCTGGAAGCGCAAGACCGCTACGGTCGCAGGTTCGAATCCTGCCTCGGGCATGGATGTTAGTGATGTCCTTAGGTTAGTTAGGTTTAACTAGTTCTAAGTTCTAGGGGACTAATGACCTCAGCAGTTGAGTCCCATAGTGCTCAGAGCCATTTTGTTAAGTCCCATAATGCTTAGAGTAATCTGAACCATTTTAGCAATCCCCACATATACATACCTAGAGGAAAATCAATTAAAAAATTCATAAAGTTGATAAAATGCACACACCTGATAAAATGCACACACAGTTGATAATATGCACACATTTGATAAAATTCTCGTGTCGTTCATGCATGCGGGTGGTGAACATAACTCTCGTAAGTTTGCCGCACGGCACAACGCTGCCGGCGGAGTGTTGACACAGAGGCGGCAGACCCGTTACAAAGTTACATATCTCGCCGCTGGATGGCGTATGTAGTACAAGCTATATGATCATATGCTGTGGTTTCAAGCTGTGAATAGCGGTGCACCACAAATAAAGGTGGACTTTTCGTGGTGCCCGATATCCATTAGAAATGCCACCTGACCATACATCTAAAATTACTGTGGGCTTATGCACCATATAAAACCTGTTGCAATCACATAATGTGAGCTTATTGATGGTAAGAAAACAACAGTAACAATCAAAAATTTTAAAAAGTAATCTATATCTTTAATTAACGAAGGAACGTGACGTAAAAAGAAAGCGAGCGGGTATATTAAACCGCCCAGCTCTGAAGGGGACCTGCGACGTATCACCCAAGGGAAAAGAAGGGGAGGGGCGTGCGATAAAACCGCATAGCACTGAACTTACTTCAAAAGTCATTTAATCCGGAGGCAGATGCAAGCCTTACTGGACGCAAAGTGTCTACTACAGAGTCAATCGAAATGATGTGTAGCATAAAAACTAAGTTAGACTTCTGTGAGAATCTCTACGCAGAAGACGTCATACTTATGCTTAAAATGCTTATGCTTAAAATTCCAGGGTGTCACAATACGAAAAAAATGTTCTTCCCCGAAACATAGCTCAGTGTGATGGCAAAATTAGAGAATTTGAAAGTATTGCAGACTGGTGGTCATAATTCTTGCTTATGAGTGACACAAGTACTGAATAGAACGATACAGGTACGTTGTGTACCACCCGTCATAAAGCGTATGTATTAGAACTGTAGTTGTAACTTGTTAGACAAATTATATCTTTCCGGGAAGTGGTTGTTTGGGGCGCAAAGCGAATGAGTATCAGGATTCGTTACGTTTTTGCGAATCTACTGTTTTCAGTAAAATAAAAACACTCACCAGTGCTCGAAAAATGTGACAGTAACGAATGAGATTTTAAGGCACGCTGAATGCGATACCCAATTCTTAGAGTAAGTGTGTTTTGACACGGATTTCGCTTTCGTGACCTGACTCTACTATTGCTGGTAAATTCCGCCGCTCTCCTGTTGCGCAACTCTAAAAGCGCCATTCACACGGGTCATCTGCAACTCCGCCCTGAGCCCGGCTGTAGCGAATCGTCTTCGATTCGCCGCGTTAAACGCAGCCGTCTGTCGTCTGGCCTTGGCGCAGCATTCGGTTTCGCAGAGGCTTTTCCCTCTGTCGTAAATGATACCTTTTACCGCTTCACCTCGCTTCTCTGTTCACAAAAAATAGCTTTTGCTTTCACTGTCTTCGCACAGCAAAAAATTCCCGTTCGAATTAATTACCGAGTAAACAAATGTAGAAGCTATTTTGTCATTACGTGATTTGATGAGAACAGGTCTTTAAAGAGACGCTCCTGGAACTACGTACGCGTTCATTGTCATGGCTGTGTCGCATCCACGTCGTGTGCTGGAAAAATTGGGCAGGTGCGAGCGGGACTCGCGATCCGAGGGTTCCGCACGAGCTTCATTATGTACACAGGCAGTTCATCCGTTCCAGGAATCGAGAATTTTTACTATTTTCGCCTGTTATTGACATTGAGACGCAAGATATTGCTCCCACGGATTTTCGAGAATATTTGATTTCAATAATACAGGGCGAGTCAAAAGTCCTTGGACACTTTCGTAAGTTGGAAGATTAAAGGGAAAATTGAAATGCGATGATGGGAACATAGATTTGACGTGGGGCCGCAACTTTTGGAGTGAATGTCATTCAAGGCCGCCATCTTGAAATCCGACATTTTGGATTCAAGTAATTTTTTTTTAATGGGAAGGGGGGTGTATGACACATCAATTAACACTCGCTTGAGCTCTGGAATTGAGTGGTCTAATTTGTTTTTGTGTATCTTGTACAGTTTAGAGGTTATTAATGTTCAAAGGTGGGAAATTACCTTCATACCGACTGCTACAACACATGTTCTACATGTTGTCCATCCCAGTATCAAGGTAACTTTGAATATTAATAACTTCTAAACTGTACAAGATAGACAGAAACAAGTTGCACCACTCAATTCCAGAGCTCAATCGAGTGTTATTTTCTGTGTCATACACCCCCCCTCCCTTCCCATTTATATATAAAAAAAAAATAACTTGAATACAAAATGGCGGATTTCAAGATGGCGGCCATGAATGACATTTACTCCAAAAGTTGCAGCCCCACGTCAATCCCATGTTCCCATCATCACATTTCAATTTTCCCTTTAATCTTCCAACTTATGAAGGTGTCCAAGGACTTTTGACTTGTCCTGTATAAATGCAGCATCAAGTCATGCAGGTGGAAGACGCCCAATATTATAATAACCAGTAGTTCCCAATTCAGGCTGTCTGGTCGCAAGGGTGAAACTCGAATATCAGGCAGGAAATGTCTTTATTGCTATATGAAGCTTTTCAGAATTCATCCATCACCAGACACCCATTTGTATGTAAAACGCCATAGCTACGTGCAGTAATCGATCCTGGGGATATGATGATGGATAAATGCCGAAACTCTTCATACTGCAACGAAGACATTTCTTGCCTGACGTTTGGCTCTTACCAGTGCGACCGTGCGACCTAGCCTAAATGCAGGAATACTGATTGTTTTAATTTACAGTTTGACATCGGATGACAACTGACTAAAGAAGTATTTTTTCGTGTGAGATATAAGAACGGATTAACAATTTTAGGATTTTTTTCTTGTCATGTTTCATGATTCTAGGTCAACGGTAAGTGATCTGCAGGTATTAATGAGTGAGTTTGCAACTATCGAAATATGTTATGTAAATGGTCGTGTCTTATGGTTGCATTGACTTAGAAGCTTACATTTATTACACCACCAAAGGCATACAGATCGTAGTATGCGACACAAATTTCAACGTGATAAGTCTACCAGTTCCTGAGAAAAAGGGGCTAAACAGATGGACGAAGAGACAGAGAGTCAGACAAGAAACATATTACATAATTAAAAATTTAAAGTTTTCCGATTTTGCTCCTTGGCTGTACTGTGAAATATTCCTTTTTGTCAAGTTTCTTGATTATAGGTCAACGGGGGAGTACCCTATAGGTTTCGATGAGTTTGTTTGCGACCAGCAAAATATGTGTTATAATGGCCGTAGTTTTTGATTGAATTGGCTTACAAGATTCTATGTATTACACCGCAAAGGGACCACAGAGCTCAGTATGTGATATTAATTTCAACTTAATACAGCCACACTTTCCTTAGAATAAGGGTTTTTAACAGTCAGTCACACAGACAAACGGACAGCGAGTAGTTCTCTAAGAGTTCCGTTTGTACCGACTGAGTTACGAAACCGTAAACAAGAAAGCATATCCATTCTGATGAAACATTTAGGTTCTTGTATTATACTTGACTACAGCACGATTTGTTTTTCCCGTTGCGCAGTGTGGAAATTACTGGAATTTTTCCTACATGTCACATGTTCACTGATTTATCAGCTAATAACACTACTCGCCATTAAAATTGCTACACAAAGAAGAAATGCAGATTATAAACGGGTATTCATTGGACAAATACATTACACTAGAACTGACATGTGATTACATTTTCACGCAATTTGGCTGCATAGATCCTAAGAAATCAGCACCCAGAACAACCACCTCTGGCCGTAATAACAGCCTTGATACGCCTTGGCATTGAGTCAAACAGAGCTTGGATGCCGTGTACAGGTACAGCTGCCCATGCAGCTTCAACACGATAACACGATACTAGGGTTCATCAAGAGTAGTGACTGGCGTATTGTGACGAGCCAGTTGCTCGGCCGCCATTGACCAGACGTTTTCAATTGTTAATAGATCTGGAGAATGTGCTGGCCAGGGCAGTAGTCGAATATTTTCTGTATCCAGAACGGCCCGTAAAGGACCTGCAGCATGCGGTCGTGCATTATCCTGCTGAAATGTAGGTTTTCGCAGGGATCGAATGAAGGGTAGAGCAACGGGTCGTAACACATCTGAAATGTAACGTCCACTGTTCAAAGTGCCGTCAATGCGAACAAGAGGTGACCGAGACGTGTAACAACTGGCATCCCATACCATCACGCCGGGTGATACGCCAGTATGGCGATGACGAATATACGCTTCCAATGTGCGTTCACCGCGATGTCGCCAAACACGGATGCGACCATCATGATGCTGTAAACAGAACCTGGATTCGTCCGAAAAAAAGACGTTTTGCCATTCGTGCACCCAGGTTCGTCGTTGAGTAGACCATCGCAGGTGCTCCAGTCTGTGATGCAGCGTCAAGGATAACCGCAGCCTTATGGTCTCCGAGCTGATAGTCCATGCTGCTGCAAACGTCGTCGAATTGTTCGTGCAGATGGTTGTTGTCTTGCAAACGTCCCCATCTGTTGACTCAGGGATCGACACGTGGCTGCACGATCTGTTACTACCATGCGGATAAGATGCCTGTCATCTCGACTGCTAGTGATACGAGGCCGTTGGGATCCAGCACGGCATTCCGTATTACCCTCCTGAATCCACCGATTCCATATCCCGCTAACAGCCATTGGATTTCGACCAACGCGAGCGGCAATGTCGCGATACGATAAACCGCAATCGCGATAGGCTACAATCCGATCTTTATCAAAGTCGGAAACGTGATGGTACGCGATCTTTATCAAAGTCGGAAACGTGATGGTACGCATTTCCCCTCCTTACACGAGGCATCACAACAACGTTTCACCAGGCAACGCCTGTCAACTGCTGTTTGTGTTTGAGCAATCGATTGAAAACTTTCCTTACGTCAGCACGTTGAAGGTGTCGCCACCGGCGCCAACCTTGTGTGAATGCTCTGAGAACCTAATCATTTGCATATCACAGCATGTTCTTCGTGTCGGTTAAATTTCACGTCTGTAGCACGTCATCTTCGTGGTGTAGCAATTTTAATGGCCAGTAATGTATTTTGGTATAAGAAGCTACATGTTATCCTTATAGTCTAAAGGAACAATTAAATTTCAGAACTGGTACGCAAAGTTGTCAATATGGCTTTGCCATTAAAAACTGACATGACGTTTGGCTGTACTCGGTAAAGAGTTAGTTGCCCGTCCAGTTGCGTAATGGTACTCAAACCCTCGTGGAAAGTCAGTAGGAAAGAATTAGGGTAGAGGGGCAAGCATTCACATTACACATGTAACAGCACTGCTCGAGCTGGACGATTGTCGATATGGCAACACCAAGAAGGATACATTTGTTTTGTAATCACATTTATTTATTTATTTAACCTGACCGTACTACGATCTTGTCGTTCTCGCTTACATAGCACCAGAGTTACAAACATCCATTATATTTTGACATTATAGTCACTTAATATAATAAAGAAAATAAAATGTTATTAATAGAAATAAAATGATTTCAATGTCTGTAAGAACATAGTGATTAAGGGTAACGACTAAGAACTAGAAAATAGCCTTAATTCTAGCAGAGGCGCGACTACTACTGCTTTTGCTAACAATAGTAGTAATAACGACAGTGGCAGGTTCAAAGTGGATTTATATGTGCAAAAAAGTGGTATTTTGAGACACACAGAGTTCTGAGGAAGACAAAAATTTGAGTACACTGCACCATCTGATGAAAAGAGAAAGATCTGGTTGGTAAGAGGGATACTTGAATTAGTTGAAATTACAAAGGTTCAGTATGCATGGAACCTTCCGATTATTTCCGCATATAAAGAAATTAATAGACAGTAAATGCTGAAGAGACGGATATTTTGTAGACCTCCCACCCCATGTAAAGAAATTAATAGCCAGTAAATGCTGAAGAGATGGATATTTTGCAGACCCCACATAGTCCATTTTAAGAATGGAATCTACTCACCGTAGAAACATTAGAATAGAAGCAATGACTTAAACGGAAACTACATCGAAAATGGTTAATTGTTGTCATAAAAATACAAGCGTAGTTCTTTTCACACTAGCCTTGTATCACTGTATGACTAGAAGTAACGGGAAGACAAGATTTTCGTGGTGGCTACTCAGATGCAACCCACAAATAGAGTCTCAATTCTAATTTAAAAACCTATTTTCACAACAAAATTTCTTTACATTTCATCTTATCTCATTCGTCAGGGATTATTGTTTCCACAGTGCATAACATAAGACGTATACGGATTATCAGTTTCATAAATGGAACGAAATAAAATGCCGATGCTGTTATTCCGTAGGTAGAGAGATAAGAAACTAATTTCACCCGGATATGGACTTCGTTCAGTACCGTTTCTCTGCAGCTGGGACGTGGGAAACGCTAGCCGGTTTGTGCGAGGAGGTTCAGGACGCGACCCGGTTGGTCACGGCGAATCACCTAAAAGGTGCAGCAACGCGGCTAATAGCCCGTACAATATTCCTGTATTACTTTGGTCGCGTCAGAGTTATCAAGCTTCAGGATATTTGAGAAGCAATATTCATTAACTGCAGTTGATGCGCGAGATCGTTGAGATGGAAACCCGATAGATTTCCTATTAGCATTTTATGGCGAGAACAGACAGACCGGTCTTACTTGTAGGAAGCAAATGTACACGCAGCGATGGTGAATACTTCTTAAACATGCATAATATTGAAAAGAAATGTCGTCGAATAAGTCCCGTATTTTATGCTGTACGTGTCCCTTCACGTTTCCACTTTACTATCACATCGGAACAGTGGACCTAGGGATGTTTAGGAGTGTGTAAATCTCGCGTACAGCCGTATGACCCAAGTGGCACCCAATCACCTGACCACGATCGAAGTCCGTGAGCTCCGCAGAGAGGCTCATTCTGCTCTCTCTCTATGTATAATGACTACTGAGGCCGCTAATGTGGAGTACCTGGCAGTAGGTGGCAGCACAATACACCTAATATGAAAAACGTATATTTGGGGGTGTCCGGATACTTTTGATCACGTCGTGTAAATTTGCGGGACTAGTGTGAATACTGTGCTTCACGTGGCACCAACTGCATAAATACGTAGCTCCTAAATTTCTTTACAGTCCTCCTAAGATGCTTACACTTGCCTGGTATTGAGCCCGCATCTCGTGGTCGTGCGGTAGCGTTCTCGCTTCCCACGCCCGGGTTCCCGGGTTCGATTCCCGGCGGGGTCAGGGATTTTCTCTGCCTCGTGATGGCTGGGTGTTGTGTGCTGTCCTTAGGTTAGTTAGGTTTAAGTAGTTCTAAGTTCTAGGGGACTGATGACCATCGATGTTAAGTCCCATAGTGCTCAGAGCCATTTGAACCATTTGAACCTGGTATTGACAGACATTACATTTACATTTAGGGAAATGGACACTCATTTGATCCCTCCCTCAGCTCCCCCCTTTTTCCCCCCTCATAGGTCCAGGTACACCCCCCGCCCCCATTCTGCCGCCGTGTCACCTTTATAGTGCTGTTATAAGTGAGTGTTCAGTGTTGTGCGTCCCCTGTCAGTGTTGCGAACAGCCACCATGCTGTCGCTCGTCGTGTTTTTATTCTCGTGCGAGCAGAAACCACACTGTCGCCGTGTTTTTTGATTGTGCCTGTCTACTTCTTCATCCGCATCGTCACCACAGTGTTTTTATATTTTAAATTCCACACCTTACCGCCATTTTACAGTTTTTTACAATGTCACCGTTTTATCGCCTGTTTTTCTTATTTGTTTCTATTCTCATTATGTTTCTTAACTTTTATGTAGGATGTAGAGCAGCATATTACGCTGCTGCCAGCCCGCCCCCTCCCCTCGGGGGGTGGGGGGGGGGTGGGGGGGGGTCGAAACGCAATAAAGGAAAAAAGAAAGTTGTTTGAATCGCCACTCCTTCTTGCGTCTGCCCTACCCCTCTCCTTTTTATGGGTCGTCTCTTGTCATCCTTCAGGCAAATATGTCGAAGTCACAAGCACAAGGCGAAGAGATAGAAAAAGTGTCGTCGTAACTGCCGTCTGCGTCACGTCTGCTGTGCAGCGAGCTACGTTAATTTAAGTATTAACTGTATTTTTCTTACTTGTCACTTCTTCTTCCGTGTGTTTTTGCTTTTAGGAAACTTTAATTTTCGAGTGCTAGTAATAGTGTTCCATAGATTTCGTGTTTGTTTTGAATACATTCAGAGTGAGTTCCTTTAGTCAGCTGTAGTGCCAGTAGTTCTAGTGTTTGTTTTGAATACAGTCCAGAGACAGGTAGTGCTATTTTCATTGTTTTCAACAAAAAGTGTCTAGTAACCACAGTTTAGTCAGCTATCAGCCGCCTTTAGTGAATTAGCAGTCTAGTTAAAAGTTGATTAACTTTCTACAGTAAATTGATTTCTTAGGATGGATAAGATGTCTGACTGCTGTGTACGGAAGCAGGAGGAGCTGGCCACTGTTCGCGAACAGCTGAACGTGTTGATGGCCGCGGTCAGCCGTCTTCAGGGTGCTGCCTCGGAGTGTAGCGGCAGTGGGGAGTTTGGTGTGTCGCATGGTACATCCCCAGGTGTTACATGCTTCTCCCACGGTCCCTGCTGTCGAGATATCTTCGCGGGTACCGGGCGCGGTTGGGCCAACCTCTCCCCAAGGGAAGTGGCGGGTTCAGCGGCGTTCGCGCCGCATGAGGCGGAGGGTCAATGTGGAGGCTGGCCTTGTGGCATCGCCCGCTCTGCCTGTGAGTGGACATGTGGCCGCTCCTTTAGCAAGGTCCGAGCAGGCACACGAGGGGAGGGGTTTATTAGTGATTGGGAGCTTCAACGATAGGCGGGTGATGGAGCCCCCTTAGGGAAATAGCGGAAAGGTCGGGGAAGAAGGCCAGTGTTCACTCTGTCTGCTTGCCGGGGGGTCTCATCCGAGATGTGGACGAGGCCCTGACGGCGGCGATAGAGGGCATTGGGTGCACCCGACTGCAAATTGTTGCTCATGTCGGCACCAATGACTCCTGCCGTCTGGGTTCAGAGGTCATCCACAGTTCATACAGGCGGTTGGCGGAGTTGATGAAGGCCGTAAGCCTCGCTCGCGGGGTGGAATCTGAGCTAACTATTTGTAGTATTTTTCCCAGAACCGATCGCGGTCCTCTGGTTTGGAGCCGAGTGGAAGGCTTAAACCAGAGGCTCAGGTGATTCTGCGGAGATCTGGGGTGCAAATTTCTCGACCTCCGCTATCGGATGGGGAAGTGCAGGGTCCCCCTGAATAAGTCAGGTGTGCACTACACGCGGGAAACGGCTACAAAGGTAGCAGAGTACGTGTGGAGTGCACATGTGGGTTTTTTAGGTTAGAAAATTCCCTCCCTAGGCCCGACAAGACGCCTCCTGAGAGGCGGCAAGGTAGGAGTAGGCAAAACGCAACAGGGAATAACAATATTAATGTGGTGATAGTAAACTGCAGGAGCGTCTACAGAAAGGTCTCAGGACTGCTCTCATTAATAAACGGTCACAATGTCCACATAGTACTAGGGACAGAAAGTTGGGTGAAACCAGATGTAAACAGTAATGAAATTCTAAACTCAGATTGGAATGTATACCGCAGAGACACGCTGGACGGTGAAGGAGGAGGCGTGTTTATAGCGACAAAAAGTGCAATAGTATCGAAGGAAATTGACGGAGATCCGAAATGTGAAATAATTTGGGTGAAGGTCACGGTTAAAAAAAAAAGTTCAAATGTGTATGAAATCTTATCGGACTTAACTGCTAAGGTTATCAGTCCCTAAGCTTACATACTACTTGACCTAAATTATCTTAAGGACAAACACACACACCCATGCCCGAGGGAGGACTCGAACCTCCGCCGGGACCAGCCGCACAGTCCATGACTGCAGCTCCCCTAGACCGCTCGGCTAATCCCGCGCGGCGTCACGGTTAATGCAGGCTCAAACATGGTAATTGGATGTCTCTATAGGCCCCCTGGCACAGCAGCTGTTGTGGCAGAGTACCTGAAGAAAAATTTGGAAAATATTTCGAGTAGATTTCCCCACCATGTTATAGTTCTGGGTGGAGATTTTAATTTGCCGGATATAGACTGGGAGATTCAAACGTTTGCAACGGGTGGCAGGGACAAAGAATCCAGTGACATTTTTGTAAAGTGCTTTATCTGAAAACTATCTTGAGCAGTTAAACAGAGAACCGACTCGTGGCGATACCATATTAGACCTTCTGGTGACAAACACACCCGAATTATTTGAAACAGTTAACGCAGAACAAGGAATCAGCGATCATAAAGCGGTTACTGCATCGATGATTTCAGGCGTAAATAGAAATATAAAAAAGGTAGGAAGATTTTTCTGTTTAGCAAAAGTGACAAAAAGCAGATTTCAGAGTACTTGACGGCTCAACACATAAGTTTTGTCCTAAGTACAGATAGTGTTGAGGATCAGTGGACAAAGTTCAAAACCATCGTGCAATATGCATTAGATGAGTATGTGCCAAGCGAGATCGTAAGAGATGGAAAAGAGCCACTGTGGTACAACAACCGAGTTAGAAAACTGCTGCGGAAGCAAAGGGAACTTCACAGCAAACATAAATATAGCCAAAGCCTTACAGACAAACAAAAATTACGCGAAGCGAAATGTAGTGTGAGGAGGGCTATGCGAGAGGCGTTCGATGAATTCGAAAGTAAAGTTCTACGTACTGACTTGGCAGAAAATCTTAACAAATTTTGGTCTTATGTCAAAGCGGTAGGTGGATCAAAACAAAATGTCCAGACACTCTGTGACCAAAATGGTACTGAAACAGAGGATGACAGACTAAAGGCCGAAATACTAAATGTCTTTTTCCAAAGCTGTTTCACAGAGGAATGGTGCACTGTAGCTCCTTCTCTAGATTGTCGCACAGATGACAAAAATGGTAGATATCGAAATAGACGACATAGGAATAGAGAAATAGTTAAAATCGCTCAAAAGAGGAAAGGCCGCTGGACCTGATGGGATACCAGTTCGATTTTACAGAGAGTACGCTAAGGAACTTGCCCCCCTTCTTGCAGCGGTAGGTCTCTAGAAGAGCGTAGCGTTCCAAAGGATTGGAAAAGGGCACAGGTCATCCCCGTTTTCAAGAAGTGACATCGAACAGCTGAACAGAACTATAGACCTATATCACTAACGTCGATCTGTTGCAGAATTTTTGAACACGTGTTATGTTAGAGCATAATGATTTTTCTGGAGACTAGAAATCTACTCTGTAGGAATCAGCATGGGTTTCGAAAAAGACGATCGTGTGAAACCATGCTCGCGCTATTCGTCCACGAGACTCAGAGGGCCTAAGACACGGGTTCCCAGGTAGATGCCGTGTTTCATGACTTCCGTAAGGCGTTCGATACAGTTCCCCACAGTCGTTTAATGAACAAAGCAAGAGCATATGGACTATCAGACCAATTGTGTGATTGGATTGAAGACTTCCTAGATAACAGAACGCAGCATGTCATTCTCAATGGAGAGAAGTCTTCCTAAGTAAGAGTGATTTCAGGTGTGCCGCAGGGGAGTGTCGTAGGGCCGTTGCTATTCAAAATGTACAAAAAATGACCTTGTGGATCGTATCGGAAGTTCACTGAGGCTTTTTGCGGATGATGCTGTGGTATATCGAGAGGTTGTAACAATGGAAAATTGTACTGAAATGCAGGAGGATCTGCAGCGGATTGACGTATGGTGCAGGGAATGGCAATTGAATCTCAATGTAGACAAGTGTAATGTGCTGCGAATACATAGAAAGAAAGATCCTTTATCATTTAGCTACGGTATACCAGGTCAGCAACTGGAAGCAGTTAATTCCATAAATTGTCTGGGAGTACGCATTAGGAGTGATTTAAAATGGAATGATCATATATAAAATTGATCGTCGGTAAAGCAGATGCCAGACTGAGATTCATTGGAAGAATCCTAAGGAAATGCAATCCGAAAACAAAGGAAGTAGGTTACAGTACACTTGTTCGCCCACTTCTTGAATACTGCTCACCAGTGTGGGATCCGTACCAGATAGGGTTGATAGAGGAGATAGAGAAGATCCAACGGAGAGCAGCTCGCTTCGTTACAGGATCATTTATTAATCGCGAAAGCGTTACGGAGATGATAGATAAACTCCAGTGGAAGACTTTGCAGGAGAGACGCTCAGTAGCTCGGTACGGGCTTTTGTTGAAGTTTCGAGAACATACCTTCACTGAGGAGTCCAGCAGTATATTGCTCCCACCTACGTATTTCTCGCGAAGAGAGCATGAGGATAAAATAAGAGAGATTAGAGCCCACACAGGGTTATACCGACAATCCTTCTTTCCCTGAACAATACGAGACTGGAACAGAAGGGAGAACCTATAGAGGTACTCAGGGTACCCTCCGCCACACACCGTCAGGTGGCTTGCGGAGTATGGATGTGGATGTAGATATGAGGATGATGATTGGATAATTCAGAATGTAGAAGGTGATGAATATCTAACAATTGTGAGGGCTGGAACGTGGTAATAGGGGAAAGAAGAGAAGAAAGATTTTACTGGAGTACATGGGCATTTGGAAAAGGTCTGCAGATCCATGAAGATTCCAGGTCGATCACAACTTGGTCTTGGTAGATGTAGAGGATATCGGGAACATATATGCACTCTGATCACAACTTAATAATCATGGAGAGCAGACTGCCGTTCAAGAGAATTACACGGGAGAATCAGTGTGGAATAAAATGATATGTTGAATTACTGGGCAGTGATACTGCGATAATTTATGTCGGAAAGCAATCACAGAACTTGGACAGACGTAGGTACAAGAAACGTAACTGTGACGAAACCTTGGGTAAAAGGTCACTTGATCGACGAAGGATGAAGTAAAAAAATGTTCACGGAATTTCAGGAATACGGAAATATAAATCACTTCGGAATGAAATAAATAGAAAGTGCAAAGACGCCAAGGCGAAATGGCTGCAGGAAAAATCTCAGGAAAAAAAAAAAAAAGAAAATAGTCTCTATGAGGACTGATTCAGCACACAGAAAAGTGAGAACACTCTTCGGCGAAATTATAGGGAAGGGTATCGACGTTAAGATTGCAATGGGAATTCCATTTTTAATCGTAGAGCAGAGAGCCAACAGGTAGAAAGCTTACGAACGGGAGGATGGTCTGATTACGTGGTTGAGGAGGAAAAGGGAGTCGATACGAAGACGTAGGCGGCCCAGTTGTAGAGTCAGAGCTTAACAGAGGTGTGGAAAACGTGCGATCAAGTAAGGCAGAAGGAGTAGATCCTCCATTCGGAATTTTTGAAATCTTGGGAAAGAGGTAAGGAACTGGTGTGTAGATCTTGAGAGTGTGGAGAGATGCTATAGGGCTTTCGGGGAAACATCATCTGCACAATAATGACGATAGCAAGGACAGGTAAATGCGAGAACTATCGCAGGATCAGCATAAAGGCTTATACATCTGAGATACAGGCAAGAATAATATACAGAAGAATGGAAAAGAAAATTGAGAATCTGTTTGATGACCGTCAGTCTGGTTTTAGGAACGGTAAAATCATCTTAGAAGCAGATGTACGGCTGTGACTACATATGGAAGCCAGACTTTAGGAAAATGAGGTCTCGTTCATGGGATTTCAAGTGGTTCAAATGGCTCTAAACACTATGGGACTTAACATCTGAGGTCATCAGTCCCCTAGACTTACAGCTACTTAAACCTAACTAACCTAAGGACATCAAACACATCCATGCCCGAGACAGGATTCGAACCTGCGACCGTAGCAGCCGCGCGTTTCCGGACTGAAGCGCCTAGAACCACACGGTCAAAACGGCCGGCAATTGGATTTGTCGATCTGAAAAAAAGCGCTGGACAAAATAAAATGATGGAAGAATGGAAAAATAAGTGTAAGCTGTAGGAAAAGATGGGTAACATACAATACGTAGAAGAACCATGAGGGAACAATAATGGAAGGTCAGGAAAGAATTAGGAGTCTAAGACAGGAGGTCGTTAGATTGATATGCTATTCTGAAGTGAAGATATTAGCATAAGAGTGTAATTCGTGGCGGGTCACATCAAGCATGACGACTAAGAATAAAATTAAAGAAAAGAATACATTCCGCTATCGTTATGTTATGTTCTGGTATGTTAACTGGGGACCTAGAAACGACGGTGAGGTTCCGTTCCCGCCGCAGCCGCAGTGGTCCGCAACCCCACGACGACTACCGTAGTCCGGCCAGCAGGTGTGGCCGAGCTATTCTAGGCCCTTCAGTCTGGAAACGCGCCACCACAACGGTCGTAGGTTCGAATCCTGCCTCGGGCATGGATGTGTGTGATGTCCTAAGGTTGGTTCGGTTTGAGTAGTTTTAAGTTTTAGAGGAATGATGATCTCAGATGTTAAGTCCCATAGTGCTCAGAGCCATTTCAACCATTTGAACTAATGTAGTCAACTTCACCCCCCCGCCGCCCCACACCGAGCCCAGGGTTATTGTGCGGTTCGGCTCCCGGTGGACCCCCCCAGGGAACGTCTCACACCAGACGAGTGTAACCCCTATGTTTGCGTGGTAATGATGGTGTACGCGTACGTGGAGAACTTCTTCGCGCAGCAATCGCCGACATTGTATAGCTGAGGGAGAATAAGGGGAACCAGCCCGCATTTGCCGAGGCAGATGGAAAACCGCCTAAAAACCATCCACAGACTGGCCGGCTCACCGGACCTTGAGACAAAACCGCCGGGCGGATTCGTGCCGGGGACCGGCGCTCCTTCCAGTCCGGAAAGCCGTGCGTTAGACCGCTTTCCGCTACCGTAATTTTCTCCTGTTTTTCCCGTAGCGTGGTAGTTTTCGCGTGTCACATACCTAAGTCGATACTGAAACTGACCGTCTTCGACGAGCTCACGCTTCCGCCTCGTGTAATAACGACGGCGCTAGGTGTCCTCTACTCACACCAGAAATATATGGGCTGAAAGGGACAGACTGTACTCAATGTTTTTTCTTTGATAGAGGTACAACGATAATGATATTCGGAATTACTACAGGACAACAGTATAGCAGTAAATCACTAAGCATGCTCAAGGCTTACATTCCAGTGAAGTGAGGTGAGGTGATATTGGTGCTGTTGTTGCAGGGTGCCAGTTCTCGCCGGCGGGCGAGTACCTGCGCTTCGTGCGGCTGCCGGAGAACGTGCCGGTGGGCGGCGAGGTGCTGCAGGTCGAGGTGCACCCGCGGCACGGCCTCTCGCTGCAGCCCATAGACAAGGTGAGCGAGCCTCTTCACTATGTATCCAAGTCTTTGTGCAGTCTGGAGGTAAGCGTATGTTGCGGCTGTAAGTCGGTCTGAGAGGCGTAAGATGGGGAACAATAATTTAATGATTTGATTTTTAGTGAATCAGTGAAACAAGAATAAAACAACTCGTGATGAATCTTGATTTAAGTTTATATAGTTGCCATAAATAAATTTTGGTCTCTTAGAGAATGTTTTCTTTATTTTGGTCCTCTCAAATACTGAAATATTGTTTACGCCTCCTGGCTTCGATACTAAGGAAAAAAGATGTATTTGACCACCAAGCATTATTTTGTTTAAAAAGACATCATTGTGCACGTAATTGTTTTATTTATAAACTTGAAAGTTGCAGTTGCAGTCTTTGGTCATTTCCAAGTGGATGCATATCGTGCTTTTACATGTGTTGGTCACATGATGCACTTCCGACGACAGTTTGTTTAACATCACTGAATTCTTTGTATAATTTTCGAGTAAATCGCCATACCTATTAGTGTTTTTATGGGAAAGAAATTTAAAGGAAAGCAGCGACGATATTTTAAAAAGCTTCGTTTGACCGTGAACTCGAGCCAAGGAAAAACAAGAAGTTATTCTATAGGGCAATGAGAAAGAAACACAAACTACTGATATACTGTTTTTTCACAAGAAAGCTACGTATTATTAATGAAATCAGTTTCAAAGCAACAAACACGAAACGGATTTGCCGGCCGTGGTGGTCGAGCGGCTCTACCCTTTAAAGTCTGGAGCCGCGCGACCACTACGGTCGCAGGTTCGAATCCTGCTTCGGGCATGGATGTGTGTGATGTCCTTAGGTTGGTAGGTTTAAGTAGTTCTAAGTTCTAGGGGACTGATGACCTCAGAAGTTAAGTCCCATAGTGCTCAGAGCCATTTGAACCATTTTTAACGAAACGAATTTAAGAAATCAACGGGAAGCTAAAGAATCCGTTTTTTCTGTAAACTATTATTGAACGGAAAGGAAAGGGCGAAAATAATAGTGGTACCCAAGGTATTCTCCAGCAGTCCGTGAGTATACAGTGAGCTGACGACAGTTATGGTACTGCGATATGCACATACACAAATGGCGTACTCGAAGTATAAAAGTGCAGTGCATTGACAGAGCGTTCATTTGTCATTGATTCATGTGAAAAGGTTTCCGACGTGGCTATGGTCGCACGACAGCGGAATGGTAATTGCAGCTAGACACATGGAACATTCAATTTCGGAAATCGTTACGGAATTCAGTATTCCGAGAGACAAAGTACCACGAGTGTGCCGAGAATATCACATTTCAGGCATTACCTCTCACCACAGACAACACACTGGCCGACAGCTTCACTTAACGACCGAGAGTAGCAGTGTTTGTGTAGAGTTGGCTCTGAGAACTATGGGACTTAACATCTGAGGTCATCAGTCCCCTAGACCTAGAACTACTTAAACCTAACCAAACTAAGGAAATCACACACATCCATGCCCGAGGCAGGATTCGAACCTGCAACCGTAGCGGTCGCTCGGTTCCAGACTGAAGCGCCTAGAACCGCTCGTTGTGTAGAGTTGTCAGTGCTAATAGACAAGGAATACGACGTGAAATAGCTGCAGAAACTAATGTGGGACTTACGACCAACGCATCCGTTAGGAGAGTGCGATCAAATTTGGCGTTGATGGGCTATGGCAGCAAATGACCGACGCGAGTGCCTTTGCTAGCAACACTTCATCGCCTGCAGCACTTCTCCACGGCTCGTGACCATACAGTTTGGACCCTATACGACTGGAAAAGCATGTCCTGTCCAGATTTCAGTTGGTAATAGCTGTTGGTAGGGTTCGAGTGTGGCGCTCACCCCACGAAGCCATGGACTCAAGGTACTGTGGAAGCTGGAGGTGGATTCATAATGGTGTGCTTTGCGTTTTCGTGGAATGGGCTCGGTCCTCTGGTCAGTCTGAACTGATAATTGACTGGAAATCGCTGTATTAGGCCACCTGGAGACCATCTGCAGCCATTCATGGATCTCATGTTCCCAAATTTGTCACTAGGCCACAGTCGTTCACGATTGATTTGAAGAACGTTGTGGACAATTTAAGCGAACGATCGCCGGACATGAATCCCATCTAGCATGTATGGGTTAGAATCGAGGGGTCAGTTCTTGCACAAAACCCTGCACCGCCAACACTTCAGCAATTAAGGGTGGCTATAGAGGCAGCATGGCTCAATAGTTCTACAGGGAACTTCCAGCGACTTGTTAAGTCCATGACAGGTCGAGTTGCTGAACTATGCCGGGCAAAAAGAGGCCCTACACGATCCTAAACGTATCACAAGACTTTTGACACCTCACTGTGTAGGATTTATGGCAGGTTGTTCAGTAATGATTTAAAATTCTATGCTATTGCAATAAGTCGGAGTTCCAGTTCGTTCGAGTAGAAGAATTACTGCAGAGTATCGGTTGTGGAGTACACGACGAAATTAAATCAAATACACTACTGGCCATTAAAATTGCTACACCACGAAAATGACGCGCTACAGACGCGAAATTTAACCGACAGGAAGAACATGCTGTGATATGCAAATGATTAGCTTTTCAGAGCATTCACACAAGGTTGGCGCCGGTGGCGACACCTTCAACGTGCTGACATGAGGAAAGTTTCCTACCGATTTCTCATACACCAACAGCAGTTGACCGGCGTTGCCTGGTGAAACGTTGTTGTGATGCCTCGTGTAAGGAGGAGAAATGCGTACCATCACGTTTCCGACTTTGATAAAGGTCGGGTTGTAGCCTATCGCGATTGCGGTTTATCATATCGCGACATTGCTGCTCGCGTTGGTCGAGATCCAATGGAATGGCAGATTCAGGAGGGTAATACGGAACGCCGTGCTGGATCCCAACGGCCTCGTATCACTAGCAGTCGAGATGACAGGCATCTTACCGCATGGTAGTAACAGATCGTGCAGCCACGTCTCGATCCCTGAGTCAACATATGGGGACGTTTGCAAGACAACAACCGTCTGCACGAACAGTTCGACGACGTTTGCAGCAGCATGGACTATCAGCTAGGAGACCATGGCTGCGGCTACCCTTGACGCTGCATCACAGACAGGAGTGCCTGCGATGGTGTACTCAACGACGAACATGGGTGCACGAATGGCAAAACATCATTTTCTCGGATGAATCCAGGTTCTGTTTACAGCATCATGATGGTCGCATCCGTGTTTAGCGACATCGCGGTGAACGCACATTGGAAGCGTGTACTCGTCATCGCCATACTGGCGTATCACCCGGCGTGATGGTATGGGATGCCAGTGGTTACACGTCTCGGTCACCTCTTGTTCGCATTGACGGCACGTTGAACAGTGGGCGTTACATTTCAGATGTGTTACGACCCGTTGCTCTACCCTTCATTCGATCCCTGCGAAACCCTACATTTCAGCAGGATAATGCACGACCGCATGTTGCAGGTCCTGTGCGGGCCTTTATGGACACAGAAAATGTTCAACTGCTGCCCTGGCCAGCACATTCCCAGATCTCCCACCAATTGAATACGTCTGGTCAATGGTGACCGAGCAACTGGCTCGTCACAATACGCCAGTCACTACTCTTGATGAACAGTGGTATCGTGTTGAAGCTGCATGGGCAGCTGTACCTGTACACGCCATCCAAGGTCTGTTTGACTGAATGCCCAGGTGTATCATGGCCGTTATTACGGCCAGAGGTGGTTGTTCTGGGTACTGATTTTTCAGGATCTATGCAGCCAAATTGCGTGAAAATGTAATCACATGTCAGTTCTAGTATAATATATTTGTCCAATGAATACCCGTTTATCATCTGCATTTCTTCTTGGTGTAGCAATTTTAATAGGCAGTAGTGTATTTGGGTAGCTGTAATGTTCATATAGCCAATCGGTCGTATGTATTTGTTGTATGCAAGTGTTGTTGGGCCCGTGCGGTGTTGCAGGCGGAGGACGCGACGTTCTTCGAGGTGCGCGAGCTCAGCAGCCAGCTGGTGTCGGTGGCGCTGGCGCGCTCGCTGGAGGACCTGGTGGACGGCGACAGCCCGCAGAACGTGCTCAAGTTCCGCCTCGTCTGCGACTACCAGGACGGCGACGACACGGTGCGTTCGCTGCAGCGCCAAGCCCTGCTCGACGTACGACGGGCCTAGACTGCCAGCTAATCAGGGGTCTTAAACGACACGTGCTCTTAATATTCCCTGTTGTTTTGAAAAGGGGAAAGACATCTGTTTCAATGAAGAATGAAAATCCGGAAAGTGCAGATCAGTAATAACCGAATTGTTATTGCTCGTCTGCTTTCGCACGATAACGATCGAAAGAAATTTTGAAATAGAAGGTAAACATAAGAAGCAGTTCGCGAAATTTGGAATAAATAAACTGAATTTGCTGTAATTTTAGTTTGCAAATCACTTACGAACGGTCGTCAGTTCAGTGTACGAACAAAAATTACTGTGTGATTGTTAACTGTGTACAAACTGTTATTACGAACTAATCATCGAATTCAGATCGGGCGAGAAAGGAACCGAAGGCACTGACTGCAGTTCAGATATAAAAACACAGTCAATACCACCATAAATTAAAGTCAATCAGAAAGCCAGCAGAATAATTTGTGCTGAACACATGTATATGAAAGTTAACTGTTTGCAAAATAGCTTTACGCTACTCACTGCAATGCAAACTCTTACTGATTTCACAAATGCAAATGTTCATAAATATTCCTTTTCTATTATAGTGAGCTATTTCTGGAAAGTACATAATACTTCATTTAGTGAAGAAAAAGTTATTTTACACTACACTGTTATGTAATTTGCAAATGTGAGCAGAATTTGCAGCACACACAAAAAAAAGTTAAATACACTACTGGAAATGGAAAAAAGAACACATTGACACCGGTGTGTCAGACCCACCATACTTGCTCCGGACACTGCGAGAGGGCTGTACAAGCAATGATCACACGCACGGCACAGCGGACACACCAGGAACCGCGATGTTGGCCGTCGAATGGCGCTAGCTTCGCAGCATTTGTGCACCGCCGCCGTCAGTTTCAGCCAGTTTGCCGTGGCATACGGAGCTCCATCGCAGTCTTTAACACTGATAGCATGCCGCGACAGCGTGGACGTGAACCGTATGTGCAGTTGACGGACTTTGAGCGAGGGCGTATAGTGGGCATGCGGGAGGCCGGGTGGACGTACCGCCGAATTGCTCAACACGTGGGGCGTGAGGTCTCCACAGTACATCGATGTTGTCGCCAGTGGTCGGCGGAAGGTGCACGTGCCCGTCGACCTGGGACCGGACCGCAGCGACGCACGGATGCACGCCAAGACCGTAGGATCCTACGCAGTGCCGTAGGGGACCGCACCGCCACTTCCCAGCAAATTATGGACACTGTTGCTCCTGGGGTATAGGTGAGGACCATTCGCAACCGTCTCCATGAAGCTGGGCTACGGTCCCGCACACCGTTAGGCCGTCTTCCACTCACGCCCCAACATCGTGCAGCCCGCCTCCATTGGTGTCGCGACAGGCGTGAATGGAGGGACGAATGGAGACGTGTCGTCTTCAGCGATGAGAGTCGCTTCTGCCTTGGTGCCAATGATGGTCGTATGCGTGTTTGGCGCCGTGCAGGTGAGCGCCACAATCAGGACTGCATACGACCGAGGCACACAGGGCCAACACCCGGCATCATGGTGTGGGGAGCGATCTCCTACACTGGCCGTACACCACTGGTGATCGTCGAGGGGACACTGAATAGTGCACGGTACATCCAAACCGTCATCGAACCCATCGTTCTGCCATTCCTAGACCGGCAAGGGAACTTGCTGTTCCAACAGGACAATGCACGTCCGCATGTATCCCGTGCCACCCAACGTGCTCTAGAAGGTGTAAGTCAACTACCCTGGCCAGCAAGATCTCCAGATCTGTCCCCCATTGAGCACGTTTGGGACTGGATGAAGCGTCGTCTCACGCGGTCTGCACGTCCAGCACGAACGCTGGTCCAACTGAGGCGCCAGGTGGAAATGGCATGGCAAGCCGTTCCACAGGACTACATCCAGCATCTCTACGATCGTCTCCATGGGAGAATAGCAGCCGGCATTGCTGCGAAAGGTGGATATACACTGTACTAGTGCCGACATTGTGCATGCTCTGTTGCCTGTGTCTATGTGCCTGTGGTTCTGTCAGTGTGATCATGTATCTGACCCCAGGAATGTGTCAATAAAGTTTCCCCTTCCTGGGACAATGAATTCACGGTGTTCTTATTTCAATTTCCAGGAGTGTATATTCTTCTGAAGTAATACATAGTCAATATTCTTTTAAATTATTCTGTCTCTCTTTTACTGTTAGACATTACTCTTTAACTAGTCGTTCTACCAAGCAGCAAAGTTCACTGCTGTTAAATGGCAGTTTTGGGTAGTTCTTTATCTTAGTTATCGGAAGTAAATAAGCTCATCACCATCGACATTTGCCTATTCTTTCACTGGCTGTATTCTTGAAATCAATAATGTTGAAACTTGAAAGGATAGGACCCTGTTAGGTAAATGATTGAAGTAAAGTTCGTTTGCAGTAACAGTTGCTCCACTAAACACTTTGTTACTCAAATAAGAAAACTGCTATGTACAATCTGAAGATGAAACTTATTGTATCTTACATTGATAAGTTGCTGCTGGTGCGATGTAAGGCATCATTAGTCGACAGTGTGTGGCAGCAGGCTCTTCTTTATCGTCGCTCCGTATAGCAAGTCTGGACCTACAGTGCTCTTCTTGAATATTTATTCCTGTTGATGGTATTGTACTGTGCCCATTTACAACGACATAATATGCCTGCCTGGCAATATTTTAAAAATTTTGCAGTTTACTCCTTACATTCCCTCGCATCGTGTCTGCACTTGATCAATTGTCGCTAGCAACTCCCCAACGCTAACTACTTCTGCCCAGCTCTGCTCATAGGAGCCGAACGACAATATTCCTTACTTCAAACGCATTCTTTGGCTCTATACAATAGCAAACTTCCCTGATTGAGCCAGCGTTTTTACTACGCCTTATTTCAATATTCTTTATTAATTAGTCTGTTTTAATTAATTCTTTGGCATTTAATTATATTACAACATCAATAAAATATTAAAAGGTACATAAGTCAAAATTATATTATGTAAACTGAGGTGGAGGGGGAGAAAGGAAAGGAAAGGTAAGGGATTAATGATGTCAGTTGCATCGGAACATTACACGGAATCATTGGCGACGAGTGAAAATGTGTATCGGACTGGGACTCGAACCCGGAATCTTCTGTTTACTCGGCAGTTGTGTCGAACACTGCGCCACCCGGGAGAAAGAACAGACGCCACGCATTTATACATATAATTATATTATGGTTACAAAATTAGTTATAGGCGAAAAATTTATTGGGCACCGTGTTGTGTTACCACTGGATCAACAGATAAACGCAGCACACTTACAGAGAAGTTCTATTCACGGCGTCGGCCTGAAACCCATTCTCAGCTCGTAATATTTGCGCAGAAGCAGTGTAATCGCTAAAAAAAAGGTCTACTCCGCTTGTCACATCACCACCAGGTATTATGGTAGTTTAAATATTTAATGCTAACACTGCTCGTATTGTGAAGATCAACATCCGAGAGATAACATCGTGCTTTCCCTCGTGCACCAAATTACGGCTATGGAATTTTACTTGCTCTGTTCGAAGACTACCTCACTAGATGATGCTGTCTGGTTACCGTACAGCCCAGAAGCGCTCAGCACACTAAGCCTTATATCGGTTTTCACAGTGTTGTTAGTTTAACAGCATAACGCGCACCCGTTGGCTTGCGTGATAGGCGAGCGAGACATGGATACATCCACGCGGCAGATTAACGGCCGTAGGGATGGTACGCAGGCCAGCCTGACCATCGTTTTTAGGCGGTTTTCCTCGCTCGTTTTAGCAAATGTTGACCTGGTCCCTAACCTCCGCCTCAGCAAATAGATCCACAAACTGTTTGCATACGATAACATACAGACCGAAGTTTAGGACGATTTACAGGCAGATGGCACGCAAGACTTCTCTTCATTGCCTTAACTGACGGCCGTGCCAGCAGTAAGGGCATGCAGGCAGAATGTTAAATAAAAATTAATCTGCCAGATCATGAAAACAGCTACCCCATACACGGGATACACACGATGAAAGGGAGAGAGTGTTATTTAATTCAGTAAATATGATGTGAAGTTTATATATATATATATATATATATATATATATATATATGTGTGTGTGTGTGTGTGTGTATGTGACTGTGTGTGTGTGTGTGTGTGTGTGTGTGTGTGTGTGTGTATGTGACTGTGTGTGTGTATGTGTGTGTGTGCGTGCGTAAGTCATTGTGTATTGCCGACCGGTTTGTATTTGTACGGCACTGAGGCAGCGCATTTGGTTGTCTGAGTGACTTATTTTTTCGGTTTGGGAAACTTGTGCAGATTTCTTCATTCCTGTCCGTGACGGTATACGTGGAGGATGTGAACGACCACAGTCCTGTGTTCGTGAATGCGCCGTACCATGTCACCGTCGATGAACTTACGCCTGTAGGTGAGTTTGAAATTCACATGAATGGTAATGTATTTCATAATTTCCTGTTGTTTGTATCATACAATTTATCTAAGACAGCCGTTCAAACTTTAGGATAACGTGGTAATCTAAATTTTCATATGAAATCAACATGCTTTTAAAGGTTAGTACTATGTATGTTTCTGTTTTTCGTACCGAAGCGAACAGACATTTCGATTGTCCTTTTTTTGCATCGGGAAATCGTCCTTTTTTAAAACAGCCCTATGAAATGTTCTGATGCGGCAATTTATTTCTGTTAACCATAACAGATGAAAAATACAAACAATATTACGGAATATGCGAGAAATGGTACTCGAACCTAAACAATAAAAAGTGTGAGATGATAGACGTAAACGTTAAAAAGAACCGTTTACATTTTGGTTACACTATAAACTACACCAACTTCAAGACTGTGAGTTGAATAAATATCTGGTGATTAGAATTACGAAAAATTAAATGGGAACAATCCTACAGAAAATATGATGGAGAAGGTGAACCAAAGACTGCATGCACTTAATTGGGAGAACACATACAAGTGACAACATATCTACGCTACACTGCCGCCAACATTAAGCTTGTCCTTTCTTTTATGGAGTATTGCTGCTCTGTCAGGAGTAGGATTGACGAAGGACATCGAAAAAGGTCAATGAAGGGCAGCGTCTTCTGTATTGTAGCGAAAACCGAAAGACAGTGTCATGGATATTTTTGTATCCCGCCTGGATAGGCGGCGCGTGGGTCTGCTCCTGTAAAGTGAAGGGTGGGCCGAATGTAGGAAGTGAGTAGGAGCAGGAAAAGGTGAAATGCTTCGGTACTGCAATTAAAAGTGGTTTTACTTAACTTTGCCTGAGATGTGCACGTAGGTGCGAAGCCGTACAGGCATCAACGCTAGCAAAAGTTACACAGGCAAAATCTGTAGTGGCTCGCCCACTATGAAACAGAAACAATGTTGCAAAGTCGTCTACGCGGAATCAAGAGCTGCACAGCGCCGGCCAGAGGGCGCTGTCGTCGGTGTCTGTGTCCTAGTGCCAACCTACGAGCTTGCACCTACGCCGTGGCATCGTAGATATCGATACGGCAGATATGGTATGCGAATTGGGATGACAGGTATTTAAAAAAGGATAAAGGATAAAAAACATTTCTCATTGTGGCGAGATGTTTTCATAAAAATTTCTGTCACCAACTTTCACCGCCAAATGCGAGAATATGTTGTTGACTCCCACCTACATTAGCAAAAATGACCATCGTAATAAAATAAGAGAAATCAGAGCTCGCACGGAAAAAATTAAGTGTTCGCCTTTCCCACGTCCTGTTTGAGTGTGAAACAGCTGAGAGATAGTGCGAAAGTGTTCGATGAACCATTTGGTTCAAATGGCTCTGAGCGCCATGGGACTTAACATCTGAGGTCATCAGTCCCCTAGAACTTAGAACTACTTAAACCTAACTAACCTAAGGACATCACTCACATCCATGCCCGAGGCAGGATTCGAACCTGCGAGCGTAGCGGTCGCGCGGTTCCAGACTGTAGCACCTAGAACCGCTCGGCCACCTCGGCCGGCGATGAACCATTTGCCAAGCAGTTAAGTTCAAAAATGTGTGTGAAATCTTATGGGACTTAGCTGCTAAGGTCATCAGTCCCTAAGCTTACACACTACTTAACCTAAATTATCCTAAGGACAAACAGACACAACCCATGCCCGAGGGAGGACTCGAAGCTCCGCCGGAGCCAGCCGCACAGTCCATTACTGCAGTGGCCAGACCGCTCGGCTAATCCCGCGCGGCTAGGCAGTTAAGTATAAATTGCGGAGTAGACATGGAGATGTAGATAAAAGCGTGGGCTATCACGTACACCGTTTTCTTCACTGTCCGCGTACCTGAGATGTTTGCTCCTACATACACGAAACGTTAAAAATGAGTTACGCAACTTAATTGTTTCGAGGTGATGGTTAAAACTTCACAACTATCCCTTGTACGTTTTGTGTAAAGTTTCACAACTCCAGACGTGTACTGACTCAGCTGCTCGACTACATACACGATGAAAGCCCTCTTTCAACTATAGCCGAAACGCTGACAGGTCATTTTGCAAAATGACTTCCGAAGAATTTTACGGAAAAGTAGTCTATCTGCAGACACAGAAACGTAGCGTACTGTGTATCGCTAATGGTACCACTGTAGTGGAGGTGCCTAACAACACTTTGCGGCTGGAGGTGACGCTGTGTGTGTGTGTGTGGCGGCTGCGCAGGCGCGACGCTGTTCCGCGACGTGCGCGCGACGGACGGCGACAAGCCCAACACGGCCAACTCGGAGGTGGCGCTGAGCATCGCGGCGGGCGACGAGCGCGGCCGCTTCTCGCTGGAGGCCGGCCCGGGGCCCCGGGCGGCGCTCGTGCTGCGCCGGCCGCTCGACTACGACGCCGGCGACGTCGAGTTCGACCTGACGCTGCTCGCCACGGTGAGTGCCTCCCTGCAGCTAACGGCGTCTGGCAACACGCTCAACAGCGTCGCTGACGCTGAGCTACGTAGGAAAAAAATGAGTACTAGGGGTAGCGATAGAAGCTATAAAATGACTTTTATCTTTTTTTTTCTTTTTCTTTTTTTTTCTTTATTGTATTTCAATTCCCCAGGGGGGCGGGCTGGCAGCAGCATATGCGCTGCTCTTCAGCCGAAAGACATAGAACAAACAATAGAAGACATTTAAAAATAACAAAGGAGAGAATATGGTGAACATAGATATAAAAAAGGGGGAACATCATTGAAGGCAATAGACAAAAAACGGGGTGACTGTAAAATGGAGATAAAAAAACTGTTTAAAAGTAGCACACACAAAAAGCCACACACTGCGACAATTAAAAGAACACAAGGCACAGTATGACTGGAGCATAAAAGGTATCGACGGATGGCGTAGCACAGAACAAACACCGACGGCGAACCGCAAGGCAGTACACAATTAAAATCACACCTCTTGACGCACAGGAGAAATAGCACTAAACACAAAACTGATGTGGCACACTGACGATGATCAAAACGGAGGATCTGCCAGGCGCAAGGAGATGAGGGAGGCCGGAAGAAAGGAGGGAGGGGAAGAGATGGGGGAGATGAGCGAGGGGTGTGCTGAAGAGGGCCAGGTAGGGAGGGATGTGGGAAGGAAAGAGGCAAGTGTGAGTTGCAGGGTCTCAGGGGAGGGGGGGGGGGGGAAGAGGAAAATCCGCTCTGGGAGAGGGAGGGAAGAGGAAAAAGGGGCTCTGGGTAGGGGGGGGGGGGAGAACAAGGCCAGGTTATAGTTGGAAGGAAGGGTAGATGTCACAGTGAAGTTCGTCATCCGGGAGGGGGAGGCGTTGGAAATTGCCCTGATGAAGGAGATGGAGGGTGTGGAGGTGGAGAGAGGGAGGGATACAGCGATAGAGGCGCGGCAACGGGCGGGGGGTGGAGAGGAAGGAGGAAACCGGAGGGTGGGGGGGGATCAAGCCTGCGGACAATGTAAAGGATGCGGAGATGTTGGAGGAACAGGAGGAGGTGGGGGAAGGGGATCAGATCATACAGGAGCCGTGTGGGGGAAGGAAGGCAGATACGGAAGGCAAGGCGGAGCACATCGCATTCAAGGATTTGGAGGGCCTTGTAAAAGCGGGTGGGGGCGGAGATCCAGGCAATGCTGGCATAGCAGAGGAGACTTTAATCTTAATAATATGAATATTTGTATATGTGTTTGGAGAGAGAGAGAGAGAGGGAGATTGATTTTTGATTGAGATTTGTACTTTAAGTCGTAACTGGTATCTGAATTTAGGTTGCTGCCTCCTTGAATGAGCAGCTTCTGCACCGTTTGGTGATGTATTACAATTTGGGGGAAGTTATCGTTGTTTAAGGTTTAAAATACGACTCTATTAGTTACTTGGCCGTATTGCGGTGTTGTGTACATAGTTCCGCGTACTCAGAGCGTACACAACTTTCCCACTAGAGCGCGCCCCGCTAAGCACAACAGCGCAGGCGCAGCGCTCGTCCGTCCCCGCACTACGAGATGGCGCTGTCTTAGAGACGGACCAAATTCTGCTTCCGCCGATCCGCGTATTAATATGTAACGCAGCCAGTGAGATTGCTGCTAACGTAGAACCTTTCCTCCTCGCGGATCACACTTGCGCAGTGATACCTGAACGCGCGAGGTATTATAACAAGTGTACAGACCTCCGATTAGTCAGTTGCATCAGTCTGCATTAGTCTGCAATCAGGTTTCAGCCTGCGCCTCATAAGATTATCATATTCCTGTACATAGCCATGAAGATAAATGAATAGACACGTTGTCAAGTATCAGAGATATGTGAGAATAAGGCTGACGTACCAAGACCAAAGGAACTTCAGATTGCCAATTGTAAATAGTATCCAGAATCAAGTTAAGTAAGGTTTATGATTGTTATTATTTTAATAAATGTGTATGAAAATTAATCAAGTTCTGTTTAAAGTTGGTCACCGTCAATCTGCTACTCTAAGCATGCAAGTGGCATTTCTATCGTCTGACCTAACGGCAGAAGATAAACACGCCACGATAAGACCACGATACATATTGCTGACACTCGCCTACTTCGTTAGAGCGACAAGTCAAATAATCTGATGGTGTGTGTACTGAAGGTCTTACAGCACGCACACCACATGTGGATTGCTTTGAGCCTAAGTTTTCGTAGCTTTTCATACCTAAGGGACCACTGTTGTAAGTAAATAAGATCAAACAGCGATCTGCTATTCGTGAGAAAAGGAGATTGCTTGGCACACAAACTTCCTTCAAACTACACATCCTGCTACATCAAAATTGGTCAGTGGTGTTCAGCACCATACTATTGTACAAGAACATAATCCAATTACTGTAATTAAGAAATTATGAGAGATTGTTACGTATTGAATGAAAACTTTAGAGAATGCATTTCTTTTTCTGTATTTTTGTGAACTTCGTACACTTACAATTCTGTCGATTGATAGATGGCGACGACAATGAAGTTCACAAAAATGGTTCAAATGGCTCTGAGCGCTATGGGACTTAATTTCTGAGGTCATCAGTCCCCTAGAACTTAGAACTACTTAAACCTAACTAACCTAAGGACGTCACACACATCCGTACCCGAGGCAGGATTCGAACCTGCGACCGTAGCGGGCACGCGGTTCCAGACTGAAGCGCCTAGAACCGCACGGCCACACCGGCCGGCAATGAAGTTCACCTCCTATTCCAAAATCAAGATATCTCTATTCTTCACTTCCAGAAAATTTGTATACATAAAAGTTTGGTAGGCAACGGCCTTGCCACAGTGGGTACACCGATTCCCGTGAGATCACCGAAGTTAAGCGCTGTCGGGCGTGGTCGGCACTTGGATGGGTGACCATCCAGGCCGCCATGCGCTGTTGCCATTTTTCGGGGTGCACTTAGCCTCGTGATGCCAATTGAGGAGCTACTCGTCCGAATAGTAGCGGCTTCGGTCAAGACTACCATCATAACGACCGGGAGAGCGGTGTGCTGACCCCCACGCCCCTCCTATCCGCAGCCTCCTCTGAGGATGACACGGCGGTCGGATGGTGCCGGTAGGCCACTCGTGGCCTGAAGACGGTGTGCTTTAGATGTCTGGCAACTATTGCACATAATTTACTCGGTTTTATCCCTAAAGTATCACTTTTCATGAAATGTAACAATATGTTCAGAGCGATGGCCTAGCAAGATACATATCAACACTCCTTTTTTTTTATAAATTAATTGTCTTTTTTTTTAGAGTCCATCCTCAAAGATTCACAACTACTATCGTTGCGGGGATTGCGCGCTAAAGAGTTTCTTGGTGTCCAGCTGCGCTTCACTTCACTTCAAGTACTTTTTGAATCACATTTAAATTTACGGTATTTAAATACATTGCTGAGCTTCTCAGAACAAAATTAGGCACAAATTAGTTTTAAAAAAGGCAATGAGGCACACACAACATTACAAAGCCTTAGTACTATCACGAAATAACGTACCTACGGCCAAGAGTCTCGATCCTACAACTAATCCATCACTAGGCATTCAGCAAACCTTCCACTCAAAACGATCATTCCTGTACGCGCGCTGGGCCCCTACTCTTGACGGTAAGGAGGTACATAATCGTTTCCCGATAGTCCAGCGGGAGGGGGCGTTGTCCAGTCGCCATCTAAAGCGGTTCGTAATCGGAAACTACTAAGCTCGCTTAAAGAGTAAGTATCCAACAGCACCTGTTGGAAATAAAGTTGGGAAAAGGTCTGATAGGAATCAGTACCTTCCTGAGGAGCAACAATTTTTCCGGTCTGCTCCTTAAGGTGACTGACTGACAGGTCGGAATGTTCAAACGGTTTTAGGGATTGGATTGCTTGGGGGAAGAGACGAAACAGCGTGGTCATCGGTCTCATCGGATTAGGGAAGGATGGGGAAGGAAGTCGGCCGTGCCCTTTCAAAGGAACCGTTCCGGCATTTGCCTGGACTGATTTAGGGAAATCACGGAAAACCTAAATCAGGATGGCCGGACGCGGGATTGAACCGTCGTCCTCCCGAATGCGAGTTCAGTGTGCTAACCACTGCGCCACCTCGCTCGGTGGTTTTAGGGAGTTGTGAGGAACTCTCGAAATCGGAGAGTCAGTCCGCCAGACACTACAAGGCAAGCCGTGCGTCCTTTGTGCCAGAAGTGACATTTTAAAATATTTTACGTTTCTGATGTGTGGTGCTACGGATAAGCAGTGACTCTCGATCAAAACGAGGCTGTCGGAATTTCATAAACCGCTTCAGCTATTTTTATTTGTTTATAACTTGGCTCTAAAAGCCAGTTCTTAAAGTGAGCACATAAATAATATATTACAGCTAAACAGCTCCGAATTTTGTACCCAACATTGACTGTCCGTTAGAAAAAAACACCTCTAATAGACGATATGTCATTGAATAAAACAGCCGGATTTCAATCGAGTTTGGTAAAAGCTTCCGCTTCTCCGGTCTACACGCCGTCGCGAAAAGGGGACTCGATCGTGAATTGTGTCATACAGTATGACACGGGACGCGGCTGCTTCTCCCGTTTGCGACTGCGTATATACCAGAGAAGCGAACCCATTAACCATACTGAATTGGAATCCAGCTATTTTATTGAATGGGTATACCTCCTTTCAGCGGTTTTTTGTTCTAACAGACAGCCAATGTTGGCTACAAAAAATTCCGAGCTGTTTCGCTCTGATATTTTAGTTATGTGTTCACCTGAAAAATTGGCTTTTAGTGGCACGAAACCGGAAGTGATTTAAAATGAAGGTCTAAATACTGCTGAAGCGGTTTATTAATACCCAAGATGATTACTCGTAGGAGTCTGTCCACACTTTGTTAAATTCGTTTTAATAATTCATCAGTGGAGAAATTTAAGCCGGGACCTACTAAATCCTTCCTCTGTCAGTGACGTCACTCGATACGGTAAGCAGTCGAGTTTCGTCAGCACAGCTCTCTCCCAGCGGTTGCCCGTTTTCGTGACCCAGAGCCGCTACTAGTCGGTCACATAACTCGTCAGTTGGCTTCACAAGCCTGAATGCACCCCATCCCATTCTTCCCACCTAGCACAAATTGCTGGCAGTACCGGGAATCGAACTGGGACCTCGGCATGACAGCCAACCGCGTTGACCAGTTAGCTACGGATGCGGACTCTTCGAAGCAATACGTCGAGTGATTTGCCTCGCAAGCCAAGCGTGCGTGGGTTCAGAATGCAACCTGAGAGCTAGAGGAAGGAACATTACAGTAACTTGATGACTTGTTTAAAGTTCACACAGAGAAAATTCCAACTTCGATTAGAAGGGATTTTCTTTATCTCTCCTGTAACCTTGATGTCGGCCAAGGAACGCATGATACACTGTTGGTTCTTCAAATTAGAAAAGATGAATGCTGGGTGAAACTCATTACCATCTGCTGTGAGGAATGCAATGTCGCTTACCATGCTTCAAAATCACCTCCCGTCGTCAGAAGGGCGCAGCGTGCTTCTTTGATAGTCTCCAGCAATCTTGTTAGGTCAAGGCAACATTGTCAGCAATTCTCTGGCGATTTCTCCGGTAATATGTCAAAACGTTGGAGAAGCAATCCACTCAACACGATCTTCCCTGATCATTTATCATATGGTGATACTAAATGTTTTCATTGCTGAGGTCCCTTGCTCTGTCTCAGATCTAATTGTGCACAAACCTTCATGCTATAACGATTGTGCTCTCGTAAAAGATGCCCTTATGAGATTCGGCAAAGCTGCTACAGGTTCGACGGTTCGCCGATGGCCGCTGCTTTTTATCAAAGCTGTTTTGATGCAAGTGTGACCAAAAGGGCCCATTTTCACATACTATCTACATAGAGCTCCACTACGGCAAGACAAGACAAATTTGGTGAACAGGGGGTGTATTTTGCATCGTTAAATGTACTATACATTAATCGTTATTAAATTCAACGGTGTTTTGTACCAGACACCAGACAAATTTCCCTCACTTCATGCAAGGTACAGAAACTTCGTTTCCAATAATGACGAACGCACGAACCGCGAACTGTTAGTACTACAGCCAAACATATGGCACTTTGTATGCAAAACTTTCGTGTCAAACAATACCGATTCCATTTGTTACACAAAGTGTGTGCGTGTGTGCAGGTCGACGAATCCCGTTTCCACTCTTGAATGTCTATTGCAGTGACTTGAATTCCAAGCCAGCGTATTTCTTCAGACGTGTAATCTGGAAAGCAACTATTCTTTGTGAGAAATTCGAAGATTGTGATGGAGCATTTGTTACTTACTAATTCCTCTAATACCATCGCTTTGAATAAAAAAATAAAAAAATGAAAGTTTCACGATATGAAAAAACTCTATAAATGTTCGCATGCTCCCAGTGTGGAAAATAAATCAGTAGATTCATAAAATAGCTTTCCTCGTTGGTTTTAGGCGTCAGGTACACTCTTCCTTCCGAAAGAAAAGCCGAGAATAGTAGTTTACTGTAGTGAGTGAGGATAATTTGAGATCCACGCTGTATTTTCTGCCACCCGCAGTTCCCGCCGTCCTTGCCATCCTCCCAGAGCCTCATTCGTCGCCCTGCACGGTGACGTAATTCACTAGCGGCCGCGAGGATCAACGCAGCTATTAACGAAGCCAAGGAAAGTTGCGGTTCTCCTTTCGCTGCCTTCGAACGTGACACCGCAACAAACGTCATACAGCCTGGCAGCTACCCCGGGACCCTGTCCTGCAATTTCCGTCGTGTGCCTCCTGCTTCCTTAACGCTGCGCACTCCTCATCAGCTTCAGACGACATTTTGTGACGTTTCTGAACAATCCTGACACTTCACCTCACATATAACTCAAGAAATTTGTTAATGTGTCACAAGTACAGATGAATCTCTCTCCTATATCATGGAGTGTGGTATTCTTATCTTTGGTTTCATGTGCTCTCTCTTCAGAACATTTGGGGCCCTTCATATGACGTGCATAGCTTCACTATCAGCATTTGTCTTTGTTTACATTCGAGACAGCAAAGTCGACAGCAACTAGGAGACGTTAAAAAGGTGTATGATTGCGTCCTTGGTTGCCACAGTCAGCTAGTTGCCGGAGACCGAGAATGCAGCGGCGAGCAGTCCCAGAGTACAAGGAGGGGACAAACAGAGAAGTGGCCTGAAGCAAGCGACATGTAGCAGCCAGACAAAGACAGGAATGTATTGGAACATGACGTATGGGTATAGATTGTTTCACCACGAAAACTGAAGATTGTATTGTGATATGAGTCGTCTGTTCCACTAAATATTAAAACCGTTAGGGGGAAAATGCCTGTGGAAGGAAAAAGTTGAAGTTTTCCCGGGTGAGGAAATGGATGACAAATGAAAAATGGAACAAGGTGAGCAACGATTTTAATTCAGAAGCCACTTTGATTCAGCAGCCATATCAATATTTTCCCCATATCTCAGCTTGAAATATATACGTAATTATTTTAGGTGAAATATTAATTAAGAATTATTTCCTTTTCTTACTCTTTTACAGGCCAACTAAGGATCAGGTCGAGATAATTATTCATTTGTCTTTTCGTTCATCATTCTCCAAAACTCGTTCATTTTCTCAGAATAAACTCTTTTCGTCTGTCAGATCATTTGACTCCTCTTGTTTGTCTGTTTGTTTTATCTCCTTGAAAACCTTTGAATTTCTTGACTTCTGGTCTGAATTTGTCTCTGTTGAGTAAGGTCTCCTGTTCAGTCTGCATTTCTTCTTAGTCCCTTTTTTGTTTTTACTCCCCACCCATTTTCTTTGACTGTTTTCCTGTTTTAGAACAATGCGTAGATATTGTTTGTTAGTCTGTCTTCCTAGATGTAGCGTAAAATAGTATTACAATTAGCAACAACTACTGAACAGTACAGTTTTGAAAGTTTATAACAAGACACACAACATTATGTAATCATTCAGAAAAATTTAATGAAATTACTCTACGTAGCAGCCTGCTGCCTTTCTAATCCACCCTCATTCATGAAAAATTCTGCGAAAAAAAAAATACCGGTGTAAACTACACTCCCTGACATTCTCGTGTAATTGAAAAACCTACTGCCGTATGTTTTTTTTTTATCATAACGGAAAACATTGAAAATAGCTTTACTGCTTTCTTCTCACACCGAAGGGTGCAACAAATATTGTTTTCATTTGATTGGCTTTTCCTTATGAGCAGTCTCAAGAGCTCCTAAAACTGCGCTGCGTCCTCTGCGCCCATCTCACTGCACACTGAAAACAAAGGGCCGAGATTAGTCATCTTGTGGTGTCCTCTGTCTGGTCGCTTCTACTTTTGTTGCTGGGGACAATGGCTTCCAATGACTTCGCAAGTGGGTAAGAGGCCATGGATTATCGTTTTTGCTGCCAAGGGGACGCGTAACGACACACGTCGGTCGCTGTAAATTCGGCGCCCTGTGGCGTCGTCGGATGATTTATCCGGACAAGGCTTCCTCAAAGCAGCTACAAACCCTTGAAATTCGTCACTGGTATTTTGGTACATATTGTACATCGAAGACAGTAACACTGAAGCTAGTTCAGAAGACCTGAGAGCTCTGTAAACTGAACCTGGCGGAGACGAACGAAAACTGGCCGGCCGCTGTGACAGAGCGTTTCTAGGCGCTTCAGTCCGGAACCGCGCTGCTGCTACGGTCGCAGGTTCGAATCCTGCCTCGGGCATGGCTAAGTGTGACGTCCTTAGGCTAATTTCTTTTAAGTAGTTCTAAGTCTAGGGGACTGATGACCTCAGATGTTAAAACTCATAGTGCTTAGAGCCATTTGAAACTTAAAGGCTAGAAGTAATGTTTATGAAATATGTGAGTCATATCAATATAAGTTCTTACGACAAAAGAATGGAAGAGACCAACGAACTAGATCACCCGCCGAAACACTAACGAGTAACCAAACCAAGGAGAAAATATTTTGTTTTCCAGTAGATAGATAAAAAGCTAAATCTTTCCTTGTAATGCAGGAAGTCCCATAGTACTTAGAGCCATTTGATCATTTGAACGGGAACTGGGAAGACTGCGTAATCCGATAGCTGTGTACGAGAGAATTCTCATGCCCTGACCGTGTGCATGTATCTTTCGCAGGACCGCGGCACGCCAGCGCGAAACTCAACCACACAGCTGGTGGTGTCCGTTGTTGACAACGATGATCTGCCGCCCAAGTTCACCCGAGACGTCTACCGCACGCAGATCAGCGAGTTTTACCCCATCACCGTAAGTACACCAACAAAATGTCTGGAGGAAAACTACGTATGGTTCACTACTGACTTGCGGATGACTGCTTAGCACTTAAGGGCTAGAAGTAATGTTTATCAAATATTTGAGTCATATTGAAAGTATCGATATAAGTTCTTACAAAAAAAAAAAAAAAACACCTGGAAAGACCAACGAACTAGCTCACCCGGCGACACACAAGTAACCAAAACAAGGACAAAATATTTTGTTTTCCAGCAGATAGATAAAAAGCTAAATCGTTCCTTATAATGCCCGAAGGTATTTATATGAACATAGACCGAAAGAGGAAACAAAAGTGGACAACCTTTTTTTTCAGTTGTGAAGCCACGAAGTCCTGCTTGTATAGTTTAACTTTCATCTGCAAATACGCTTCTCAGGTTTGCCACCGGATCGTATTGTGTAACTCGCACAATATTTCATCGATGCAACTGCTCGACATCATCAGGTAGTGGTAGCTGCTGCTATCACTGCTGCAAGGCGCGACTGATCAGTCGCTCCTTGCAGCAGTGACAGCAGCATCTACCACCACCTGATGATGTCGAACAACTGCATCGAAGAAATATTGTGCGAGCTATGCACTACGATCTGGTGGCAAACCAGAGAAGCGTATTTGTTACAGATCCGTCGGGAAAACATAAAATGAAATGTCGTAGCTTTCAGCTGTTAGCGAACGTTGGTCTGGTATATCGGCTAGCCTGACTGTGTTGTTTAGGCGGTGTCCCACGCTGTTTTAGACAAATTCTGGTCTGTACCCAATATACGCCCCAGAAAATACGAAAACAAAGACTTGTAATATGATAAGGTTTACAATAATCATAGACAGATGGCGCACAGAAGTGGAAACAAAATAAAAACAGTTGTCACGTCATGGAAACAGTCGCCGGAGTACGACAGCAAAAACGCGTGGAAACAGAATTAGCAAAGCAGAAATACGTACGGCAAGTAAGGGACATTGTTCTAAGCTACATTTCAGCAGATGGAAACTTGCTGAGTAAAAAACAATTACTTACTGAATAAATGTGTCGCCATGAAGCAATTAATGGATATTGTGCCTTATGACTGCATTGTTAGTGATCGTTAGAATTATTTACAGTCTGAATTACCAAGAGCACTTAGATATGACCGCCAAAATCTGGTATTTTGGATGAACTTACAACGTTTTGTGTGTTGTGGTTGTGTAAACGGTATCGTACATACCTACCGCCAGCAGGCATGTAATAACATGAAGTACATATCAGATTTCAATTCTTGGTAGGACGAATAACACCTCTCTATTCTTCTGTAACCTAGAATTTCAGCTCTCGCCTTTAGTTTGTTAGTTTTAAAGAAAATCTCGTGGGCACGTTACCTGACACCCAAGGCAACAATTCGTAAGACCATATTATCTATATATGAAAGTGCATTTAACTACATTAAGTAGTTCAATTCTCAACGAATAGTTCAATAAATCCCTACAAGATCTATCTAAACAAACTGATCCACAGAAGATCTAAACAAGGTACAAGATGCCACTCTATTCAAAAGCTCCATTACAGCCTAAACACATTTCAAATCTTAGACCCAAAATCAAAACACATGGAAAAACATCTACGATACACCAATGGTTAAACATTGGCAGTACGGATCGGCAACATAGTTAAAAATGTTACATTCAAATATCTGTTACATATCCATATTGCGGAATTAATAGTCTAATCTATTAATGAGGCAGTTCATAAATTACAAAAAAGGCTGCAGGACCGCCCAGAATAAGTGCAACAAAAATTCAATATCCTGGAATGCAAAACTGAGACAACATAGTAATTGAGGTTTAATAATCATGCGCACTAGAAAAGTTAATCATTGTACCTAATCGTTAATTTAAGATATAAAGAACCTATAAAAAAGCCTAATAAAATTTTTTAGCCCAGACTGCATTGAAAATATGTAGATGAAAAACAAAATTTAGATTTACTATAAAAATAGTCTTGATCACAATTTATTTATTACGGTCACCGGTTTCGACCACTACTGTGGTCATCTTCAGACCTACATGTCGTATGCAAAACTTTAATTAATTGTGTTCGACTTGTAGGTCTGAGATGACTACAGTAGTGGTCGAAACCGGTCACCGTAATAAATAAATTGTGATTAAGACTGTTTTTGATAGTTAATATTTGTAACACTTTGATCACTGTTCACTCTCATAATGTATTCCAAAGTAAAATCTAGATGTTTAAAAATCCCATGAATTCTACCAGCAGTCTGAGAAAATCTGCAAGACTTCCAGGAAGAGCTATCTGAAATTTTAAAGCCGCGCTGTTTGAAAGAACGGTTCTAGAGTGACTGATGGATTTAATTTTTCGACTAGCTTTGGTCTCTGTGGTTACTGACTAAACGTGTTCTCAAGCTTTCCTTCTGAATGAAACTTAAGAACAACTGCTAGTTCCATCCTGAAAGAGACCTCCAGGAAATGAGCTCTATAGAGGCTATTCTATGGGACACAACTAAAGAGCCTTATCGACCATCATCAATATGAAGAAATAACTGGTACTATAAGTGCAAAAAGCCTCATCGGGGGAAAACAGAGGAACTTCAGCGAGAATATTTAAGAGAGAAGAAAAGAACAATAACAGTGAATAGAGCTCATATGGCTCTGAGCACTATGGGACTTAACTTCTGAGGTCATCAGTCCCCTAGAACTTAGAACTACTTAAACCTAACTAACCTAAGGACATCACACACATCCATGCCCGAGGCAGGATTCGAACCTGCGACCGTAGCAGTCGCGCGGTTTCAGACTGTAGCGCCTAGAACCGCTCGGCCAGACGGGCCGGCAATAGAGCTCATAAACACTCTTTCATATACGATAGAATAAACAGCATAATTACTTTGTCTTTGAAAACGCTTTCACTCCGCCTTTTTACATTCCAAACTGAATCTAATGAAGGTGTTCAAGGAAGTAATTCATTCATGCCTACTGCTTCGCCTTAGCAGCTAGTAACTGCGGTTTTACTGCTAGCTAGCGGCTATTAAGAAGTGGTAGACAATGCTGGGCCGAGAGAAAATATGATGGCCAGCGTAGAAAGCAAGGAGAAGAGCTGAGTGAAAGGGAAGGACAAACGGCGCTGACATTTGAGGGTGCGGGTGGGCGCCCCGGGCGAAAGTCCTACCAGCGTGAGGTGAGTGTCTGCGCTACCTGCTAACTGCTACCAGTTCCTGCTCACGGAAACATCTTCGGCGCGGGACTTATATCATACGTCCCAGACCCGCTGCTGAAAACTTGTTCATCGTTTGCCCTTTACTTTTAACATTCAATATGCCTCACACTTTTTTTTTTACAAAGTAGTTTTCGTCGAAGAAGCCGCTAACGACAGGGTGGGTGAGATACAAGTAACCTTTAACGCATAATGTGTGCGATGGAGACTTAATATACCGACTGTGCCAGCTATAATGTTGTTCAACGACTTTTGGAGGACACTGTCGATGATTTATATGGTGTTTAGACTCTTCTTCGCGAGAAATGTTGTTCCCCTCGTTATATTTATGTAATGGTAGTCGTCAGTGATTCGCTAGCTACTAAAGAAACTTTCCAATGGAGAAATGCTAATTCAAGCTCCTTTGACCGTGGGTATTCATGCGTTTAATGGATGACGAAGGGAACAGTGACAAAAAGTGGTCCTTCACCTTTGATTCAGGTTTCAGTGTCATCTTATATAGGTCCTTCAAGAACATAACAAAAATAACAGCCACAAAATATTCATCCGACAAGTTTCCCAGATTGTAATGGACGACTAAGAGCGAAATGGTCATGCCACTCAAATGCAAGAATTAACTTCCACCTCGATATAACGCCTTATCCTCTTGGCAGGATTCTCTAAAAAGCAGTGAAAGATGCATTACGATATTCAAGCAACGAGAGGTAACGAAGTAGAGGCGCATAACAGAATCATGTAGATGGATAAAGCTGTTTGTTTCACAGGTAGCACTGTTTTTCATTTCTTTTTTGACGAAAGACGCATTATCACGTAAATAAATTATTCTGTTGGTATTTCGCTTATCAGAAATGCTTTACTTTTTGATGAACTAAATGACTGATATTTTTGTTTTATACACCCATCAAAAAAAGTTTTTAATCACCTCGGTTCCGAGAGTTCCGGAACCTGTACAGAAAACTGCAATAGAGATCAACATAAAAATCATTTCCGCCCTTTTATTGCTCATGAAACCACACAATGCCTGTTGTACCGCCATACAGCGAGACCTTCAGAGGTGGTGGTCCAGATTGCTGTACGCACCGGTACCTCTAGTGCCCAGTACGTAGCACGTCCTCTTGCATTGATGTTTCCCTGTATTCGTCGTGGCATACTATCCACTAGTTGAGCAACGCACTGTTGGTGCAAATTGTCCCACTTCTCAACGGCGAATCGGCGTAGATCCCTCAGAATGGTTGGTCCATAAACAGCCCTTTTGAATCTATCCGAGGCATGTTCGATAAGGTCCATGTCTGGAGAACATGCTCGCCATTCTAGTCGAGCGATGTCGTTATCCGGAAGGAAGTCATTCACAAGATGTGCTCGATGGGGGCGCGAATTGTCGTCCATGAAGAAGAATGCCTCGCCAATATGCTGCTGATATGGTTGCACTATCGGTCGGAGGATGGCATTCACGTATCGTAAAGCCGTACGGTGCCTTCCATGACTACCAGCGGCTTACGTCGGCCCCACGTAATGCCACCCCCAAACATCGGGAACCTCCACCTTGCTGCATTCGCTGGACAGTTTGTCTAAGGCGTTCAGCCTGACCGGGTTGCCTCCAAATACGTCTCCGACGATTGTGTAGTTGAAGGCATATGCGACACTCATCGGTGAAGAGAATGATGCCAATCCTGAGCGATCCATTCGGCATGTTGTTGGGCCCATCTATACCGTGCTGTGTGGTGTCGTGGTTGCAAAGATGGACGTCGGGTGTGAAGTTGCGCATCATGCAGCCTATTGCGCACAGTTTGAGTCGTAGCACGACGTCCTGTGGCTGCACCAAAAGCATTATTCAACATGGTGGCGTTGCTATCACGGTTCCTCCGAGCCATAATCCGTAGGTAGCGGTCATCAACTGCAGTAATAGCCCTTGGGAGGCCTGAGCGAGGCATGTCATCGACAGTTCCTGTCTCTCTGTATCTCCTCTATGTCCGAACAACATCGCTTTGGTTCACTTTGAGACGTCTGGACACTACCCTTGTTGAGAGCCCTTCCTGGCACAAAGTAACAATGCGGTCGCGATCGAACCGCGGCATTTACCGTGTAGGCATGGTTGAACTACAGACAACACGAGCCGTGTACCTCCTTCCTGGTGGAATGACTGGAACTGATCGGCTGTGAGACCCCGTCCATCTAATAGACACTTCTCATGCATGGTTGTTTATATCTTTACGCGGGTTTAATGACATATCTGAACAGTCAAAAGGACTGTGTCTGTGATACAATATCCACAGTTAACGTCTATCTTCAGGATTTCTGGGAACCGGGGTGATAGAAAACATTTTTTGATGTGTGTATTTTACGTAGTCTAATCTTTCTCTCACAGCTTGCCTTTACTTTTCTGCTGCTAATTCCTGATAACTATTCTTGGGTTCAAATTTTTTGGTTATATATTTCAGGTCGAGGTCACACAATTGGTATCACGATCGCTTTCGCCTGCTTATCAAGTCATCATCAGATGATGTGTTTACAAAGAAAGGCGGACAGTGAATCACAAGTAATTTAAATTACAAATAAATTGAAAACGCGACGATGCCTTGCTAAATATACAACACAGGAACTCGTCCGTGCTTATATCAGATAAGGACTACAAGCAATGTAAACCTGAATGTGAGAGAAAACCTTCTTGAAGAGAAAACTGAAAAGAAAATTACTTAACTGCTGGTGTAGGTAATTTAGTCGTGCATTACAAGCATGATAAACGGACCTTTTGCGAATGTCCAACTACGCTGTCTCTTCTGCGGGTTAAAAGTTTATCATTAACTTACTTTCTTTACTTTTTATTTGTAGTGTTTCCTAGTTTCATGTTATGTCTTTGTATTCAAAGACAAAAATCCTCCAACGTTTCGCAGTCTTGGGTATCGACGTTCTTGGCCTCCGACGAACGACCGCTTTCTTGTTTAAGTTACGCACCATAATGAAATCTATCAAATCGAAATTGGTCTTTCATTTCCCCGTCGCCAGCAGTATTTGTGCAGAGACATCAGGTTCACAAACAATACCAGTCTACCTCACCGAAACCGTCATAGCAGGTTCGACTGAATATTTAATCTGCAGAAGCACACGTTAAACAAGTTTGCGTTGAGCGAACTGCGCGACAGAAGGAAATGGTCTGGTTGGGAACGCGCGATTGCGTAATCAATTGTGTATTCAGTACGACACGCAAGCGCACAGCTTAAGTCCTTGGCTTCTCTTGACAAGAGACAGCCGCTCCGTGTCGACAAGACGTGTGGTCTTGATGCCAGATGGCCGCGGCCAGGACCCACTAATTGCTTTCTCCTGTGCTCTCGTCTCCCCTCTTCGTCTAGAAACCTCTCCAACCCGCCTCAGTGTCACGCACTCTGATGTTAGCACAGGCGGAGGCGGGCGAGGGACAACGGGAGCGCTCACTCCCCAAATATTCTCCTCCGTCAGTTTCTTCCAACAAACACCGTAAAGTGTGATGAATGTTAGTTCCACCCCATATATCTTCTATATCTTACGATGGCTACACCAGTACAAGCATTTGTCGCTATTATTCCCGTACCTCGAGATTATCGTAACATTTCTGGTGCAGATTAGGAACTGCAGACAATGAACCCTTGTCATTCGAGGAATATCGAAGTAAACTCCAAAAAAATGTGTTCTTACTTCTGTGCATCTAGCAGGAGACGCGTAACAATATTTCGCCTGTTCAGCTGGTAAGTTTAAAAGAGCATACCGGTCGCTTTGGAACGCTGTAGTTGATGGAGGACTAGTATTAAGCTGCACCGCTGACTTAAGTCATGTAAGTGAAGTGCCAGCTGGCTGTGCGGTTTGAAGTGAAGACGTGACGTGACGGCAGAAATGAGCTATCTTACCTGAACGTTACCCAAGACCACGCCATGAATGAGGTTGCACGATTTGTTGGTGTATCAATGTGAATTTTCCAATGTAATTACCATTAAAAGGCATGTGACGCGGGGTAAGAACAGTGGTCGTGAAAAAAATGGTCCTAACCTACAGGAATTGCAGACTAGTGTGCCCATTTCCGGTGACGGTTTCAAACCCCCCAGAAAGTGCTGTTGTCAGTGAATGCAGCTTATTTTCAACCAGTTCCCGAATGACTGTTGCGAGCGGAACTACAGCGAATGGACATTTCGAGTCAGGCAAATCGCAAAATACCATTGCTCACAACGGCACATAAAGCTGCGCGTCTTCAGTGGATAAAAAACGCAGATACTGGACAATAGCTGATGGACTACCCGTAATATTGCTATTATGCTCTTTTTAAAATAACTTCTGGGTGATGCTGGATGCGATAGAAAGTTTGACTGCTCTGTAAAGCAGGATAGGTGACAATATGTGGCAGATCTGATGACAGAGCACCAGTAAACATGACATTAGTGATCACCTCTGTTTTCCCCGATGTGCACCCAATGACATTGTCAATTTCGACAGCAGTGCGCTTGGTATCATCGAGGTTGGACCGTGCATCAATGGAAACGTGTCCCGCTTTTTGTTACATCATGCCGATGGTTGTGTCCGAATGGTGGTGAGCGACTGCTCGGAACATACACCGCTCCCTGGATGGAATCCGGCGGGGGCAGAAGTGTGCTCTTGGGAATATTCACCTGGACTTTAATTTGATCTGTGGCTGTTATCCAAGACACCATGACGGAGTGGAGTACGTGAGAATTTTTTAAGGGCCAGCTACATCCCCTCAAGCCTGTTGCCTTCCACGACAGCAGGATAAGTGTCTGTTTCACAAGACCTCAATTAACTCAGTGGAGCTGCAACCTGTCCCCATACTCCCATGTTCCGCTATGACGAAAGACGGCAGTTTGTGCAGGGGACGGCCAGATTATCTTGAGCTGTATCTTTAACTGACATACAGCCACCTGTCTTCTCACCACTGGTCACAACGTTACAAAGAAACATCAGTTGAACATTCAGTAATTAGATTCACTATCAGTTATTAAGATTCATTATAAGGTTATTGTGATAACTTCCTGTTATCATCATATGTAACCGTGGTATAGCCTTACTGACATTTCCTTACTCGTCCTTCACTTTTCTCATTTATATGAGAAATATACAAATAAAATACGGCTTGAGGCACACGGTTGTACTGAAATATGTATTGCAGTACTTAACTCGACAACTCTCACAACTGCGAAGACGATAAATCAAGCAGAATCCATAGGAAGACATACGTGACACAGAACAGCAACATGTAAATAGTAGCATAGGTCAAATATCGCACTAAGTGACGTTAGTCAAAGTAATCAGTAGGTGCTTGTTGACATGTGGTGCAAGTCATTTTCATATGTAAACAAAAGAGCTTGGAGAAACTTTGAGTACTACGGAGGGATGAACTGTGAATACGGTGTGTAAAGTACGTTCTATTATTTTGTGACATATTCAGATTAGAAATAAGCCACCTATAAATGTTAAAGGTTATGGATTCTTAAAAATAATCCTTAATTATTCGAGCTCAATAATTAGTTTCGGCCAAAACAAGTAGCGTCGGCATGGTTCCTTTGAATGGGCACTGTCGACTTCCTTCCCCATCCTTCTGTGATCCGATGGGACCGATGAGCTCGCTGTTTGGTCCCCTCTCCCAAATCAACCAAGCAACCGAGTAGCCATCTTCAGACCAACTATGATAGGCATTGCTGTGTCTAATCGCCGAGCCAGTGGGAGACTCACTATCATCAATAAATTACGTACTTGTGCTTCACAGCATTCACAGCCCAACCTTTTTTGCACATGTGGACATGTGATAGTGTTGCGAGCTTTTTGCTCTTTGCATTGTTTTGACAGTGCGTGGCGGGTATTCGTTTCCATGTGAGTACAGATGTTATTAATTCAGATTGCACATCTGTACCTGTAATGTCTTGATAATACCCCACACAGTGTTCTGGTATATTCCTTGGCATCGAAATTCTCAATTAACCACTTGCTCGTCGAGGTACCAACTGACACATCACCCACTGTATGCAATACTCTGACAAATGTTTTCTAGTTGTTTCTCTGTCGTAGGTCATACTATCCTTCGTCTTCCCGTGTTTAAGGACTACGTGACGTATTGAGGTGTTGTTCTGCTTGAAATGAGTGTCTTTCGGATGTACTGAGTGTGTATTGCAGTACTCTTCCTTAGACTTGCTTCATAGTTTATGGTTTGGTATATCATCCAGTCACACGCCTGATACCAGCAGACTTATCGCTTTCATGACAAGATTGGTTATGCCCTTTCCGATATATTTTAATACTTACTGTTTAGTAGGAATTCGTTACGGTATATTACATCAGATTCATAGTTTGGTTCATTAAAAATATTTTATTAAATAAGTGGCTCCTACTGACTATGTGATTGATAGATTGCATTGACATAACTTTATATCCTTGTTTTATGGACATGATGATACAGACAGTTGTGAGGTTGACTTCCAGTAAGTGGTTTATTTTTTACTAGTATATCACAACACAGAATTACATATTTTACCTTCAGTTTGTACTCATCAGTATATGACTATAATTGTTTTACTCCAAGTGATTCACGGACATTGACATCAGCATTAAACTCTGATTATCTACGCATAACATGCAATATTGACTTCCGTTTAGTAGGTTCTCTACTACGATTACATGGCACATGTAGTTTGTTCCCTAGTTTATACTAATACAGTGTGCAACTGTTCTCTTAAATCCTTAATTTATCTTTAACTTTCATGTTACTCCCCGTTTAGTTTGGAATTGTTATATGTAACTACATATTACTGCTAATCAGACTTGCACTGCCCACCTTTTTTACGTATTTCATACAGTCACAATTGTTGCCTGTACACAGGGATCTGCAGATGGCATAATATATGGTCAAACTGATTGATCAATGAATAAGAATTTGGAAATTTAGATGACTGAAAGGTCTTTTCATTGGCATTCTGCCAATCTTACATCTGTTTTCGAGACAGTTCGCTGTTTCAGTTGAAAGCGTCACTGTACATGTGCAGATGTAATTAACTGAAAGAAAATCTCATTTCAAAGACAAATCTCTTTAACGGTAAAATTTCCAGGACATCTACTTTGCTTTTCTCAAATAGAATCTTCAGGTCTCCATAATGAGGTTGCAAAAGTGCTGAATATCTCGACCATCTTATGTGCGTGGTAGACCATTTTTCGATTATGAAACAAAATAAGTCACAATTATGAGGCAACCTCACTACGAAAATTTTTGGAATTGCTTGTGTCTGTCCGTATGCGACAATTTGTACCAGATAAAAATTATATTATGTCTTCAGCGTGGCAAAAATAAACAGCACCGAAAATTTGTTCGCTTTTGATCTATACTATCAAGTCGATACTGCGCAGCAGCATGCTATTTAAATGCGGCACGTTCGCAGTTTTCCCCCCCTCCCCCTCCTCACGCTCAGACAGCGTGGCGTGGCGGTGGGGCAAATGTGTTAGCCAGGCTGAGTGCTACGACTCTCGGTCCTGGGCACGGCACGCTAACCAAATTCTTGACCACCCCTGGTCTAGACTGAGCCTCAGCATTTCCCTTTGCAGATTTTCTAGTGTTCTTACTACGTCCAAACTCCTGCAATTCCGTGCTCCAACTCAAATAACTTTACTCCTTCATTGGTTATTCCATCTTTTTCTCATTATCACCTGCCCCTTGGCAGTTTTCTCCAATAGATCCGAATGTGGAACTAATCCAAAATCTTTTGCCAACGGAGAAGTCATCATAACCCTTTTTTCAGTTACAGGCCACATGTCCTGTGGATACACCTTATTTGTATTTAATGCAGTGGTGTGCATTGCATTCTGCATCCTCATGCCATTGATCACTGGTGATTCTTCCGTCTTTTAGGGGCAATTTCTCAACCCATGGGCAAGAGCGATACCTGAACCCCTATGACAGAGCTTCTAATGCTGGAAGTCTTCAGTCACCATTCGTGATGATTTTTACTAGCTGTTGCTAGGTTCGAACCCGGAACCAAGGACGTTTTAATTACTAGTGAAAGATACCACCCTTATCCCATGGGTTCAACATGCCATACACTGGAATGAGATTTTCAGTCTGCAGCGGTGTGTGCGCTGATATGAAACTTCGTGACAGATTTAAACTGTGTGCCGGACCGAGACTCGAACTCGAGATCTTTGCCTTTCGCGGGAAAGTGCTCTACCAACTGAGCTACCCAAGCAAGACTCACGCCCCGTCCTCACAGCACTCCTGCGCAGGAGAGCTTCTGTAAAGTTTGGAAGGTAGGAGACGAGGTACTGGCGGAATTAAAGCTGTGAGGACGGGGCGTGAGTCGTGCTTGGGTAGCTCAGTTGGTAGAGCACTTGCCCGCGAAAGGCAAAGGTCTCGAGTTCAAGTCTCGGTTCGGCACATGTTTTAATCTGGCCAGGAAGTTTCATGCCATACACTATTCGCCGCCTTATCATCTGCCACGATCCATTAAAGACCTTTATTAGTCCATCTGCCTGTTAAATAATTCACCATCCTCATTTTAACTTTCATTCCAGACCATAGGTACATCTCCCACTCCAGTCCATACCCTGATGCAGTGGATTGTATTCCCGTCTCTCACGGTGATTCCAACGTGTATGTCTCTATTACCTCGCTGAGTGACACGCGTTACTCAAAAGTCTATACATCTGTGCTACAAATCGAAATTGATAACTGTAAACTCAAAAGTTTCTGTACTAAAAGTCTGTATGTTTCTGCCTAAAGTCAAAATCTGATAAACTTCCGTTTCCAGACAGTTTGTGATATTAGTTTTAAAAACGTCGATTAATTTACCAAAAGCACTCCAAGCGATTTTTATTTTCAGTTGTCCCAAATACAAAAACTCAGCTTCATTGGTAAGTTCTACTATATTTTCTCAATAATTTTTTGGAAGACGTAGTTATCTTTGGCTGTTAAAGCAGTGACGTTTTAAAAACGTTTTATGTGATTGGAAACACCAGCCCAGAAGAAATAGTTTTCTAATACGAACATTTTACACTCCTGGAAATTGAAATAAGAACACCGTGAATTCATTGTCCCAGGAAGGGGAAACTTTATTGACACATTCCTGGGGTCAGATACATCACATGATCACACTGACAGAACCACAGGCACATAGACACAGGCAACAGAGCATGCACAATGTCGGCACTAGTACAGTGTATATCCACCTTTCGCAGCAATGCAGGCTGCTATTCTCCCATGGAGACGATCGTAGAGATGCTGGATGTAGTCCTGTGGAACGGCTTGCCATGCCATTTCCACCTGGCGCCTCAGTTGGACCAGCGTTCGTGCTGGACGTGCAGACCGCGTGAGACGACGCTTCATCCAGTCCCAAACATGCTCAATGGGGGACAGATCCGGAGATCTTGCTGGCCAGGGTAGTTGACTTACACCTTCTAGAGCACGTTGGGTGGCACGGGATACATGCGGACGTGCATTGTCCTGTTGGAACAGCAAGTTCCCTTGCCGGTCTAGGAATGGTAGAACGATGGGTTCGATGACGGTTTGGATGTACCGTGCACTATTCAGTGTCCCCTCGTCGATCACCAGTGGTGTACGGCCAGTGTAGGAGATCGCTCCCCACACCATGATGCCGGGTGTTGGCCCTGTGTGCCTCGGTCGTATGCAGTCCTGATTGTGGCGCTCACCTGCACGGCGCCAAACACGCATACGACCATCATTGGCACCAAGGCAGAAGCGACTCTCATCGCTGAAGACGACACGTCTCCATTCGTCCCTCCATTCACGCCTGTCGCGACACCACTGGAGGCGGGCTGCACGATGTTGGGGCGTGAGCGGAAGACGGTCTAACGGTGTGCGGGACCGTAGCCCAGCTTCATGGAGACGGTTGCGAATGGTCCTCGCCGATACCCCAGGAGCAACAGTGTCTCTAATTTGCTGGGAAGTGGCGGTGCGGTCCCCTACGGCACTGCGTAGGATCCTACGGTCTTGGCGTGCATCCGTGCGTCGCTGCGGTCCGGTCCTAGGTCGACGGGCACGTGCACCTTCCGCCGACCACTGGCGACAACATCGATGTACTGTGGAGACCTCACGCCCCACGTGTTGAACAATTCGGCGGTACGTCCACCCGGCCTCCCGCATGCCCACTATACGCCCTCGCTCAAAGTCCGTCAACTGCACATACGGTTCACGTCCACGCTGTCGCGGCATGCTACCAGTGTTAAAGACTGCGATGGAGCTCCGTATGCCACGGCAAACTGGCTGACACTGACGGCGGCGGTGCACAAATGCTGCGCAGCTAGCGCCATTCGACGGCCAACACCGCGGTTCCTGGTGTGTCCGCTGTGCCGTGCGTGTGATCATTGCTTGTACAGCCCTCTCGCAGTGTCCGGAGCAAGTATGGTGGGTCTGACACACCGGTGTCAATGTGTTCTTTTTTCCATTTCCAGGAGTGTATATTACTTTGGTCTGATTATAATTTATTTTAAAGCTTCTTCTAGTAAGTTCCTACTATCGTTGTGTTTATCTCCATCAAATTCAAACAGTACAGTACAGTGGCACCAACAAAACGCTGCTTGTCTGTTTCTAAAGAAGGAGAGAAATTCTGCCCCGAAGGTCAGTAGTACAAGAATTTATGGTTGTGAAAAATAAATTATTTAAAAATGAATAAATAAAGATTCGAGTACATAGGCTTCAGCGTTGAGCTTATGACAGCAAATGCAAAACATTTAACTTGCGGCAATGAGAACATAAATGCGAAAGATAATCCTTGGGAAGGCACCACATTTCCAGTCGAGCCGAATATGAACCTTTGATTTTACAGAACTTCGTTCGCAAAGTAATTAGCGAAACTCGTATATACGCTACACTTTTGAGAAAGAAAGAAAAGCATCACGCCTGTCTGTTTCAATAGAATAGGAAAGGATTTTTGCTACTGAATAACTGAATGTAGTAGAAGCTACACTTAAATGTTTAATGGTCGCTTGACTTGCCAGCTACTAAGTTTCTTTTTAGTCACGGAAGTAAGGGACCTGCGGTCGGCAGAGTTATTGCCGTGTCCCATATTTGCATCATAGTCTCACTTTAGTGGTGCGTCAACATCACACGTTCCGTCGTTCACAGTTATTTGACACATCCGCGTGCTGTTATGACGATGTTTATGGAGTGGGACCTTATGAGCCAAACTGGTCTCTGAAATTTCGTTTGTGTCAAGGACCACGAGACACAGCATAAAGATTATATTTTAGAATCCAGGGTTGAGGAAAACTGAAGCGAGACTGGTTTTGTCAAGGACTTAAAGAACACGTATAACAGGGATATTGCGTTGTCTTAGCTTTCGAGAACTACAAAGTCTGCAGATCGACGCATGTCTCCTAAGACAGTGAGGCAGTTTCTTCAGGCTGGAACAGGTGTTTTCGTTCTGAAAGCTGGGTGATAGTAAAACACACATGAACAGCGGTTTTCTTTCCGTTATGAAGTTAATCGGAAAGACGCCCAACTTTCGTACACACGGCAGACACGGCAGCCGAAAAGCCGAATAAGTTGCGGATTCGGTGAAGATGCAACAGCACACGTCTTTGTATTTCTCCCAAAAACATTACCAACATAAATATTACAACTAAAACAAAAAGTAATAGAGTAAAGTTAAGGAGGGCGACTAACATTTGCACGTGAATCGTGCGAAAGGTGGTAACTATAAGACATCTGACTTTCTGATTCATCACAGTTCTTGAGTTCTAGCTTGCTAGACGTACCAAGTCTCTTATGCAAGCTCAGCTTTATATGAGATTCGCCCAGAACTGTTCATGAAATTAGGTAATACAGACAGTACAGATGTTTACTAATTATTAATAAAACAAAAAGAACAAACAAGCCATTTATGTTTACGGTACTTCCACAAAATACAGCGTTTTCACCTCCTGAAAATGAATGTTTATATTTTAATAGGGTGTTTATATTTTAATAGGACATTTTATAAGCTCCAGATGTTGGTAACGAAATGTGGTTTGCTGTTTATTAGTCAAACTATTGCTTTCAATATGTAATCTTCGAAGTTTACATCTCTCTTAGTTGTCAGCGAAATGCAGAAAGTTTTTCACTATTTAGTAGTCTTCTGGGTAGAAAATATTGTGCACAGTTCCTTCGGCACAAATGTACTGTTCCCATAATTCCAGAAAGTTATCGAATTCCAGAGATGTAAAATCAAAATCGAGCGTATTTTACTGGTGAAGGACGTAATTATGACGAAATATCTGATGTAGAAAGTAGCTGTAGAAGACTAATTTACAATGTTCAAATTTATAAGAAGTTACTGATGAGTTCATAACAACAGCGTACTTTAAATAGGAATGTTCTCACAGACTAGAGAATTCTACTAAGAATTGCCACTGTCGGCAATGTACTTCATGCCACAGGTTGACATTTTGTGCTTTGCACGTTTTTTACTGGAAAGAAATAATTTACTTAAATAGCTGGAACTCGTTCGATGATTTTATCGTTTGATGCCACACGATGCATGTCCAACTGCAAGCGTACTGCATCAGGGCACTCGACCCTATGCCCCTACAATCATCTGACAGTACTGCTTTATAGCAAAATAGAGGACATCCTACATTCACCAGACATAACGATTTATCTACGATGGGACCTTAAAAGTAAGTTACACGTGATTATGGTTGGGAAAGTAACCCTTGTTGCATGCTGCGCTGAACTTCAAGGTGACAGAAATACATTGCACAATTTTTCAACACAGATATCTCGTCTCTGTAAATAACGGTATGAACCTTCTATTACTCGTTTAGTTTCTCGACGAAAAAATCCGTTCCTTGGTCACGGAGCCATTGGAGAACCACTGTGTGAACGTCCTCATTATTGGAAAATCTGTTCCTTCGCCTCCCTCAAATGTTTTCCAACTTGCCGAAAAGATGGAAATTTCATTGTGGAAGATGTGAGATGTACTGTGGATCAGCATCACTCAAATATGTGACGCTTTGGTCAAATTGTTTGCAGCATCTCACTATAGCTGGGCGTGACACTGCATTTGGTGTATATATCGCCAGAATTTCACGGCGGGTCTGTGTGCAATTTAAACGTTTCTCCCATAGGAATCATACTGTCCCTCGTACTTTAACTTTGGAGGACGTTTGGAGTCACCACGCCACCGCACTCACACGCTCGTACCTCAGCAGAACTCCGAAGATGTACTCTCTTCTGACGATGTGTCACTCTTGTTGCGCAATGGTCTTAGCGTCGGACGGCACGTGTAACTTGCTTTGTGAAGTGCCTTGGTAGTAAAAGCAGGGAACCAGCTACGCGCCAGTGTATCATCATAAACCATCGATTTTCACTGCTTATGTCGTAAATAGTAACTGTTGGATGGAGCAGTAAAATGTTTGGCCCACGCCACTGCATGGATTTATCCCTCAAATTCCTTTTTCCGGAAACTGCTTTCCATCTACATGTGGGTTAAGCGAAATGCTTAGATTATTTGCACATTTCATCTAATCGTACCTGAAGATGTTTTCCCAAACGAGTAGTAGCACAAATAAATCAGTCTACTGGGAAATATCGAGAATTTTATGACTTCTTACCCAGACAGCCACGGTCATTAACAATAAATACTCGAAGATGGATAATTGTACAGCTGATTGATGTTACGAAGGTGGTTCTGTGTTCTCTGGGGTACGTACTTTGCGTTCGCAATTTGGTCATTGTTTCTACTTTCAGTTCCCAAACTAGAAACTCTTTTAATGCATCTGTACTGAGGCAGCACTAACGTGTGAAATGGAGGAAAATTTCTGGAATACAGCGCCAGTTATTTCTAGTCAGTTTAGCCACATAAAAGAAGGGTGGCTCCGTTAACTCCCATACTATGGATGTAAAGCTCGTCGTTCGAACCTAGAATCTTTATCCGTCACTTACCACTTCTTTTGCCTCTGGAAATATTTGATAATTTGAAATATTCTGGTTTGCACAGTGGCTTGAGTAAGTCAGTTCTAAGATTGGAGAAAAGCAAGGGAATACCACGTCCAATAGGATCACACTTAGTAACGTACTGTGTTGTTCAACCAAGTTTCGAGTTGATGAAAGTTGCAAGGTACGAGGATTCCTTCTCACAGTTATGGTAAAGTTAACACGAATAAAACCGCAGATAGCTGTTACGGCGATGATTTATTGACGACCAGTTTCGCAGTGTTAATGCAGCATTGCCGGTGGTTAGCAGTGTCACATAGATTAGCAAACGGAGACACAGAATGTAGCCAAACCAGTCGTGAGTAAATCATCACTTAACATCTGTTTGCGATTTTAATCAAGTTCAGTTTATCGCGAATTTTAACAGCTGTGGCTGGCCACATTATAAAGCTGTAAGTTTCTCAAAATGGTTCAGTTTATGACCTCGTCCGTCATACAAAAATTCTACTAACATTGCTGCGAGGGTCTGTTTACGATAAGGTGATTGGTGCTCGTGAGGAGTTGCGGCTGGGGAGACAGTACTGAGTGGGTCGTGCCGGCGCGTGATTGCAGGGCGCGCGCATCCACCAGGAGCTGCGCTTCTCGCCGCCGATCCAGGCGTACGATCAGGACGCGTCGCTGAACGCGCCGCTGCGCTACGACATCGTGTCGGGCAACGAGCAGCGGCTGTTCCTGCTGGACGCGCAGAACGGCTCGCTGTTCCTGGAGCGCGAGCTGGACCGCGAGCGCCACAGCGGCGTGCTCGTGCTGCAGCTGCAGGCCTCGCAGGCCGACCGGCCGCTGCGCGTCGCGCACGCGCGCGCCGAGGTCTCCCTGCTCGACCTCAACGACAACCTGCCCGAGTTCGAGGTCGACGCCTACAATATCAGCATCGTCGAGAACCTGCCAAACGGCTTCAGCGTGCTGCAGGTCGCCGCCACCGACAGGGACCAGGTCAGTCACCTCCCGAAACCAGCCACCTGGTTACATTCGCCAGTTCGGACACGTGGTGACGCACGTGTCTCTAGAAATCTGCCCGATGAGATCCACACCTTTTTGAAACTCAGTAATTATCCACCATTGTACAGTTGTTGATAATTCTTCCGGGTTATATGGCCGTGGTCCATGGAATTCTTCTATTCCTAACATTTCGTCCAATACTACGTTGGACATCCTCAGAGGCATGGCTAGTCCTGCTGAGTCCTGCGAACTGACTCGGCAGGACTTAGCAGGACCAGCCATACCTCTGAGGATGTCCAACGTAGTATTGGACGAAACGTTAGGAATAGAAGAATTCCATGGACCACGGCCATATAACCCGGAAGAATTATCAGTCAGTCGGCAGGACTCAGCAGGACCAGCCATACCTCTGAGGATGTCCAACGTAGTATTGGACGAAACGTTAGGAATAGAGGAATTCCATGGACCACGGCCATATAACCCGGAAGAATTATCAGTCAGTCTGCAGGACTCAAGCAGGACCAGCCATACCTCTGATGATGTCCAACGTAGTATTGGACGAAACGTTAGGAATAGAAAAATTCCATGGACCACGGCCATATAACCCGGAAGAATTATCAACAACAGTACCATCCGGTCGTGAAAGCCGTCATTGTATATCTACCATTGTGACACAAAAGTTCGAAATACCTGTCAAAGGTGCCCATAATCTTCCTTTGTAATGGTGCGAAAGCGTGGCGTCCGGCGACGTCACTGTCATCATCGGCAACACTTCAAACAGGAAGGCGTAGACACATGCTAGAAAACGGCCAGACCTCAGATGTTCCTGTGAGGGCGAAGGTGGGTTAATGACGTCACATTGGCACCAAATCTACATCTACATTTACATACATACTCCGTAATCCAGCATACGGTGCGTGGTGGAGGGTACCTCATACCACAACTAGCATCTTATCTCCCTGTTCCACTCCCAAACAGAACGAGGGAAAAATGACTGCCTATACGCCTCTGTACGAGCCCTAATCTCTCTTATCTTTGTGGTCTTTCCGCGAAATATAAGTTGGCGGCAGTAAAACTGTACTGCAGTCAGCCTCAAATGCTGGTTCTCTAAATTTCCTCAGTAGCGATTCACGAAAAGAACGCCTCCTTTCCTCCAGAGACTCCCACCCGAGTTCCTGAAGCATTTCCGTAACACTCGCTTGATGATCAAACCTACCACTAACAAATCTAGCAGCCCGCTCTGAATTGCTTCTATGTCCTCCCTCAATCCGACCTGATATGGATCCCAGACGCTCGAGCAGTACCCAAAAATAGGGCGTATTAGTGTTTTATAAGCGGTCTCCTTTACAGATGAACCACATCTTCCCAAAATTCTACCAATGAACCGAAGACGACTATCCGCCTTCCCCACAACTGCCATTACATGCTTGTCCCACTTCATATCGCTCTGCAATGTTACGCCCAAATATTTACTCGACGTGACTGTGTCAAGCGCTACACTACTAACGGAGTACTCAAACATTAGGGGATTCTTTTTCCTATTCATCTGCATTAATTTACATTTACCTATATTTAGAGTTATCTGCCATTCTTTACACCAATCACAACTCCTGTCCAAGTCATCTTGTATCCTCCTACAGTCACTCAACGACGACACCTCCCCGTACACCACAGCATCATCAGCAAACAGCCGCACATTGCTATCCACCCTATCCAAAAGATCATTTATGTAGATAGAAAACAACAGCGGACCTACCACAGTTGCCTGGGGCACTCCAGATGATACCCTCACCTCCGATGAACACTCACCATCGAGGACAACGTTCTGGGTTCTATTAGTTAAGAAGTCTTCGAGCCACTCACATATTTGGGAACCAATCCCATATGCTCGTACCTTAGTTAGGAGTCTGCAGTGGGGCACCGAGTCAAACGCTTTCCGGAAGTCAAGGAATATGGCATCCGTCTGATACCCTTCATCCATGGTTCGCAAAATATCATGCGAAAAAAGGGCGAGTTGCGTTTCGCAGGAGCGATGCTTTCTAAAGGCGTACTGATGCATGGACAGCAACTTCTCTGTCTCAAGGAAATTCATTATATTCGAACTGAGAATATGTTCGAGAATCCTGCAACAAACCGATGTTAAAGATATTGATCCTTAATTTTGAGGATCCGTCCTTCTACCCTTCTTATATACAGGCGTCACCTGAGCTTTTTCACAGTCGCTCGGGGCTTTACGTTGGGCAAGAGATTCGCGATAAATGCAAGCTAAGTAAGGAGCCAATGCAGTAGAGTACTCTCTGTAAAACCGAATTTGAATCCCATCAGGAGCTGGCGATTTATTCATTTTCAACCAATTCAGCTGCTTCACAACCTCAGGGACCATAATTATGCCCAATGACGCCGAAGACGTGTCACAAGACTGAATCGTCACACCTTCTCTTACTCAAGTTTCACCCCTTCCTTTTTCGTCTGTGCGATGGAGGTCACAACAGCGGTTCCCAGTGTTGAAATCAATCTAATGGGTGGACGAGAAAAGCATTTCAGGCACACTGCCGCTCATAATCGACGCGGAAAGGCGTCTAGAGGTGGCACAAAAGGCGTCAACGAAACCACCCCTTCCCTTGCGGCGTTGTTTTCCTCACATTTCGCAGTCGAAAACGACAGTTTGTAGTGTGATGAGGAACAGGACGATTTTCGACACTGCTGACACTCAATCCGAAAACATCATGGGGTTGCAGTCACGTTTAACGTGATCTAACCGCTTTGGAGTTTAGCGCAAGCGAAATGTTTCATCTGGTATGCAATGAGCAACCACTAGGGAATGTCCAAAACCATTCGACGAAATCTGAACTTGATCCGAGGCAGCAAAGGGCGTATACGTTTTTGCAGTCTCCTGTGGTATGACCACCTGGGAAGGAAGGAGCAACGTTGATGGATGGATGAATGAAACGGAAAAGGATCCCTCTAAGGACTCCCGCTATGGCGAAATCCTGATGCCAAAGGCGCACCTTTGTTGAGCACTTTAAAGATGTACCTGTACAGAGACTTCGACACCCATTCAGCTGAGTGGCGCTCCACTACTGCTCTAGTATCTGCTTGCAGGCGTGTGGAATCTAAGGAGTGTTTTCCTGCTAGAGGAAAGCTGTAGGTACCTCTGAGCCAAATTTCAGTAGGACGCAATTTAAAAAAAACGAATTGACCCTTTAATTTTTTTGCGCAACTTATATAATGGTTGTTTGGCAAATATACGAGGCCCAGGGACACACACACACTTAACCAGATCCACAAGTTTCGAGGATATACTTATCTCTTAGGGCGCGCACCGTCCAATAACACTAAACAACGCCCTCCACAAGTTTCAGAACATGCTCCCACAGGAAAAGAAACTTAAACTAGTGCAATCACTCGTCCTGGTGATCCCTAATTCTTGAGGTGTAATCCAGCACAGCACGAACAGTGAGAAGTAGAAAATGAATGATTGAGTATATTAGATCTGCAACATTCGTCTGCATTGCCGTGTCACTGCCTCATACTCCTGTTTCGACTGGGGCTGTCAGACACTTTACATCACTACCGTACCCTATGCGTATTCCATCGACTCCTCAGTGTACGAGCACCCCACTACGTGCCATCTCATCATAATCGAAACACAAGACCTCGCTTATCTGCTCTTAGTGTCCTAACTATGCCCATTCGAAACACAAAAGCATTCACAAACTCCTTCTCTGTTGATGATACCCGTTTTGGGAATAAGCTACCCCGCACTCCACACACTTTCCACTGCCACGTCACATTTAAGAAAAAACTGCAGCAGACGCTTTTGTAAACCTTGTAACTTTTCGCCAGGTAAATTAACCGGCACGGCCAGTTTTGCTCTATCAAAAAGTGCAGGAAATGGTCGCACCTTCTGCCAGTCATGCCCTCGTATTTTCCCCCGTCTTCATTACTTTTCTATTATGTTATGTTATGTTATGTTACGTTAACCGGGGACCTAGAAACGACGGAGAGGCTCCGTCTCCGCCGCAGCCGCAGTGGTCCGCAACCTCACTTCACCTCCGCCGCCCCACACCGAACCCAGGGTTACTGTGTGGTTCGGCCCATGGTGCACCCACCAGGGAACGTCTCACAGCAGACGAAGTAACCCTATGTTTGCGTGGTAGAGTAAATGGTGATGCACGCGTACGTAGAGAACTTGTTTGCGCAGCAATCGCCGACATGGTGTAGCTGAGGCGGAATGAGGGGAACCAGGCCGTATTTGCAGAGGCAGATGGAAAACCGCCTAAAAACCGTCCACAGACTGGCGGACTCACAGGACCTCGACATAAATCCGCCTGGCGGATTCGTGCCGGGGACCGGGGCTCCCTCCCGGCCGGAAAGCCGTGCGTTAGACCGCACGGCCAACCGGGCGGGCTACTTTTCTATTAATTCCTCTTTCTCTACTTCTCGACCTCTCTCTCTATTTCTTGCACGCTTTCTCTCATGTCCACTGCTACCAGCGTTCACAGTTTAAGCGTACCTACCTACAGTTCGTCCTCGCTGTTTTACGTTTCATATTCGAACATTAACTGTGTTTATTTCTGATATTTCTGTTGTTGTTTACAGTTTTTATGTCCCTGTTATTTTCAAGTGTCGAATTTTACATTAGCTGCAAGGCCTTTTGTAACACACTCGACGTAACAAATTTAATGCAAATAATGTAACCAGGCGGTTAAATGTAAGACAGGGCCTGATAGCTCTCAACTAACCCGCTCATCCTCTTCCCCTTCTGAGGGTATTTTGATGTTATTTATCGGTGACTGAGAAAGAAACTTTGCGTATTGATTGTTTATTGTCGGCTTGCAACTAAAATAAATATGCTACGACTTAGAAATTGGCTACAAATTCAAGAATGACGGTTAATCACATGTCCACTGACTGCCACACACTGTGTGGTCGAGCGATTCTAGGCGCTTCAGTCTGCAACCGCGTGACCTCTACGGTCGCAGGTTCGAAACCAGCCTCGGGCATGAATGTGTGTGATGTCCTTAGGTTAGTTAGGTTTAAGTAGTTCTAAGTTCTAGGGGACTGATGACCTCAGATGCTAAGTCCCATAGTGCTCAGAGCTATTTGAACGATTTGAACTGCCACACTCTGCCCTCTTTTATCAGAAGCAGCCTATATTGAAGCGGTGGGTCTAGTCGTCTTTGTTACTGCTTCAACTAAGGTATACGTTGCAAAAAATCTCTTAGCCCAATTTATATTTTCCATTTTGTTAATTTAAGCCAAAGACAGTTTTCTGTGTGGTTCATTGCACCGTTAAATAAATGGGAGATCATCATAGTCTGTATGTTTCGCATGAAAAGAAGCCACGTTTCTGATATGTTGTTTGAAGTGGGTTGAAAGGAGGGTAGAATTCCTAAAGAACTTAAAGACCAAAATTTACACAAAAATTGCCAAAATAAATATTAAATTGAATGTTATTATTAGGTATATTACGTGACATTGATTTGGGGAGTACACATGTGGAATTAGGTTAGTGACAGGGAATGCATTTGGAAAACTGATGTATTTTTATTGATATTTTAATTATTTAATATTAATTAAAATATCGTTTATTAGGAGAAATTATCTGTCTGAACTGATTTATTTTGACGTCCTGATTCGACTGAGAAAGATGTTGCATAAAAAGGCTGTTTTTTTTTAAATAAGGGGAACAGTACTTTCGTATCAGACTTACTGCGATTAGCTATTGGAAGCTTTCACTCATAAAACCTACTATCTCATGAGAATAAATGTTTGCTCTGACATTCAACAAATTTTAACTACGTTAGGCTCAAATTTTTGAAACGATTACTACTACTACCCTTCTTGAATATTGGTGTGACTTGTGCAACTTTCCAGTCTTTGAGTACGGATCTATCGTCGAAAGAGAGGTTTCATATGATTTTTAAGTATGCGCTATTGCATCAGCATACTCTGAAAAGAACCTTATTGGTGGACATTCTGGATCGGAAGACTTTTTTTTATTAAGTGATTTAAGTTGCTTCACTACTCTGAGAATATGTGCTTACAAGTTACTCACGTTGGCAGCTGTTTCTGATTCGAATAAATCTTTCAAGGGGCTGTTATTTCATTTTATGTCCTGAAAATTCATTGGACGGCAGTATTGGACGGTATGTTGCAGGCAGACCAATTGACCGGCCATTAAACTCTGCTTTTGAAATCAGGCCCACTACATCTCCCTCAAATAACTATTCACATGTCTGCACCGGTCTGTTCCAGTGCTCTCGTTCATGTACATCCGCAGCTCGTGGTATAGTGGCTAGCATTGCTGCCTCTTGATCTCGGAGTCCCGGATTTGGTTCCCGGCGGGGTCGGCGATTTTCACCGGCCGGGAACTGGTTGTTGGTCTTGTCCTCCACTACCATCATTCGGGAAAGTGGTGAGAGTGGTCATTGAAAAGATTTGGACTGTATAAGGTCGCTGATAACCGTGCAGTTGAGCGCCCCACTAACCAAATATCATCGTCATCATCGTCCAGAGGGTCAAACGTCGGGTCTTTTGTATTACCATCAGACACATTGCCGATATACTTGCGGAGACGGATCTGCTCAAGTGGTATGATAAGCAAACTACCACACGTAGTTTCACTGTGTCGCTGCCCAACAACAAATCAAAGCGAGCTGTTTACGTTGCCCCAGTGCCAAGGAGTGGTTTTGGAATAGTCAATAAATATACGATGCCGTACATTAAACAATTAAATGTATGTAATAACATATGATATGAAAATAGTGTAAATTTCAGCACTTCACCAAATACGAAAAACATCTTTAGTCCGTGACAAAGTGATTAAAATCACAATTGTGATGAGTCATGTCATTTAAATGTCAGACTGCATGGGTACACGAAGTGGAAGGATGACATACGTCATATATGGGTGAAATAAATGAGTGGCTCCTACTCATTAGTATACTATATAAACTGTTTTTAAAAAATAGTGCAGCTTGTACTAGAATGCTTATGGAGGATGAAGGAATGTTGTTAGATTTTACAAACTGCGACATCGAAAGTGATAAAGTAAGGTGCAGCACGGGTGGCTGCAGGCTTCTTTCACTCTCAGAAGGATGTTTCAGATATGGTGTGTAAAGGGAACTGGAAGAGGCTTGAAGAAGCGTCAGTATCTCACGGAAGTCTAAGTACAAAACTATATGAACTGGTTTTCAGCATTAGTGCACGAATATCTTTCACTTCTCTGCAGAGCTAGAATTGTAAAAATTAGACATCAGTAATTCTGCTAAGACTTCCGGATTAGACGCCGTGGTACTATTCACTAACGTTTCGCCCCGTCTGCTTTATATTAGTATTCAGAGAGGAGAAACTAGCAACTGCGGAGAAAACTCAAGGAATCGCAAATTTGTAGTGACGTACAAGCTGTTTACAAGAGAGCATAATTCGTCATCTGATGCTGAATGCTTATGATGTTTCTTGGCGAATGACATGAAGCCCATGATCGATAATTAGAATTAATTCCTTTGTGGAAAATAGTCTTCCATATTTTATTTGTTCGTATTCTGTTTTCCTTTCTATTAAAATTATTATCATATTTATAACTTAATAATGCTTCTCTGTGCAAGCTGCCATGGTAATGTGTTGTCCTTGTTTAAACGCTAACCTCATGAAATATTGTTTCATGGTCTTTACTCTAAAGCAATTCCGGCTACGGTCAACTTAATAATTTGCCCAAAGAGACAGTTCCCCTTGTGTTCGGATAAATAGATCTTAGTAGTTCTCTTCGTTCTTGGCCACAACTTCGCTCAATCTTTTGCACACCAGCTTTCATCAAGCAAAGACGTACGTCTAGTAAAGATACTAGGAAGTTATCCATTATCCCCTGCGAATGTTACCAGAATTTTTCCAATGCGATCATCGCACAGAAAAACATTTCTCTTTGATGGCTTTACCCTTGATTAGTCTTGGAAATCTTTCCGCAAAAGGGGACAAAACGTTAATAAATAAGTCTATACCTTACCAATAGCCTCTCAGGGCGGAAATATTGATAGAAGTGAACAGCTGCTGAGAAAGCCTGCAGTGCATTATTGCTAGCGCATATGAGCAAGTACACTCTATTTGAAATTTTTGCCTTTGTCAGAAGAAACACTAGAGTTGTGCAAGCTTATGACAGCAGGGCTGGTTCGTTGCAATGTGGCGCTTTAACAGAGGCTCGCGGCGGTAAGAGAGGCAGATTAAGTTTCGTAATTGCGTCTTTGGACTCGCAGGCGACGAACCACTAAGCACGTGCTGTTCGCGACCGCAATCACTTCAGTCGTGCCCCCTGCATAGCAGTTACACAAGTGGCGGGGTTGCTGCTGGCAGGCGAAATGAGGCGCGGGTCGTGCTGGGAGGCTGGCAAGGCGTGCCGAGTCGTGACTCGCAGCCGTCACCCGGCCGCCCAGCCGCTCTGTAATGTACCCGCGGCAACGCTCGTTCTTCTCTAATCTGGGAAATGTCACGAGGTCCAACACAGTTGCAGCCTTATTTGCGACAATTTTACAAAATACATTACTTTTATAAAGGCACGTGAGTGGCTGATCAGTGCGTTGAAACTTTAATTTGGTCTGCGTTGTTACCAAGCCTCAAGTAAAAGAAGGAACCTGAAACTGATTTTTCTAGGCGCTTCTTTGTACTATCTATAGAACGACCAAGAAATGCTGCGATGCACTTGGAGGGATTGTAGAGGGTGTCTTTAGGAAAGAATCGAGGATAGGAATATGTGTCTGGAAGCGTCATCCAACGACGGTACACAGCATCGAAATTGTGTTCGCCGGCGCCTGTTAGTAGGCCACCCCTTCGGCAGCAAACGTGACCTTGTACACTGACGGACCGTAGGCAGAACGTATTGCAATGTTTTTTGCTACTCATTGATCGCGACTGATGACCACGATCGCCAGTGGATAAGATAGAGCTAGCTTCTGCGTAGAAATGCCTTATCTCGTATGAATGCCATGCTGTGTTGCCCTGGTGGATGACAGTTTCAAGCATTAGTTTCCATCTCCAGTTAATTTTTATCCTGGAACCCATTAAAACCCCCAGTATATATAAATATTGAATTTCTTTCTGATGGTTTAACAAGATTTCCATTTGTTACGTGCTGCACCGCTTCTTTCACTGATCTGTTGCTCCATTTCAGTCGATCTGTCTTCCTTATAACCTTATAAACACTCCCCTCATGTTTGTTCATGAGGAGAATGTATATTAGGAAGAAAGATTATTCATAGCCTGTAATCATAATGACACGACTATATGATAACAAAGGTATGAGAAGCATGGAAACAGAGAGAAGAGGTATGATGACGAATTCGCCGTCTTAGCCTCTGCATACTTCGCTATCTTAACCGCAGTCGACATTTTGGATACATACTTAAACATGCCCCCGATCTTACAGGATAATTTAATTAAATCGTTGTTAAACCATCAGTAAATCTATAAGGCTTGAGATGAATTAACTTATATTCATTACTGTAAACCTATTACTTACATAAAATTTATTTAATCCGTAGAAAAAATTGTTACAAAAACAGCGTCCACTTCCAAGCTTCTGTTTTCAATTAAAAAAAATTGACCAAGCGAATGTGGTTCAACAGACATGCCTGCAGAGCTCGCTAAGGAAGAAATACCATAGTGCACTTAGCAGCATCAGTAAAGTTATCGGAGAAATTCAACGTTCGTCATCTGGGACTCCTCGTTAACTTAAACGACCTTTCCCCTATTGGGATCCTATCTGAGCTATTGTGATTCATACACCTGCTTCTTTTTTGTGCGAAGGTTCCTTTAGTTTTCCTATCGAGAGCATCTATTTTTCCTAGTTATGCATGCTTCTACAGCCTTGCATTTGTAATCTAACCATTCCTGCTTAGCCATTTTGCACTTACCGTTATTCACGTCATTTTGTAAATTGTATACTCTTTCGTCTGCTGAATTTATGGCATTTTTTCCTTTCGTCTACTAATTTCAGTATCTCCCGTGTAGTATTAACACCAAAAGCAGTTTACTATTTTATTCAATTTATTTCAAGAGATTTAAGAAACTGATGGTTTTTCTTTGTAAGATGGTGTTATTAATACTTTCTTGTTTGCACGCTACAACTGTATTTCATAACGCAACTGAAAACTAATTTAATTGTGAAATACACACCTCCTTTGGTAATGCATAATGAAATCACTTTTTGATACCATCGCTCACACTAGATAACATTTCCTATATCGTTGCATCAACAGAAAACTAATTTAATTGTGAAACATACATCTCCATTGGCAATTTATAATGAAATCACTTTTTGATGCCATCACTCACATTTGATAACATTTCATAGATCATTGCATCAACATTTTTGCTCAGGAAATAATGTATGATAGGGCTCCATCGCATTTTTAAACTCGTAATCACTGGACGTTCAAAGCATCTGTGGAGAATACAGGCGCAAGCTGATGCGAAGGAGCGTGACCAGAGTTTTAGAAAACATGTTGTTGAAGATGGAATTTGAGAATCACATCGATCTGTAGTTAGGATATGCCGGTGACCGTTGTCATGAAGGAGAAGATTGTCTCTAGACATAAGTCATCTGTTACGGTCTTTGTCGTTGTTTCGCTACCTTTTCAGTCACTGCACTGTGCCAGTCTCCATTTTGCGTTTCATCACTCTCATAGTAGCGTTCCGAAACCGGCCCATTCAGATTCCTAAAGTAAGTGAAAAGGACCATATACTATAGGCCTGAACGACTTCTAGATCGGAGAAATCGTAGTCCACCATTCTGATCACTGCCTTTGTTTTCTGTGACACTCATTTCGTCCCCTGAGACAACATATTCCAGGAAAGCATCTCCTTCAGCATGAGCAGACATCTGTCTTGTGATTGAAGCTCCCTGTTTTCCGTATTTACTTTCTGATATATGGCTATAGAAATACGGTTCTATATTTTGCAAACAGAAACTCTGTTTGTGAAATACCCAAAAATGTACGAACGCTATTGGATTCATTTATTTTCTACGACCTTCCAGCATGCTGGAATAGCTGTAGGTCATCAACTACTGTTAATCAGTACAACGTAAAACCATCCAAAGTTGCAAATTTCACTTTTCTTATTTACTTGATGACTAGTTTCGGACCGGAACCCATTTTCAAATCGTAATATAGTCAAAAATAGTACTCCCGAAAATGCAAAAACGGTATCAAACGAACAGTTAACAGTGCTGTAACTGTTAGCTTGCATATTTTTGACATGGATTTTGGATTTTCTGAAATAGCGTTTTTGACTGAGTTACGATAATTTGAAAATGGTTCCCAGTCCGAAACCGGTCATCGTGTGAATAAAAAAAGTGAAATTTGCAGCAAAGGGTGGTTTTTCGTAATACCCATTTATTTTCTGCCAAATATCACGTAAAAAAGTATATTTCTAAAGATGCAAAATTTCTTTACGTGTTATTTGACAGAAAATAAATGAATCAAGTGACGATGGTGTAACTTCAAAAGAGAGATTAGTGTTTGCTCAAAGCAAAACAGTATTTCCATAATTGTATGCGAACAGACCTCGTCTCATGTTTGGGATTGATTATCCTAGTCACTCAAGATGAATAAACTTTAAATTATTTGAGAACTTCCGTATCAACGATAGGAGTGGGTTCGAATTTCTGCTGACCGTTACTTGTAATAAACCCAACAGTCCTGCGAATTACAACGTCGGAAAGCCACACAGCATCATACCGTGCTGGGACAACCGGAGAGCAGATGAGCAATGACAGACGTAGGCCTAATTTTAAGTGCATCTATCCACGTCACTTAAGCTGATAGAACTACAGCTATACATTTCCAGTACTGTTACATGAATGTGTCAACATTTGGTGTCCCGCGCTCACATTTTTCAGTTTGTACTCTACGGAAAACACAGCTGATGGCGTTGTCATCAGTATACACTACTGGCAATTAAAATTGCGACACCACGAAGATAACGTGCTACAGATGCGAAATTAAACAGACAGGAAGAAGATGCTGTGATATGCAACTGATTAGCTTTTGAGAGCATTCACACAAGGTAGGCGCCGATGACGACACCTACAACGTGCTGACATGAGGAAAGCTTCCAACCGATTTCTCATACACAAACAGCAGTTGACCGGAGTTGCCTGGTGAAACGTTGTTGTAATGCCTCGTGTAAGGAGGAGAAATGCGTACCATCACGTTTCCGACTTTGATAAAGGTCGGATATTAGCCTATAGCGATTGCGGTTTACCGTATCGCGACAATGCTGTTCACGTTGGTCGAGATCCAATGACTGTTAGCAGAATATGGAATCGATGGGTTCAGGAGGGTAATACGGAACGCCGTGCTGGATCCCAACGGCCTCGTATCACTAGCAGTCGAGATAACAGGCATCCTATCCGCATGGCTGTAACGGATCATGCAGCGACGTCTCGATCCCTGAGTCAACAGATGGGGACTTTTGCAAGACAACAACCATCTGCACGAACAGTTTGACGCCGTTTGCAGCAGCATGGACTATCAGTTCGGAGACCATGGCTGCGGTTACCCTTGACGCTGCATCACAGACAGGAGCGCCTGTGACGGTGTACTCAACGACGAACCTGGGTGCACGAATGGTAAAACGTCATTTTATCGGACGAATCCAGGTTCTGTTTACAGCATCATGATGGTCGCATCCGTGTTTGGCGACATCTCGGTGAACGCACATTGGAAGCGTGTATTCGTCATCGCCAAACTGGCGTATCACCTGGCGTGATGGTATGGGGTGCCATTGGTTACACGTCTCGGTCACCTCTTGTTCGCGTTGACGGCACTTTGAACAGTGGTCGTTACATTTGAGATGTGTTACGACCCGTCACTCTACTCTTCATTCGATTTCTGCGAAACCCTACATTTCAGCAGGATAATGCACGACCGCATGTTGCAGGTCCTGTACGGGCCTTTCTGGATACAGAAAATGTTCGACTGCTGCCCTGGCCAGCACATTCTCTAGATCTCTCACCAACAGAAAACGTCTGGTCAATGGTGGCCGAGCAACTGGCTCGTCACAATACGGCAGTCACTACTCTTGATGAAATGTGGTATCGTGTTGAAGCTGCATGGGCAGCTGTACCTGTACACGCCATACAAGGTCTGTTTGAGTCAATGCCCAGGCGTATCAAGGCCGTTATTTCGGCCAGAATTGGTTGTTCTGGGTACTGATTTCTCAGGCTCTATGCACTCAAATTGCGTGAAAATGTAAACACACGTCAGTTCCAGTATAATATTTTTATTCAATGAATACCCTTTTATCATCTGCATTTCTTCTTGGTGTAGCAATTTTAATGGCCAGTAGTGTAGTTGCCGCTCAGGTAACAAAGGTGATGATATCTATTGGCATACACAAACAGTGTGTTAAAGCACACGTTTATCTTTTACGGAAGTAGTAACTGCCTGTAGCGTTCGCTACGTGTGGTATACTGCAGGTACTTTCAGTTTTTAATATCATTACAAGCTGAATAGCTGTTTGTGTAATGGCAGCGTAGCTTCTGCAAATGTTTTGTGCTGGAGCGACGTCAGCGGTTGTTACGTTGTCAGGGCGAGAACGCAGAGTTCTGGTTCGAGCTGGAGGACCATGAGCAGGCGTTCTCGGTGGAGGCGGACTCTGGCTGGCTGACGGTGCGCGACCAGAGCAAGCTGGACCGCGAGGCGCGGCCGTCACTGCACATGTCGGTGGTGGCGCGCGAGAAGACCCCCAGCGTGGCCGCCCCCGACGCCGCCGCCGCCAGCCGCGTCGCCGTCGAGGTAACGCTGCTCGACGCCAACGACAACAACCCAGCCTTCCAGCCAGACAACCTCTACTCCTTCTCCGTGCGCGAGGACGCCGCACCAGGGACCGTCATCGGAAAGGTAAGGTCTACCAGGCACTGCATGTCGCTTACATCCCCCCTACGGCGCGCTCCGGGCTTCTTCATTGCAGGTTGCCTATCTAACGTTTTCCAGGGACAACTAATATTTGATTTTTAATGCTGTCATAATCTACTCATTAAGAGCCATAATCTTATGTTAAAAGATTAACACAGTAAGACAAGTGCTTGAATATAGTGTGGCTCACTGGTCTGGTGCAAGTCATCACATTGGACAGCACTTCGGCGACCTGCATGTCTACAGCAGTTACCCGACAGGGGGAAGGGGGCCTGCAGTTTAAAATGGAATCCGAACCACCTGTCGTTTCTGACGAATCTTCACGTCCTTGAGAAGTGAAGCCTGAGTTAAAAGCAGACTGAAAAATTGAAGATCCGGCAGGGTTTCGATCCCGTATCCTCTTCGTTTCCTGTCAAGCGCTTTAACGCCTTTTTTTTCATTTTGTTCGTCACTGTTCTCGTCATTTTATCTGGGTGGACGTCACATGACACCCCTTCAACTTCATCATTGAATAAATCACTAAGTTATTTTGCATAGGGTAGCCAACCCTCTGACCGAACATAATGATCTTCCGTAGCGGAATGCAATGTGCGTGTACCTCTAGACCATTATGTCCGACAAGTATCACAGTAAGAAACTGTGAATAGGTCTTGGGGCAGTGTAAGTCACGGCAGACTATATTTTTCCAGTACTTGAGGTTGAGAGCACTTAGCAACTTCATTAACACTTTCAACTTAATTTCTGAACTTTCTCTCGCTGACACATTTAGCATCAGGTACAATGTATGTCCACAAAGTAAGTTCCGTTTGGTTATATAAAACAAACATGTACAGATACAGAAAAAATGTTTACTGTACAAAAATCTACAGCTGTTAAACTACTTTTCTACATAGCTTCCGAAATTTTGTAGGCACTTGTCATAGCGTGGCACAAGTTTTTGTATGCATTCTTCATAGAAGGTTGCCGCCTGTGTATTCAACCATGTGTAACATGTTCTATCAGCTCGTCATTGTCGTTGAAATGTTGACCACCAAGGACAGATTTTAGGTGTAAGAAGAGATGAAAGTCGCTAGGAGCGAGGTCCGGGCTCTACGGATGATGATCAAACGCATCCCAGTGAATTTCCCGTAAGAGTTGTTTGGTCACATTCGCCATGTGAGGTCGGGCATTGTTGTGAAAAAAAAACACCACCTTTTGACTGCAATCCTCAGCGCTTGTTCTGTATTGCGCTTCTCAGTTTCTTAATGGTCTCGCAGTAAGCATGTGCATTGACTGTTTGGCCTCGTGGTAAGCCTTTTCTGTCCCAAAAAACGATGCACAGGACTTTTCGAGGTGTCAAGATTTGCTTAGGCTTAACCTTCGTTGGGGATGTAGTGTGCCTCCACTCCATTGATTGCCGTTTTGTTTCAGGGGTGTCGTACGATACCCAAGTTTCATGCCCCGTTAATATTCGAGAAAGTAAACCATCGCCTTCTTCGTTGTAGTGTGTCAAAAACTGAAGTGCAGTACCCATCCGTTGTCTTTTTTTGTGTTGTTCAGTAAGAATTTTGGGTACCCAACTTGAGCAAAGTTTTCGAAATTTCAGTTTTTCAGTAACAATTTCATGAATTAGTGATCGTGAGATTTGCGGAACTTCCATAGCAAGAGCACTAAGTGTAAACTTACGGTTGTGCTTAATCTTCTCTTCAGTTCTGTGAACTAGTTCATCAGTAACCACAGACGGGCGTCCACTTCGTTCTTCATCGTGCACTGGATCACGTCCTTCACTGAACAGTCTGACCCATCTTCTAACCATTGAATCACTCATAGCATTTTGTCCGCAAACCTCGCAGATTTGCCGATGAATTTCCTTTTGTTTAACTTTCGTTGCATTTAGAAAACGAATCAGAGATCTGATTTCACACGCGGTGGAATTTTCAATTACGGCTGACATAATAAAGAAGCCCTTCAAAGCACACGTCGGCAGCAGTGATCTGAAAATGGCGTACATGTCTTCTCCTTTAGTCTGAGTAACGGCGGCGCATGCTCGGGGTTAGCTGTTCCTAATGCTACCCAACCGGTGCCAAAACATGCACCTACCCTCCCTTTAACCCTCAATCCCATTGTGCTGCCAATTGTTCACAAACCCTAAATTTACGTTAATGTTAAGGACACCACTCGCACATATACGATGACGCCGATCGGCAATACACACAGTCTGGCTGCATCGTGCTAGACTGTGTTTGGTATAATTGTGTTGGCAAAAAGAGTTTATAATCGATAATATTTGTTGAAGGTCGAGTGTACGTAGACACACACGTTAGAAACTGTAAGAGTAAATTATTTCTGTTATTTAGAATACATCTAGTTAGATTTTTAATTTGTGTTAAATGATGCTTAACGATAGTGTAGACTGTGTTTCCATGTCTCTCTAACTCAACGATAAATAACGAATCAATACTTTCGATTTGATGCTGTATGGCAACAAACCTAAAATACTGAATAAATCAATATTTCGATATTCAGCTTGTTACATTGGACTTCGTGTATCAGGCGCTACTCCCAGAAACATTTCCGTACTGCAACTGGTTTCCTTAAAAAAAAAAAAAAAAAAAAAAAAAAAAAAAAAAAATGAAAAAAAAAACCAGTCGTGCACTAGAGGGATAAAGCGATTGCAGGCGAACAGTTTCATTACCAGAAAATCTGTCGACGCCCACACGCTGATAAGCTCTAGAAATGGCTTTTTTCATCAAAGTAAAAGTCATTTGCAAGTGAACAAATCATTACTCATTGCACGCCGTCTTCAGGCCCGAGTGGCCTACCGGGACCATTCGACCGCCGTGTCATCCTCAGCTGAGGATGCGGACAGGAGGGGCGTGGGGTCAGCACACAGCTCTCCCAGTCGTTATGATGGTATGCTTGACCGAGGCCGCTACTATTCGGTCGAGTAGCTCCTCAATTGGCATCAAGAGAATGAGTGCACCCCGAAAAATGACAACAGCGCATGGCGGCCTGGATGGTCACCCATCCTAGTGCCGACCACGCCCGACAGCGCTTAACTTCGGTGATCTCACGGGAATCGGTGTATCCACTGCGGCAAGGCCGTTGCCTCTCAGCGCTCATTGGAGAAAATTAATTGATCATTTGCAGTTCTATTGAATCTCTCGTTAGTTAAACTCTATTACCATTTCATTAAGGAAGTAGTTGTAATAATGAAGATCGTATAAGATATTTGTTCTCATCGCATGCTCCGAGCTAAAAACTTAAGAGCTCCCGGAATTTCCCATATGATGTGTATACCGATATCACAACCACTTAAAATCATATCCATAGATTTCCACGTCATGCTTTCCTCACTTACCTGTATCCTTCCTTAACGTAGTAGTGCCGCTGTGTGTCATTCCCGTGATGGAATTCTTACTTTCTTCAACTCTTCCCGTCTACGACATCACTACCGTATTTATGGCTGCAGAAATACTGACGAAACCACTGTAATCGAAGAATTGCAGAAAATCAGGTAGAGGTGCCGGATATACACGACATCAGAGAAGAGTGATATGGCGCTTGGAAACTCCTAGGGGATGTTCAGTCGCATAATTAGAGAGAATTCTCTTCCTCCGTGAACAATTGTGTATCTGTTGAGTGTAGGTGACGGTAATGGCTGTGCGTGTAGTATAGTGTCATGTTAATGTAGCGCAGTGATTATAGAGAAGGGCTGAGACCCGGTGCCGACGCGTAACCCACTCCTCTCGAATACACACCGTGGGGACCGCCGGACTCGAAGTTCCCATCCGACGGACGAACCACTATCGACAGGGCCATATCCCCTCACTTTATAAGACATCGCTCACAGGTTTGCAATGAATCCAGAATATTCACATAAAGTCTGGATATCAGGAATTTTGTGTAACCACATCTACTCCACTAACCGGCCAAAAACTGGTGGTGAAAATTTCTACCGCCACCAGAATTCGCATAGGCGTACCTCCGAGTCGAGAGCCACGGCACAGTCGTACGTTTGCGACCTCGACTACATGAACGGGCATTCGTATCCGCGGAGGTGACCGCCAGCTGATCCGGACATCGTAGAAGCGTCTAATTTTAGCAGTATTCGTGCAGGAAATATTCGCAAATGTGTAGCAAGCAGTCTACGATGCGATAGTCAACACATTGCAGGGCGACTTCCATAACCTAGATAGTAGCCAGCTCAGTGTTATACAGGGTATCACGGTGCACACACGCATCTAATGATACCTCAAGCGTGTAGCATGATTCCTATAGTTGTGGCATATCGATGACAAACATTTATGCAATGTTCATTCAAGTATTTCTTTCTTTAAATGCATTGAGGTTAGCGGATGAATCACAATAACGCTGATAAACGTTGGGCTCCATTTTTCAAATTTATTTGTTATATTTACTATTTCTCTTTGTGACAGGCCTGAATGAATATTGAATATCATTTCACTCGTTTCCTGTCTTTGTCAGGTAGTATTTTTTTATGACCATTGTCCTTACGCCATGCTACATGACTGCTAGTGGTATGCGATACTTTGTAGACATACTGGACGTCCCCATTGATAGATGGTCGTGGATATATAATCATGGCTCCTTAATGCCACTGTGTGATGGCTCCACACCGACTCGTCTCACTGCGCCTATTTCATTTCACTGCCATATGTTGTGTCAACGGTAGAGTATCATATGACCTCCTGGCACCAATTCTAAACTATTTAGAGTATTCCATAGCGAACAGTCTGCTTCTTTAAGGAGTCGCTAATTCACTGAATATCTAAAGAATTTCTACACCTTCCTAATATCGTGTAGGGCCTCCGCAAGCACGGTGAAGTGCCACAACACGATATGGCATGGACTTGACTAATGTCTGAAGTACTGCTGGAGGGAATTGACACCTGAATTCTACAGGGCTGTCCACAGATCCGTAAGAGTACGAGGGGATCGAGATCTCTTCTGAACAGCACGTTGCAAGGAATGCCACATATGCTCAGTAATTTTCATGTCTCGAGAGTTTTGTGGCCAACGGAAGTTTTTAAACTCAGAAGAGTGTTTCTGGAGCTACTCTGTAGCAATTATGGACGTATGGGTTGTCGCATTGTCCTGCTGGAATTGCCCAAGTCCGTTGGACATGGAGAGATGCAGGTTATCAGACACGATGCTTACCTACGTGTTGCTCTCACAATCGTATCTAGAGGTATCAGCGGTCCCCTATCACTCCAACTGCACACGCCCCACACCATTACAGAGCCTGCACCAGGTTGAACATCCCGCTGTTGGCACGCGTAGTCCATGGATTCATGAGGTTGTCTCCATACCCGCACACGTCCATCCGCTCGATGCAATTTGAAACGAAACTTTTCCGACCAGGCAACATGTTTCCAGTCATCAGTATCGCTGTTGACGGGCCCAGGCGAGAGGTTAAACTTCGTTTCGGGCAGTCATCAGGGGTACACGAGTGGGCCTTCGGCTCCGAAAGCCCATATCCAAGATGTTTCGTTGAATGGTTCTCACCCTGACACTTGTTGGCCCAGCACTGAAATCTGCAGCAGCTTGTGGAAGGGTTGCACTTCTATCACGTTGAACGATTCTCTTCAGTCGTCGTTGGTCCCCTCCTCGCAGGATCTTTTTCCTGCCGCAGCGATGTAGGACATTTTATGTTTTACCCGAAACCCCACTTCATCGCTACCTCGCTCGTGAACCGACTATAACGCCACGTTCAAACTCACTTAAATCTTGATAACGTGCCATTGTAACAGCAGTAACCGATCTGACAACTGCACCGGACACATGCTGTCTTATATAGGCGTTTCTGACCTCAGTGCCACCTTCTGACTGTTTACATATTTCTGTATTTGAATACGCATGCCTAAACTAGTTTCTTTGGCGCTTCAGTGTATTTTGTGTGAGGAGGTTATCTCTTTGTGTTTATATTTCGCCCCGTGGATCCAAACGACTGTTTAAACGTTGTAGCGTCCAGAGACCTCCAATACCTGCTGGTGACAGTGGTACTCAAATTTTTGTCTTGGTGTGCCTCGCGCAGAGTGTGACAGCGGTGGCGGGTTGCAGGTGTGGGCGACGGACGTGGACCTGGGCCGCAACGGGCAGGTGGTGTACGCCGTGCAGGCGGCCGGCGGCGGCAACGGCAGCGGCGGCGTCGCGGCGCCCGCCTTCACGGTGGACGCGCAGAGCGGCGAGGTGGCCGTGGCCGCGGGGGCGCGCCTCTCCGTGGGCCGGCACGCGCTCTTCGTGGAGGCCTCCGACCAGCCTGAGAACCCCAGCGAGCGGCGCTTCAGCATCGCCGTCGTCTCTGTGGACGTGCTGCCTGTCGGCCGCGCAGGTCAGCCACGCTCGCTTCTCTCCAGTAGCCGTCATTATGAGGGGGCCGTCATAATAAAAAGACAAGGTGGTGATGCTGTTAGCCCTTCTACACACATACACCCTTCGATACCACACATTTTACCAACGATAGTCAGACTTGGTGGAGACACCGAAGTCAGCATTTTGGCAGCTGAGGAAACGTTACAGCTCGAAATTCGTCACATCGTCATTCTGCAACGCAATTGTTTCCTCATCTCAGGAAACAGGACGAAGTCTGTGCCCAGTCAGAAGAATACGGTGTTGAGTCACAATTTGATAGCTCAGAGAAACAGCATGCACACAAGAATTTCGTTTATCCGGACCAGGTGGGACCGGATGCAGTCTGGATTGCCGGAAGTCCGAATAATCCGGAAATATGATACTAAATGCAAAAACTCCGTTATGTGCTACAATACAGGGTGTTCGGAAATTCCCATTACTAACTTCTAGGAGTCGTGAAGGGAGGAACCCGTGTCCGGAAACGTTCCGTTTCAATTTGGATGTTTAACTCATCCATTTCTGCTTGAGGAATTTAATCAGGCGTGTCACAGTACAATTTTAGGCAACAGTTCGACAGGAAACATAAAGAAACATCCATTTACCACTTTTGATTCCATTAACACTTAAACATTACGTGTTTACGTTATCCCAGAACAAAAAGGAACCCAGCGTACTGTTAAGTACAGAACAGTACTGATGCATTTCAACAGCGGTTCGATGTGGCAGTTACCAGAGTTGTTACAGACGTATCTACGAAGCGTATTCTGGTGCACACTCTCCATTCCATCTGGTGTCTCGTCAATTTCTAGTGCAGCGGCCAGAACTCGTACCAGCAGACCTTCTTCTGTTTCTACAGGAGTCTCGTAAATTAAACTTTGCCTCCGACCCCACAAAAAGTAGTCCATAGCAGTTAAATCCGGTGATTGGGGTGGCCATAACATAACAGTATTACAACAGAAACCGTTGTAATCATGTTACAGCCTGATAATTCAGCACGTTAAGCTGTACACGTTTGTATACAGGCTGATCGGAATTTTCCAAACTTCCAAGACTTGAACAGGAACATATGTCCGGAAGGCTAAGTTCTAAATTAGTCACCAGTATAAGAGACACGCAATTGTATTAGAAAATTTCATTGACTCTTTTACATGTCACTGAAAGTGTGCGCCATGAGAAGCCACTTTGCGTCCAGATGTAGCACGTTTTCCGGCGGGTTGTAGCGGATATCGGAACACCATCCACTTTTTTCTCACTGAACCAAACGAATGATGCATCAACCAGCGTTTTATTTTCAGCTTTTTTTTTACTATATCGCTGTTCTGCATTCTGTCTTTAGTCGTAATTCCGAAACAGAAGTCTTCAATTTTCGTTTCCTATTCCAGACTGGCATAGTCGATGCCCCTACCACCATATTCTGCGGCTATGGTCTTCAGCAGTTCACCTTTGTCTATTCTGTTTAGTATTTCCAGCTTTTTCCCCTTCGAAACACCAACTTTCTTTCGCTTCGAAGCCATATCACTCACTCACACTCAAAACTCGGAAACAAAAGAACAATACCTGTACAACTTCTTAACTGTGTAAGGAACAGAGCTACGCTGACCATTGTAACGGCAGCTAGAAGCGTTGGAGCGGCCATCTATATGCTGCCTGCGGTGCCGATCAGCAGCTGTATATACCGCGTCATACCAACTGTGTACTGCAAATTTCCATTTTAAAGAATAAAAGAAAAGGAAATAAGAAATGAATCTGGAAAAACACGAAATCCGGATTAATGAGGGTCAGATAACGAGGTTCTTATTTATACCTCTGACTTGTGTAGAATCGGTAATATGCTCCTGCAGCGGTTTTCCCCGTACGAGCATATTCTTAAAGCGTCCGAAAATGTTCAAATGTGTGTGAAATCTTATGGGACTTAACTGATAAGGTCATCAGTCCCTAAGCTTACACACTACTTAACCTAAATTATCCTAAGGACAAACACACACACCCATGCCCGAGGGGGACTCTAACCTTCGCCGGGACCAGCCGCATAGTCCATGACTGCAGCGCCTGAGACCGCTCGGCTAATCCCGCGCGGCTGAAAGCGTCCACCACGACCAGTTCCACAAATCACAACTTAATTGTACCCTATGACGCTTACGTCATCGGCTTTTTGGCGGTGGTGATACCACGTGTAACCGCTGCATGCTTTGCTCCTTTGTCTCCGGGTCGTACTGTTACACACTGCCCTCAGACAATGCTGCAACGTTTCCGCTGTTGCTTTCTGATGGCGGATTTTTTGAAAGGGTATGAGCAGTCCCTGTATTCAGCGAGCAAGATCTTCAAAACTGATCCACCACTGATTTTTACTTTCTCCACTATGCCGGTCTTTCAGCACCAAGGCCCCCCTTCTCTTGGGACTCCCCGTTCCTCAGAAAAAGTTACTCCGCCGCTTGGTTCTTCGTCATTCAGTGTCTGTGCTATCTAACCACCGTGAGGAGGACCTGCTTAGCCACAATTTGGGAAGTTTTTGGCGGAACGTTTCTTTTACTCGACAGTGGAGTATCTTCCTGGCAGACTGAAACTGTGCCATACCGGGAACTCGTACACTGGTACGGGGAATATTGCCTTCGTTCTGACTACGCTGTGACTAAGCCTGTAAGAGGTATGCGCTATATGCGCTGCCTGAAACAGGCAAGGCTTAGGAGAGTCTCTGACCAGAGAGCAGTATGTAGTTAGTTGTTGCTTGTCGCTAGTCTGCAGTAGTCTTGAGTAGTCTCTGTGAGTCGGTAGTCGGCGCGTGTCTGCGCTTGTCTGCAGTCTGCTCTGGTCGGGACTCTGGAGGATGATTATTATTGTAGAAGGTAAAGAAGCAGCATTGTGCATATCTAGTAATGTATGTTAACTGTCATCCAATTTCTTTTAAAAAAATGCACCAATAATAGTTTTTATAATATAAAGTATTTTTTTTAAAAAAAGCATTCATTTCAATTTAAAGAATATATCTAATGGATAATTATTCCTTTCATAAATCACAAAGCATAGGGCAGCATTGCACGGAGCTGTGCCGAAAATTTTTTAGGTAGGAGCAGATATATTCGCAGTTTTTATTGAGATAAGAATTTTTGCTTTTTTATTCAGAGTACAGGGTCATGGCGCAGCGCTGCTGTCGTCATAAAATTTACCAGGTTACTGAATTTTTTTTATTATTTTGTGGTTTCGGAATTTTTCTGTTTCGAACTTAACATTAAATGAGAAAAGAGTTTTGTGGGTACATTGAATGTGAATGCATTTCTGCACGAAGATAATAAATGGGAGCCAATTTTGTTCAGAGGTTACAATATTTAAAATTCATTTAATTATTATTTCTGTGGGGAGGTTACACTTGGTTCATAGTACATTTTAATAATTTTGTGGGGAGGTTACAAGCCATTTCTACGGCGTCTACATTATTGCTGCACTAATACCCCTGGAGGAATGGACTTCTTTGGTGTCATCAGTATTCTCATTGGTTTGATGCAGCCCGCCATGACTTCCTCTCGTATGCCATCCTCTTCATCTCAGAATAGCAATTGCAACCTTCTTCCCCAATTATTTAAAGCAAGTATTCCAGTCTCTGTCTTCCTCTACAGTTTTTACCCTCAGCTGCGCCCTCTAGTACCATGGAACGAGCGAGGTGGCGCAGTGGTTAGCACACTGGAATCGCATTCGGGAGGACGACGGTTCAATCCCGTCTCCGGCCATCCTGATTTAGGTTTTCCGTGATTTCCCTAAATCAATTCAGGCAAATGCCGGGATGGTTCCTTTAAAAGGGCACGGCCGATTTCCTTCCCCATCCTTCCCTAACCCGAGCTTGCGCTCCGTCTCTAATGACCTCGTTGTCGACGGGACGTTAAACACTAATCTCCTCCTCCTCCTCCTCTAGTACCATGGAAGCTTTTCCCCTCATGTTTTAGCAGGTGCTATCATCCACTCACTTCTTCTTGTCAGTGTTTTCCATGTGTTCCTGTCCTCGCCTATTCTGTGGAAAACCTTCTCATTCCTTATCTAATCAGTCCGCATAATTTCCAACATTCGTCTGTAGCACTACATGTGAAATGCTTCGATACCCTCCTGCTCCCGTTTTCCCATAGTCCATGTTTCACTACCATACGATGTTGTGCCCCAAATAATATTCTCAGAAACTTCTGCGTCAGATGAAGGCCTATGGTTAATACTAGTAGACTTCTCTTCTCCAGGAATTCCCTTTGTCAGTGTTAGCCAGCTTTTTATGTTCTTCTTGCTCCGTCCATCGTGGGTTAATTTACTGCTTAGGTAACAGAATTCCTAGACCTCGCCTACATCGTGATCCCCAATTCTCATGTTAAGTTTTTCGCTGTTCTAATTTCTGCCACTTCTCATAATTTCGGCTTTCTTCGATTTACTCTCAATCCATATACTTTACTCATTAGACTGTAAATTCCACGCAGCAGATCCTGAAATTCTTCTTCTCTTTCACCGAGGATAGGAATGATAGCAACAAATCTTGTCACTGATATCCTTTCACCTAGAGTTTTAATCCCATTCTTGTGTCCTTTTATTTCCGTCATTGCTTCTTCAACGTACCTGTGTAGACTGAACAGTAGGCACGAAAGACTACATTCCTGTCTTACACCCTTTTTAATCCGAAAGCTTCGTGCTTGGTCTTCCACTCTTATTATTCCCACTTGTTTCTTGAACGTGTTGTATATTACTCGTCTCTCCCTATAAGCCGGCCGCGGTGGTCTCGCGGTTCTAGGCGCTCAGTCCGGAACCGCGCGACTGCTACTGTCTCAGGTTCGAATCCTGCCTCGGGCATGGATGTGTGTGATGTCCTTAGGTTAGTTAGGTTTAAGTAGTTCTAAGTTCTGGGGGACTGATGACCACAGATGTTAAGTCCCATAGTTCTCAGAGCCATTTGAACCATTTTTGAATCTCCCTATAATTTACCCCAATTTTTCTCAGAATTACAAACATCTTGCATCATTTTAAATTGTAGAACGCTATTTGCAGGTCGACATATCCAATGAACGTGTCACGACTTTTCTCCATTCTTCTTTCCATTATCAACCGAAACATCAGAAGTGCCTCTCCAATGCCGTTACCTTTCCTAAAGCCAAACTGATGGTCACTTAACACATCCTCAGTTTGCTGAAACGCTGGCCTTTCAGCACCAAGGCCTTCCCGTCTCTTGGGACTCCCGCTTCCTCAGAGACAGTTACTCCGCCGCTCCTTTCTTCGAAATCCAGTGTTCTCGCACTTGTCGACTCTTGCTGTATTAGGAATTGTGTCGATGAAGCTTTTCCGAAGGTCTGAGGGTTTTCGCCAACGGGAATAGCCGTTTCGTTGCCACTTTCCCCAGTGATTTTGGAAATCCCAATCGAATATTATTTATCCCTTCTTCCTTTTTTTGTATTAAGTCGTCCAAAGCTCTTTTAAATTCTGATTCAAATACTAAATTCTCCATCTCTTCCCTGTCAACTCCTGTTTCTACTTCCGTCGCGCCATCAGACAAATCCTTCCCTCATAAACGCCATCTACTCACTCTCTCCTCTGAATTTAATAATGGAACTCTCATTACATTCTTAATGTTACCGTCCTTGCTCTTAATTTCACCAAAGACTGTTTTGAATTTTCTGTATGCTGAGTCAGTGTTTCCAACAATGTTTTCTTTTTCGATTTCTTCAAAAACAGATATTGCAGAATAATAGTTTACCCACGGCCCTGGCGTTCTTATGTGAAGTTTGGAGAATAGGAAAGCGATGTTGGGAACAGTGAAGCTGTGTATGAAGCTCCTTAGTCATGTGTGGATAGCTGAATCGTAAGAGCATTGCCCTCGAAATACAAAGTTCTGGGTTCGTGTACCAGACTGGCACACAGTTTTAATGTTGGAAAGTTTCTGTAAACATTGTTACGCTTGTATCCGAGTTTTAACTGTTAGTGTGCTGTGCTTTCGAGCCTGACTTGGGGAACCAGTCCCGTTTTAACCCAGACGACAGCGTAAAAACCACACTCAGACCGCCTGGTGCGTCAGTCGTCAACCCGTCGGTCGCTTGAATTCTATCTGTGACTGGCGGACCACCCTCCTCAGCATGTCAGAGTGTCGCACGCAAGGCCAAGCGACCGGGTCATCCATCGCCCGAATGTAGTTGACGAAACCGCAGCGATTTAAAAAGGTGAGAGATACAAGGAATTTTGTAATTTAAAGTGTCACATAATCTCGCGGAAGTAAAATTAAAAAATACAGATAGGTAAATTACTAATAACGTCGGCAACATAAGAAACTATTTTTTAAGCGAACAGAAATGTTGTTCTCTTTCACGTTCCTGTTTCTTTTATAGCGGCTCGCTGTTTCGTCGCCTGTTACTTAAACGTGAAAAGCGTCTTTATCTGTGCTGTTGATCTGGCCTCTCGGCTTTCTGCTCCATTAGCTCAAGAACCGGTAGCGGGTTTCTAGGCACCCCGTCTAATCAACCGTGGCCTAACGTAATGAGCCTTTAAGCAATATCGTGACCGAGGAGAATTGAAAACTGGTCCTCATTCTTGCCGAATCCCTAAGCCTGTCGAGAAGCATTAATATTAATTGCGTATTATATTCTGCCTGTGATACTTTTGGGAAAAACTGCTAAAATTAGAGTTCGTTAGTAGCTTATAAAGAGACTGAAATTCCGTTTTGCTCGTTGGCTGGACAGTTAACTTCCAGTTCTACTTTTATCAAAGGTCACTTATAATCATAAGAGTAAGCAAGGCGGCACTTGTATGTAGCAGCACCGGAGCGTTACATGTCAGGCCGTATGTCGCAAGAAACACAAGCAAATAAAAGTCATAATTCTAAGTAAAATCCGAAGATAAAAGGGAATTTCTAAAATGTAGCGTCAGCCATGACTGTCGTATAGTAGACGGGAGACATGTCTTTGAATCAGCTCTGCACCAAGCAGAAATACGCCATTTTAGTGTCGGTATACGACTTTCGGATGACACGGTCAAGTATTTTCACTTGCTTGTTAGTGTGATGAGAGATTCCCGCAAAACGAGAGCTTTCAACCAAGCTTCTACGTTAACATCACGTTTTATTATCTTCTTCTTTTGGTGGGAGGGACAAGCTCATTAATATAAGAGACACGTTCAATATGTAATGCAAAACATTTTTTTTCTGAAGCAGTTTGGTTTTATTCAGGATTCCAATGCACCTTTTATTCTCCACTCTTTGGCTACAAACCCCTATTTTTCAACATAAAAATGTCGTGTGACGAGGGCCTCCCGTCGGGTAGACCGTTCGCCTGGTGCAAGTCTTTCGATTTGACGTCACTTCGGCGACTTGCGCGTCGATGGGGATGACATAATGATAATTAGGACAACACAGCACCCAGTCGCTGAGCGGAGAAAATCTCCGACCCGGCCGGGAATCCAACCCGGGCCCTTAGGATTGGCATTCCGTCACGCTGACCACTCAGATACCGAGGGCGGACATTTTTCAACATCATCTCCGTTCAATGCGACGCCCTTACTCCATCTTACAGGGAGGGCCTGTATGCTCACTTGGTGCCACTCTACTGGTCAACGTGGCAGCCAAGTGCTACTGCATGAATAACCTCTCCATCATTCATGTAGTGCTTCCCGCAGAGTGCATCTTTCATTGGGCCAAGCAGATCCAAGTCGGAAGGTGATACAACCAGGTTGCAGAGTGGACGAGGAAGAACAGTCAATGAAGCTTTGTGAGCTCCTCGCGTGAGTAGACTTCTCTAAGACATTGTGTTGTCATGGAGAATAAGTTCGTTGGCATTTTCATGGCGACGAATACGCCGAAACCATTTCTTCAATTTCCTGAGGGTAGCACAACACAGTTCAGAGTTGATCGTTGGGTCAAGGTGGAGGACATCAAACAGAATAACGCATTCAGTGTCCCAGAAGACCGTCGCCATGACTTTACCGGTGGAGGGTGCGGTTTTCAACTTTTTCTTCGGAGGAGTTGTGGTGGGACGTCACTCCATGAATTAACGTTTTGTTTCCAGCTCGAAGTGATGAACCCATATTTCATCGACTGTGACAATGTCCGACAAAAAACTATCTCGATTAGCCTCGCAGCACGCAAGCAATTCCGCACAGATTGTGCCACGTTGCTTTGTATGGTCTTCTGTTAGGCGGCGAGAAATTCCGGGAGTGCACATCTTTGAGTGCCCCAACTGGTGAGCGAGTGCGTCAGCACAACCAACAGAGACGTCTGGCTGAGCAGCGACCTATTTGATTGTGATCTGTCGATCACCTCGAATGAGAGTGTCTGACGTTGGCTGCGCGTTCCATCTTTGCAGGAGTGACAGATGTGCGCGGCAAGCCGGCACGTGGGAGATCGACCAAGTTTGCGCGACCTTTTTGCGGTTATGACAGATGCCTCGTCCAACGACTCACCGTGCTTTTGTTCTCTGCCAATTCTCTGCTCGCACCTCCGTTACAGACGTTATGTATAGTGCCGCCACCTATCGGAACTTCATGAAACCTTAGGAACTGAAGTGACAATTTTCCTTGATGTTCCACACCAAATTTAGCACTTTGTCAACCAAAATTGGCCGAGAAAACAAACATGTTGCACTACTTATTGAGCTCCTCTCGTATTTTAATGATTCATAACTGAGACATAATGCCGTTCAGTGTTATGTATTTTATAGCTGGCCGAGGTGAATAACGTCTTATTTATGTCTACTAAAGCCGTGGAGAGTAAAACCAGCTAGTGTGTAACGACCCATTACCGCATACGACATCACACTCGTCCTGCGCTCCAAATGCAACACCGCCCCAGGTCATGATGGCGTCACCTACCGCCACCTCAAGGAATCCCCCTCACCCTTCCTAACTGTCCTTGCTACCCTATACAGCCGGCCGAAGTGGCCGTGCGGTTAAAGGCGCTGCAGTCTGGAACCGTAAGACCGCTACGGTCGCAGGTTCGAATCCTGTCTCGGGCATGGATGTTTGTGATGTTCTTAGGTTAGTTAGGTTTAACTAGTTCTAAGTTCTAGGGGACTAATGACCTCAGCAGTTGAGTCCCATAGTGTTCAGAGCCATTTGCCATTACCCTGTACAATGTCTTCCTCTCCACCCCGACCTGTGGAAGACTTCCCGTGTCCTGCTGTTCCCTAAACCTAACAACCCCTATCCCCCCCCGATACCTCTTCTTAACTTCTCATCTGCCTCACCTCCATGTTCAGTAAGGTCTTCGAAACTATCGTCTCCTGCCGTATACACCGCCACCTTAACCAGCACCACCTCCTTCCTCTTACCCAGTGAGGCTTCCGACCTTCCTTCTCAGCCGACGACCAGCTCCTTAACCTTACCAGTCTTCTTTCCCTCCAACTTAACTCCCGTCGCTCCGATATCTTTGTTTCCCTTGACCTCCAGAACACCTACGACCGTGTCTGGCATCCCGGGCTCGTCTTCAAACTCCAGACCTATGCTCTCCCTATCAGTTTAGTCCATCTCATTGCTTCCTTCCTCTCCCGTCATCCCTCCTATGTCACTATCCACAATTCCAATTCTCGTATCTTCTATCCCTCCGCTGGCGTGCCCCAAGGCTGTGTCCTTTCCCCTCTCCTCTATTTCCTGTACACTGCTGATATGCCCAAACCTCCCCAACCTGTTCATCTCCTCCAGTGTGCTGATGATACCGCCTTCCTAGCCCTTTATCCTACCCTTCAACGGTCCCAACGTGCAAACAGTGATTCCTCCGCATAAACCCCTCCAAGACCCAGGCGATCATCATAGGCCGCACCACCCGCCCCTTCCAACTCTATGATTTGTACCTCACCATGTATGGCGGTCCTATCCACCTCACTCCTATCCTCAAATACCTTGGGCTCACACTCGACCGCCACCTCACCTGGACCTACCATCTCCTTACAATCCAACACAAAGTCCACAACAGACTCTGCCCCCTGAAACTCCTGTATGGCCAGACACGGGGACTGGATCCTTCCACCAGCCTTCACACCTAAAAAACCTTGATCCGCCCCATACTTTGTTCTGCCAGCATTGCTTGGATTTCCGCCCCTCCCAGGTTCTATAAAGCCCTCCAAATCCTCAAATGCCCTGCACTCCACCTTGCCTTCTGCAGCCGCCTTCTGTCCCCCATGCGCATCCTCTAAGACCTCACCCCCTTTCACTGCCCTCTCCTTTTCCTTGAACACATCTGCACCCTGTATATTGTCTGCCGCCTCCTGCCTTGTCGTAACTCTTCATCTCGCGCCCCACCTGTCTCCTGCCTCTTGGTCCACTCCCTGACGCCCCTATTCTTTGCATCCCGCCCCCTCCCCTGCTCACCTTGCTCTTCCCTCCTTTTCCATCCTCTCAGGCCAGGCAGGACACGGGAAGTCTTCCACAAATCGGGGTAAAAGCCAGAGGAGAGGAGGACATTGTACAGGGCAGCAAGGACAGCGAGGAAGGAAGGGGGGGAACCCTTGAGGTGGCGGTAGGTGACGCCATCATGACCAGGACCTCGGCAGGTCCCTGCTGGCAGTTTTATTCTTCGTCGTGTGTGCTTCATCTCTTAAAGTGATTTTAAAGTGTCTTATTCTGGAGTGTTTTTAATACTGTGGCTAACTTTTAACCTGTGCGTGTGACTTCAGTGCCCTTTTGTGCTCTACCAATCGCCAACTGTGTGTGTGTTTTTAACCTTATGTCGACTTTTTTAATTGTCCTCCCATGAACGTTTGCATGTCAGTGTATTTTTACGTCCATTATCTTCCCTTACTCTGTTTTTATGTCCCCCTTTTTATCGCCTTTATATGTATAAATTTCTTCTTTTATTAGCTGTCATGTCACTCAGCTGAAGAGCAGCGGGTTGTGCCGCTGACATGAAATCACAATAACGAAGAGAAAAAAGTTTGTAACGACGCTGTTTGGTTGTCTGAATGTAGTTATATCATAATGAGAGCACCATAAAAGCAGTAGTTAATTGAGTTTTGTAAGAAGTGTTACCTCTCCGGCTTTCAGTTGCTGTTGTCAAGGAAAAAACGGAAGTAATTTAGTCGAAATCTTGTCCTTAGCTAGAAACAAATTTATTCTCAACCATCTGTTGCTCGAAGACTCCAATTTCAGAATATGCACGCTTATTTTGACCCTCTTCCAACGGACGAAATTTCTGGGAAATCGGGTTATGGCACTTGCCGTGTTCTGCCGCTAATTTGACCTGCGCTGGGGAATGTTGACTGATGACCAACGCTGACAGCGAGCCAGCTCTTTCCATGGGAGCGTCTTTGGCTGTGGAACAAGTGAGTCCTCTTACTACGTAGCTTGAGGAGGTGCCACGGCCAATGGGACAGTTTTACAACAAGGAGGTGGCAGGCGTACTGTTATGCTGTAGCGGGCGGGCCCCATTGGACGCTGAGTGTGGCTTACTGCTGTGCAGGGACGGAGAGCAGCACGGAGCCGGACTTCGTGGGCGCGCCGTACGAGTTCTGGGTGGGCAGCACGGTGCCCGTGGGCACCAGCGTGGGGCAGCTGCGCACCAATGCCGCCGTCGACGCCCGCTCCGCAGTCTTCGACCTGCTGCACAGCTTCCACCAGGGCGGTGAGTTCTCTAGGCCGGTCCACGGCTACTTTACCCTCTGTTTAACAGTTCTAACTCTCTTAACTTAGCGGCAATCCCGTCGTTTTACTCGATGTCGCTGCCCGACATGAACAGGTGTGGTTTCTGAGACGTGTTTGATTTGCCGATTACAAAAATTTGTGAATCGAGTCCATTATTTTCAAATTTTCCTTTCCCGTCACGGATGTGACTAAATAATATGAAGGACAAGGTTCGATTCCAGCCGCTGGAATTAGCAGAATTTGAGTAGAAACTGAAGCATAAGCAGTGCCGTAAAGTACCTAATCACCAGATTCTGTGCCATCGTCGCAGTTTAATTTAGGAACTTCATAGGGTCTCTTGCACCAGCGTTTTACTATTGATAGCGACTCCTCCATCGGATAGGGGTGAAAACAGAGGTACCTGTTTTATGCTGTTTGAGACCTCAGGTAGGGAAACTACCAGGCAGTAATGTGACCTTTCGTCACTTCATACGGCAGTGAAGTGATGTGTTTTTGCCAGTGGTCTGTATGCAATCAGCGCAAGGTGGATCAACGTGGTGACTAGACAGAATTGCAGGAACAAGCTGTGAATAAAATTATCCGCTTCGTCGGTGTGTAAACTAGGAGTTTCGAACGTGTCTCGAAGGAATGGTGTAGCAGTCGCTGATACGTCAAATGACGTAATAACAGTGTGAAACATTCCCTCAGAAAATTTTTATAAATGACATTGCTGGAAAACCTCTTCGCTATTTGATTTTCAAACAGCTGAGCAATACTGAACGTACTCAGACATTTCTCTCTTTACTTATTCTGATCATCACTAAACTGAAACACAATATTTTTAGGGCAACGCAATCTGACTTTCAATAATCCCTACAAAAGAATCCATCATGTTCAACTGCGCAACGCTACGCGCTGTTCACATCCAACTGCCTAACACTACAATAGCAAATATTCCAACAATGCAAACCAGCCACAGACTGCACACAGCACAGTCAGTGATTTTCATACAGAGTGCTACGTGTCGTTACCAACATGAAAACCTAAACAGCCTACTTACAACTGGCAACACTGGATTATACACTCAACCAGTTGGAAATAGCTGTTCGGTACACTGACCTAGTTTTCGACACCTACGAAGGGTGTTTTCATCAGAATGAAATTTTGAGAAAACGTGAAATTACATTGCGAGAAAACAATGGTCAGAATTTACAGCAGATATTCTCAAGTCAAAAATAAAATAAAACACGTTCCAGCCTTTGCTACGTGTGCCTATCTAGGAAGAACATCTAACTTATGTAGACACCCTTGTAGATGTCTAAACCTAGATCAATGTACCGAACAGTTATTTGCAACCTATTGGTTGTATAATCGTATGTTGGAACTAGTATACAGTTGCTGAAAAACAATTATGTTTAAAATTATAGTAACAGTGTTGTAATAAAATCGAAACCAATGGTGACAAGAGGCGAATGTATCTCTTGTCTATGACAACCGGTTCATTCCGTCAGGGTAACTTTTTACCAGTCACAGTATCTTTGTACCACTTGTTTCAAATGGCTGCTGTTGCACTTACTAGGATTCTTTTGTACTAGAAGTAACAGTTTTATTACTTGTGTGATTCGTAGTTAGTATTTCAGTTGTTTTTCCAACTTTCCTACGAGCTCTTGGACTTGTGATTATCTATTAATTGCGTTATTAGAATTATATATGAATACCTTCAGCTGCTGACGGGCGTTGATGTATATCAACGGGGACAAGAGAAAATGTGAGCCCGCCCGGGACTCGAACTGGGGATCTCCTGCTTACATGCCAGACGCTCTATCCAGCTGAGCCACCGAGGGCACAGAGGATAGTGCGACTGCAGGGACTATCTCGCGCACGTCTCCCGCGAGACCCACATTCTCATACGTCCACACACTACATTCGTAGTGTCCCTACCCAACACACTCATTATTCGTGGAAGACATTCTTACCAAGTCTCGTAAGAGTTCGGGTAAATATGTGTGCATCCGCACAGAAGAGGAAAGTCATGGCAGATATTTCCAGAACTATATACTTATATGGATATGGTGTCTGTTCTTTCCACAACCTTTCGGACATCTCCGAAAGAACAGACACCATATCCATATAAGTATATTGATTGCTTTGGTTGTGAAGAAATCTCCTGGCGACAGTGATTTGAGTTGAACAGTGCCAGGTCGATACAAATATTTTAGTATTTGAAAGTAAACCTGCTGTAGGGAATTAACACTTTTTGTTTTTATGTCTTATTAACACCTGATTGCCTCCTGGCACTATCTGAATATACCCAGAGCATTAGATACCGGAAAAATTCTCTTTTTTTTAAAGACTGGTCTTAAGTTGCGCTGATTGACAATGTAACTTTGCACCAACATTAAAACTGAAATTTTACTCTCATAGGGCATAGCTAGAACACGTTTTCAAGCACTCAGTAAGTAAAAATGGAAAATGTGGCGATGTCTGTCGCACTGTGTAATTTGCTTAGTGTCCAGTATTTTCAGGAAATGATAAGAAGGGCTACAAAGTTAGCCCGACTGACTGTTTTAAAACAGACGGTAAATTCTACTTTCAGTTCAAAAATGGTTCAAATGGCTCTGAGCACTATGGGACTTAACTTCTGAGGTCATCATTCCCCTAGAACTTAGAACTACATAAACCTAACTAACCTAAGGACATCACACACATCCATGCCCGAGGCAGAATTCGAGCCTGCGACCGTAGCGGTCACGCGGTTCCAGACTGTAGCGCCTAGAACCGCTCGGCCACTCCGGCCGGCTTTGCTGTCAGTCATTGCAGGTACATGTCAGCCAGTTTACTGGGGAACACTGCGAAGAAAATTGGATGCTGTGAAAATTGTAGTGTGGAAGCTCGCGAAAGACGTTGCTCAAAGTCGAACATAAAACTGTATGTTGCACATGATATTTGGTAAATAAGAATATGTGGCAGCCAAGATCACGTGTTGTAAAATAAATATCTTACAACACGCTGTCATGGCTGCCATATATTCTTATTTACCAAAGCTGTATGTGTTCAGTGGGCCAAACAACATAGAATCTGCACAGTAAATGACTGGTGTCGCTAGTGTGGTCCGACAAGTCTGTATTTCATCTCTTTCTTAATGATGCAGGACGGCGAATGCACGGATGGCCCAGTGAGTCGTTTACCTGAAGTTTGTAGAGAGTATAATTTTTATCACATGTGGTTGTATAATATTTTGGACTGTTTTTCGTACCATGAACTGGACCCCATTAACTGATGTTACTGTGAACATGAAGAGCTGCGCTGGATTAACCGAGCAGTCTGATGCGCTGCAGTCATGGACTGTGCGGCTGGTCCCGGCGGAGGTTCGAGTCCTCCCTGGGGCATGGGTGTGTGTGTCTGTCCTTAGGATAATTTAGGTTAAGTAGTGTGTAAGCGTAGGGACAGATGACCTTAGCAGTTGAGTCCCCGTAACATTTCACACACATTTGAACATTTTGAACATGAAGAAGGAGGTTTATTCGAACATTCTCGTTGACGAAGTGTTGCTCGTTCTTCTACTTGTTCACGATGAATACGCTTTAGAGACAGTGGTCTTCCAGTACGACAAAAGCCGTGTTTGTCAGGCTGCACGCATATGTTTCTGGTTTGGCGAACCCACAGGCACCCTACCGCAATTCGACTGGTCCCTTAAACTACCAATATCTTAATCTGGGACAATTTGGGAGTAACGTGACCATCAAGGTCCTCGCAGTTTGGTAGCTCTGCAAATGCAAATGTCGTGTGACGAGGGCCTCCCGTCGGGTAGACCGTTCGCCTGGTGCAAGTCTTTCGATTTGACGTCACTTCGGCGACTTGCGCGTCGATGGGGATGAAATGATGATGATTAGGACAACACAACACACAGTCGCTGAGCGGAGAAAATCTCCGACCCAGCCGGGAATCGAACCCGGCCCCTTAGGATTGACATTCTGTCACGCTCGCCACTCAGCCACCGGGGGCAGACGGTAGCTCTGCGAGGTCTAATAATAAATAAATGGCTTTAACTGGATGTGGCTCACTTCAAGAAACTTGGGGACTCCTCTCCTGGCAGAGTTCATGGCATTATGAAGGCTGGTGTGACATGGTATTAGCATAGCGTCTCCTACAGATGACTTATGTTTTGTGTGTTTATGTATATCAGCTTAATTTTTGTGTGGAGCAGTAATATGCCAGTGACCCTGTGGTGAAGTATCAGGGCTTGCCTTGGCTGCCGCAGTGCCCTTCGCGGTGGAGGAGCGGTCGGGCGTGATCAGCGTGGTGGACGAGATCGGCAAGTACGCGCCCACGCTGTACGACTTCGAGGCGGTGGTGGCGGCCGACCCGGACGTGGCGCTCGTCACCAACGTCACCATACACGTCGTCAAGCTGGACGGGGCGCAGCCGCAGGACATCAAGTGAGTGACAGCGTTCGCCCGGCACCTATTTCCTCACGTGTCAAGCTAAGGAGTCGAAGGTTGCACAGGTCACACAACAGACACAAGAAAGGATTTGTAATTAATCGCCGCAAGGAGTGGCTGAGTGGTCTGGGACGCCATGTCACGGACAGCGTGGCCCCTCCCGCCGGAGGTTCGAGTCCTCCCTCGGGCATGGGTGTCGGTGTTGTTCTTAGCATAAGTTAGTTTAAATTACTTTAAGTGGTGTGTAAGACTAGGGACCGATGACCTCAGTAGTTTGGTCCCTTAGAAATTCACACACATTTGAACATTTGTAATTAATCAGTTGAATTACAGATCCATGTCACTAACATCAATTTTTCATAGAGTTTTAGGACATTACGAATCAGCTCGAAGAAAACGGTGTTGTGACACATAGTACCGATGCAGAAAATATCGTTCTTGTAAAACAGAACTGGCTCTTTATTCACATGAAGCAAAGACTGTATCGACAGCGGATCTCCAATTGAGTCCATATTTCTATATTTCCCGAGTGCTTTTGATACCGTCACTCACGCGCAGGTTTTAAATAAAATTGCGTGTCTACGCAGTATCGACGCAGCTGTACGACTGCGATTTGCCGTCATCAGTGTCACAGTTCGTCGTAATTGACGAATAGTTGCGAGGTGTTATAGTCCTTCTGTTGTTCCTGATCTACATAATTTCCTGATCTGTATAAACTATTTAGGAAACCATCTGATCAGCACTCTAAGACTGCAGATGAAGCTGTCATTTACCGTCTAGTAAAATCATCTGATTATCAAAAAGATCTGCAAAAAGATTTGGACAGAATATCCGAATGGTGCGAAATGTAGCAATTGCACAATCAAACGACAAATAGCGCAAATTTAAAGGGTGTTAATTCGATGAAGCAACAAGGAACTTCAATTACGAATAACTGAAATTTGAACGATCACGCATAAAATGTTGTGGGGGATCGAACTAAAGACTGCATTTCATTGGCAGAACACTTAGAAGATGCAACAAATGGAGTATAGAGATTGCTCCCACTGTGATTTACCGTCCTCCGTCTTCTTTCTTTTAGAATTGCTGGACGGTATGGGATTCTTGCCAGACAGAAATGACGGATGATGTCAAAAAATTTGGAAGAGGAGCAGCTCATTTGCTACTGTTTCGAAATAGGGGACAGGGTGTCGCTAATATCATACGCGGGTTGGTGTGGCCATCATTAAAACAAAGGTGTTTTGCGTTGAGACAAGATCTTTTCACGAAGCTACAATCACCGACTTCCTTCTCGGAATGTGAAAATATTTTGCTATCGCCCACCTATATAGAGAGAAATGATCACTGGAGTAAAATAATAGAAGTAGGATCTCGCACGGAAAGAAAAAACTGTCCCCTTTTCAAGCGCGTTCGGGAGTGGAACAGTAGCCTGATATTGGTTGGATGAACCCTCTGCCATGCACTTAAAGCTCGAACTGCAGAGCAGTTATGTAGATGTAGATCCGCTTGCGGGGTACTTGCGTATGTGCGGTTACGAGCCACCAGAAAATTCAGAATTAAATATTCTGCAAGTTAGTAGGAATGTACCGGGTGATCAAAAAGTCAGTATAAATTTGAAAACTGAATAAATCACGGAATAATGTAGATAGAGAGGTACAAATTAACACACATGCTTGGAATGACATGGGGTTTTATTAGAACAAAAAAATTACAAACGTTCAAAAAATGTCCGACAGATGGCGCTTCATCTGATCAGAATAGCAATAATTAGCATAACAAAGTAAGACAAAGCAAAGATGATGTTCTTTACAGGAAATGCTCAATATGTCCACCCTCATTCCTCAACAATAGCTGTAGTCGAGGAATAATGTTGCGAACAGCACTGTAAAGCATGTCCGGAGTTATGGTGAGGCATTGGCGTCGGATGTTGTCTTTCAGCATCCCTAGAGATGTCGGTCGATCACGATATACTTGCGACTTCAGGTAACCCCAAAGCCAATAATCGCACGGACTCAGGTTTGGGGACCTGGGAGGCCAAGCATGACGAAAGTGGCGGATGAGCACACGATCATCACCAAAGGACCACCGTCATAGATCTTTCACGCGTCTAGCAATATGGGGTGTTTTTTTGGTTCTAATAAAACCCCATGTCATTCCAAGCATGTGTGTCAATTTTTACCTCTGTATCTACAATATTCCGTGGTTTATTAAGTTTTCAAATTTATACAGACTTTTTGATCACCCGGTATTTGAAGTGTTCCGGACAGTTTTAGCCAATGATTTAGCCACCAACGTCGTCCGACATGGCTTCCATCAAATATTGCTGGGACAGAATCGAGAGGTCAGTTTGCGCACAAAATCCTGCACCGGCAGCACTTTCGCAGTTATGGACGGCTATAGAGACAGCACGGTCCAGTGGTTCTGAAGGGGACAGCCACCGACTTATTGAGTGCATGCCACGTAAAGTTGCTGCGCTATGCCGGGAGAAAGGAGGTCCGAGGCTGTATCCCATGACTTTTGTCACCTCAGTGCAAAGTGAATTATGAGTAAAGTAGTGATAACTTTTGTTTCTGCGTTGTTCTGTAGGCGGGAAGTGGAGCTGCACGTACTGGAGAACCAGCCGGCGTCCGTGGTGGGGCGGCTGCCGCCCCCGGCGCAGGAGGCAGTATTGGGGGCGGAGGTGCGCTACACGCTGGCCAACGGGCACGAGGAGGCGGCGCGAAGCCTGGCCGTGGGGGCCGACGGCTCGCTGCTGGCGCAGAGGCCGCTAGACCGCGAACGACAGGACGTTTTCCACCTGACCGCGCTCGCCGAGACCTCCAGGGGCATCGCCGCCGTCTACCAGGTACCCACACTGCCACAATCACGTGGACCGACGTCCCGTGCGCCGAGACAGTTGCACTACAAATAGTAACAAAAGGACTGGTCTAATAAAAAACGCCAGCCGCTGTGGCCGAGCGGCTCTAGGCTCTTCAGTCTGGAACCGCGCTGCTGCTACGGCCGCAGGTTCGAACCCTGCCTCGGCCATGGATGTGTGTGATGTCCTTAGGTTAGTTAGGTTTAAGTAGTTCTAAGTCTAGGGGACTGATGACCTCAGATGTTAAGTGCCATAGTGCTTAGATCCATTTCAACCATTAATATTAATAATAATAAAACATATTTTCGTAGTCTAAATAAGAAAACTGTCAAATACGGATGTTTCCTACACTAACAATAAAACTGTGAAACCGTCGTGTCTTTCTGTTTGTCTGAACACGCTAATCTCTAAAATTACTGGATGAATTTTTAATGGGTTTTCAAAAGTAATTTTAATGTAGCTTGGGGCAACATAACGCCTACATTTAATCAAAATCGGATCCCAGAAAAGAAGATGTCGCAATTTAAAGTTTTAACTAAAACTATCGTGTCTGTATCTATCTCTGTTCGAACACACTAATCTCCAAGATTGCTAGACGGTGTTAACACAGGTAGCTTGAGCGTAGCTTGGGTGAACGTACGGTCTTTATTTCATCAAAATCCGATCACTGAGAAAAAAAGATACATTGATTTAAAATTCTACCTAAAACAGTCGCCGATGTCTGTTTGAAATCCTTGGAAAAGCTGTTTACTCTTTCACGTTAGAGCTGTATCATATATGTTTAAATGCTTTTATTGATTACTATTGCTGCGTAATACGATTAAAAGTAATGAATACAATGCTTATACTATCCTTAATGTGTTCAATCCATACCTCATACTAATATTATTAAATCGCGAAAGTAGCTCTATCTGTCACGTTTACACGACTAAACTGCTGAACCGGTCTCGATTAAATTTCGTAAGGACATAGCTTGAACACAGGCTACCTTAGAACATAAGCACCTAAGAGTAGCCGGCCGGAGTGGCCGTGCGGTTCTAGGTGCTACAGTCTGGAGCTGAGCGACCGCTACGGTCGCAGGTTCGAATCCTGCCTCGGGCATGGATGTGTGTGATGTCCTTAGGTTAGTTAGGTTTAATTAGTTCTAAGTTCTAGGCGTCTGATGACCTCAGGAGTTAAGTCGCATAGTGCTCAGAGCCATTTGAACCATTTGAACCTAAGAGTATGAAGTAGGGATGGAACATCTGTTTTTGACAACAGAGAAGATAAGTTATGTTATAAAATTACTAAATTGTATGCATAGTGTCCATACCATACTTCAACAGAATAAATCATAGTTGTGCAATCCTGCCCATTCTCCTCTGAAAGCACCGCTCGGTAGTGACACTGTAGATGTGCACTGGGACTGTGGATCTCTGGTGGGCGTGGTGGATGGGGGGAGGGGTGCACGTCACTAGCTATGCTTACTGGAGTAGGCAGACATGTGCAGGCAGCTGACGTTATTGCCCATATAACAGTTTTCTTATTCACTATCACTCATAACACTGCGAATTTTTATTTCAGTATTTATATAATATTATATTTACTGACTTCTGAAATGAATTTTGGCGACAGAACCTAATCTGTAGCATAGCCCGAGGTCTAGGCTGGGCTGGACTGTTGTAATTTACTGAAAAGTCGATCAAGCCAATGAATGTATCTTTCACAGCACTGATTAAGTACCAGAACACCAGTAATTTTGACAGAGACGTTTACGATAGGACGTCCGCAGCTCGTGGTCTCGCAGTCGCGTTCTTCTTTCCCAAGCACGGGGTCCCGGGTTCGATACCCGGCGGGGTTAGAGATTTTCACCTGCCTCGAGATGACTGAGTGTTTGTGTTGTCCTCTTCATTTCATCATCATTCATGAAAGTGGCGAGATTGGACTGAGCAAAGGTTGGGACATTGTACGGGCGCTGATAACCGCGTAGTTGAGCGCCCCGCAAACCAAACATCATCATCATCATCATCATCATCATCGTATACGGGATGTCACGTATGCTGTGCACTTATCGACTGGTAGCAAAAATGGTTCAAATGCCTCTAAGCACTATAGGACTCAACATCTGAGGTCATCAGTCCCGTAGACTTAGAACTACTTAAACCTAGCTAACCAAAGGACGTCACACACATCCATGCCCAAGACAGGACTCGAACCTGCGACCGTAGCAGCAGCGCTGTTCCGGACTGAAGCGCCTATAACCGCTCGGCCACAGCGGCCGGCTATGTTGTGGACTTTCGCGTATGAATGCGACCTCATGCTAGGGGCATAGTTTAGACTCTTTCAGTGGCGAAACTCTATTCTAAACTTATTTTGGACTTTCTGATGAAGAGATTACGCGATCGAGAGTGCTATAATCTGAAATAACTCTTCGCTTGCAACTGCAGGACCTATATAAAAATGTCATTCATAGGCGGAAACGTAATAAAAAAAAATGAACAGTCACAACCGCAAGAACCTTCTTTTTTTTCTTGCGGTTGTACATTTTCATTGTAAGTAATAAAAAACAGCTGTGCTCTAAGAGAAATGTTCTAAAAATTACGGAAATGTAATTGTTTTCGATCTTGTACTATTGCTACGTCCTTTGCTGATACGATACGAGGATCTTCTGCTATCACACTGCACTGTGCGATCATGGACTGGAATATCGCTCTTCAAAGCCTGAGATACGGCCGCTGCCGTAATCTACACCCATACCCCATCACGACGATTTATTAAACCGCCTGTGACATCTCTGTGCGGCAGCCCGCAGCACTTCCCTACCTTGCTGTTCCAACAGCGGAAAGCATACATCTCCTGTCTGAGACGTAGCGGCGAAACTTGTAAACTCCGTTTATGCGTCAGCAGCCTCAATTTCTGGGCATGTGATTAAATAAAACTAATCGTTGAATATCACAAGCTGTGATAATAAGATCTTGCAGCAAATCGTGTGTACACCTACACCTTGAAGCATAGAAGACCGATATCCCGCACTGATATATTGTTTAAACTACCGCAAAGAGTGCAGTTTTAGCGGAATGCAGTCAGATACTGTGTAAACATCAACCGCCGAGACAGTTGAGTATTGACTTACTCGGCAGTTTATTGTTGTGTCTGCTAACTAGAAACGAATGTGTTCGAGCCACAGTCGCTTCTAGTGAAACGGGGTCAACATCCCAGTCCGACATCCAGAACTGAGCTTGTGCTCCTAACATTGCAAAGAGAGTGAAGCCTAAGAAAGAGAAGAAAAGTAAGCAAAGGAGAGAACATTCAATTTTATAACGAATGGCATATTAGTGCGATTTTGTTTACCGACATATAGATACACGATCTAAAATTAATTTTTTTTCATGAACGCAATGAAAATTGAAATGGTTGCCATTAAAAATTTCCCGTAGCAGTATCGGAATATCTAGGTCAGTAGCCTCTAGATTCACAACTTCGCGCAGTATTGAAGTGTTGTGTCGGCTACTATGGGAGTCGGCGCCGACACAAAGAAGGACGAAGAGAAGTTTGCGATGGCCGGTGGCAGGAATCCAAATGATCTGTACATGACACTTGCAGATTAATATAGTACTTTCTGTCTGAAAAGGAAAGAAATACAACTTAAATTCTCTTTATGAGGTGGCTTGATGTGCTTCCTGTGCCTCCTACATGCAGATGCTTTTACACATTACTATTACTCGCTGAACGCACGCTAAGTATCGTCTTCCTATTACTCAGTGGTGAAGCTCTCGTAGTCCTCGACCGATCAGCGATGCGCCGCTGTTTAAGTCAGCGTTGACAGGGGATGCTGAACCCTGTCTTCCTGGATGTGTGGCGCTGTCCGGTCTTTCCACTGGCGCGCATATTAGAGCCTTCTTGATGCACCGCTGCGCTGTTCGGTGTGCAGCCAATCCCTTAGGACTGCACTAAAAGTGCATCGCTGCACAGTGAAATTTACTTTGACTGGTTATAGGTGACCGTGAGCAGTGGTTGGATGATGGCCAGCACGGTGACAGCTCCGTTCCACGAAGAGATGCGGAGAAGGCACACGGCAATTGTCCGACGATTTGATCAGCGGTCTGCTACCTGCTGTTCAGTCCTCAGTTGTGGACGAAGTCGCTAGCAGGTGATGCCCCGTGAGGCGCTAGTTCGGAGATGAAAACCCACGAAGTGGTGCAAAGGAGGCATTCGGTGAGGACACTGCGGTTTGACACGTGCCAACGATGTGCTATTCGATCTTCGGATTCGGAAGAACGTCAGTCCGCAGAGACTGTGCGATCGGCGACGGCAGCTCCGCCAGGGACGCTGGACAGTCGGCACTGTGCCACGGGATGACACTCGATGTGTAACTGCTGTAAATCGGTTCAGTCGCGACCTTTATAGTCGGATAGCGGAAAGATACGGTGACCAACGCAAGGAGTATGCGTTTGGCGGTAGCAATGTGGTGCCAGCACTGGTGTGAGATTCGCGCTAATAGGACGCGTGGCGACCGCTGGAGACTGAAAGGAAGAAAAACCCGTCTGGTTATGTAAACGTCAGATTGTTTCCTTGTGCTCGCCAGAACCCGTGTAGCGAGCGAGTGAGGATGTCGGCTACTCCCGGTACAAGACTGTAAGAAGGGTAGCAGGCGAGCATGCGCCATCCCGTACGATACTACAGTAGTAGCGATGGAATTTATTGGAGGGGGAAGGGGGGGAGGGCAATACGTGGTAACGCAGCGTATGTTAATATTTTGTAGTCTCCTTCTCCCGCACGTACATGTGTCCGAACATGAATGCCAAATCTGTTAATTTCTAGTAATACTGTCGGATCCATATAATCTGTTGTTGAATGTGGCATCAGACACCAGCACGTAAAGTTAGCCGATACGTAAATAGCTACACCAACAGCAGCTTTGGTAATCGAAATGGGACAAGTGTTTCCGCCCGTGACACACTCACAAATGTCAGAGACAATGGTCCCTCCGACATCGTGAATTCAAAATCCTCTAAGAGAGTGATATTTTCATTGTTGCGGTTTCAATTGACGACGTTGTTTCTCTTGAAGTCGAGATTGGTTCGTTGGAAATAAACGACACTGGCTGTTCAACGCTGCGGTTTATTTTACAATATCCGATCTATTACTCCGTAGACGACATTGAAATATTCTTTGCTGTGATTGTAATTGCGGGGCTCATGTTGTTCCGTTGTGAACACTTGAAAATGCCCTAAAGACCGATACCGGCCGTAGAAAAATTTTGGTCGAACTGATGCTTTGATTCATTAGAAACAATAGCAAATGTCGCAAATTAATCAAAGTCTTCGTTTGTTTCGGAGTATCAACGTGAACTAATCATACACATTACAGTGTCACATGTTACAGTTTGAGATAAACGCATAGCAAGATGGCTTAGTGGTTAAGTCCCTGAATTCGCTTTTGGAAAGCGGTCGTTTCAATTCGTTTCTGTTCATCCATATTAAAAGGCTGAATGGTTTCCTCAAATCCCGTAAGACACATAGTGCGATGATTCCTCCGGAAAGGACACGGTTGACATTCTTGCCCTTATCCTTCTGTCGTAGCTAGTGCTCCGATTCTAATGTCTTCGTTGTTGATCGACATGAATCGGTAATCTTCCTCCCTTTCTCAAACAAGCGAATGAAGAGAGAGACATACAAATGAAACAGCGGTGTGAACTGTCCTAAATGACAGCGGACTTCTTTGCAACTGTGCAATGTGGCCCTGTGGCTGAGAAACTGGACTGAATCTGGCAAAAGGAGACCCAGGTCACCGTCCGGCCAACTCGATTAGATTTTTCGTAGTTTCGTGTAAATCACTTTAGGTAAATATCACAGTGTGGGCAAATGGTCAGCGTTGCCAGCGAAGTCTTTGATTGGATTATCAGTGACCATATCATATCTCTTAGCGGTAGAAAGCTCCGGAACGCGATCAACTTTGTCTTGTGGGCCATATGAGAAACTCTTTAAATAAGCAAGTGGCGAAACTGAAGCGAAAGATACCGGTGACTTCAAAACAAACCTTAGCAACTATAATCTTAGTAAATAATCTTTTATCTTTTTGCATTTTTGTGTCTGCTCGTGACAGCTTTTTTGCAAGCAGGGCTATTATTGTTTTGTACAACTTACACAGAGGACATTCAACCATGACCTTAAACTACAAAAGATATAAAAAATAAAGCATGTATAATTATAAGTTTCATGTAAATATGTCGAGCATAAGAAAGGTAATGACTATGGATTTACTGAAGGCTTCATTTTTGCATAAATTATTTTAAATATATTTACCAGTTAAAAATTAAATTCAGTTGTGCGGTATGATGTGTTCCAGATGAAGAATTGTAATTGTTTTGTTTTCTCAATCGTGTCCGTCGGGACCCCAGTAAGATTGGTTTCAGTTATCATTTACATAACTTATTCTGTCGCACTACAACTGGAGAAAGAAAACAATATGCCTAATATGGTCTTGTAACTCTGAGAATCAGCAGAGTCTTTCTAACTAACTTGATAGAAATGGAATCCTGGCTGGCGGTGCACAGCTGATGATATGAGACTCACGTGAGAGCTTTTCCCGGTTGGAGGCTGCGGCGGCAGTACTGCCCTACATAGGAGGATCTCTTCCCTGGCGTTCTGAAAAATTTTCTACGAGCATGTCATACATTTGACTTCCCAACTCGCATTATTCGTTCCGCCAACCGCATGTCTGGTACCAAATTTCGTTTCAGCTATGCCTTCTTTACCACTCTAAAAGACACGGTCTCGTCAAGAATATTCCTCTCCAAAAGCATTCCTGCATAATTTGACTACTTTTCAGTTTCTTCAGATATTCGTGAACTCCAAGTTCTGTTAAGGTGTCAATTTGTCACGTCCCTCTGATTGTGAGTAGCGCTATTGTTGCACAAATGACACATTGACCAAGAGGCGAAAACATACAATGCATGCCCGTACGACCTGTCCAGATACTACAATAATGGTGATGATGTGCGAACGGAACACGTTAGTTACAGTATTAAAATTCGAATTGCTTGCGTTTGTTACAATACCTTTTACACTTAAAATTAAATTACAGATCTCAAGAGATTTGAATGAGCTTGGAAACGACTCAGTTATTAAAGGGAAGGAGGGGGAATGAACAGTCTCACCATTCTTCATAGTCATTTGTTGCATCGTGGTGACATGGTGGCGACGACGTGTTTCCTCGTAGCTGCGCGGTGTCCAGTCAGCTGCTGGCCTCCATGTCCCAGATTGGTGGCGAGGCACAGAAGGATCTCCATGTTGTGTGTTGCGTGGCCGAAGCTGCGATATCACGGTGTCGAGAGGCGGATGTTGGCGATGGATCGAAGTGCCCACGCGTCCTCTTGCTTCCGCACGGTCTCACTAACTCCATTCTCCCCCTCCATCACTATTCCACCAAGCTCAGCGACTCCTCGAAATTTTCCGCTCTCGGCGTTTCTATTGGTGGACTAAATTTTGCCCTGATACCTAATGACTGAACGCCATTTCATGACCATGTCTCACAGTGCAGAACTGAAATTGTCTACCTTGCATGGGCTAGTGTGTGAATAGGGAATTGGCGCGTTATCACGTCTTCACTGTCAAGGCTGTTGCCAGTGTTGGTCGCACATTGCTCCGATGATTTTCTGCGTTCTTAAGTTGCTGTGAAAGCAGCCACACAACACTTCCTTGTAACGGCTGTCTCTGCATGAGGCCTGGACAGCCTGACGTCTGTGCTTCGTCTAAGAAACTGCTGGCGTTCGTGATTTATAAGCATCCTCATTGCTGCCAGGGAAAAATTTTTTTCAACAGACTGATTTCTCCCGCAATTATTTGGTTTCAAATGCCTCTCTGTGCGAATTCTTGACACTTTGTGTGTACGCTCCGTCCCAGTGTCTGTGGCGTGTATAATTGTCGACACGTTCTCGCTTTTTAAGGTAGGTAAAAACGGCTGCTGCGGGCCAAACGATTCACAAGCCTCCACGTGTGCATTATTGACGCTTTTGTGTCCGTGGTCTATCCCAGCGGCTGCAGGGGTCTATCAGTTTTCGGCACGCTTCCCATAGTCCGCTAGGCTCTCCGCAAAGTGTCCTTTCTTAAGCAAGGCTATGGCATCCTCCATCCGACCCTCTGCGTGTTTGCAGAACACGTCTCAGGCGGTCGCCCTATGACATCCGACTTTCCCCTCGTCCCAGGCAGCTGGCGCTGTGAGTCAGCGAAAGTGGCCGCTGACGGAGGTATCACAATACAGACTCTGAATGTCAGCCTGAGAAATTTCTTCCGCATCAGTGCACGAAGACTGATGGCTGTAAGAAAATGTATATGTCTTCCCGTTGCATTACACACACGATCTGTGAGTGACAAATCAGGGGACCACCCAGGCCAGGCAGGAATCCATACATTTCTCGAGGCGTTTGTGGTGTGAATTGTACCAATTTCTTGTTGGTATAAGCTACTTCGTATGCTTGTCATCAAAGGTATGACAAGATGGTTCACTATTCCTGTTAAATACTCGAGAACATTGAGCTTCCCTTCAGCAATTACCAAATCAGTCCTGTTGTCATATTCGATAGTTCCCCACAACATGAATTCATGTGCCTCCTGAGACTTTTCACCAGGTCGTCTACGAACACAATGGCGTCGATCTGGTCACCACAAACAGAGGAAAGGCTGGAATGAATTTTCCTTCCGTAGCGGATTATGTGCTGATTTGAAACTTTCTGGCACATTAAAACTGTGTACCAGAGAGGGACTCGAGCCTGTGACCTTTTGCTTGGGTATTAAATATGAAGTACTAACTAAAGAAAAGCTGGCAAGGCGAGTTATGTGTCGATTTTGCATAGCTCAGATGGTAGATCACCTGTTTGCGAAAGGCAAAGATACCGGTTTCGAGGCTCACTTCGCCACAATGTTTTAATTCACCAGGAAATTTTATATCGCCGAGTGCCAGAGACTGTCACTCAGTGTCCCTGCTGACTGGGTGTCAGCGATAAATGTCTCATGGGAACTTGTGATCTCAACTCAGCTTCCAGTGTTATGTTCCCAACAGTTTGTGGTGACAATCTGCCTTTATCTCTGTCTATTCGTCAGAACGAGTCGAAAAATCCCAAGATCCTACTGGAACGAGCAGTGTCTACTCTTTTTGCCATACTGTTTCTGTGAGTCCATCTCGTCACCACTTGTTCTGCAGTGATTGCGCTGCAATTATATGTTTGTGCACTCTTTTGGTACATTGCCCCGCGTCCCTTGTGCCAGATCGGTATCTTTCGGTCAAGGCACTTACGGTTACTGTCAGTATAAAACGTCCGTTATTCTGTCATAATGGGAAAGTTTCAGACGAGCGAAGCACTTACCTAGTGAGAGAAGTGATTGAGAGTTGGAGGGAGGTAGACTGGGAGAGGACGAGTGAAGGGGCTGGCTCGCGGCAGGTGACGGTGTTCGTGGACGACGAGAACGACAACGCGCCGGCGTTCGAGCACGCTCGGTACGAGGGCGCAGTGCGGGAGGACGCGGCGCCGGGCGCCGAGGTGCGGCTGCAGCCGCGGGCGGTGCGCGCCAGCGACGCCGACGCCGGCAGCCACGCCGCCTTCTCGCTGAGCCTGCGCGGCGACGGCAGCCACCTGTTCCGCCTGGACGCCGCCACCGGCCGTCTCTACCTGCGCGCGCCGCTCGACCGCGAGCAGGCGGACCACTACAACCTCAGCGTCGTCGCCAAGGACACCGGTGAGTGCTACTCCACGGGTAGCGATCGGGTAGAGTTTGTAGAACAGTGAAAATTTTTGTGTGAGGAAAAAAATTACCGAGTTTAAGGCTGACACAATCAGCATTCTTGGCTTTTTTAGTCCATACACATCTTGCGAACACTTTGCGAGCTACCTCCGTGCTCGGTCATAAATTTGCCGTACCACATTGCCCGCAAGCTTTGTTGAAGCAACCGTAAATTTGGTCAGAGCTGCAGTTTGGATAACTGGTACTGTAATTCGTACAATGTAGACAGTGTGGTGAGTCACAGAGTGTGAAAATTTGTGAGAGTGCCAGTGCTAAAAAAGGCGTAGAAATTGCTTTGGATTTAATTTGCACTAAATGCTCAGCTGCGATTTCATTTATGAGTTCTTCAAAACCAGATGCAAGTGGCCCTTATGGAATAAACACTAGAACTAGTTTATGCCTTACGAGCAATTGGCAAGGGCATGACTGCAGGGAGAACATTTTGTTCAGTGATGAACTTACATCAACCACCAAATAAATTTGAAAAACTGACTGCAATATTAGAGAGAGCTGTATGTGAGGTCAGTGAGGAAAGCATTAAACTTGCTGCTAGGGAAGCAGTGGAAGAAAATGATGGATGTTCGGATATTGCACTTGGACTTGATGGAAGTTGGCAGAAAAGAGGACATACTTCTCTGAATGGAGTAGTGACTGCCACGAGTGTAGACACTGGTAAAGTGTTAGATGTGGAGATAATGTCTAAATATTGCAAATGTTGTAAAGTCAATGAACATAAAGAACACAACTGTGTGGCTAATTTTAGAGGAACAAGTGGTGGTATAGACGTTCATGGAGTACAACAAATATTTCATCGCTCGGTAGAAACAAGAGGCGTACGGTACACCAAATATTTGGTCGATGGTGACAGTAAGGCATACAACAATATGGTGAACTCTAAGCCATATGGAGATGCCATTATTAGCAAAATAGAATGTGTAGGACATGTTCAAAAACGTTTGGGAACAAGGCTGAGAAAACTAACTGTTGATTTGAGAGGAAAAAAATTAGAAGAGGGAAAATTGTTGACCAGACAGGTCGGTTAACTAAAACTGAAATAGAAAATTGGCAGGTATACTATGGGCAGGCAATTAGCAGAAATAAAGAAATTCTGGAGGCAATGAAGAGAGATGTTTGGGCCATATTCTTCTATAAGTCCTCTACTGATGATAAGCCATGTCATGGAATGTCCATCAGGAGAAAATTCGTGGTGCAGGTAAAATAGGGCTCAGGCAACTGGAGAATCTTATTCTCACCAGCATTCTCTTTCTGCATCATAACCCACCAGCTAAAAAGTGATTGACTTTACACGTGACGTTCAGTCAGTCACTTTTTAGCTGGTGGGTTATGATGCCACGTAATGAGAGATTTTTGTGTGATATATGTAGGTGAAATGACAACAGGGGAAGGCGGAGGAAGGAAAAGCTTTACACTTCATGACGACAGTACATTTCGCTGTCGTGAATTAATTAATGGAATCACTTTATTATTATTATTATTATTATTATTATTATTATTATTATTATTCAAGATTCTAAACTCCCTACTCTATATCTCAAGTGCCGTCCAACCTAACGGTATACAAAGTAAAAATAGTATCATAAGATCATCAAAAATGACACGTAGTGTACCCTAGACCATATCTGAGTGCTGGTTGACTCCTTAGGTCGCTAAATTAGAATATCAAATTTTCGACGACTGATACCTTTGTGTCGTATGCAAAAGGCTGCTTCCTGCTTACCAATAAGCTGGCAAATGTTTTATAAAACTATTGTTCTTAAAGGGACCACACCTTGCCTATCTAACCCATGTTAGTTTAAGCAAGTATTTGACAAATTTCTGAAAAAACTATTTGATGCAGGACCTTAATATTTTTACTGTATGTTACATGATGCTAATAGAGTCAACTGTACTGAAATCTACTTTATACATTTTATAGTTTTTAAGAAATACTTTTTTAAATTTATTAGCAAAAAGTATTAAGTTTTTCAGCAGAAAATATTTTTTGTGAACTTCCGAATGGGGGAATATTAATGAATGTAGTACCAGAGGTGGCTTTTTATGTTATCCAGAGTCTGAAAACGTCATTCATCTATGATAGTCTCTGATATAATGGGGCAATTAACTTTAAAGAAAAAACTTTTGAAATTTGCGATCTGAAGTTTTCCCGGCATATTTCCAATTCGAACAGTTCTCGGGCATCCGACCGGGGAGCGTCGTAATTTCTCCACAAAATTACGGCGCTACCCGGTCGGATACCCGAGAAATGTTCAGACTTTTGAAATTTGTTACTTACAGTTAATTAAAACTGTCCTGCTGCATATGACGGCCCTTCTTTTGCCTCTAGCAGGTCTTCCAGCTTCTTTTTCACCTTCCTGGATGTTTGTCCTGCTTTCTTGCCCATATTAGATGCAGACCTGTGTGCATCGGCTATCCTCATTTTATCGCAATGTTGCAGCCCCGTATCATATTTTCACCAGGATTAATTCCCAGCTTTTTCAGTACCCGACACTTTCCAGTATTACCACAATTGAATGTAGTAACAGCATCATGGACTCTTAGTTTCATTGTATGCATGCCTGCAAACACAGTTTTAGGAAGGCGGTTCCAAATTACGCTGTTGAAACATTCATTTGGGCTCTGTGCCTGCCCATGCAGACATTTCCTTAGAAGGTCAGGATGAGCCAAGTCTCTGAAAATAGGTTTAATTGCTGTAATAACAGCAGCAGGAAGAGAAAACTGGTGAGAATAAGATTCTCCAGTTGCCTGAGCCCTATTGTATTTGAACCACGAAATTTCTCCTGATGGACACAATCCATCATGACATGGCTTATCATCAGTAGAGGACTTACGGAAGAATATGGCCCAAACATCTATCTCCATTGCCTCCAGATTTTCTTTATTTCCGCTAATTGCCTACCCATAGTATACCTGCAAGTTTTCTAATTCAGTTTTAGTTAACCGACCCTGTCTGGTCAACAATTTTCCCTCTTCTAATTTTTTTCCTCTCATATCAACAGTTAGTTTTCTCAGCCTTGTTCCCAAACGTTTTTGAACGTATCCTACACGTTCTGTTTTGCTAATAATGGCATCTCGATATGCCTTAGAGTTCACCACATTGTTGTATGCCTTACTGTCACCATCTCCCAAATATTTGGTGTACCGTACACCTCTTGTTTCTATGGAGCGATGAAATATTTGTTGTACTCCATGTACTTCTATACCACCACTTGTTCCTCTAAAATTGGCCACACAGTTGTGTTCTTTATGTTCATTGACTTTACAACATTTCAATATTTACAAATTATCTCCACATCTAACACTTTACCGGTATCTACACTTATGGGAGTTACTACTCCATTCAGAGAAGTATGTCCTCTTTTCTGCCAACTTCCATCAAGTCCAAGTGCAATATCCGACCATCCATCATTTTCTTCCACTGCTTCCCTATCACCCAGTTTCATGCTTTCCTCACTGACCTCACATACAGCTCTCTCTAAAAAAAATGGTTCAAATGGCTCTGAGCACTATGCGACTTAACTGCTGAGGTCATCAGTCGCCTAGAACTTAGAACTAATTAAACCTAACTAACCTAAGGACATCACACACATCCATGCCCGAGGCAGGATTCGAACCTGCGACCGTAGCGGTCACCCGGCTCCAGACTCTCTCTAATATTGCAGTCAGTTTTTCAAATTTATTTGGTGGTTGATGTAAGTTCATCACTGAACAAAATGTTTCCCTGCAGCCATGCCCTTGCCAATGGATCGTAAGGCATAAACTAGTGTTGATTCCATAAGGGCCACTAGCATCTGGTTTTGAAGAACTCATAAATGAAATCACAGCTAAGCATTTAGTGCAAATTAAATCCAAACACCCTGTGACTCACCACACTGTCTACATTGTACAGATTTAGAAATTACGTCTGATAATATTCTCAAATTTATGATAATGTTACTGCACCTCTTGTCATTTACAGTAAATTCGTTGTAACTCTCTTGAAATGGTGAGAGCTTCTTTGATGATTCACTTGTTGAAGAATTACAATTAGAAACCTAGTTGCCAGGTGACATAACCTCTTGTCCAGAAAGCTTTAAACTTGTGTACTCTAAATTGTCGTTTCTTGAAAATGCCACTAAGTTTCGTCATCTTCAATAAACACAACAAAACACACGTAAACAAGCACTGCAAACGTAAGTGTAACAAATGCTCTCAATCGCACTTGAACAAAACTAACCGCGTGCTTGAAAGCGCTTTGTTTCCAACGAACAGAAGCAAAAGAATTCCCACCGTTGCATTCCAAGGATAGCCAACACACTCGGGAGTAAAAAAAAAAAAAAAAGAATTCCTAACGTGCAACGTAGGGGATATAAAGATCTAAAATATATGCAGAAAAGTGGGTGACAGAAAAGTGGGCGTGGCACATAAACACACGTGATAGGAAGATTTTAAATAATCGAAAAAAAATTTTCAGCAAAATCCTTTTCAGAGTATTTAAATAAAACCTTACTCTATCGAAATATGATGAAAACCGAAAATCGATTTTTTTCTACGTGAACCATGGTGTGGTCCCCTTAAGGTAAATAAAGTATATAATTAATGTACGAAATTTATAAGAATTGCTCCATAATTGTAGCCATTCCCTATTTTATTTCACAGTAGTTATTACAAATTCGTTTCTGACGCTCAGACTGCAAGCGCATTTCGTCATCTCGTACCAATTCAACAGCTCTTCCCACCCATTATCTGCTTCCAGACCAAGTGTTACAGTAGGTGCCTACCGGTATGACTACCTGCTGCTCCTTAATACATCCCGGTTTGCGTCCTGTGTCAATAACGCTTTATGACGCATATCTAAATTTAATATTACTTGCTGTAAAATGCACAAAATGCACGGCTTGCTGTAATGGGAATCCTCACAACTTTCAATCATAACAGTAATAATCAAGAATCATTACTACAAAAACATATATTTGCGATTATTAGTTACGTGCACTAATCGCTGATAAGGAAGGCTTACGTCTTACTGCTACATATAACTTGAGGCATATTAGTTTTTTCGCTTCAAACAACTTTTGACTCCTTAAAGAGATTCGAAACCTCTTTCCACCGTGATGAATAGTGCCTGGAGGTTCTTGAAGTAAAGAGCAAATTCTTTAATGACAAATATACTCATACTAATTTTTTTAACTTAACTACGGTATTCTTTCGCACGTGAATGGAAGGTATGTATGAGACAGTATTCATGATAGCAATTGTTTTATAGATACGACAAGATGTTATCGAATAAAAATATGTTAAATATGGCGATTTTCGCGTTTGAATAGCGCGGCACCTGGATGTTTACCCCACTCTGCGTAGGAAGTTGTGACACCGAGATAAGCTATATTACGCCAGTCTGTATACTTCACCTCCGACAGAGTAAAAAATGGAAACATATTCCAATATCGGAAACAATTTGTGTACAGATGGGCACGCGTCTGTAGAAGATGCAGTGCTCAAGCGGATGACTTTCCTAGTCAACTGAGGAGCTCCACTGTGGGATGAAGATGCGTATACAACAAGTCCGATCAACAGAACAAAATCATTGCCCCAATCAAAATCAAAATTGGATAATCACCCCTTCGAACAAGGATCCTGAGAAATTCGGAAATGATGTGTTACAGTGTAACGTACCGTACTAGGCACCTTTAATGATAACGCCATGCAGACACTTCAATGCAACGCATTGACGGATTTGAAAGGCTTGTTAGTCTGTAGATTTATCAAAAAATGCGGTTTTCACTCTGGACAATAGTTATATTTACATTTATATGATAGAGCTAATAACTTAAATGCTCTTTATATTACTGTAATATTAATATTGATCTCACGTACTATTCAATCTGTCAGCAAGCAGTGTAGTGTTAAAGAACTGCATATTTAATTGTAAGCAGAGGAATTCATATTCTCTTGTAAAGTCTCTCGGTGTTTAGACAACTTCATATCGGAGATAAAACTCGAGCTTTACAAGATTTTTACCACCTTCCTCGTCAGGAGAGGATCTCGGTATATTTTCCGAATACTCTTCCAATGACTCTCACCGTGGCACCTATCTTTCCTACATTTGATTTTATGTAATCTTTCCACATTGCGTCGCTCCAGACAGTTTTCTTCTAGGTATTTTACGGCTGTTGCTGTTTCTAGCGATTTTTCGCCAGGAGCGTAATCGGACAGTAATGGATATCTTTGTTTATTTACGTGCAATACATTACACTTACTCACTTTCAAGGTCAACTGTCAGTCCCTTCACCAAACATCACACGTCTGTAGATCTTCCTGCATTTCGCTAAAGTCTTCTGCCGCTGGAACGTTCCTATAAACCGCAGCCTCGTCTTAAAAGCCTCACGAGGCTTCGGACGTTATCCACTAGATAATTTACGTATACCGTCAACAGTAATGACTATCAATATAGTTCCATTAAGAACAACGTGTTAAGCTCTAATTGCTGGGAAGCTATGACCGTAGTCTACACCACTCTGGATTTCATCGACCGGCGGAGCGAGCTGAGTTTTACGAGTCTTCTGCCGCAAGTCTTTCCACGAACAATACGAGACTGGAATAGAAGGGAGAACCGATAGAGGTACTGAAGGTACCCTCCGCCACACACCGTCAGGTGGCTTGCGGAGTATGGACGTAGATGTAGATGTAGATGTAGTCGGTAAACTGTTTAGACACTCGGTAGACATGTATTTCGTTCACTAATCGACAATGCGGAATTGAGTACTTTTCTGAAATCGACCTGGTCGCCGTCGTCTACACCACTCTGGATTTCATCGACCGGCGGAGCGAGCTGAGTTTTACGAGTCTTCTGCCGCAAGTCTCTAGAGGAACGGAAGTTTCCAAATGATTGGAAAAGAGCTCAGGTGGTTCCAGTTTTCAAGAAAGGTCGTCGAGCAGATGCGCAAAACGGTAGGCCTATATCTCTGACATCGATCTGTTGTAGAATTTTAGAACATGTTTTTTGCTCGCGTATCATGTCATTTCTGGAAACCCAGAATCTACTCTGTAGGAATCAACATGGATTCCGGAAACAGCGATCGTGTGAGACCCAACTCGCTTTATTTGTTCATGAGACCCAGAAAATATTGGATACAGGCTCCCAGGTAGATGTCATTTTTCTTGACTTCCGGAAGGCGTTCGATACAGTTCCGTACTGTCGCCTGATAAACAAAGTAAGAGCGTACGGAATATCAGACCAGCTGTGTGGCTGGATTGAAGAGTTTTTAGCAGGCAGAACACAGCATGTTGTTCTCAAGGGAGAGACGTCTACAGACGTTAAAGTAACCTGTGGCGTGCCACAGGGGAGTGTTATTGGACCATTGCTTTTCACAATATATATAAATGACCTAGTAGATAATGTCGGAAGTTCCATGCGGCTTTTCGCGGATGATGCTGTAGTATACAGAGAAGTTGCAGCATTAGAAAATTGCAGCGAAATGCAGGAAGATCTGCAGCGGATAGGCACTTGGTGCAGGGAGTGGCAACTGACCCTTAACATAGACAAATGTAATGTATTGCGAATACATAGAAAGAAGGATGCTTTATTGTATGATTGTACGATAGCGGAACATACACTGGTAGCAATTACTTCTGTAAAATATCTGGGAGTATGCGTACGGAGCGATTTGAAGTAGAATGATCATACAAAATTAATTGTTGGTAAGGCGGGTGCCAGGTTGAGAGTCATTGGGAGAGTCCTTAGAAAATGTAGTCCATCAACAAAGTAGGTGGCTTACAAAACACACGTTCGACCTATACTTGAGAATTGCTCATCAGTGTGGCGTCCGTACCAGGTCGGGTTGACAGAGGAGATAGAGAAGATCCAAAGAAGACCAGCACGTTTTGTCACAGGGTTATGTGGTAAGCGTGATAGCGTTACGGAGATGTTAAAGCAAACTCAAGTGGCAGACTCTGCAAGAGAGGCGCTCTGCATCGAGGTGTAGCTTGCTGTCCAGGTTTCGAGAGGGTGCGTTTCTGGATGAGGAATCGAATGTATTGCTTGCCCCTACTTATACCTCCCGAGGAGATCACGAATGTAAAATTAGAGAGATTCGAGCGCGCACGGAAGCTTTGCGGCAGTCGTTCTTCCCGCGAACCATACGCGACTGGAACAGGAAAGGGAGGTAATGACAGTGGCACGTAAGTGCCCTCCGCCACACACCTTTGGGTGGCTTGCGGAGTATAAATGTAGATGTTACGAGACGTCTGCGGAATGCAAACATCTCAACTTTTGTCCGTCTGCCCTACTCGGTAGCGGGAACGAGTTGCACTTTTCTTAATGCGCTGTCCTTTTGTCGCACAGGCAACTTGAGTTCCGAAGCGAAGCTGACTGTGAGCGTGACGGACGTGAACGACAACGCGCCGCGCTTCGTGCAGCTGGTGGTGCTGCACGGGGAGCCGCGCCGCAGCGAGGTGCGCAACGTGAGCGGGTCGGCGCGGACGCCGCTGGAGGTGACGGTGGAGGAGACGGCGCCGCCGTCGGCGCCGCTGCTGCGGCTCGTCGCCACTGACCGCGACGCGGGCGACAACGCCAGCGTGTCGTACAGCCTGGCGGCAGAGGTGCTCACCGCCGGGCCGCGCTCGCCCTGGTCCGTGCCGCACTACCGCTCCGTCGCCGAGAGCCTCAACTCCAGCGACGCCTTCCTGGAGCTGGACGCGTCCGTGGACGGCGGCGGCTGGGCGCGCACCCAGTATCGCACCAGCAGGGACGACAGTCGCGCGCGCTGGACCGTCACGCGCTTCGTGGGCGACGGTGACGTGGACGTGGACGCCGACGACGCCTGGCTGACGGCGTCGCGGCGCCGCACAGAGTGGGCGCAGCCGCCCGCCTCGGCGCCGGCGGACAACGCCACCGGCTACTTCTTCGCCGTGCACCGCACCAGGGGCGAGATTCGGCCTCTGCGTCGCCTGCCAGCCGAGAGCACGTTCCTCCTCCAGGTCAGAACGCCAAAGTCACCACTGAGTGCTCCTGTCCCGGGAGATTCGAATTGGTTTGCGCTTCATACAATCCTCTACTTGTTTCTGTCAAATATCTGTTCCTTTATACCTTCCACCCTCCGTGTCCTGAATGGTACCTCCTGGGGAGCGGACCGAGTGGTCCTTCTCCGCCTCTGTCGCGCCTTAGTGCGCTCTAAATTGGGCTATGGAAGCATAGTTTACTCCTCTGCTCGGCCATCTATTCTTCGGCGTCTCGACTCTATCCGCCACCGTGGATTACGTTTAGTGTCAGGAGCTTTTTGCACCAGCCCTGTGGAAAGCCTTTATGCTGAGACTGCTGAACCTCCGCTGTCCAATCGGCGAGCTGTCCTTCTGAGTCGTTATGCTAGCCATCTGTCTTCCATGCCTGCAAATCCGGCCCATGACATTTTTTTCGACGCCTCCTTGGATTTAGGGTATGCAGGCCGCTCGTCCTCCCTGCTGCCACCGGGAGTCCGCTACCGTCAACTGCTCCATTCTCTTTGCTTCCACTTTCCTAAAACTTTCTTGACAACTTGGGGTACAGCACCACCTTGGCTCCGTCCTCGGACCTGCCTGCTTCGTGACCTTTGTCAGTTTCCCAAGGATGGTACCCCTTCACTTGTTTATCGTCGGGCATTTGCTGCTCTATGTGCACAAATGAAGGAAGGCACATTTATTTACACTGATGGCTCAAAAACATCGTTTGGGGTAGGAAGTGCCTGTATTGTTGACTACACCCCAACTCGATTTCGGCTTCCCAACCAGAGTTCGGTTTATACTGCGGAGCTTTACGCTGTTCTCCAGGCTGTCCCATACATCCGTCGCCATCAGCGGTTACAGTATGTTATCTGTTCAGATTCTGTCAGCTCTCTCCTCAGTCTCCAAGCTCTCTACCCTATCCACCCTCTGGTCCACCGGATTCAGGACTGCCTACGCTTGCTCCACTTGGGGGGCGTCTCTGTAGCGTTCCTCTGGATCCCAGGACACGTTGGTATCTGTGGAAATGAGGCGGCCGATATAGCGGCCAAGGCTGCGGTCTCTCTTCTTCGGCCAGCTATTCGCACGATTCCCTTCGCCGTTCTACGGAGTGTTTTATGTCGTCGTGTTGTTCTTTTATGGCACGCACATTGGTCGACACTTCCCAATAATAAATTGCGGGACGTGAAAGCTCTCCCCTGTGCTTGGACCTCTTCCTCCCGAACGCGTCGTCGGGAGGAGGTAATTTTAACTAGACTCCGGATAGGGCACTGTCTTTTTAGCCATCGATATCTTTTAAGTGGCGATCCTCCCCCACTCTGTCCCCACTGCTCTCAGCTGTGGACGGTAAGACACCTTTTACCTTTTACTTGAGTGCCCCTATTTTACTCCGTTACGCGCCCGTCTCCAGCTGTCGCCTGATATATCTTCCATTTTAGCAGATGACACGCGCTCAGCCGATCGCGTTCTCGAATTTATTAGTGCCAGTGAGATGACGTCAGTCATTTGAAGCTCTTTTTGGGGACAGCCAACCCCCTTCTATTGTGGTTTTTTAAGCTTTCCTTCTGCTTTTAGTTTCTCCATTTTTTTGGGTTACGTTCTCATTACTTCTGGTTTCGAGTTTCGTTTTTTTTTACCTTTTCCTAAGTCACAGACCGGGCGCTCATGACCGTAGCAGTTTTGCGTCCTAAAACCATAACAAAAAAAAAACAAAAAAAACTTTATAAAAAAACGTTCAAACGTGTGTGAAATCTTATGGGACTTAACTGCTAAGGTCATCAGTCCCTAAGCTTATACACTACTTAACCTAAATTATCCGAAGGACAAACACATACACCCATGCCCGAGGGAGGACTCGAACCTCCGCCGGGACCAGCCGCATAGTCCATGACTGCAGCGCCCTAGACCGCTCGGCTAATCCCGCGCGGCAAAAAAAACTTTATACCTTCGCACCCTCAAATTATTCGGTGTCTAGGGAAGCGTGACTTTTTTTAACAAAAATTCTTTATTGACACAATACAATACAATACAATACAATATGAAGATACAAATAACCCACCACCTTAATAATTAGTGGGTCTACATATCATACAACATAGTTCAGCACCATTATTACATTAAGTTTTCTACAACTGACATATCTATGAGCAAGGTTAATCTATTTTATTAATCTATTCTGTTTCTAGCTAATCTACTCTGCAGCGATTACAGTTGTGCCAGTTGTAACACCTCCGTTTTTATCCCGTCCTGATTTGATCGACTAGCAGCCCAATATTTATTATTAACATGACCGTGAACCTAATGGGACTGGTAATCGGAATTGACTGCTACGGATGTTGTTACTTTCCAGTTCATCCGGTTCAATACTATAATACTGAATGTATGGTAATAAGGAACACAACACAGTTTTACTAATTACGAACTTATACTCTTCTGAAAACACAAAAAGGAGACAGCCACTGCCTTCATCATACGTATCTAATTACTGCTAAGCTCAGCACAGGCTTTCTTTATTTGTCATTATCGTCACAAGCTAATCCACCACTGCATCCAACACTGCAATCCATGGTTAGGCCGGCGCGGTAAACGCGAAACTAAATATCGGCACTAGTAACGTCACCGATCACCTTTATAAAGATACTTCATCACTTTCCCGGTATTTATTTATTAATCAGGGGTCTAACCACGGCGATGGTGACACCCTTCTCGGTTAAAAACCCTGTATTCCAATAACGGCCTCCACACACACACCATTCCCGCCAACCACTCTGGCGCACCTCGTCACTCGCTCTCGCAACACGTCACAATCGATTGTTCGCCCTATCGACCTGTGCCGAGTGCAGAGTTATAGTAAGGGCCTATGGACCCCTTACACAGTTTATGTATAAACCTACTATTGTGGCCTGCCCACCGAGCTAAACCCAGTGAGCGTGCCCCTGGCACTGGGCTCGCCAAGTTGGTTTTGTCGCTGCAGTCGCTACTTTGTCAGTGTGGTTAGTGTTCTATTCTACCTACTACTACTACTACTACTACTACTAACTTCTAGTACTTAAAGTAAGAGTGCAATTGTCTTTGCCTGGGAGGTGATGCACCCGCTGTGACCAGTAGCGCGGCGGATTCCGGTCGTGAGTCGACTGGCCAGTTCCGCACCCGACGATATGGCGGGTACATCTCAGTCTATTTCGGGTTTTTTGTTATCCATTTTGGTTCCTTAGAAATTCTCTCAAGACCTTCTGTGATACCTCGTCTGCCAGAATGTTAAGGACATTAAAGGTAACAGCATGCCGTATTAGGGCATAGGCGTCGTTATTCGGTAATTCTGTTCTTAAGTCATGCGTCACATCATCGTATAACAAGCAGTCATAGATTATGTGCACAGGTGTACCGTCTTGAGCGCCACAGTCACACGCTGATGTTGCTCTTGTTTCAAACTGACGTAGATATGTCCGGTATGGCCCATGTCCTGTGAGAAAGTGCAGTAATTCTCTACTTGGCTCGAAGTAGGTCATCCCAAGTCGTTCCTTAATGTTATGCAGCAGTTGGAAGACCCTTCTACCAGTTTCTTTGTTTTCCCATGGTTGTTGCCACAACTCCTCCCCCCTTCTTTTAACAGCAAACTTGTCTCCTACCTGCACCCCAAGACGTATATCTCGCGAAGAGACCATGAGGATAAAATCAGAGAGATTAGAGCCCACACAGAGGCATACCGACAATCCTTCTTTCCACGAACAATACGAGACTGGAATAGAAGGGAGAACCGATAGAGGTAGTCAAGGTACCCTCCGCCACACACCATCAGGTGGCTTGCGGAATATAGATGCAGATGTAGATGTCCCTAGTCCTATCTATCTTTCCTTTGGAAACTCAGTGCCATGCTGCATGTTCTCTTGTTTTTATATCTAGTGAACATAATCCCTTCACCTCCAATAGAGCCCCCCTCCCCCCCCCCCCCCAGGAGTTTTCTGTACGCCCCAACTGTCGCAGAATCATGTTCCGCTGCACCCTTCTCACAGCCATGACTGGCATCACCCCCGTGAGCCTGTGTGCCCAGACCCCATACGCATATCGTACTATCCTACCTACAAGATGCTGCTATGATAAAGCTTGATCAGTGCGGGTGGCAGGTGAAATCTTTTATGTCCTATGTTAATAAGATTATTTAGAGCTTCTAGGGCTCGTTGTGTTGTGGTTTCTATGTGGGGTGTGTAGCTCCATTTTTCATCAATGATTACTCCGAGGTATCATGCTTCGCGACGCCGGAGAACTGGTGTTCCATCTATTCTGACTGTGGGATTCCTGATCAGATTGCCTTTTAGAAGAAGATATGTTGACTTTTGCTGTGCAACCTTCATTTTTGCTTCTTGGCACCACTCAGTTAGTATTGTTATTGCTTTTTCTACTTATGATTCTAGATCTTCTCGGCTACGGCCGCCAACCAACAGGAGGAGGTCGTCAGCGTAGGCTAGCACTTCCTCGCTGAGTTGTAGTTTGTCCAATAACGGCTCTACATTAACGTCCCAACATAGTGGCTCCAGAACGGAGCCCTAGCCCGTGATTTGCCCAATCTGAAGATGATAGGTAGGTCTTTCAAAAATGGTTCAAATGGCTCTGAGCACTATGGGACTTGACATCTATGGTCATCAGTCCCCTAGAACTCAGAACTACTTAGACCTAACTAACCTAAGGACATCACACAACACCCTGTCATCAGTAGGTCTTTCGTAAATCCTTCTTAATGTGTTGTCATCGGAGCCTATTAACGATTTTTTCCATTATGGCGGCTGTTTTTTGATCGTCTTTTGGAAGTAAACATCAAGCAGACCTTGCAATGCTTGCATTTCTACTACATACTGACACTGGCGGAAAAGCTGTAATTTTGCAATAATGTTGTAGAGCGTCTTGGGTTGGGTTGGGTTGTTTTGGGGGAGGAGACCAGACAGCGAGGTCATTGGTCTCATCGGATTAGGGAAGGAGGTTGGCCGAGCCCTTTGAAAGGAACCATCCCAGCATTTGCCTGCAGCGATTTAGGAAATCACGGAAAACGAGCGTCTTGGAGCTCAAGGCGTCAGTTGGAGTCCTATACGAAAATATGGGTCCTGTGTGGGAGGAGGTGGTGTTTAAAGAGTGTGCACGTATCCGTGTAGAGGCTGAGATGGTTGTCCTCTAGGTGCGTGGTTGAAGTGTGTTATTACAGACCAGAAAGCCACGAGTTCATCACCCTCGGCAGGGTAGCGGTCTACTGGCTGTAGGATGCCTGTTTGTTGTCCAACGGTTCGTCACGAAAATAGAATTGTTAAAACATTCATTCAGTGGTCGAGGTTTCTTGGAGAAGCCAACACCCACAGAACATAAGCTGTACACGGTCGGCGAGAAGGTGCTATGGACAGTGAGCGACTTGCTGTCTCTGGCCGTCCGTGACTCACTTGGCCAGTGGAGTGATACTGTCAGCGACTTAGCAAGGATGCTGAGTCCAGCAGCGGGTGGCAGTCCGTGAGGACGCCTACACAGGCGAGAGACGGTCACACGACTGAGGACAGGGCGCGCCGAAGCATGCCGAATCACGTCGTGGACACAGCATGGAGGCGGTGGCTCTCAGAAACGGCTCCTGCCCGCGCACGCGGAGGACAGCAGGCAGTCTGCCTGAACAAGGGCGTACAATAAGTAATGCAACGCCGTTTTTCTACAACCAGATTGGTTTTATTCACGATAACAATAAACTATATCATTCCCACTCCTTTGGCTACAAAATCCTATTTTTCAACATAATCTCCATTCAATGAGACGGCCTTACGCCACCGTACTAGGAGGGCCTGTATGCCCTCAGGGTACCACTCTACTGGTCGACATCGCAGCCAAAGTCTTGCTACATCAGTAACCTCCCCATCACACACGCAGAAGTGAGAAGTTCGTTTGCAGTTTTGTGGCGATGAACACAGTGTAGAAGCTATAACAGTGTGCGGCCGGCCGGCACGCGGGAGAAATGGTTCAAATGGCTCTAAGCACTGTGGGACTTAATATCTGACGTCATCAGTCCCCTAGACTTAGAACTACATAAACCTAACTAACCTACGGTCATCACACACATATCCTTGCCCGAGGCAGGATTCGAACCTGCGACCGTAGCAGCATCGCGGTTACGGGCTGAAGCGCCGAGAACCGCTCGGTCACAGCGGCCAGCCACGCGGGAGATCGGACAGGTTTGCGTGACCTTCTTGCGATGATTACAGAGGCCTCGCCCAATCACTCGTAGTGCTTTTGTTCACTGCCAGGTCTTCGCAGACATTATACAAGCGCCTATGAATATCTACGATGCACTGGTTTTCCACCAAAAGAAGCTCAATGACAACTCTCTGCTTAGAAGGCACCTCCGTTACAGACGCCATTTTGAAGGCCACGACCATGAACCTACAGGGACTGAAACGGAAAGATTCCACGATGTCCCACAAGAAATTCCGCATTTTTCAACCGAAATCGGCTGAGGAAAAACTTTGTTGCATAACTTATTGAACGCCTTCTCGTAATATAAATACAGAATGGTATTCGAGACATCCCCCTACCTGCAATAAATCTTAAGTTATTCGTGAGTAAGTAGTGATAATTGAAAAATTTGTGCCAGATTATGACTCCAGCCTGGATTACCTACTTCGCGGGCAATTCTCTTAACCACTGGGATGTAACTTATGTTCTTCTGGAGTATGATGATGTCCGCTCCCTATATGATATGTCACCCGGTTACACGCATTTGTCAACTTTTATCTTCCAAAATATCTTCGGTCGTCGTTCTTGAAATTATTTATGGTAGTGGTCCTGCTATTCAGTGCTACTGAACCGTGCCGCTGGACTTTTTCACATTGTTGCGAGGTGTGGGTGCTAGAAGAGAGCTCTGATCTATTCAAGCTACTAAATGACGAACCCACTTTGTGTGAAATCTTCTGTATTTACAACAGAGTATTAATATTTTACAACCTTGATTACAACTGTCCATGAACAGGCCTTTCGTAATGCGCATTACGACAATTATAATAAAGGTTTTAAAATATTGAGGTAATGACAGTGGCACGTAAAGTGCCCTCCGCCACATACCGTTGGGTGGCTTGCGGAGTATAAATGTAGATATATATATATATATATATATATATATATATATATATATATATATATCAAATATTAGTGTCACATGTAAAATATTAACATACACTCCTGGAAATTGAAATAAGAACACCGTGAATTCATTGTCCCAGGAAGGGGAAACTTTATTGACACATTCCTGGGGTCAGATACATCACATGATCACACTGACAGAACCACAGGCACATAGACACAGGCAACAGAGCATGCACAATGTCGGCACTAGTACAGTGTATATCCACCTTTCGCAGCAATGCAGGGTGCTATTCTCCCATGGAGACGATCGTAGTGATGCTGGATGTAGTCCTATGGAACTGCTTGCCATGCCATTTCCACCTGGCGCCTCAGTTGGACCAGCGTTCGTGCTGGACGTGCAGACCGCGTGAGACGACGCTTCATCCAGTCCCAAACATGCTCAATGGGGGACAGATCCGGAGATCTTGCTGGCCAGGGTAGTTGACTTACACCTTCTAGAGCACGTTGGGTGGCACGGGATACATGCGGACGTGCATTGTCCTGTTGGAACAGCAAGTTCCCTTGCCGGTCTAGGAATGGTAGAACGATGGGTTCGATGACGGTTTGTATGTACCGTGCACTATTCAGTGTCCCCTCGACGATCACCAGTGGTGTACGGCCAGTGTAGGAGATCGCTCCCCACACCATGATGCCGGGTGTTGGCCCTGTGTGCCTCGGTCGTATGCAGTCCTGATTGTGGCGCTCACCTGCACGGCGCCAAACACGCATACGACCATCATTGGCACCAAGGCAGAAGCGACTCTCATCGCTGAAGACGACACGTCTCTATTTGTCCTTCCATTCACGCCTGTCGCGACACCACTGGAGGCGGGCTGCACGATGTTGGGGCGTGAGCGGAAGACGGCCTAACGGTGTGCGGGACCGTAGCCCAGCTTCATGGAGACGGTTGCGAATGGTCCTCGCCGATACCCCAGGAGCAACAGTGTCCCTAATTTGCTGGGAAGTGGCGGTGCGGTCCCCTACGGCACTGCGTAGGATCCTACGGTCTTGGCGTGCATCCGTGCGTCGCTGCGGTCCGGTCCCAGGTCGACGGGCACGTGCACCTTCCGCCGACCACTGGCGACAACATCGATGTACTGTGGAGACCTCACGCCCCACGTGTTGAGCAATTCGGCGGTACGTCCACCTGGCCTCCCGCATGCCCACTATACGCCCTCGCTCAAAGTCCGTCAACTGCACGTACGGTTCACGTCCACGCTGTCGCGGCATGCTACCAGTGTTAAAGACTGCGATGGAGCTCCGTATGCCACAGCAAACTGGCCGACACTGACGGCAGCGGTGCACAAATGCTGCGCAGCTAGCGCCATTCGACGGCCAACACCGCAGTTCCTGGTGTGTCCGCTGTGCCGTGCGTGTGATCATTGCTTGTACAGCCCTCTCGCAGTGTCCGGAGCAAGTATGGTGGGTCTGACACACCGGTGTCAATGTGTTCTTTTTTCCATTTCCAGGAGTGTATATATCATGTTAAACGTTAATGTCACCTGTATCTGTATGGACATGACATTTCAGAGGCAGAGACAGATCTCCTCTCCAATTATTTGAGCGTCTTTTTTGTCGACTCCGTGACCTCCAAGGCACCGACAAGTCGAGATGCCCAAAGAAAAAGCGCTCCGCCACAGCAGGTAGACAGGTTTATTCGCCATCGCGCCATGTTGACGTCCGAGCAGAGAGAGGTCTTTTACTCGCCATCGGCACATATAGGAAAGCAGATCGCATATAGTGGGATGTTCCAAACCTATCAATCACGTTGAAGAACGTTTCCGGTATAGACGAACATCTTTCGTCTGCCTGAGTGATCAGAAGTGAAACTTGTTATCTCGTAGGAGAGACAAGTTACACCACTATATGAGCCCACGTCCAGAACTGATTGTAACTTTCATTGTCACTGATGTTCACTTTTGTCAGAGAGTCTTGCACAGGATGTGTAGAAACAACACCACAGGAGAATAGAGTAACTGGGGATTATCACTTGCCGTGTCATAAGAGACATGCATCACATCCTTTGAAATTAAGGATGACGAGAATGAAATCAGTGAACGTGTAAAGATGAAAAAGCCGGTCAAACGTATTGAACCTGCAGTGCATTGAATATCTCTATACAGTTAAAAATGTAATTTCCAATGTCAATGACATTCACCAACCTTCCTATCAAGTCTTCGAATGAAGCCCTAGTGTAACGATTAAATTCACAATATCCAGAGATTTATGGCTCTATGACATTTTCATTTATTTGGAGAGTTGCATATGAGGCCTGAAGATGGCATAACGTAATGTTGAAGCTGATAGCCTTCACAACAAAATAAAATAATATGGTAAGTTAAATGGTTGTTGGTGAATTTTATTGACATTGACAACAGAGATTAAAATGTATGCCAGGTCGAGAACAGAACTCGTACTTCCCGCTTTTCGCCAGGTGTTTTTCCAAATCGTTGTCTGTAATATTTGCGGTTAATTGGCGCGGTGCAGACTGTAATGTTGTGCAGTATTACTTAAATCCTACTACTGTAGAGCCTATTGCGTTGTGTTCAGGCGATAAGGCCGAATGGAAAAGTAGTGAATGAATGTTCCCAGTATGTAGCAGGGTAATTGTGATTGTATTAGCAACCGTGAGAAGTGTTGCGTCATGGTTTGAAGCTGTGGATTATATTCCTGGCATCGCTTAGAAATTACGTACTTGCTACTCGAAAGTAGTTCTGCACTTTGCTATAACAGATTGATAGGGCCAAACTATCGTGATTTTCTGCGAGAGGGTCTCAGCTATAGAAAACGCAACGTGGACTATCACAACTTTGACGACGTTTGCCTAGTAATGCATGTCTCCCAGGAACATCCATGTGCCAGTTGTTGAGCGATATGAAAAAAACCTAAATTAGTTACAAACTACGGCGTGCCAAAACATGTAAACGTCACTACAGATATTTGGATTTAGGTTATGTCACGTTCGATGTACTGCCATCATTGGCGATGATGTGGCAGACGAAAGCGAAGTTCTGAACCGTTAAGTGTAGGAACATCGATGCTGTCGATGACCTTCTGAATGGCTGTTTTCAGTTCAGCATCGATTTTGGTGTTATTGCCGCACACCTTGTCTTTAATATATCCCCAGAAAAAGCAGTCGCACGGGTTCAGATCCGGAGACTGTGGCGGTCAATCGAGGCCCATATCAATGGCCTCTGGGTACCCCAGAGCCAGAATGCGGTTCCCAAAGTACACTCTCCCGCTTCGATGGAGTCGAGCTCAGTCTTGCAAGAACCACATCTTGTCGAAATCAGGATCACTTTGGATAATGGAGATGAAACCATCTTTCGAAACCTTCAGGTATCGTTCGGTAGTCACCGCCCATCGAGGAATATCGACCCGATTATTCAGTGACTGGACACTGCATATCACTCTATCACCTGTTGAGGGTGAAGAGACTTCTCTATCGCGAAATGCGGATTCTCAGTCCCCCAAATGCGTCAATTTTGCTTACTGACGAACCCATCCAAATTAAAGTGGGCTTCGTCGCTAAGTCAAATCACACTCACTTCAAAATGTTGTTGTGTGTGAAATCTTATGGGACTTAACTGCTAAGGTCATCAGTCCCTAAGCTTACACACTACTTAACCTAAATTAACCTAAGGACAAACACACATACCCATGCCCGAGGGAGGACTCGAACCGCCGCCGGGATCAGCCGCACTGTCCATGACTGCAGCGCCTAAGACCGCTCGGCTAATCCTGCGCGGCTCAAAATGTTGTTCGTCAATTCTGTGGATAGTAGTGTTGGCGAAATACAACCGCTGTTCCATGGGCCTGGGGCTAATGGCTGATGGTTTTGAATTTTGTGTGGGAAGGGATGCAGGTCTTCAACAACAATTTGTCGCACTGTGTCCCGCTTGATTCCCACCTGTTGTGCAGCTCGTCTAATGGATTTCCAGGGGCATTTTGGACGGCCAACACTGGCAACACTGTCATCACGAATACTACCCGTCCTCTCAAACTTGCGAATCAAATTCTTGATTGTTAGCACACTTGGACCGGTTGTCTTCACCTTGAACTCGGTCGTAAACTTTCGTTGAGCCGCAGTCGGGCTGTTATTGCTCGCATAGTAGGCCTTGACAAGCACTATATGCCCAGTCTCGCCGTACCGTGACATTTTCACGTGCAAATTGCCGTCAACAACAAGGCATGTGCACATGCGCATAATAATTGCCGTCATGTCCCGTGGCCAGCCGTGCAGTTTGAACGTCCTAACACAAACCGTTCAGAAATTACGAAGATTTTATTTCACATAGTTCTATAACTGTCACCCTGTGTGTTGCTACAAGAAGCCACACTTTCACGTCCATTGAGATTTTGTACGTCTAACTCATCGTCACAGTCTGTCAGGAAGTTTCCTTTTTTGTGTACGGTCAGTTTCATAGTGAAAGACTCAACTCCGAAAGATAGAAATGTTTGCCCTTTACATCCCTCCCTTCTTACAAGGGAACCTCCCCGTCGCACCCCCCTCAGATTTAGTTATAAGTTGGCACAGTGGATAGGCCTTGAAAAACTGAACACAGATCAATCGAGAAAACAGGAAGAAGTTGCGTGGAACGATGAAAAAAATAAGCAAAATATACAAACTGAGTAGTCCATGCGCAAGATAGGCAACATCAAGGATAGTGTGAGCTCAGGAGCGCCGTGGTCCCGTGGCAGCGTGAGCAGCTGCGGAACGAGAGATCCTTGGTTCAAGTCTTCCCTCGAGTGAAAAGTTTACTTTCATTGTTTTCGAAAAGTTATGATCTGTCCGTTCGTTCATTGACGTCTCTGTTCACTGTAATAAGTTTAGTGTCTGTGTTTTGCGACCGCACCGCAAAACCGTGCGATTAGCAGACGAAAGGAACCGAAAACATTTGATTGCAAAGTCATAGGTCAGACGATTCCTCCACAGGAAAACACGTCTGATATACTCTACACGATACTGGTGACGGCATGTGCGTCACATGACAGGAATATGTTGTCGACCCACCTAACTTGTACACTTGGCGAATGGGTAAAAAGACTCTTCTACCTTGCCCGATTTAGGTTTTCTTGTCGATGTGATAATCAGTCCCAAAAAAGTGATGAAAACATTAGAGTTTGTCACATAAACTGCAACAAATGAATGCAACAGTTTCACAGTCGCACAGTTTTCCCTGTGCTCTGTCAAAACATATGTTTTTAACGTTTTCAAATTTTTCCGTGTGTAGACCGTCAGTTACCTCACATCGGACGGACAGATAATAATTGTCTGAAAATATTAAACTTTTCACTGGAGGGAAGACTTGAACCGAGGACCTCTGGTTCCGCAGCTGCTTACGCTAACCAGGGGACTACAGCGCTGCTGAGCTCACAACACCTGATGTTGCCTATCTTGCGCATGGACTTCTCAGTTTGCATATTTTGCTTAGTTTTTTCATAGTTTCACACAACTTCTTCCTGTTTTCCGATTGATCTGTGTTCAGTTTTTCAAGGCCTATCCACTGTGCCAAATTATAACTAAATCTGAGGGGGGTGCAATGGGGAGGTTCCCTTGTTAGGAACTCCACAGTCTTTTCCGAATGATGTGGGACGAGTGTGCGCGTGCGCTGCTGCAGGTGGTGGCTACGGACGGGCCTGGGCTGTCGGACACGCTGGAGCTGCGCATCCGCGTGGCGGACGTGAACGACCACGCGCCGGAGTTCGAGCGGCCGTGGTACCGGTTCGAGGTGGCCGAGTGGAACTCGTCTGCGGAGCGCGAGGTGGGGCGGGTGCGCGCGCGCGACCTGGACCACGGCGACAACGCGCGCCTCGCCTACCACCTGCTGCCGGCCGGCGGGCAGGACGCGCAGGAGCTGGCGCTGCCCTTCCGGCTGGGCGCCGACGACGGCGTGCTCACCGCGACGCGGCCGCTGGACCGCGAGCAGCGCGAGGTGTACGCCTTCAAGGTGCGCGCCGTCGACCAGGCGCCGCCGGCGCTCCGCCGATCCGCCACCGTCGACGTCCAGGTCAGTGCAACCAGCTGCCAGCAGATTACGCAACAAATTAGGCGTAGTCAGGGTTGGAGCAGTGCAATAACCAGTGTGTGGTAGCCTGGTCGCCATTTCCGTGTGGCGCATTTTGTGACAGACGACAGAAATGTGGAAGGGAAAATGGAAAGAGAAAACGGGAGGGCTAAAGAGGAAGGGGAAAAGAAGATAGCAAAACAAGTGGATAGAACTAAAACAGGAAGGGCTGATTAACTGATGGGGGTATTCGAACTGGACTGTTTCCAGCAACAGTTCCGCAAGTACTATCTCTCCTTGGTGAGGACACACTTCTTTTAGAGTACTGTATGGCGACACTGTCCTTATGTCAAGTGAGTCAAAGCAACAGCAGTGCTTTTGTGCGTTTGTTGTTTAGTTGGTTGCGCCTTTACATTGATCGACACTGAAAATGGTACTTTTCCAAATCTCACTCTACGAAGGTGAGTCAAATGAAAACCTTAAATATTTTTTTAAATATAATTTATTGTGCAGAAGTGGTACAAAGCTGTATCACTTTTCAACATAATCTCCCCCACGCTCAATGCAAATCCTCCAGCGCCTATAAAGTGCATAAATTCCTTTAGAAAAAAATTATTTTCGTAGTCCGCGCAACCACTCATGCACCGCGTGGCGTACCGCTTCATCAGAACGGAACTTATTTCCTCCCATTGCGTCTTTGAGTGGTCCAAACATATGGAAATCACTTGGGGCAAGGTCTGGTGAGTATGGTGGATGAGGAAGACACTCAAAATGCAGCCCTGTGATTGTTGCAACTGTTGTACGGGCAGTGTGAGGCCTTGCATTGTCATGTTTCAAAAGGACACCTGCTGACAGCAATCCACGTCGCTTTGATTTGATTGCAGGCCGCAGATGATTTTTTAGGAGATCTGTGTATGATGTACTGGTGACAGTGGTCCCTCTAGGCTTGTAGTGCTCCAAAATGACGCCTTTTTCGTCCCAAAAGAGAGTCAGCATAACCCTCCCTGCTGATGGTTCTGTTCGAAACTCCTTTGGTTTTGGTGATGAAGAATGGCACCAGTCCTTGCTCGCTCTCTTCATTTCCGGTTGGTGGAAGTGAACCCATGTTTCGTCCCCAGTAACGATTGTCGCAAGGAAGCCACCACCTTCTCGTTCAAAGCGCCGAAGAAATACTTCACAAGTGTTGTGTACATAGTTCCGCGTAGTCAGCGCGTACACAACTTTCCCAATAGAGCGCGGCCCGCTAAGCACAACAGCGCAGGCGCAGCGTTCGTCCGTCTCCGCACTACGAGATGGCACTGTCAGAGACGGACCAAATTCTGCTTCCGCCGATCCGCGTATTGATATGAAACGCAGCCAATGCGATTGCTGCTAACGTAGAACCTTTTCTCCTCGCGGATCACACTCGCGCAGTGATACCTGAACGCGCGAGGTATTATAACGAGTGTACAGACCTCCGATTAGTCAGTCTGCATCAGTCTGCATTAGTCTGTAGCAGTCTGCATTAGTCTGCATTAGTCTGCAGTTGTCTGTACCAGTCTATAGTCAAGTTTCAGTCTGCGCCTAATATGATTATCATATTCCTGTACATAGCCATAAAGATAAATGAATAGACACTTCGTCAAGTATCAGAGATATTTCAGAATAAGATTAACGTACCAAGACCAATTGTCAATTTTGAACAGCATGCAGAATCAAGTTAAGTAATTTCTATGATTTTTATTATTTTAATAAATGTGTGTGAATATTAATCAAGTTCTGTTTAAAGTTGGTCACCATCAATCTGCTACTCTGAGCGTGCATGTGGCATTTCTATCGTCTGACCTAACGGCAGAAGATAAACACGCCACGATAAGACCTAAGACCACGAGACATATTACTGACACTCGCCTACTTCATTAGAGCGGCAAGTCAAATAATCTGATGGTGTGTGTACCGAAGGTCTTACAGTACGGACACCACAACAAGCATCAACACGTCGTTCTCTCATTTCAGGAGTCAGCTGCCGTGGCACCCATCTTGCAAACACTTTGTGAAACTGGAGCACACAAATCACAATGTGGTGTGCTAACCCATGACTAATCTGTAAACATGCTGCAATGTCATTCAGTGTCACTCGGCGGTTTTCCTTCAGTATGGCTTCAACTGCTGCCATGTTCTGTGAAGTCACAACTCGTTGTGCCTGGCCTGGACGGGGAGCATCTTCCACTGAAGTCACACCATTTGCAAACTTCCTACTCCATTCGTAGACTTGATGCTGTGACAAACATGCATCACCACACTGAACCTTCATTCGTCGATGAATTTCAATAGGTTTAACACCTTCAATACGCAAAAACCGAATAACACAACGCTGTTCTTCCCTGGTGCAAGTCGCAAGTGGGGCGGCCATCTTTATATTGATACTGCGACGGTACGTGTGCATCTGCACTATGTTACCACCTACAGGTCATTCTGCAAGCTGTTTGTAGCACGCTTACCAACTTACAGGATAACGGCGCGAAATTTTGATTTGTTATTACAAATTTAAGGTTTTCATTTGACTCACCCTCGTATACTTTGAACTCTATCAAACGAAAAGAATAACCGAAAAATCAGGAGGAAAAAAAGAGGTTACGTCGAGAGGGAATGGTTTCCCGGGCGTCAATTATTCTATTTCCGCCACTGAATTAGAGTATTGGCTTTGTGAAAGAGAAACTTTTCTCCATAATACATAAACGTACGTTCCATACTAAAAAGTTCTGCCTACAACGAGATGTATACATCGATAGCCTGTCTATAAAATATGTTGCCCACGGAAGAAACATCGTTTGAAGTTAATTCCACCGGTAAGTAGGCCAGTACAGTGGGGAAAATTATGGCCAAGGCCAACTGGCTAACCTTAGCGCGGACATTACTCAGCTGAGACCAACGAATCATGAAACAATTCCTCTCCAAATTTCGCACAAGTAAAATAAGGAATGCCAAAAAAGGAAAAAAAAAAACGTTAGCACGAAATGGAACTGCAGACACATATAATAAACACTAAGCACTGCGATACTGCGATTCGATGATGAATACCAAATACATAAAATGGTGGAATTAAGGCTGTGAGGACGGGGCGTGAGTCGTGCTTGGGTAGCTCAGTTGGTAGAGCACTTGCCCGCGAAAGGCAAAGGTCCCGAGTTCGGGGCTCGGTCCGGCACACAGTTTTAATCTGCCAGAAAGTTTCGTATCAGTGCACACTCCGCTGTAGAGTGAAAATTTCATTCTAGTACCAAATACATAGTTGGTTCCTATGAAATAATTCTCCACACACGGCCTTACCATTAACCTGTTAAAATGCTGTTAGACTTCGAATAATAACAATACAATTCTCTTACGATAGCTTTCAGTTTGATTTCAATCGTCCGTTTGTGAACTCCCACTTTGTTGTGTCAGCTTCTAAATTTGCCATTGTATCACATTCATTCACGCTCTACTTATGATCATGGCAACTAGAGCTCCTGATCAACACTCTTTGGTGAGTCAGCACTAACATTGTAGCTTCCCTGTAGAATCACTGGTCACTGAATGGCTTCTAGCCATCTTCACTGTATGGGCCACATTTGCAGCAACCAGAATTACTGCTGGTAGTGTGTTCCCCAAAAAAACGACGTACACTGGTACACACTCTATCACTATCCCCTCTTATGTTACCTTGCCTGAATTTTATTATTAGGTCACACAGCACATTAAATACCAGTGTTTTTCGAATGTGTGTATAGACAATCACAGACACATATATTCACTTATTCCACCTTTCCTGTTCGTCACAAGAGCACGACTCATTCTCAGAACGAGAAATCAGACTATATAGAACCAAGATACAAGTATTTTATTGTTCACGTACACTACCTAAATAGTTAATCTGATACAAGCCCACTGAAATGGCCTTCCTTGACTAGGTTTCCAGACAAAAAAACTTATCGCTTCCCTGTATCCCATTTTCTGTTTCAGTCCCTTCCATTAATGTGTACTTTGACTCCATTTACAGACTGTTCTAGTCTCCTGCATCTGAAATTTGTTTCTTTTACTCTCAGATATACAGGATGGTCCATTGATAGCGACTGGGCCAAATATCTCACGAAATAAGCGTCAAACGAAAAAACTACAAAGAACGAGACTTGTCTAGCTTGAAGGGGGAAACCAGATGGCGCTATGGTTGGCCCGCTAGATGGCGCTGCCATAGGTCAAACGGATACCAACTGCATTTTTTTAAAATGGGAACCACCGTTTTCATTACATATTCGTGTAGTACGTAAAGAAATATTAACAGAAAGTGTTTCTTCATATTGATGCAAGTGAACTTATCAAGATTACATACACAAAACGTATCCGCAAGTCCAGCGGCAAACATTCAGCGGTTCCTGAGTGTTGTATGTTAAGTGTTACAAGGTAATGAACCCGTAGTCTATGTCTGTATCGAATAGAGTCTTCTGAAGTAAGAACTTCGCCGTAAATTGTAAAAGAAAATCACATTACAGGGCATTTATTATAAGGCTGATAGCCAATAATGCGAGTCTGTATTGCACTTACTAGCCCTGCTGTGCCGTTATTCTCCGTCCGATACAGCCAGAGCGTTAGCTAGGGAAACAAATTGAACTATTCTGCAATATACAATTGAACACGAAGAATATCGAAACGTCCAGCAAACTATAGAGATCATCATCGGCGAAGTTTTCATTAGGGTTCCGGCTCACCTGAATTCATACTGGCGTCATGATGCGAAAGACCCCATCTATCTGGCCGCTAGCACTGTTACGTAGACTTGGAATAGTGGCGAGTTGTTTACTTCAAGGCTCAGCACACAGCTGGGAGAATTTTCAGGAAACAGGGTCACAGAGCTTTTCCGTACCGGTGCCGCAGGTGGTGGTGCTGGACGTGAACGACAACGCCCCGGCATTCGAGAGCTTCTCGGCTATCGAGACGGACGCGTCGGGGCGGCCGGTGCCCGTGTACCGCGCCTCGGTGCCCGAGTCGGCGGCCGCGGGGCAGGAGGTGCTGCGGCTGGCCGCCAGGGACCCGGACGCGGGCCGCAACGCGCTGCTGCTCTTCTCGCTGCTGGACGCCGCCCCCACGCCGCCTCCCGGCGCGCGCCGCCGCCCGCTGCTGCCGCCGCCACCGCCACCGCCCCTCGCCGTGGACCCGCGCTCCGGCGTCGTCACGCTGTCCGGGGGCGGCGCCGCGCTGGACGCCGAGCGAGCGCCCCTCATCAGCGCCAGGGTAGTCGCTGCCGACCTGGGCTCGCCCAGCCTCAGCGCCACTGCCCTCATACAGGTAGGCCGGAACGCCGTCGTATTTTCAGAAGGTGGTGACCCTCAGCTCGTATATAAAGAACGTCACGATTTACAGCAAGGGCTGCTGACAAAATTTCTTTACTGAACAACCAGTTTCGGTCCACAAACCATCATCAGATTCATAAAAGAATTCATATTATGTGGCCTAGTATATTGTTGTAAATGCTTTTATGAACAGGATGATGGTGTTTGGACTGAACCTACTTGTTCAACAGAGAAATTTTACCAGTAAAATCTTGGCGGTGAATCATGACCTTCTTCAAACCAAAATCGATCTAACAATTGGACAGTCCCTGCTTGATATGTGGTTCATTTCACAGAACCATTCTAATTCGTTTCAGTCTTCAAATACAGGTGACGGCAATCGTCTGTGAGTCTTTATTGGTCGTCTGCTTCCTTCACAATCCATACTGGTTATAAAATGGATGGATGTATGTACATATGCATGAACGTGCGTATGTGGGTTCCACATCTCCATCTACGCCACTGGACCAATTTCAGCCACTCTTGGCACACATATCACTTACTGTCTGGAAAGAATCACAGTGGGGTAAATGGAATTGAGAATTTGGCGCCATTGGCCGGGAGACCCATTATGGCCGCCTTGGTGAAGGTCTTATTACATTCGACGCCACATTGGGCGACCTGCGCGCCGAATCGTGATGAAATGATGATGAAAACAACACAACACTCAGTCCCTGAGCGGAGAAAATCATCGACCCAGCGGGAATCGAACCCGGGCCAGTAGGACGGCAATCCATCACGCTGACCGCTCAGCTATCGGAGCGGACACTGTGGGGTAAGAACCATCGACCCATCAATGGAGTGTCAGTGCGGGTCTGAAACAGTATAGTCCACGACGCGAGAAAACACGTACTTTAGTCATCCAGCGTTTGAGAATGAGAAGAATTGGAGACTTACAACAAACTTTACACATAATTTCAAATCTTTACGAAGCTTCTTCTCGATGACGACTTCCACAAAATGAAAGGAAAAAAGTTTCTCGCTCACTAAATTTCCGATGTTCACCCTGTAAAAAACCACTTGAAGCATAACGTTTTCATTTAATACTTCTTTGCGACAAACTGTTCAAATGGTTCAAATGGCTCTGAGCACTATGGGACTTAACATCTGAGGTCATCAGTCCCCTAGAACTTAGAACTACTTAAACCTAACTAACCTAAGGACATCACACACATCCATGCCCGAGGCACGGATCTGTGTGTTTCGAACCTGCGACCGTAGCGGTCGTGTGGTTCCAGACTGTAGCGCCTAGAACCGCTCGGCCCCACCGGCCGGCGCTACAATCTGTATTCGCGACGCATTTTGCAGCCACTATTCACGTGTACCACTGAATGTAACTAGAAAATTATATCATTCTGCTGCACATAGTACAGAACATACGTCTCCGTGAACATTGAGCTGCGTGAAAATGAAACTGCAGGGCGAAATTCACTAGACCTGCTGGTGAAATATCTGTACAATACGCGTTAAATACGTTAAATAAGTTTGAAAGCATGTTTGAAATGTACGTATTCTGGCAGAGCCATGGCCAGAAAGCTCACCCTAAACACAATGGAATGATTTAAAGCAAATTTGGTGTATATATTAGTTACAATCTGGAAATAAATACTGCAGGAGTAGCAGCCTCCTGTTGGGGGAGAGTTTGATAACGTGGAAGAGGACGAAGAGATGGAGAGGTAGCGAGGGGGAAAGAAGAGATAGGCAGAGATAACAGGAGGATAAGGATAGAGACAGTGGAAGGGGAAATGGTCATAGAGAGGAGGAGACGGACTAGAAGAAGATTGGAATAAGTACATACCCGGATAGTGCCGAATACCCAACTATTAATATAAAAATGTTCAAATGTGTGTGAAATCTTATGGGACTTAACTGCTAAGGTCATCAGTCCCTAAGCTTACACACTACTTAAGCTAAATTATCCTAAGGACAAACACACACACCCACGCCCGAGGTAGGACTCGAACCTCCGCCGGGACCAGCCGCACAGTCCATGACTGTAGCGCCTGAGACCGCTCGGCTAATCCCGCGCGGCTATTAATATAATAATTATCTACGTTATTCTCTTCTGCATTTTCTTCAACTCTACTTCTCAACATCTTCCCAAATTACTATTAAAAAGCAATATCGTCACCCTTTATAAAACGATGTATGCAGTGCTGTTCTGAGAAAAAGCCTTCTTTTAGGTGGTACCATTCAGTATGTCACTGGTGGTTCATCATTACTGATTTAGTTCTGATTGTCTGTACTGCTGGAACATAAATGTTATCGAACTTTGTGGATAGTCGTTGTAGATCGCTGACGAGGATATCGATCACGGTATCGTTACATATTTTCACCTGCAGCCTCTGTATCTTTTGTTGCGTTGTCACTAATGCGTCCACTCGCATTTTCCATTGTCGTGATGTGGCTTCTCTAAATAGCTCAATGGATAATTCCAACAGAGCGAACCGTCAGACGCTTTAACCTCACTTCCGCGGTGTGACGGTCTCGATTTGGTTCACAATACATAGCTATAGGTGAGTGAAGCTACACTATGTGGTCAGAAGTATCCGGAAACATGGCTGAAAATGACCTACAACGTCGTGGCGCCCTCCATTGGTAATGCTGGAATTCAATATGGTGTTGGCCCACCCTTAGGCTTGACGACAGCTTCCACTCTCGCATGCATATGTTCATTCAGGTACTGGAACATTTCTTGGGGAAAGGTAGTCCATTCTTCACGGAGTGCTGCACTGAGGAAAGGTATTGATGTCGTTCGGTGAGGCCTAGCACGAAGTCGGCGTCCCAAAACATCTCAAAGGTGTTCTGTAGGATTCAGGTCAGGGATGTTATTGTTGGTAACGACTCTACCACAGGACGTGCATTATGAACAGGTGCTCGATCTTGTTGAAAGATGCTATCGCCATCCCCGAACTACTCTTAAACAGTAGGAAGCAAGAAGGTTCTTAAAACTTCAGTGTAGGTCTGTGCTGTGATAGTGCAAGCCACCTGCATGAAAAACACGGCCACACCATAACACCACTGCCTCCGAATTTTACTGTTGGCGCTCCACACGCTGGCAGCTGACGTTCACCGGGAATTCGCCATACCCACACCCTGCCATCGGATCGCCACATTGTGTACCGTGATTCGTCACTTCACGCAACTTTTTTCCACTGTTCAATCGTCCAATGTCTACTCCCCTTACACCAAGCGAGGCGTCGTTTGGCATTTACCGGCGTGATGTGTGGCTTATGAGCAGCCGCTCGACCATGAAATCCAAGTTTTCTCACCTCCCGCCTGTCATAGTACTTGAAGTGGATCGTGATGCCGTTTGGAATTCCTGTGTGATGGTCTGGATAGATGTCTGCCAATTACACATTACGACCCTCTTCAACTGTCGGCGGTCTCTGTCAGTCAACAGGCGGGGAAGGCCTGTACGCTTTTGTGCTGTACGTGTCTCTTCACGTTTCCACTTCACTATCACATCGGAAACAGTGGATCTATGGATGTTTAGGAGTGTGGAAATCTCGCGTAGAGGCGTATGACACAAGCGACACCCAATCACCTGACCATTTTCGAAGGCTGTGAGTTCCGCTTAGCGCCCCATTTTGCTCACTCACGGTGTCTAATGACTACTGAGATCGCCGATATGGAGTACCTGGCAGTAGGTGGCGGCACAATGCACCTAATATGAAAAACGTATGTTTTTTGGGGGTGTCCGGATACTTTTCATCACATAGTGTACTTCCATGTCTGTCCACTGTGTCTCTAAGCCTATGTAAGTCCGTAGGATTTCGTGGCCGTTGTTGCAAAATTTAAAATCTTGTGGGTTGCTAGGTCACGTCATATTTCCTTCTAAAATAATCGACGTTTCGACCCCTCCGCTTGGACCTTCTTCAGACGTTTCGGTGTCCACTACTATTAGAACAGTATTCTAGCATTAGTGGTCACCGAAACATCTGAAGAAGATCGCAGCGGAGGGGTCGAATCGTGGATTAGTTTAGAAGGAAATATGACGCGGCCTAACAACCCAGAAGATTTTAACTTTAATGCATGCTGGAAAACAAGAGATCCCAAAGACTCATTTTGAACTTGAAACAGACTCAGTGAGGACGTCAGCGTTAACGTTGTAGACGTGTGAGTTGGTGTGTGCGACAGGTGGAGGTGCAGCCGGAGCCGGAAGGTTCGTCGGCGCGGCAGGCGGTGTTCTCGCCTCGGTACCTGGAGGTGTCGGTGGAGGAGAACTGCGAGACGCCGGTGGTGGTAGCGGCGCTGAACGTGTCTGCGCCGTACCGCGGCCTGCCGCTCAACCTGAGCGTGGCGCCGTCGCGGCACGCCCCCTGGTTCGCCATCGGCCGCGACAACAGCTCGCTGCTGCTGGTGGCCAGCCCGGACCGCGAGGCCACGCCGCGCCTCGAGGCCACAGTCCGCGCCACCTACAGCCGCCGCGGCCGCCTCGTGCTGCTCTACCCGCCAGACCTCGGAGACCTGGGTGAGCCCTCCTCCCCCTTCTAGAACACGTGTCGTCCAACTTCTTTGCTCAGCAGCCCCAATAGTGACGTTTTTCCTCTGACATGTTACACTACTAACCATTAAAATTACTACACCAAGAAGAAATACAGATAACCGGGTATTCATTGGACAAATATATTATACTAGAACTCCCATGTGATTACATTTTCACGCAATTTGAGTGCATAGATCCTGAGAAATCAGTACCTAGAACCACCACCTCTAGCCGTAATAACGGCCTTGATACGCCTGGGAATTGAGTCAAACAGAGTTTGGATGGCGTGTACAAGTACAGCTGCCCACGCAGCTTCAACACGATACCGCAGTTCATCAAGAGTAGTGACTGGCGTATTGTGACGGGCCAGTTGCTCGGCCACCATTGACCAGACGTTTTCAGTTGGTGAGAGATCTGGAGAATGTGCTGGCCAGGGCAGCAGTCGAACATTTTCTATATCCAGAAGGGCCCGTACAGGACCTGCAACATGCAGTCGTGCTTTATCCTCCTGAAATGTAGGGTTTCGCAGGGATCGAATGAAGGGTAGGGCCACGGGTCGTAACACATTTGAAATGTAACGTCTACTGTTCAGAGCGCCGTCAATGCGAACAAGAGGTGACCGAGACGTGTAACCAATGGCACCCCATACTATCACGCTGGGTGATACGCCAGTATGGCGATGACGAATACACGGTTTCAATGTGCGTTCACTGCAATACCGCCAAACACGGATGCGACCATTATGATGCTGTAAACAGAACCTGGATTCGTCCGAAAAAATGAGGTTTTGCCATTCGTGCAATCAGGTTCATCGTTGAGTACACCATCGCAGGCGCTCCTGTCTGTGATGCAGCGTCGAGGGTAACCGCAGCCACGGTCACCGTGCTGATAGTCAATGCTGCTGCAAACGTCGTCGAACTGTTCGTCCAGATGGTTGTTGTCTTGCAAACGTCCACATCTGTTGACTCAGGCATCGAGACGTGGCTGCACGATCCGTTACAGCCATGCGGATTAGATGCCTGTCAACTCGACTGCTAATGATACGAGGCCGTTGGGATCCAGCGCGGCGTTCCGTATTACCCTCCTGAACCCAGCGATTCCATATTCTGCTAACAGTCATTGGATCTCGACCGACGCGAGCAGCAATGTCGCGGTACGATAAACCGCAATCGCTACAGGCTACAATCCGACCTTTATCAAAGTCGGAAACGTGATGGTACGCATTTCTCCTCCTTACACGAGGCATCACAACAACATTTTACCAGGAAACGCCGGTCAACTGCTGTTTGTGTATGAGAAATCGGTTGGAAACTTTCCTCATATCAGCACGTTGTAGGTGTCGCCACAGGCGCCAACCTTGTGTGAATGCTCTGAAAAGCTAATCACTTGCATATCACAGCATCTTCTTCCTGTAGGTTAAATTTCGCTTCTGGAGCACGCCATCTTCGTGGTGTAGCAATTTTAATGGCCAGTAGTGTATTAATTGTTAACACACAAATTCGTATGTTACGAGTCCGCAACAGACTAGCTATAGTAATGGCGCCGTGAGGTGTCCGCCGGTCCCCAAGTACACACTGTTAAAAGCCAGCATCACTGGGAATACTTCGTGTGGAGTGCTCTGTTCGCTGCTACACTCAGCGCATTCACGGATCCGTCATACTTCCGTTTGAAATTCACCATAGCAGCTGACTCGCGTACGTCACTGGTTATCAGTACTATAAGACAAGGAATGAAACATCCCCGTTCTCACATCCCGCAATGGCCACGCCAGTTATGCTTCTGCCCCCAATGTAAAGCGGCCAACTTTACTTAACTCACCACCGAACCCACAAGCGTCAATAAAAATGAAACACATCGTAAAACATTACTGTTTGCGTAAGCACTTTTTGTTCGTTACTGAGCAGTAAGACAATACGTTTAAGAAGCTCCTCTTAACCCTTTCACACAATTTGGCTCTAGGTTTATTTTCATTTCGTGGCACAGTTGCTACATCTCTAGCTACGTCTCCAGCAGATGCTGCCACATAGCGGCTGCAGCTTGAACTGCTTCACTTGTTTCAAATCTTAGCAGTAAGACGAGCAATAACGTAGAAGGGATAGATAACACTCCATCAGAATTTCTAAAATCATGGGGAGAAGAGGCAACAAAACGACCATTCACGTTAGTGTGTATAATTTATGAGTCTGGCGACAAGCCATCTGACTTTCGGTAAAGCATCATCCACGCAATTCCGAAGACGGCAAGAGCTCACAAGTGCGAGAGTTATCGCACAATCAGCTTAACAGCTCATGCATCCAAGTTGTTTACAACAATTATATACAGAAGAATGGAAAAGAAAATTGAGGATGTGTTAAATGACGATCACTTTCGCCTTAGGAAAGGAAAGGTAAAGGCTACAGGAAGGCAATTCTGATGTTGCGGTTGATAATGGTAGGACGACTAAAGAAAAATCAAGACACGTTCATATGATTCGTCGACCTGGAAAAAGCGTTCGACAGTGTAAAATGGTGCAAAGTGTTCGAAATTCTGACTGAAATAGGGGTAAGCTATAGGGGGAGACGGGTAATATACAATATGTACAAGAGCCAAGAGGGAATAATAAGACTGGATGACCAAGAACGAAGTGCTCGTATTAAAAGGGGTGTAAGACAAGGATGCAGCCTTTCGCCCCTTCTGTTCAATCTGTACATCGAGGAAGTAGTGATGGAAATAAAAGAAAGATTCAGGAGTGGAATTAAAATTCGAGGTGAAAGGATATCAGTCATACCATTCGCTGATGACATTGCTGTCTTGAGTGAAAGCGGAGAAGAATTACATGATGTACTGAATGGAATGAACAGTGTAATGAGTATAGAGTATGGACTGAGAGAAAAACGAAGAAAGACGAAGGTAATGAGAGTAGAAATGAGAACAGCGATAAACTTAACATCGGATTGATGGTCACGAAGTAGATTAGGTTAAGGAATTCTGCTACCTAGGCAGTAAAATAACCGATGACGGACGGAGCAAGGAGGACATCAAAAGCAGACTAGCAATGGCAAGTCTACTAATATCAAATATCGGCCTTAATTTTAGGAAGAAATTTCTGAGAATGTACGTCTGGAGTACAGCGTTGTGTGGTAGTGAAACATGAACTGTGGGAAAACCGGAACAGAAGAGAATCGAAGCATTTGAGATGTGGTGCTACAGACGAATATTGAAAATTAGATGGATTGATAAGGTAAGGAATGAGGAGGTTCTACGCAGAATCGTAGGAGGAAAGGTATATGTGGAAAACACTGATAAGGAGAAGGGACAGGATGATAGGACATCTGTTAAGACATGAGGTGTTGGGTTGGCAGAAGAGCCAAAACCGTGTTACTAGAGGAGGCCGAAATGCACGCATTTTAGCTCACGCAGGCTGGCGTGAGGAGTGAAGAACTATAGTGACGTGAGGTCTGGAACATGACAAGGAATTAGAATTCAGAAAGCGGACGTAAGTAGTTTGATACTTAACTTTAATCCATTAATGATGATCGTCGCTCTTGGCGGTACATTAGTCACAATATTATCTGTTCAGAAGACATAGTAACTGAATATGGCACCTTGCTAGGTCATAGCAAATGACGTAGCTGAAGGCTATGCTAAACTGTCGTCTCTGCAAATGAGAGCGTCTGTAGTCAGGAACCATCTCTAGCAAAGTCGGCTGCACAACTGGGGCGAGTGCTAGTGAGTCTCTCTAGACTAGACCTGCCGTGTGTCGGCGCTCGGTCTGCAATCACTGATAGTGGCGTCACGCGGGTCCGACGTATACTAACGGACCGCGGCCGATTTAAAGGCTACCACCCAGCAAGTGTGGTGTCTGGCGGTGACACCACATGAGGGAATGACTTCCATGGTACTAGAGGGAGCTGTAGAGGGCAAAAACTGTAGATGAAGGCAGAGATTGGAATACATCCAGCGGATAATTGAGGACGTAGGTTGCAAGTGCTATTCTGAGGTGAAGAGATTAGCACAGGAGAGGAATTCGTGGTGGGCCGCGTCAAACAAATCAGAAAATTGATGAAAAAAAAAACACACAAAGGAACAAGACGAGCAGACGTAGGAACTATTTTTGTAAGCTGTGCACGATTGAATTTGTCTCAAAGGACGCTTGTTTTGCACATGGATTAGTACAGAAAACTGCCATGTTCCAGTTTGTACTCCATGTGTTGCGATAATAATTACATTTATTTATTTATTTTCGCGGTTATTGTTGTGGTTCCTTTAGAAACCACTGTGGCTCTATGGGCAACATGACTATCTGTGACAGGTTTTTGCATTTCCAGTTTCACACGATGCACTCTTGGAGAACAAAGCTAGAGGACATTCTGGTGTTCCTTTTTGGAAGGATTTATTCTGATGACGGCTCACAGATTGACAGTAGCAGTAAAAGTGGAGACGATGAGGTAGCTGAAGGCAGTGATCTCGATTTGAGGATAGTATGCTATAGCAAAATGTTTTGCAGACTAATCAGAAAGATCTGGACTTCCAAGTACATCATAAGAACCATTAGCAAAAAATGTATAGCTGTAGTTGAAACTGAAAAACATACAACAAAGGAAAGCATCTACCAACAAATGGCACCTTAAGGCATTGTGTACACCATAGCGCAGAGAACGAACCTCACACAATCAGATGGAAATAGGCTCTCTGTCAAGTAGCCCTATGCCTGTCTGCAGAAAGGAAATACATTTTGCTTTACCACAAAAAGTAACGACGTTTCATGCGTAGTGGCTCCATTTCAGATCAGCCCGTATGTATTTAACAATGCACATCTTGTAATCGAATTAAAAAAGCAAGACAAAAATTAAAAAAAATCCTAATTTTTAATATTTCGAGTGTCAAAGTCTTAACGTTAGTTGGCGTTTTTGTATTCGGCTGTCAGCTGCTACGTGCACACAGTTACATAGTGTGGTTAAGAACCGCACCGCCGGCCGCGGTGGTCTAGCGGTTCTAGGCGCTCAGTCCGGAACCGCGCGACTGCTACGGTCGCAGGTTCGAATCCCGCCTCGGGCATGGATGTGTGTGATGTCCTTAGGTTAGGTTTAAGTAGTTCTAAGTTCTAGGGGACTGATGACCACAGATGTCAAGTCCCATAGTGCTCAGAGCCATTTTTTTGAACCGCACCGCAGTTTGACGACCGCTGCTGAAGTGTTTGCAGATCCACACTGAGCAGTGCGTCCGCGTGGCGCTAGCGCGTGAGCGGCTCTCGTTCCCCTCACTTCGCTTTTCAGGCGACTCGGGTTCACTCGGCCGACAGTTCACTCTCTCGTCTTCGCGCGGACGAACACGTGGCCGTACCACGCTACGCTGCGGCTCGCAGTACTCAGTAAAGGAACCGCATCACGCCTGCGTACTCGGCACCCTCCCACCCTGTGACCAAGTGGATACAGCCGAGTGACAGCCGTGCGGCTACACGTGTTGAGCGTGTGGCTTTGTCACGGGGCGAGGTAGCATAGGTCGCGTCTGGCAAGTTCCATCAAGCTAACGAAGTTTATTCACCCTCTTTCTCGTGCAACCAAGTTGAGTGAAGACTAAGCGGATGGGCCGCGGGCTTGGAGCCTTCTAGTTTACATCTAGCCTGGCGATGCTCCTGTTTTCAACTGTTCTAGGCTGGCACATTCTCCTTTTGCTGCCATGATGCCAAGCAGAGGCGAGAGCTGGCGCACTCTTGTTGATCTCCTTTGAAATACTATCAGCTATCGTTGCTACAGTCTTGTGTTTCTGTTGTTTTAGGCCCTGAAGACACGTTCGCCACATGGTACGATGTTCCCATAAAAACGTTTATCTCAATTGTTCTCTGACTCCATTATCCTAATGTAGGAGTTAGCTCGCACGACATATGTTTAAAAATTCCTAGACGCAGGTATACACGAAAATAAGGAAAAACTAAATGGGAGAAAAATCAGATACGTCGGGTTCATTAACAGTTGCTTTAATAGCCTCACTCGATCTTAGATGTAAACAGCATCGATGAATGGTGTAATCATTTTTCAACTATCTTTGATTATGTCCAGAGATGATGTTATCGTAGACCTGGCAATGTAACTTGTAACTGGTATTCAGGCGTTTGTAATGGCTTATCACGTACAAGAGTTTGCCCTTTACGCACTGCAGGTAAAAGAGCGTCAGCATAGTAAGCCTTGAACTGTTGTTGTTGTGGTCTTCAGTCCTGAGACTGGTTTGATGCAGCTCTCCATGCTACTCTATCCTGTGCAAGCTTCTTCATCTCCTAGTACCTACTGCAACCTACATCCTTCTGAATCTGTTTAGTGTATTCATCTCTCGGTCTCCCTCTACGATTTTTACCCTCCACGCTGCCCTCCAATACTAAATTGGTGATCCCTTCATGCCTCAGAACATGTCCTACCAACCGATCCCTTCTTCTAGTCAAGTTGTGCCACAAACTTCTCTTCTCCCCAATCCTATTCAATACCTCCTCATTAGTTACGTGATCTACCCACCTTATCTTCAGCATTCTTCTGTAGCACCACATTTCGAAAGCTTCTACTCTCTTTTTGTCCAAACTAGTTATCGTCCATGTTTCACTTCCATACATGGCTACACTCCATACAAATACTTTCAGAAACGACTTCCTTACACTTAAATCTATACTCGATGTTAACAAATTTCTCTTCTTCAGAAACGATTTCCTTGCCATTGCCAGACTACATTTTATATTCTCTCTATTTCGACCATCATCAGTTATTTTACTCCCTAAATAGCAAAACTTCTTTACTACTTTAAGTGTCTCATTTCCTAATCCAATTCCCTCAGCATCACCCTATTTAATTTGACTACATTCCATTATCCTCGTTTGGTTTTGTTGATGTTCATCTTCTATCCTCCTTCCAAGCCTTGAACTATTGCAGGTTATTATTATAAATTTCTTGCAGATCCATGGACCGATCACGCGGCAGTGTAAATGGGCTTTGATTTTGTTTTCTTTTGGTGTACATATATACAAAATTCAAGACGTTATTCATAACTTAGTTATTCTATAATGTGGCTATTTGAAATGCACAAACAAACAAAACCAATAACCGAAATTAAGAACTAGCTACAATCAAAAAGAAAATAAACTGCCATTCACGTAAACGATCAGACAAATCCATAAACAGTGCCTGAGACTACTAATCAAACTTCAGTATATAAAAAAATGGTTGTCTGTTACATGTTTCGTAATTATTAATCCTATGATACAATCATAAAAATCTGTTTCATCTTTTACAAAAACTTTAATGCAACGTGTAACGAATTATCACAATAGCAAACTGCGTAGTTCAAGATCTTTGGATGAACATGTTCTAGTAACAACTCCTGGTCAGCGTTAATTGAGAAGAAGACTAATTGTGTGCTGCAGGTCACGACGAGGCCCGCGTGGTGGTGCTGGTTCGCGACGTGAATGACAACTCGCCCCGCTTCCTGGGCAGCGGGAGACCTCTGGTGACGGCCATCCCAACCTCCACCACCTACGGCCACCACATACTCACTGTCAAGGTACTGTGGGCGGGGCGAGGGGCGACAACTGACAGATCATATCATTCTGTCGTCTGGTGCACATTGTTTACATGCGTTAAGTTCTATTACATTTCTTGACACTCAGAAAGCCTTCAACAATGCAACATGAAATAGGATGTCAAAATTCTGAGATTACTTGCTTTACAATCTACACGATCCATAGAAACTCTGCAGAATAATTCAAGCCGAAAACTGAGAAAGTAAATGTCGTGTTAAATAAATTCAAATATAAATTTGTAACTGGCAGTTCTTGATGTTTGACTTGTATTTTGAAGAAAAAGTTAAATAACAGAGGTTAGTACAATTTCAATGTATGGAAGTATGAGATATCGATTCTCTAGTCACGTATAAGCTTCGTAGACGAACGTCGGGAAACAAAGGTAATGTTACATCCAATAGCACAATGCAGCGTGCAGAATGAACTAGTTAAGCATCTTTTCTAAGAAGTCAGCTTACCGCTTAAACCATATGAATTACCTTAGACCTTCTCCAGTTTGGGTACTCATATTCAGAATCATACTATAAGCACTGGGGCAAAGCTGGAATTCCGCCTTGCTCTTTCATGGACAAGATCCAGATGCCAATGGTTTGCTGTTGCCATCCTCTGGCCTTTTATAAACTGCCTTGTGAGTACCTTATCGTGTGGAGGACTGTGTCGGGCATGGATGTGTGTGATGGCCTTAGGTTAGTTAGGTTTAAGTAGTTCTAAGTTCTAGGAGACTGATGATCTCAGAAGTTAAGTTCCATAGTGCTCAGAGCCATTTGAATCATTCGAAGCGGGACTCATCACTGAAGACAATTCTACTCCAGTCAATAAGATTACAGGACGAATACATGTCTGGAGACCCTCTGGACAGCAGAAGGATATCAATATGACTGGCGCTCGCCATACGGCCTGACAACTGGGAGTGATGGTCTGGGGTGCCATTTCTCTTCATAGAAGGACTCCTTTGGTTGTCACACACGGCATCGTTACAGCACAATGGTTTGTCGACGATATTTTACGCCCCGTTTTATTGCCCTTCATGGCAAGCCATCCTGGGCTTACATTTCAGCAATATAAAGCCCGCCCGCGTACGGAGAGAGTTTCTACTGCTTGGCTTCGTGCTTGCCAAATCCTACAGTGGCCATCAAGGTCGCTGGGTCTCACCCAACTGGGAACTTGTGGAACATTACGGGCAGGCCCACCAACCAGCTCAGGATTTTGACGAACTAATGCGTCAACTGGACAGTGTGAGGTAACGGGCGAGTTGTGGTGCCCTGGAAATATTTTAAGTCCGGAGTTTTCGACCACCGCACGGGCCGCTAGGCAAGCCGGGGCTCGTCGGCGAACGCCTGGTGCCGAACGTTAGCCGGAGCAAGAGGGGTAGTAGCCGCAGCGCTTGGCCCAGACCGACCACGTGGCTGGGGATTCCATGTTGACGCTGTGTCGAGGAATGGGCTTTGTAACGATGAAGGAGATCTGTATGCCGGGTGTGCCAAAGATGGTGGACTTTGTAAAACCTTAATGGCAGACATTTGACAGTTCGTACAGAAATAAACAGTAGCCAGTCGAATCACGATGTCTCAAAAAGAAACATGTACATTACCATTATTTGCACGACGATTCTGATGGTGCAATCAGATTTTCAATATCTTTATTAGTTTAAAGTTTAGTATCTGACGATAAAGTATACAAGTAACACCCAGCAACGAATTTCCAAAATATAAACGGTTCATCAGATTTTGTCGCTCGACTTGTCTTTAGAAAGCTATTAGTGTAAATCAAAATTGCTATAATTACAGGCATGTAACTTGAATAGTACATGAATTATTGCAGGTCAAAGTGGCCCATTACTATCAACATCTACATCTACATCCATACTCTGCAAGCCACCTAACGGTGTATGGCGGAGGGTATCTTGTGTACCTCTATCGATTCCCTCTTCTATTCCAGTCTCGTATTGTTCGTGGAAAGAAAGATTGTCGTTATGCCTCTGTGTGTACTCTAATCTCTCTGATTTTATCCTCATGGTCTCTTCGCGAGATATACGTAGGAGGGAGCAATATACTGCTTGACTCTTCGGTGAAGGTATGTTCTCGAAACTCCAACAAAAGCCCGTACCGAGCTACTGAGCGTCTCTCTTGCAGAGTCTTCCACTGGAGTTTATCTGTCATCTCCGTAACGCTTTAGCGATTACTAAATGATCCTGTAACGAAGCGCGCTGCTCTCCGTTGGATCTTCTCTCTCTCTTCTATTAACCCTATGTGGTACAGATCCCACACCAGTGAGCAGTATTCAAGCAGTGGGCGAACAAGTATACTGTAACCTACTTCCTTTGTTTTCGGACTGCACTTCATTAGGATTCTTCCAATGAATCTCAGTCTGGCATCTGCTTACCGACGATTAATTTTATATGGTCATTCCATTTTAAATCACTCCTAACGCGTACTCCCAGATAATTTCTGGATTTAACTGCTTCCAGTTGCTGACCTGCTATATTGTAGCTAAATGATGAAGGATCTTTGCCGGCCGCGGTGGTCTCGCGGTTCTAGGCGCTCAGTCCGGAACCACGGGACTGCTACGGTCGCAGGTTCGAATCCTGCCTCGGGCATGGATGTGTGTGATGTCCTTAGGTTAGTTAGGTTTAAGTAGTTCTAAGTTCTAGGGGACTGATGACCACAGATGTTAAGTCCCATAGTGCTCAGAGCCATTCGAACCATTTGAACCATGAAGGATCTTTCTTTCTATGTATTCGCAGCACATTACACTTGTCTACATTGAGATTCAATTGCCATTCCCTGCACCATGAGTCAATTCGTTGCAGATCCTCCTACACTTCAGTACAATTTTCCATTGTTATAACCTCTCGATATACCACAGCATCATCCGCAAAAAAGCCTCAGTGAACTTCCAATGTTACCCACAAGGTCATTTATATATATTGTGAATAGCAACGGTCCTACGACACTCCCTTTCGGCACATCTGAAATCACTCTTACTTCGGAAGACTTCTCTCCATTGAGAATGACATGCTGCGTTCTGTTATCTAGTAACTCTTCAATCCAATCACACAATCGGTGTGTTAGTCCATATGCTCTTATTTTGTTCATTAAACGACTGTGAGGAACTGTATCAAACGTATTGCGGAAGACAAGAAACACGGCATCTATCTAGGAACCCGTGTCCATGGCCCTCTGACTCTCGTGGACGAAAAACGGTAGCAAAAAAAAAATGGTTCAAATGGCTCTGAGCACTGTGGGACTTAACATCTATGGTCATCAGTCCCCTAGAACTTAGAACTACTTAAACCTAACTAACCTAAGGACATCACACAACACCCAGTCATCACGAGGCAGAGAAAATCCCTGACCCCGCCGGGAATCGAACCCGGGAACCCGGGCGTGGGAAGCGAGAACGCTACCGCTCGACCACGAGCTGCGGAGAAAACGGTAGCAGCATGCTTATAAATATATGTATTCGTTTGTGTCTTTGTCTGTATCCGATGTATACTATTCATGAAGAAATTGGTTAAATATTTACTACGTTTTAGAAAGCACAGAGACAGTAGGCTACTGGCCTACCTTCGGTTCTATTCCTTTGATATATGTTTATTTAATTTGGTTATGTATTTAGTAATGTGTGTTAGATTGTGGTTATGCTCCAGCCGTAGGAATATTTATTTAATTTCAAGTTATTTAAATGTAAATCCAATATTTCGAATGTTTTTCGTTACGTTTATGAGTGTGTGTTGGCTTGGAGACAGGGCGGGAGGGCTCTAGCCAATCACAGCGATCGTTCCAAGAAGGACACGTGGAGAGACTGTATGGAAGTGGGGGAGGAGCATCAGTACTGGATGGGACACAGAGAGTGCAGGACGCGAAGGCGCGACGGGCGGTCGCAGAAAAGACCTGGAGAGTGGAGCAGTTTGCGCGTGGTCGCGGGAGATTGAAATATTTCGTAGTGCCGACTTCTGCAGTGAAGACGTAGGATGCATTTAGAAGTGAATATCTCGCAAGCTATGTTGTTGTTCATAACTAATTACTTGAAGTAGGAATCTATTTTTTCCCTGTTGTTCAACTTATATTTTATTTAATTGCTGGACCATCGACACCAATAAGTGTTTGCGGTAATAAACGGCATTCATAAAGGTAGTTATCATACTCATCATTTAAAGTCGTTAAAAATAGTACCTGCAGATTTTATTTAATTTTCATATATCATTTATAAATGTTACATTTAAAATTCGCAATTGCCGAGGGATAAGAACCTTCGACCATTCGATTCATGTGTATATTCATATTGTATACTGTAGACTCAGCCGGCCGCGGTGGCCGTGCGGTTCTAGGCGCTCCAGTCCGGAGCCGCGCTGCTGCTACGGTCACAGGTTCGAATCCTGCCTCGGGCATGGGTGTGTGTGACGTCCTTAGGTTACTTAGGTTTAAGTAGTTCTAAGTTCTAGGGGACTAATGACCACAGCAGTTGAGTCCCATAGTACTCAGAGCCATTTGAACCTGTAGACTCAGCTGTATTTGGCATGTAATGCGGGAACTACGTATTACAGCCCCTAGACAACGAAACCAGCCTAAACTTTTAATATTTCAACTCTGATTCTGAGGGTACGTAGTTGAGGGCCACACCATCACATTATATTATTTTGAAAGCCCGCAACATTATGTGGCACCATGTCCCCGAGGAGGCCAACCAACAAATCTATCAGTCAAAGTTAAGCCGAATAACTGCTTGCATAAAGGCCAGATTTTAGTCAACACATTATAGGCTTGCTTAGTTCGTGAAGCTCTTTCCATGAATATGTCGTCTCGTCTTTATTTTTCCTTACATGTGCACCACATTTACCGATTTGCATTCCATTCGGATAATTCCTTCGTGGTGCGTAGTTTTTTTTTTTTTTTTTTTTTTTTTTTTTTTTTTTTTTTTAGTGTAAGCACTCCGTCTTCAGGCCACAAGGGGCCCATCGGGACCATCCGACCGCCGTGTCATCCTCATTTGAGGATGCGGATAGGAGTGTGTGTGGTCAGCACATCACTCTCTCGGTCGTTATGATGGTTTTCTTTGACCGGAGCCGTTACTATTCGGTCGAGTAGCTCCTCAATTGGCATCACGAGGCTGATGCACCCCGAAAAATGGCAACAGCGCTTGGCGGCTGGATGGTCACCCATCCAAGTGCCGGCCACGCCCGACAGCGCTTAACTTCGCTGATCTCATGGGAACTGGTGTATCCACTGCGGCAAGGCCGTTGCGTCTTTTTTTTAGTGTAATAAGTAGAAAAGCCCTCATCGTATAAAAACACTTCCATTCATAAGTGGGCGCAGATTTCCACCAGATGTGAGTCATTTTCAGAACGTACTCCAATAATGGCTTGTGGAGGCGATAGCACAGAGCAGAAACTGTGGATACCATCCACTGATGTCGAGCAGTCGACCTAAAAGTGATATTATGCTATCAAGACTCTTCTATGTAAAATTTTGTTACTGTTCTTTGTGATGATCACTGTGCTCAATATGTTTACATGTATAAACTCATCATTTTGTTAAAGATAATATACTTTTATGAGATAATATACTTTTATGAGAGTACTACACTTTCCTTACAGGGGTCATTTTTTCTGATTGTTACAATTTTCTCCTTTTACGGAGATAGAGGATTTTCTCCTCGGGGGTGTGACAGCCAGCATTCCTGTACGATTACACAAGTGTGTAGTGCAGAGCGCGGTGGTGAGGTGTATGCGCGCGGCTTGTGCAGGCGGAGGACCCGGACGAGGGCGCCAACGGCGAGGTGCGCTACTCGCTGCTGGGCGGCGCCGGCTCGGGCCCGCAGGCGCGCTTCGCGGTGGACGCCGCCAGCGGCCGCGTGCGCGCCCTCTCCTCCTTCCGCAGGGACGCCGGGCGCGTCTTCGGCTTCGACGTCAAGGCCACCGACCGCCGCGGCGCCGACGACGGCCGCTCCACCATCGCCAACGTGCTCGTGAGTGTCGCTGCCGTCGCCCCACCGCCGTACCTCCCTTTGCTCACTGCGTGTGCGGAAAGCATTTCGGCTCATACCTCTAGCAGGATCTCTTTTACTACGCTACTGGTCATTAAAATTGCTACACCAAGAACAAATCAGATGATAAACGGGTATTCGTTGGACAAATATATTATACTAGAACTGACATGTAATTACTTTTTCCCGCAATTTGGGTGCATAGATCCTGAGAAATCAGTACCCAGAACAACCACATCTGGCCGTAATAACGGCCTTGATACGCCTGGGCATTGAATCAAACAGAGCTTGGATAGCGTGTACAGGTACAGCTGCCCATACAGCTTCAACACGATACCACAGTTCATCAAGAGTAGTGACGTGTATTGTGACGAGGCAGTTGCTCGGCCACCATTGACCAGACGTTTTCATTTGGTGAGAGATCTGGAGAATGTGCTGGCCAGAGCAATAGTCGAACATTTTCTGTATTCAGAAACGCCCGCACAGGACCTGCAACATGCGGTGAGCATTATTCTGCTGAAATGTAGGGTTTCGTAGAGGTCGAATGAAACGTAGGGACACGGGTCGTAACACATCTGAAATATAACGTCCACTGTTCAAAGTGCCATCAATGGCAACAAGAGGTGACTGAGACGTGTAACAAATGGCACCCCATACCATCACGCCGGGTGATACGCCAGTATGGCGATGACGAATACGCGCTTCCAATGTGCGTTCACCACGATGTCGACAAACTCGGATGCGACCATCATAATGCTGTAAACAGAACCTGGATTCATCCCAAAAAATGACGTTTTGCCATTCGTGCACCCTGTTCGTCGTTGGGTACACCATCTCAGGCGCTCCTGACTGTGATGCAGCGTCAAGGGTAACCGCAGCCATGGTCTCCGAGCTGATAGTCAATGCTGCTGCAAACGTCGTCGAACTGTTCGTGCAGATGATTGTTGTCTTGCAAACGTCCCCATCTGTTGACTCAGGGATCGAGACGTGTCTGCCCGATCTGTTACAGCCATGCGGATAAGATGCCTGTCATATCGACTGCTAGTGATACGAGACCGTTGGGATCAAGTACGGCGTTCCGTATTACCCTCCTGAACCCACCGATTCCATATTCTGCTAACTGTCATTGGATCTCGACCGACGCGAGCAATAATGTCGCGATACGATAAACCGCAATCGCTACAGGCTACAATCCGACCTTTTTCATAGACGGAAACGTGATGGTACGCATTTCTACTCCTTACACGAGGTATCACAACAATGTTTCAACTGCTGTTTGTCTATGAGAAATCGGTTGGAAACTTTCCTCATGTCAGCACGTTGTAGGTGTCGCCACCGGCGCCAACCTTGTGTGAATGCTCTGAAAAGCTAATCACTTGCATATCAAAGCATCTTCTTCCAGTAGCTTAAATTTCTCGTCTGTATCACGTCATCTTCGTGGTGTAGCAATTTCAATGGCGAGTAGTGTTTGAACGAGTTCCTAGCTTGTCAAATTAGGCGAATCGCCCTATGTGGAAACGGGCGTAAAGGGCAAAGTAAACAACGTAATCTTGTGATTGTGGTAGAAAGTTACCTAGAGTGTGAGACATTTCTCCCAATACCAGCACACAATTTTTTTTCACCAGTTAGATGTCCACAGTCATAAAATAATTTTAAAAAATTCAATTTTTGGGGGTTCTTTGGAACAGTAGTGGGACTTGGTATTTTCAAGGTTATTTTCCACTCTCTGACGTGATTGGGGTTTAACGCCCAGGCGACGACTTCATCAGGGAATGGGGACGGTAACAGGTTGTGCCCTTTAAAAGAAACCATTCCAGCAATTACTGTAAGCGATTTTGACAAATCTCACAAAACCTATATCTGCACGGCCCGACGGTGATTCGAACTCCCTTTCTCCTGGAAACGAGTCCATCGTATTACCACTACCCTGCCTCGCTCGGCATCACTCTTGAAGTTCCAACTAGTAACCATCGTATCTGCAACTGCAGAGATCTACCATCAAGTTACGCAACACTTATTACAAAATCTTAATTGTTACTGGTCAATAATGGCTATAGAATGCCGGAAAGTACCAGGGATACAATGTTACGCACTGTCTAACACAGATTTATAAGTCCAGTCAAATGAAAATGAGACATGTGAAAAGAAATAACTAAATGGTTTATTATCTCAAAAGTAATCGCGATAAGTGTTAATCCATTCAGTCTAGCGCTAGATAACACGGTCAATACTGTCATCGTAAAATGTGTGTAGTTGCCGAGGGAACCATGATGCATCTCTTAGTCCGAAACAAATCAACGGCCAGGAATGTTTTCAAGGCTTCAGAAATTTGAAAATCGCATAGGGAGATATCGAGACTGTACGGAGGAGGTGTAAGGGCTTTCCAGCGAAACTTAAGCAGTGTAATCGATACAAGCTTGCAAACATGTGGACGGGCACTTTGTTGTCAGAGTGTTTCCACTACATTGCAGAAGTTTCGCTTGGAAGTCCTTACACATCCTCCGTTCGGTCCTGATCTCTCCCCATACAACTTTCATATCTGTGGAGCCCTGAAAAAAGCTACAGGTGATCGTCGATTTTCTTCGGACGAAGAGGTGCGCGCCTGGTTACAATAATGGTTTAGTAAGCAACCGCAGACTTTCTTCCATTAAAACATTGACCGCCTTGTGTCACAGCGGGAAAAATGTAGACTATTAACGGTTGTTGTTGTGTTGGTCTTCACTCAAGAGACTTGTTTGATGCTCTCCATGCTGTTCTATCCTATGCCACCTTCTTCATTTACGTATAACTACTGCAACCGACACTCATCTGAATCTGTTTACTGTATTCATCTCTTGGTCTCCCTCTACGATTTTTAACCCACAAACTTCCCTCCAGTACTAAATTTGTCGTTTCAGAGTGTGTCCTATCAGCCCATCCGTTCCTTTGGTCAAGTTGAGCCGTAAATTTCTTGCCTCCCCAGCTCTATTCAGTACCTCCTCACTAGTTACGTGATCTACCTCTCTAATCTCCAATATTCTTCTGTGGAAAATGGAAAGGAGCGTTTGGCGCCGTTGGCCGGGAGGTCCTTTGCGGGGCAGGTCTGGACGCCTTGGTGCAGGTCTTATTACATTCCACACCTTATTGGGCGATGCACGCCGGATGGGGATGAAATGATGATGAAGACAGCACAACACCCACTCCATGAGCGGAGAAAATCCTCGACCCAGCCGGGAATCGAACCCGGGCCTGTAGGACGGCAATCCTTCGCGCTGACCACTCAGCTATCGGGGCGGACACATTCTTTTGATACACAACATTTCTAAAGCTTCTATTCTATTCTTGTCTAAACTATTTATCGTCCATGTTTCACTTTCATACATGGCTGCACTCCATACAAATACTTTCAGAAAGGACTTCCTGACACTTAAATCTATATTCAAGTTAACAAATTTCTCTTCTTCAGAAACGCATTTCTTGCCATTGCCAGCTTTCGTTTTACATCCTCTCTACTTCGGCCATCATGAGTTATTTTGCTACTCAAATATGAAAACTTTACTACCACCTTAAGCGTCTAGTTTCCTACGTTGATACCCTTAGCATCACCTGATTTACTTCGACTACATTTCATTTTCCTTGTTTTACTTTTCCTGAATTTGATCTTATACGCTCCTTTAAAGAGAATGTCATTTCCATTAAGCTGCTCTTTCAAGTCCTTCGATGTCTCTGACAGAATTACAATGTCATTGGCCAATCTCAAAGTTTTTATTTCTTTTCCCTGAATTTTAACTCCTACTCCAAATTTGTCTTTGGTTTCCTATACTGCGTGTTCAATGTACAGACTGAATAACATCGGGGATAGGCTACAACCCTGTCTGTTTCTCTTCCTCCTCAACCACTGCTTCCCTTTCATGCCACTCTCCTCTTACAACTGCCGTCTGGTTTCTGTTCAAGTTGTAAATAACCTTTCGCGTCCTGTATTTTTACCCCTGTAACCTTCATAATTTCAAAGAGAGTATTTCAATCAACATTGTCAAAACCATTCTATAAGTCTACATATGCTGCAATCATAGGTTTGCCTTTCCTTTAGGTCCGCAGCTCGTGGTCTATCTTTGCTGCTTCTGGATCACGGTGTCCTAAGTTCGATTCCCTGCCGGGGATTTTCTCCGCCCGGGGACTGGGTGTTTGTATTGTCCTTATCATTCGGGAAAAGTGATTATCAAAGAAAGGGAAATTTGTACGGGCCTTATAACCGCGCAGTTGAGTGCCCCACAAACCAAATAACATCATCATTACCTTTCCTTAACCTTTCTTCGAAGATACGCCGTAGGATCTGTATTGTTTTGCATGTTCCTACAATTCCCCGGAATTCAATCTTCCAGGAGGTCGGATTATACCAGTTTTCCCATTATTCTGTAAAGAGTTCGTGTTAGTATTTTGAAATCGTGGCTTATTAAACTGATCGTTCGATAATTTTCACATTTGTCACCAGCTGTTTTCTTTCGATTGGAATTATAATATTCATCTTGAAGCCTGAGGGTATTTCCCCTGCCTCAGGCATCTTGTGCACCAGGTGGCTCTCCCAAGGCCATCAGTAGTTCTGACGGAGTATCGTCCACTCCCGGGGTCTTGTTCCGACTCAGGTCTTTCGGAGTTCTGTCAGATTATACTCGCAGGATCATATCTTCCATTTAGTCTTCATCTACCTCCAACTTCTCTTTCTACAATACTGCCTTCAAGTTTGACTCCCTTACATAGTCCCTCTATACACGCCTTCCACCTTTCAGCTTTCTCTTCCTTGCTTAGAAATGGTTTTCCATTAGAGCTCTTGATGTTAATTCAACCGCTTCTGTCTTCTCCAAAGACTGCTTTAATCTTCCTATAGGCGGTATCTGTTTTTCCGCCAGCGAAATATGTTTTTAAACCCTTACATTTTCCCTCTAGACATTCCTGCTTAGCCATTTTGCACTTCCTGTCAATCTCATTTTTTAAACGTTGGTAGTCTGTTTCATATACTGCATTTTTATATTTTCTCCTTTCATCCATTAAACTCAATATCTTTTGTGTTATCCAAGGATTTCTATCAGTCCTTCGCAGGTCAAAAGCAGGAACTTTTCTGGATTGGGTCATGGCGAGGAACCGCTTGGTAACTTCCTGAAACATATCAACAGTAACCTATGCCAGTTCACAGTGATATTTAACTGTATTCTCCTGTTTTTATTTTTTTTTAAATTTTAAATGTCATTATTTGTATTACATACAATTTCATTGTTACTTGTATCACTGAGTCATAAAACGATTGTTGATGCCTGATTACAAGTCGTGTGAGAGAAAGTTTGACAGTAAAGAAAATATGCAAATTCTATTGTTTTAGAGCCGTTTATCGGTTTGTTTCAGGTATACGTCTTGGAAGATGACAAGCAAGTAATCATGGTCGTCGCTACGAAGCCCACAATGGTAGAGAAGAACGTTGAGAACATCACCACGTAAGTTCCAATAAGCGTGAACAACTAACTTTCCATTTCATTTACGCAGACAAAATATCGGCTACAGTGTGAAAGGCGTTATCTATGAAAGCTTACGCGTTAGGTACGCGACGGGGTCGAGGACGATGCTATGAATCCCCCACTTCAACAGGAGGTGAGAGACTGCGAGAACTTAAGTGGAATGGAGCGTAGCGTATGACAATACGATACAACTGCTGATACTTGACGATTTCATTCGAGACATACCTAAAATATTTGTAGCAACCCAATGCTATACGTGAACGATTATAGTACTTGTTGCGTTAAGGGTATGGAAAAAAAAATGTTTTACGATCCCATCTTCTTTGCACGGAATCGTGTTTTTGATTGGTCAGCTGACGTTTATAAAGATAAAACATTATAGTAAATGATAAGATCTGATTGGAAATGAAATACCGCATCACTGTATGCTCATTTTGACATGGTGAACATATTTTCACGGTAGCAACTGCACGGAGCAGGGAGCGGTAGGTATTGGGCTCTATTAGAGTAAGATATTAATACAATAATTGGTTTTATTTTCCAGAAGTCTCCACATAGGAAATTTGGTACAATATTTAAAAAAAAATATTGGATTTCATTTGAAACAATTCAAACAAAGCACTCTGACCCAGCTATCAAATAAAATTAAATAAAAAGGTACATTAAAGATCTTGACCATTAAGGTTACAACTTAAACTAAGCCATTTCAATTATCAAAGTAGTTTAAAATCAATATAAGAATAAAGTAACTCACTTTCATCACAGCGTTAAACACTTGATTACTAATGATATCGATAGACAGAAAGGTTTGAAAAGAAAGAACGACTCTTTATGAGCTCCTCTGTAGCAAGGGCACCCAAACAACACACCAAATAAGCTCGGCTCCGTACAGGTGGTGTCAGTGCCTTACGAGCTACGAATACTACTAGTGCCAACGGGCCACTTGACTACAACGTACAGAACGGATTACTAAGAGTCGTGAGTTACAAATACTATCAGTTTATGTAAAATCAGATGCTTAATAGGCTTATCGTAATAAATCGAAAATCAAGAGTGAATATGCCTTGGCCTCCTGTAGCCAAGATTAAGCCTTGTCTGGCAGAAATCTTCAATGCAAGCGACGCAACACGCTGCCGGACGAGACTGCTCGATAACACCTTTCGTAATGCTGCGTCTGTGCCCTCTTCCACAACTGTGCTTTGCGGCATTAAATCCTCACTTCTCCTGTTTATGCACTTCCAATGTAACCCTGGCAGCCGACCGCTGTGGCCGAGCGGTTCTAGGCGCTTCATTCTGGAACCGCGCTGCTGATACGGACGCAGGTTCAAAACCTGCCTCGGGCATAGATATGTGTGATGTCCTTAGGTTGGTTAGGTTTCTATAGTTCTAAGTTCTAGGGGACTGATGACTTCAGATGTTAAGTCCCATAGTGCTCAGAGCAATTTGAACCAAGCCCCGGCAAAGACCGCGGTGCAACAACGCTGTCTCTGGCCACTCTCATCAGGCGTCGATATGAGGCGGTGCGCGGCTCAGTTGAAGGTTACTGATCGGGGTTGGTTGGGGGAAGAGAGCAAACAGCTAGGTCATCGGTCTCATTGGATTAGCGAAGGACGGGGAAGGAATTCGGCCGTGCCCTTTCAAAGGAACCATCCCGGTATTTGCCTGGAGCGATTTAGGGAAATCACGGAAAACCTAAATCAGGATGGCCGGACGCAGGATTGAACCGTCGTCCTCCCGAATGCGAGTCCAGTGTGCTAACCACTGAATGTTACTGAATCGTAATACAAGAGAAGGCAATGGAGAAGGTGGCGCAGTGGTTAGCACACTGGACTCGCATTCAGGAGGACGACGGTTCAATCCCGTCTCCGGCCATCCTGATTTAGTTTTTCCGTGATTTCCCTAAATCGTTTCAGGCAACTGCCGGGATGGTTCCTTTGAAAGGGCACGGCCGATTTCCTTCCCAATCCTTCCCTAACCCGAGCTTGCGCTCCGTCTCTAATGACCTCGTTGTCGACGGTACGTTAAACACTAACCACCACCACCACCGCAATGGAGAGCGCAACAACAGACCACGACTGTTTTTTTTTCCTTTAGTTTGGTGACACTGTAAAATAACGTACACATAAAGTTACAGATTTTGGCAAGATTGAGCGGAATGTCTAATGGACAGTCGATGAAGGAAAAGACACAGAGTGTGGCCTGAATTAGAGACAGAGAGAGAGAGAGAGAGTGAGAGAGAGAGAGAGAGAGAGAGAGAGAGAGAGCGAGAGCTATTGTAAGAGGAAACATTAGTCTACCTAAGTTATCATAATTATTTCGATAGTCGTAGATATAATCAGTGCTTTTACTGCTTACTTTAATGTTAACTATGAAGTGGCAAACGTTTATTATTAAGCATACTCAGTTCATATTTGTAATCAGATACTATGGTACTGAGGTATAAGATTATGTACTTCTGTTTACCCAGATTTCTCATATGCTCATTTTTATCTTTTATTTATACTTGTGTATCGTGGGATTTAGGCCTGCTATTGTATCACACAAACCACTACATTTACACTGTAGAGCCGGCCGTGGTGGCCGTGCGGTTCTAGGCGCTTCAGTCTGGAAACGCGGGACTGCTATGGTCTTAGGTTCGAATCCTGCCTCCGGCATGGATGTGTGTAATGTCCTTAGGTTAGTTAGGTTTAAGTAGTTCTAAGTTCTAGGGGACTGATGACCTAAGATGTTAAGTCCCATAGTGCTCAGAGCCATTTGAACCATTTTTTACACAGTAGACATACAGGCCTTTGATGTGCCAAAAGCATCTCTAAATTGTACAACGACTGGTAACATTATAGCTTAACGCTTCTGTTTGTGACAAAGATAGGTTAGTCGAATAAAATGACTCACTGGGTCTCAAAGAATGGACTGCCGACGTTTATTATGAATGTAGGTAAATGTCCAACTTCTGAGGTGTTACGAAACACGCGTTTCCATTGCAGAGTGATCACATCACGGGAGAACTTGGAATGGTATGACAGAAATTGAAAGGAGCCTCTAAGAACTGAATTTAGCGTAAGAGCAGCTGACGGCGAAAGCTGTATTCCAGGTCAGATAGATGGGACAAGGGCTATTGGGAATTATCGCATCTAGTGTAGTCTCAGGTAACGTGATAAGAATCTCTTTTCTGTAAAGCAGGTTTCTCCGAAGCCTTTCTCTTCTATAGCGGTACTGGAGAGCAAGAAGGAGCCACCCACACCGCGTCGGGGTAACGAAGAACGACGCGAGAGTAACCGTAGCATTAGCATCCAATAGTACCTGTTAGTACCCGTTCGCATGTAGAGACTTTCGAATTGCCTTCCAGTGCTTTCAAATTGTTTATTTCAGGAAACAGACATGAGTGTTGTTGTTGTTTTTATGACGGTGCTGCAGTGCGGAGGTTTACTGTTGTTGTGTTGTGCACAGGGCGCTGTACAACGCGACGGGGCTCGACGTGCGAGTGCGCAAGCTGGAGCCGCACATGGGCCGGGACAGCGAGATCGTCTCAGGGTGCGTAGCGCAGCGCTGTGTCCCAGTAGCGACTGCTGGCGCACAATTGTGTTTCTTCCCTTACATTAGAGTGTGCGCGCGCAATGTACATGTAATATTTCTTCTGTTAGCAGGACCGATTTGTACTTGTATGCTGTCGACCCCCATATGAACGCCGTCATTGATATGGACACATTGCAAAAGTAAGTAATTTCTTTGTAATCGTCTCGTAAAGAAAAACCAGAAGTTAGATGCGCAACAGAAATATGTTCCAACGCAAAGAATGGTAAGTGACGTTGTAGCTGACGGCAAGAAAACTGTAGTCCAGCTATAGATAGCTCTATGAAACTTAAATACATATGCTACTTAGCACAGACGTAGAAGGATAAGCAAACAGATGTAAAAAAATATACAGAGTGGAGAAAAATTGTATCACGAAATTTTAACCCTGGATAGCTGATGCCAGTAGGAACTCAAATTACTAATTTTGTGTAGGTCAACAACGCACGTTTTTTAAACTTGGTGCCACGCGCTACGATTAGCCGCGGGATTGCCCTGTTGCCGGATGCTCTGGACAACGCATGATCGCGAATGCTTTGCCTGGCGCAGATCTCGATGTATCGAAGGCAGCCCGCACGCTCGATGGTAGCGCGCCAGCCTTCCACTCTGACGGCCTGGGGGCGAATCCGCAGGGGTTCCGACACATCCATTGTATTTCATGAGAAGACGTACAGGGAACAAAACCTTCAACAGCTGTTAGTTAGCGTACAGAAGATCTTTTGTAAATTGTGTCGGCCCTGAAAAGGGCCTTTTCTGTAGCTTTTCTGTCGCTAGGACTTTGTTTACTTAAAGCAGGTGCCGGAACTGGCGAACCTCTGACGCGACACAAGCTTGGTAACGTTGAACAAAGTTTTGCCGAAGTCTTTCAGATATTCCTGGTATTGCCCTGACGTGATTCGTGGCATGTTGTATGCGATCCATTAATTCCTCTTCGTTTCAAGATGGTTCGCGTCCGGGTGGGTGAACTAGTACCTTGAAGAATCCCCACAGGAAGAAAACTAGTGGCGTGAGCCTAGTGGTGAGCCTATGTTCATAGTCCGCCCAGGATTTAAAACTTGGATAGGGCGGAAACTAAATGGATGCTGGCCGTCATCCCTCAGAACCTCCCAGACTAACAATTGAGTGACCCCCACGTTCTGTCTAACCTCTCGAAGAGTTCATTTAAGCATCCGTGCACAGCACGACTGTTATGTGCGGGCGTCACATCATGCTGCAACCACATGCTTAGCCGTATGTGCAGCGGAACATCTTCGAGCAGCTCGGGTAGAGTTTCATGCAAAAAGTGAAGGTAATTTTCCCCGCTAAGTCGAGGAGTTAGACGGACTGGACCAATTAGATTGTCAGTCACAATGGTAGCCCAAATGTTGAGCGAAAATCGTCCCTGGTGTCCGTGGACGAACGTGACGTGAGGATTTCCCCTTGCCCAGCAATGAACGTTTCGAGTGTTGTAAAGGCCGTTTCGATGGAAGGTGCACTCGTCGGTAAACAACACAATGGCAGGGAAGCCGGGTTCTCGTGCAAAACTTCGCGTAAATCACCGGCAAAACCCTATCCTGTGTTCAAAGTCCGCCCAGGATTTAAAACTTGGGTAGGGTTGAAACTAAATGGATGCTGGCCATTATCCCGCAAAACCTCCCAGAATAACCATTGTGTGACCCCCAAGTCGTGTCTAACCACTCCAGTACTTTTCGTAGGTGCTTCCTCGAAGCGCTCGAGAACAGTCTCTTCAAATGCAGCATCCCGTCGTGTTCGAGGTCTTCCAGCATCACTAACGAGCCTGTTTCGCCAAGTCACCGGTGAATTGCTGTGAACGTTTGCGGGTGTGGGTGGCGTCTTGCTGGGTACCGTTCCTCATAAAAACGTCGAGCTTCATGCGCATTACCGTCAGCTAGTCCAAATCTCGTTGTTCTTGAAACGAATACTGTGCCGCCATGCTTACTTTATGACTAAATCGCAGCTTAGGTGGAATGCCTCTAACGTGAGGTGGAGACAAAAGCAAGACATATTCGACACGTGTGCATATCACGTTGGGGCAGTGACTGGGTGAGGGACGTTTGTATGTGTGAACCGGCAATCATAGCGCTGCCCGTCAACAGGCGAACGGCAACAGGGCAATCCCACGACCAATCGGAGCGCGTGGCGCCAAGGTTCCGTAGTTTAAAAGTGGTGCTTTGTGGACCTACACAACTTTAGTAATTTTGGTTCCTGCTGGCATCACCTATCCAGGGTTAAAATTTCGTGACACAATTTCCCGCACCCTGTATAACATGCAGAAATCGAAGTGGTTAGTTGGTTGGCTGGATGTAAAGAGACTTTAAAGCGAGGGCATCAGTCCAGGAATGGAAATAATTGCGTATCAGTTATTTAATGTAAGGCTATCAAGAATTTTGAGCTGACAGAAACATAAATTGGACACTAACAACTGTTTACAGAAATTCTGGTGGTGCATACTAACAGTTTAACACTATGAAACAAGTTTCCGCTATTTTTAGCATGGATGTTCTACGCAGAACTCCGTTCATTTCAACTTTTCATTTTTCTTCTCCCATAAATGTCTCTGCATATTACAGGCTGCCATTAGTAGGTTATTAATGTATTTTGCTGCGTAAATACTATGTCAAAGGGTATAAATTTTGGAAAATTATATTAAACTTGGACCTAAAACTTATTTTAGAACTTGAACTGCACACTCGCATCTCAAAGTTTTAGGAAACCCAACGTACGTAACAGGAACATCGGACTTGTAGAAATGCAGCGTCACAAACTGTTGGACTGAAGATTTGTGGACGCAAGTTTTAGTGGAGAACATTGACATTCTCAAAACAACATTCCGTGCCTTCATGTTCGCCGTTGCCGCGTGGAGTTGCCGCGCGTTTTAGGGCTCCATGTCACGGACTGCGCGGCCCCTCCCCGCCGGAGGTTCGAGTCCTCCCTCGGCATGGATGTGTGAGTTGTTCGTAGTATAAGTTAGTTTAAGTAGTGTGTAAGTCTAGGGATCGATGACCTCAGCTGTTTGGTCCCTTAGGAATTCACACACATTTGTTATCCGTCCAGCACCGTTAACTGGATAATATCCGGTACTGACTGTGCCAGCAAAACAATGGCATACGCTGGAAATCAGTTCAGAAATCTTACATACATGGAACACACGTCATTTGGTGAGCACCCACTCCGAATAACTGTGGGAGAAAAGACGCTCGCAGTTAGGTGTCTCCACACCGCTAACACTGATTTGAACCACCGATATGTCCTGCTACCCGTCATTTCGTTATGATTATATGTTGACGGCGCTTAGTATTCACCCGGTTAACAAATGGTTCAAATGGCTCTAAGCAGTATGGGACTTAACATCTGAGGTCATCAGTCCCCTAGACTTAGAACTACTTAACCCTAACTAACCTAAGGACATCACAAACATCCATGCACGAGGCAGGATTCGAACCTGCGACCGTAACGGTCACGCGGTAAACAGCTCTGGTTCATTTATCACTCTGTTTCCCTTCACTAGAATATTTTAATTTCGCATAATCTTGATTCCTTCAGATAGATTCTTCTCCGAACTACGCCGTCAGCCAGGTTTCTGTGGAGTGTCGAGGTGGTTAGCGTCTGAAATAGGAATATCACTTACCGCTTCCCTATATGTGTCAGCTATGTAGGCCTTCCAACTCAAATATCCCACTATATGCTTTCGAAGTGTACCTGCGAGAACAAAGCAATACATGTTCAGGGTACTAAACCCGTCATCCCCCACCTGAGCGAACCTCCAAAGGGTGATTGTCAGCCACCTGGCGTGCGCGTATGTACCACGCATGAACACACACACACACACACACACACACACACACACACACACACCGAGGGCTGGAGTTTCCCCTTCGCCACGCGCCACATCAGTACGCCACTCGCCACGCCAGCCGCTGCATGGGAGGTCTGTTGCTCCTCACAAGGGAACCTCCCCATCGCACCCCCCTCAGATTTAGTAATAAATTGACACAGTGGATAGACCATGAAAAACTGAACACAGATCAATCGAGAAAACAGGAAGAAGTTGTGTGGAACTATGAAAAAATAAGCAAAATATACAAACTGAGTAGTCCATGTGCAAGATATGCAACATTAGGGACAATGTAAGCCGAGGAGCGCCGTAGGCACAGTCGGCTCGCAGCCGTGCTAGCGTGCGGAGCTGCTCCGCGCGCCGTCCGACGCTCCGCTCTCGGCGATGTTTACTTTCGCGTCGCGGTGTTTGAGTCTATCGAGTCCAGTACTAACGTACACCATGGCGCACTCGTACCGCCGTGCAACGATCAAAGTAACGTTTCAGGCCGAACATCCACGACCCAGAGCTTTCGAAGTCGAACAGTTCATACGTGAGGATCTACGTTTGAACCCCCAGGTCGTAATCGGCATACATTTTTCCATCACTGGAAGTGTTGTCTACATCAAGACGTCGACGGAGGTAATTTGCAATGACATAATTCACCGTCATGCCACTGGACTGAAATCTAAACACTCTGATGGACATATGGGTGCTGTGACAGTCGCACATGCTGGATTCGGTCTCCGGACATTGCGGGTGTTTGAGCTCCCGTTCGAGGTGCCTCAGGATGTGGTCATTGCCGCTTTCCAACCATATGGCACCGTCTTGGGTCACGTCGCGGAGAAGTGGCAAACATTTACGACCTACCCCGTATTAAATGGCGTCCGGCAAATAAAAATTGAGCTGACGAAACATGTCCCATCGTACCTGCTGATTGGCGGTGTGAGGGCCATCGTCATGTATGATGGACAGCCACGAACGTGCGCAGGATGTGGCCAGGAAGGACATGTACGTTCCGAATGCTTACACCGCCGTTTAATACAGACGCCGTTACGTGAAGAGACCCAGGCTTCGACGGTCACGTCCTTACCCATCACCTACGCCAAGGTTGCACAGGACCCCGTCGTACCAATCTCGATTGCGCCAGCAGCATCGTCAACGCCACCCGCCGCAGCACAACGCGCCGAGGACACAAGCACGGCGTCACCTCCAGTGCTCGCTTCAGGACCGTCCGGTTTGCAGACCGAAACCGATGTTCCTGTTGGAACCATGGACGTCGACCTCGGTGTCGTGCCGACGTCTGCCTTTGTCCAGACGGGTTCGGCGTCAGACGATGGGCGACCACATTCTGATTCAGAAGGCCACATCAGAAAACAGCGGTCGCCTCGCAAACACAGGAAACGACGACGAACGCCTTCCGATGACGCCCTTTCTCAGACGGCCCCACGAGATGTCGACCTGATGTCTGACGGTGATCTCTCACATTGCGTCCAGTCACGCGATGTGGCAGCAACAGGCGCCCCTCCTGTGACGCCTACTCTCCCAGCCAGGGACGTGTCCTCGCCGTTGTCAACGAATGATGACGGCGGTCCCCCTGCCATTCATGTTGCGGAATCCACAACACCCGTTCCGGAAGTACGTGACCGTCACATGTCCACGTCGTCAGCTTCCTGGGCCGATGACGTTGAAGAAGAAGCGGAAGAGACTGCCAGCGTGTCTGCACAGGAGTCCACCTCGGCGACACTGGGGCTGGCGCCCAGCCAGTAATTATCACCACTGCGGGACCACCGGCGGGTCTCCACCTGCCGGCTACTTCTACCGCACGTTCTGCAAATACTGAGGATGGCCGCACACAGCAATATCGTATCGCCACGATGAATCTTGCCACCATTCGTGCCCCCCATAAACTGGCCATGTTCAGAGACACTATTTACTCTGCGGATGTGGATATAGCACTCTTACAAGAGGTGTTTGTGGCTGACTTCCTAGTTCCCACCGGATACAACGCCCATGTTTCCCCCGCATCCGATACCGGTAGCGGCGTCGCCATCCTGCTACGCGACGGACTCCCTGCAGAGGACGTCATCTACCTCCACACTGCGCGAGGTATGGCCCTCACACTGTTCGGCGTGCGTATTATTAATATCTACGCTCCGTCCGGCACTGGCCGCCGTCATGACCGACAAACTTTCTTTGCCGAAAGCGTCACACCCCTCTTCACCGGTCCGCAGGACGATTTGGTACTCGGTGGGGATTTTAACTCGACACAAGAGCCCGCGGACCAACTCCCGCGACATTCCCCTTGTGCATCTCTCTCAGTGGTCATCGACCGTCTCCGACTTGTTGACACATGGAAGAAGCTCCACGGAATTCAACCGGGCTATACATCCTACACCTCTCACTCGTCAAGCCGCATAGATCGCATCTACGTTACCCGCTCCCTTGCTGATGGCACACGTCATGCGGAAGTCTGGCCCTTGGCCTTTTCAGACCATGATGCGTACCTCTGTGACGTCACTCTCGCCCGACAGCAAGTGTGCCATAGTCGTGGTCTGTGGAAACTCAATGTCGCTCACCCGACCTCCTCAGACTGTCGCCGTATGGTCGAAGAAGCGTGGGCACGCTGCCACCATCGTCGAGAAGCCTATGACTCCACCTTATCATGGTGGCTCTCCTGTGCAAAGCCGACCCTCAGGAAGACTCTGATGAGTTTTGGGAAGGAATTAAAGGCGTGGAAAACTAATACCCTGCACTTCTACTACACCATTCTACGTGACTGTACGACGATGCCTTTCTCGCCAGCCCGGCAGTCGATGGTCCATCGCACGAAGGCGCAGTTCTCCTTGATCATGCGGCGTAACTTGGAAGGCACTGTAGTCCGTTCTCGAGCTTCTAATCGAATCCCTCAAGAACGTCCGTCGTTGTACCACCTCCTTCAGGAAAGACAACGACGACGACGAGCTCTGATCCAAGTCCTCACTGATGTGGAAGGGCGCCGGCACGACACCCAACAAAGCATCGGTCGTGCTCTCCATGCCCATTTTGCCGGGCTATACGCAGCCGTACCGCATTCTGCAGCGCTGATCACAGAAGTCGCTCAGCTTACTACGAACATTCTTCCGGAGGATGCAGTGCATGACCTCCAAGACGACGTAACCACAGATGAAGTGGTAGATGCTATCAAGGCGGGTTCCGATAACAGATCTCCTGGACCTGACGGTATACCCATCGAATTTTATAAAAGTTTTCACTATTTGTTGGCTTCCACGTGGACGGCAATCGCACAAGAGCTGATGTCACCGATGACAGTGGTCCCGAGCACCTTTCTAGAAGCAATTATTATCCCCGTACATAAACCGCGCGGGTTATCGAGGGTCCAGGACTATCGACCAATTACTTTGCTCAACAGCGACATGAAAATAATCACACGGCTACTGGCATCGCGACTCAAGAAGGTCGCACGTTACGTCACCTCCTGCGACCAGACTTCCCTAGGAGGCGACAACAACATCCGTACGGCCCTTTGCCGTTACAGAGACATGATAGCATTAGCGCATCATCAGCGTCTCCCTGGCGCCTTGGCTTCACTGGACTTTAGCCAGGCTTTCGACCGTGTTGACCACTTCTATTTACGGACAGTTCTTCAGCATATGGGTTTTCTTGGCGGTATTGTAACAGTGGTTATGCGCCTGTTGAGTAGTGCAACCTCTAAAATCATGTACAATGGTCGTCTTACACCGTCCCTGGTCATCGCACGATCTGTACGACAAGGATGCCCTCTTTCCACGATTTTGTATGCTTTCGCCTTGGAACCCCTGCTCCAGGGCATGCGCCAACGTTTGGAAGGCATGGCTGTGCAAGGCCACCTTTTTTGTTGTACAGCCTACGCAGACGACATGGTACTATATCTGCGCAGTGAAGATGAAGTACGAGCAGCACTGACATGGGTGGCGACTTACGGCGAAGCGTCGGGGAGCTGCCTCAACGTGTCAAAATCCAAGGTCCTGCTCATTGGTCAGGGCTTGCCGGAGAGATGCGCTGCCCCCCTTAGTGTCGCCACCACCATACGGTGTCTTGGACTTGATTTCACAGCAGACCTGCGCCGCTCAGCGACTATCAATGGTAGACGTTTGCTACAGACAATCAGAGCAAATCTCGCAGATCACCGGCTACGAGCTCTCGACGTTATCCAACGCGCGCACTACGTGAACATGTATCATGCTTCCCGTATACCACACGTGGCTCAAGTGCTACCAGTCCCAAATCTCCTGGCGCGACGACTGTTGATGGCTTTCGGCTCCTTCGTCAGCTCGGGGATGTTATTCAAAGTGCAGTATGAATCCCTTGCACTGCCACGAGATCGTGGCGGGGTGGGACTCATCCACGTGCCGACTCGTGTCAAGGCACTATACGTCAGCTCCCAACTAAAACTTTGGCATCGTTGCCCGCAGAGCCTTACTAGCCTCCTGCTTCACAACTTTGCACCGGCCTCCTTGTCCGCCCCAGTACTGGTATCGACCATTCCAACCCCCTTTTATTACATCCAACGATTTTTCCTGGAGTTCAGTTATATCTACCGGTCCTTACCACTTACACGTTTGTACCTCACGAAAACAGTCTCCAGATTGTTACAACAGTGCCACCCGTCCAACCCCATCGAACGTAAGTATCCACAGTACGTGTGGCGACACATATGGAAGGCGATCCATGCGCGTTTTCTCGAATCAGACGTTCAATCAGCGTGGTACATCACCGTGAATGGCAAACAATTTAACCGAGATCGTCTGCACCGCATCCATCTCGCCGATTCATCCCTCTGCACCCACTGTGGCGTGGATGACACGGATGTCCACCGGTTCCACTGTGGCACAGCGCTAGACGTCTGGACACTTGTGCGGCGAATTTTGGCGTTTCTTACTCGCCAGTCACCGGCTCAGATCGACGTCCACATGCTTTTGTACCCCGATAAGACTTTCTACCCCTCCGCCAAAACTAACTCTGTGAATTGGATCTGTGGCCACACGATCCGCTACCTTTTTACTTCTGGCGACAAGTCTACGCTAGGATATTGGACTTATCTCAACGAACGACACTGCGTCCTGATACGCAACCCCCGCTATAAACAATATTTTTCCAATTTCTTACGGAGCACTTTCGATGACCCACCTAGTAGCTGGAACGTCCAAGCCCTGAGAAGCTGAAATTTGTATAAAACGAACCGAACTGAATAGATCTGCTACCCAGAACCCACGCCTACGCCATGAGAAGACACGTTTGGACGAGCTGGCATGCTGTAGGCGGATACACTTCAGGAGCTCCTGTAAGAACTGGACTTTAACTACAAGTCGCACAACGACTTAAAAAGCTTTTCCTTATTTCTTCCTCATAGTTTGTTCTTAAAGGAAAAAGAAATTTGATTTTGGCTTTGAGAAACATTTTTTTGTTCCAAAAGATTGCTTCTTCGCCAACAAGACGAAGGAGACTCATTTTTGTTTACTGGAAGGAGAAACTAGTATAATCGGAGTCTTTGTTTTCTTTTGAAAAAAAAAACTTTTCCTTATTTATTCCTCACAATTTGCTCTTAAAGGAAAAAGAAATTTGAGTTTGGCTTTGAAAAAAAAATTTTTTTTTTGTTCCAAAAGATTGTTGCTTCGCCAAAAAAAAAAAAAATAGTCCCGTGGTTAGAGTGAGCGACTGCGGAACGAGAGGCCTTTGGTTCGAGTCCTCCCTCAAGCGAAAATTTTACTTTCTTTATTTTTGCAAAGTTACGATCCGACCGTTCATTCATTGACGTCTCTGTTCACTGTAATAAGTTTAGTGTCTGTGTTTTGCGACCGCACCGCAAAACCGTGCGATTAGTAGACGAAAGGACGTGCCTGTCCAATGGGAACCGAAAACATTTGATCGCAAGTTCATAGGTCAACCGATTCCTCCACAGGAAAACACGTCTGATATATTCTATACAACACTGGTGACGGCATGTGCGTCACATGACAGGAATATGTTGTCGACCCACCTAACTTGCACACTAGGCGAATGGGTAAAAAGATTCTTCTACCTTGCCCGATTTAGGTTTTCTTGTGGATGTGATAATCACTCCCAAAATAGTGATGAAAACACAAGAGTTTGTCACATAAACTGCAACAAATGAATGCAACAGTTTCACAGTCGCACAGTTTTCCCTGTGCTCTGTCAAAAGATATGTTTTTTACTTTTTCAAATGTTTCCGTGTGTAGACCGTAAAATTGTGCATATGTCCAAGCAAATCTGAACATGCCCTGGAATTTTGGAGAGCGAAGTTGATTATGTGTGAGAGTCTGAACTTTGATAATTGTCTGAAAATAAGAAATTAAACTTTTCTCTCGAGAGAAGATTTGAACTGAGGACCTCTCGTTCCGCAGCTGCTCACGCTAACCACTGGACCACGGCGCTCGTAGGCTGGCACTCTCCTTGATGTTGCCTACGTTGCGCATGGACTACTCAGTTTGTATATTTTGCTTATTTTTTCATAGTTCCACACAACATCTTCCTGTTTTCTCGATTGATCTGTGTTCAGTTCTTCATGGCCTATCCCTGTGCCACCTTATAACTAAATCTGAGGGGGTTGCGATGGGGAGGTTCCCTTGTCAGTGCCCAGACTGGAGTCACGACACGTGGCGCCACGACCACCCTAAAGTTAGGAGCTACGTAGGGATCTCCTTTCTTTCTTTCTTTCTTTCGCTTACGCCATAGTCCCGCAGATATCGCAGGTTCGGCGTGGTTACAACGGATTTGGCAACGTTAGTTTTAGGGATGGCCGGATGCCCTTCCTGCCACCATCCTGTATCCCCCAGGACGAAATCAGTGTACCCCAACTGTTTGCGTCTAGTGTAAATCGTGAAATAGTGCGGACGTGTTTCAAATGTCTGCGACGCGTGTAACTGAGGGGGAACGTGGGGACCAGCCCGGTATTCACCTAGTGGGATGTGGAAAACCGCCTAAAAACCACATCAAGGCTGGCCGGAGCACCGGCCCTCGTCGTTAATCCACCGGGCGGATTCCATCCGGGGGCCGGCGCGCTTACCCGAGTCCAGGAAGCAGCGCGTTAGCACTCTCGGCTACCCTGGCTGGTTCATTACGTAGGATTCCTGCCACCTACTTACACAATCTATATGTATTTTTTTCAGACAGATTGTTTTACAGCCCGCTGTTTAGTGGGCTTGTTTGAGTGGGACAGAGACGAAACTGTGAACTAGCTTTGTACCCACGTAGGTAAATGGTGCTAACTTTTACTAATTCCTCGGACAGGTGTGTATTGATTTCCATGTACTGATAGTCTCTCCAAGTGGCGGCCAGGTTTGTACGTGTCGCGGTGTTGGCAGCGTGCTGACGGCGCGCCAGGCGGACGTGCGGCGGCGGCTGGAGCGGTTCCGCGTGCTGCACGTGTCGGCGCCGCCCCCGGCGCCCGCCTCCCGCCCCCCGCCTCCCGCCGCCGCCGGCCGCTGGCTGTCGTCGCTGGAGGCCGTCGTGCTCGCCCTCGGGCTCATCGTCTTCGTCGGCGCCTTCGCCACCGCCGTCTGCATCGGCTGCGCCCGCCGCAAGAACAGGCTCAGGTTCGTAGGCGCAGCTCGTCGTACCTGCGGTCGCTCCATACTCACCAGCTTCCTACGCTAAATGTCCGTGACTTTTGGCTTCCCCTCTCTGCACTTAGTAATTAGAGTCGATGCTGAATCTACAAATGCAGATGATTGTTGTGTGAAATCATGAGTGCGCAGGTGCGGCACTTGAATAACACTGTCGTTTGGATGCCGAATTCACCCCACTGAAGTGTTCGTCCACCCATGAATTTCATCTGAAATTGGCGAGCAGGTTTAGCAACCCTGATTACGCCGGGAAATCCTTAAATAAGGACTAAAACAGTAAAACTTCCGGTATTTAATTACAATACCTTATACCTTCAGGTACCCACAGAAAGTTAATATAAATTTTTATTCGTTTCAGAGGCATCAACTTGATTATTTTTAAAAAAGTAAAAGCTCTTGTAACAAACAATAAATACATTTCGCGTCTTTCCTATCCTGGTGGAAGCCTTTCGAATTGACGCCACTTCAGCGGCTTGCGTGTCAGTTTCGCTGTTTTTTTTCTGTAAATCTTGCAGCTTTTATTTGGCCTCACGAGGATGAATGTAACCCGTTTCAGACTTTTCCACCATAGAAATATCTGGTGTGCTCACTGGACATCGAACCCCGGACCTTCGTGCCATTAGTTAATAACACTAACCCTTAGTCTACGAGGGCAAAAAACTGTTTCAAGTTACAGTACAAGTTATATATTAAACAACGGAACAAATTAGCTATGCTAGTTTAGCCCAGAACCATGCGTGATTTGCATTAGGACAGAAATACATGTATTGGGTTGTCTGGATCTTACCACAATCCCACAGATTTTAGATTTCCTTTCAATCATGTTGTTCCTATCCACAGTGAGATCAGTGTTTCTAGTCCTCGGTCGCTGTGTAGAAGCTATTTTCCGATTTCACCCCTTGGGTAGGTGACTGAATACCATACAGTGTTTGTTGAACGGATGTGAAGGACTTCAGTCTCTCTTTATAGCACCGTTATCTTGTGTCGGATTGTCGCTCGAGCGATTCCAGCCAGGCAGTAGAACTTACCTGTAGGGGTAGGTTTAAGATAGTCATTCATCAGATTGCACCTTTTGCTGAGTCGACCTCAACTTTTCCAGGTTGGCCGCGTTTGCACCAGACGATAGATGCACATTCACCGGCGGAGTAGAATACTGCCACTGCTACTGTTTTTCGCACTTGTGGTTTAGTACTCCAATTTGAGCCAACAGTTTTCTGGAGGATATAATATCTGCCACTCACTTCCATTTTTTACGCTGGGACAGCGCAGCTTATACACTGAAGAGCCAAAGAAACTGGTACACCTGCCTAATGTCGTGTAGGGCCCCCGCTAGCATGCAGAAGTGCCGCAACACGACTCGACTAATATCTGAAGTAGTGCTGGAGGGAACTAACAACATGAATCCTGCAGGGCTGTCCACAAAACCCATAACAGTACGAGGGAGTGGAGACCTCTTCTGAAGAGCACGTTGCAAGGCATCCCCGATATTCTCAATAATGTTCATGTCTGGGGAGTTTGGTGGCCAGAGGAAGTGTTCCTGGAGCCACTCTGTTGCAAGTCTAAACGTGTGGCGTGTCGCCGTGTCCTTCTGGAATTGCCCAAGTCTGTCGGAATGCACAATAGACATGAATGGATGCAGATGATCAGACAGGTTGTTTACGTGTTACCTGTCAGAATCGTATCTAGACGATCAGGGGTCCCATATCATTCCAACTGCACACGCGTCACACCATTACAGAGCCTCCACCAGCTTGAACAGTCCCGTGCTGACATGTAGCGTGCACGGATTCAAGAGGTTGCCTCCACACCGCTACAAGTCCATCCACTCGATAAAATTTGAAACGAGGCTCGTCCGACCAGGCAACATGTTTCCAGTTCTCAACAGTCCAATGTCGGTGTTGACGGGCCCAGACGAGGCGTGAAGCTCTGTGTCGTGCATCAAGTTTACACGAGTGTGCCTTCGGCCCCGAAAGCCCATATCGATGATGTTTCGTTGAATGGTTCGCTCGGTGAAATTTGTTGATGGCCCAGCAATGAAATCTGTAGCAATTTGCAGAATGGTTGCACTTTTGTCATGTTGAGCAATTCTCTTTAGTCGTCGTTGGTCCCGTTCTTGCAGGGTCTTTTTCCGGCCGCAGTGATGTCGGAGATTTGATGTTTCACCAGATTCCTCATGTTCACGGTACAGTCTTGAAATGGTCGTACGGGAAATTACCGACTTCATCGCTATCTCAGAGATGCTCTGTCTCATCCCTCGTGCGCCAACTGTAGCACCACGTTCAAACTCACTTAAATCTTGATCACCCCCACCCCCCATTGTAGCAGCAGTAAACGATCTAACAACTTCAAAAAAATGGCTCTGAGCACTATGGGACTTAACATCTATGGTCATCAGTCCCCTAGAACTTAGAACTACTTAAACCTAACTAACCTAAGGACATCACACAACACCAAGTCATCACGAGGCAGAGAAAATCCCTGACCCTGCCGGGAATCGAACCCGGGAACCCGGGCGTGGGAAGCGAGAACGCTATCGCACGACCACGAGCTGCGGACTCTAACAACTTCGCCAGACACTTGTTGTCTTATATAGGCGTTGCAGAATCAGTGCCTTATTTTGCCTGTTTACATACCTGTGTATTTGAATACGCATGCTTATAGCAGTTTCTTTGGCGCCTTAGTGTATTTCAGGTCCCACTCCAGGGTAACACTGAATAGCTGAGGTAGGTGCAAATTTCCTTTCCAAACCTGGAGCCATCGTAAAATACAGTATATGTTCAGTATATTTCAAACGATATTAAGACTACTTTGAACAAGTTCAGTTCCCTCACAACATGGGCTTTCACATTAACACTACAATAATCGTGTTATTTTGCTTGTCAGGTACCTCGAGGCCTCTCTCTGTCAGCAAGGCTATACGAGTTTACTATATTGTAATGTTTCTGGTATTCTTCTGTTTCCCATTGTTTCGCAACATAGCCGTCCTTATTATCTCTTTGATTGCCTCTTTGCTGTTACATAATATCGTTATACAAAGCAGTTTCCATTGCCATGAAGAGGAGAGTATTAACTTACATGTCTAAACACGTTTTATTCAATATCATTCCGCTGATATCAAACATTGCTGCTCCGTAGAGTCAGAGCTTATTTCCGTAGTTTGCCGTGACTATCATAAACATTTACGGCTTTCGTTTTACAGAAACACCCATTTTACGTCCCTGGCCGATGAGATCAACACTTGTCACTGTCAGTTATCCAAAAAATTGAACTGAGCAAGCATCAGCTCTCTCGTGGGTCTTCTTAAAGCATCGTGTACACTGTGTCGCTGTGTTAGGTGCCATGCTCTTCCATAAATCTCACTCTTGGTTTTCTCGAACTGTTACACGGGTAGTGGAGATGAGAAACTACAGGCGAAGGAAAATCAGTGTCCCACAAATTACTGTGCTCGTTGAGTGTATAGAATGAATGAACACAGTCGCAAGACCGCGTGCAGAGAAAGAAGCGCCCCCTGTTTTCTGTTGTCCAGGCGGCAGGAGGAGCTGGGCAAGGCTCTGACGTCGCCGTTCACGCTGTCGGCGGCACCGTCGGGGCCCGCGTACAACGGCGACACGACGGACACGTACGTGGACATGCACTCGCGCCGCTCCGGCGAAAGCGGGGGCGGCGGGGGCGGGCCGCTGCGGCACCAGCACCACCGCCACCAGCACCACCGCCACCACCGGCACGGGCCGGGCTGCGCCAGGGCGCACCAGGGGCTGCAGGCCAGCCTCGCCTCGCTGCACTCCAGGGACTCCGGCGTGGGCGGCTCCCACAGGCCTGCGGGGGCGGGCGGCCGCTGCATCTGCGGCCACTCCACCAGCCACTCCTCGGACAGCAGCGGGTGAGTCGCTCTCACCGCCGCCACCCGGCAAGTGGCGACCACTGCCAGCTGTCTCTCTCCGATTACGACTGAGGTCGAGCATTTGTTTATGAACGCTAGAAAATCTACGTATATAGTTTTTCAGCTGGATGGAGAAATCGCAACAACTACACTTATGCTCATAAATTAAGGATAATTGCAGAATGTGGTGCCACACAACGTGGCACTACACAAAACTGGCGCTAATAGCATAGGCATATAGGGAACACACACGACACAGATCTGTAAGTCCATGGTATTCGTGGTAAGTTGAGAAAACCGTCCCGAAACACATGTGCTACAAAACGCCACTGTTTCCTGCGCATATACCCCGACATCAATATCGGATGTGATCACCATGCACACGTACACAGGCCGCACAACGGGTTGGCGTACTCTGGTCAGGTGGTCGAGTAGCTGCTGGGGTGTAGCCTCCCATTCCTGCACCAGTGCCTGTCGGAGCTCCTGAAGTTTCGTAGGAGTTTGAAAACGTGCAGTGAGCGATACGTCGACCGAGAGCATCCCAGACGTGCTCGATGGGTTTATGTCTGCAGAACAGGCAGGCCACTCCATTCGCCTGATATCTTCTGTTCCAAGGTACTCCTCCACGATTGCAGCTCGGTGGGGTCGTACGTGATCATCGATCAGGAGGAAGGTGGGACCCACTGCACCCCCGAAAAGGCGGACATACTGGTGCAAAATGACGTCCCGATACACCTGACCTGTTACAGTTCTTCTTCCGAAGACATGCATGGGTGTACGTGCACCAGTCATACTCCTGCCCCACACCATCAACCAACGACCTCCATACCGATCCCTTTCAAGGACATTAAGGGGTTGGTATCTGGTTCCTGGTTCACGCCAGATGAAAACCCGGCGAGAATCACTGTTCACTATACCTGGACTCGTCCGCGAACATAATCTGGGACCTCTGTTCCAATGACCATGTACTGCGTTCTTGACACCAAGCTTTACGGGCTCTCCCGTGACCAGGGGTCAATGGAATGCACCTTGCAGGTCTCCGGCTGAATAAACCATGTCTGTTCAGTCGTCTGTAGACTGTGTGTCTGGAGACAACTGTTCCACTGGCTGCGGTAAGGTCGCTCGCAAGGCTACCTGCAGTACCCCGTGGCCGTCTGCGAGCACTGATGGTGAGATATCGGTCTTATTGTGGTGTTGTACACTGTGGGCGCTCCGTACTGTAGCGCCTGGACACGTTTCCTGTCTGCTGGAATCGTTGCCATAATCTTGAGATCGCACTTTGTGGCACATGGAGGGGCCGTGCTACGACCTGCTGTGTTTGACCAGCCTCCAGTCGCTCTAGTATTCTACCCCTCATAACGTCATCAATATGTGTTCTTTGAGCCATTTTCAACACACAGTCACCATTAGCACGCTTGAATACGTCTGCACACTTACTCGCTGCACCGTACTCTGACATGCACCAACACACCTCTGCGTATGTGGACTTCTGCCGGTGCCACCGTGCGACGATCAGCATTATCCTTAATTTATAAGCATGAGTGTAGAATGTATCACGTTACCCGGTACAGGCATAAAACTTACTTTTTCTGCAGGGAGCTATTTTACGGCGACTACTGCTCATTTTATACATTCAAGACAGACAAAGTTCATTATAGACTTAGTGGCTGGATATTCATTTAATTGCAGCATTAGCTAAACAGTAAGAAGTAGAACATTACTTTAATTTCTCACTTACCTAAAAATAAACTAGTGTTTGGTCAGGATAAGGCACTGTCGAGTGTTCCCTAGGGTTTCATATTTCGGACTGTTCTTTCTGGTGAGATGCATACATTAGTGACTTGCCTTTCAAGGTAGCTTGTAACTCTAAAGGTGAAATGTTTACGGATCACACAGTCGTCATTGCTGCAGATTAGGACGAGCAACTTAATAATATAGAAAAAAAGGTTCTGCCAACAACCAAGACTTGTTCATAGTTATTAGCCAGACATATATTTCATTTGTGAAACGTAACATTATATAGTGGCGGAGGAGTTCGATTGCGAGGCTTAGAAGTACTTGTAACTCACCAAAACGATTTGCAGAATAAGAAAATACATCCATTTAAAGGCTAGTGAGCTAAAACCATCCATTCTGAGTTAATTTCTCTATGGTTTCCTCTTCTCAATCCATATGAAAGGCACACAGCTTCCATCGGCAAAACGACGATTGATTCGTTTGCCCTCATCCTTGTTTGAATAGAACTCATGATTCAGCTCTAAACTGCAGAGTGCTGAGGAGTTGTTACATTTTTTTCTTCAAGCTAAACCAGAATTCTGCTTTCAGATTTTCAGTTCACTCTAGGGTTATGTGGAAATGGAACATAGTCAGTAAACAGCACAGAGGAGAGGAGAACAGAAGCATTCGAAACTTCAACCTAGACAAGAATGCTTAGGGTCAATAGGGTATGTCGAGAATATAATGAACTGCGGCATCGAATTGGGCAGAAAAGAGTTTCAAGGCACACGCTGATTAAAAGAAGACATATGTCGATAGGATGTATCCCGAGGCATCAAGGAACAGTAACTTTGGTAATACAGACGGGATAAGGGTCATAAGCATATAAACAACCATACTTTTTTTAAACTGTTAGAGCTAAACTGATTATGCAAAACATTAAAATTGAAAGAAACCGGGACTGTTATGCAACTGTTGTTAATGATGTTGTTTGTGGAATGAGGAACAGCATATACAACTCACCACTGGTTGTTAGCTCAAGAAAATTATGACTGTCATACCAAAGCTGTCAGAAAAATTCGTTGATTGGAGAATGTGGATAGCGTGACTAAAAATATTACAGGCACATTCAGGTTGTGCTTTTTACGCTACACAGCAAACATTTCTGCGTCCAGTTGCCTCTTAAAGAATTGAAATGTATTCGTGGATTCATTCATGAAACTGTGTGTCCATCAGCTGTGGGCTTCTGGGTTTAGACGGCAGCCCAACAACAGAGAAGGAAGAAATTTTCGACGACGAACAACTTGCGGATCCACAATTGTGGAACATTAATGTTTCATTTATCATTAATATTGGTATCAATCAGCTGTCGAGCTCAAAATAATGAAAATTAGTTCCGTGAACTAGCGGTGTAACCGAATGTTTCCTACGCTGTGAAACAGAGGCAGTCAATTATCAGTCTTCAGTGAACAGACTGTTGTACGACGCCAGCTCTGAGTGTTGGGTTGTCAGGTGATTGTTTCGATGCAAGCATTTGAGTTCTAATTAAATGAAGACTGGAAGGGGCACATGGCAAAAATTAAGAGCAACATTTGATATGCGAAAAATGGGAACTTAAAGATTCAACATGCGCCGTCGGCGAGATTACGCAGGACGGTCGCTGCCACAGCGCCACCTCGCGTAGTACATTTCAGCTGCGCTGCCTACAACTGCTATAGGGACAACGCCAGAAGAGCGACGCAGGTGAGCTGCTTGGGGCACCTAGAGCACTGAGTTGCGTGGTTGAGACACTGACTGACTGCTCACACCACGAGCACATAGCCTTGTTATGGAGGAAGTACGGCCTGCGCAATCACAGCATGAGCTGCTCTGGCTGAGAATCCTGGAGCTCGCAAGATGTGAGTGATGACGTTTTGGGGATGGGTGTGAGGGGTGCATACGGGATAACAGCGCAGTGATGGAAGGCGGTAATATAAAGTAATGTCTCTTCGTGATCGAAGGAGTTGTTGAGTGTAAGCTCCTTACATACCCTATAGTGACGTCAAAAAGCTGGAATTATCGGTTCATAAAAAGAAACTGTAGGTTACAAGACCTTCTCACCAGCCGGCTCGCACACGATTTCGTTTTGGAAGTAGCACCTTGCAGTGCCGGAAACGAGTTGCGTTTTGTTTCCACGTGACGAACATCGCCATGCATACGGTTCCAGGATATTAATACAACATAAATCTGTTCTTGCTTGATAAGATAACAGAAATCACGGACAACGAATTGATTTATTAGTTTTATTGCTGGATTCATTTTAAAACTAGGGCCCTAAATTCGTAAACTGCAGCAATTTGCATAACACCACTAACAAGTTATAGCTAAGCCAAGAATAGTAAGCATTTGACACACATTGTCTCTGACATGGTGGAGTTTGTATTGAAGCCATTACAAATGTTAAAATTCAATAACAAATAAATGTACTCCACCCTCATGAGATTCATACTGCAAAATTCAGTGCAATGGAGGTTGTTTTGCGAGTCTTTCAATTAGATAGAAAACAAAAAAAGGCATCTATTTGGATTGATCTCACTCGTACCAAGAACTCAGATTCTCCCACCGAAATCTTCTAACACTGTGGTTTTCCAGACAGCCAGTAGCCGTTGGGCTCGCCTTCCTGAAGAAACAATAGCTCTTGGTTGAATATTTTATAACAAAAAGGTGAAGATATCAGAACATTTACAGATATACCATAAATTTCAACAAAATTTTCGCGTATTCTTCTGCAATTCTGTATACATTCCACCACAATTTCACAAACTGCAGTTAGGAACGGCTATAGCTCCCGCAGATGCAAATTTCTGGCGTGATAGCATCACAACCGTGCTCCTCATATTAGAACTTAAGCTATGATGATTAAGCTGTGGCTTCGAAACGTACATTGTCATAGTTAAAATGTGTAGCCCTTCGTTCATTACACTGATGGGAAAGAGCTGTTGCCGTCCTCCTTTGAAAAATGATGGCTGAAGTATCGAAATTAATTATCGAAATAAAATGTATTGACTGTAAATTTGCCAGAGCAGCAAGTCACCTTACTAAACTGTCCTCCATGAAGTGTGTCAAGTGCGACATTGATAGTGGATGTATTTCAGTAAACCGTAATGTTGCAAGTAACGACGGAATGGCTTTCTCGGAAGCCTTGGCTGGTAAAAAGGGCGCTAATTTTGGCCGTTGGGCAAAGGGCTACTCTACAGTCGGCACAGCCTGGCGCCGAGGGCCCCGACAGTAGTCGGGCAGTGACTTCGGCGCGACATAGCCACATTTGCCAATCGCACAGAACGTCCGCCATTACATTAGGGAAGAACTGGGGGCAGTTCCTTCAGGTTGCTCCCACTTAAGAAAGTATCTGGAGCCAGGTTGAGGAGGTTCTAACTAAAGAGAAAAATACGAACCGCGAGTCTATAAAAGCACTAACTTCCCGCTGTTCTGTCTCAGTTTTTCTCAGTGCTAACTTGAGTTACGTCGCCGTGGTCTGTCTCTTCAGCCGCCAGCGCGTCAACGAGTCGTACTGTCACTTACTCTTCCTTGCGCGGCGTACTCCAGCATTTCCAGTTCGGTTTGGTCTTCGATAAAATTAATTTGAGGGTGTACCGTGGCAGCTGGAATTATTGTACATCCAATTTTCCCTGTACAACGTGTGTGTGTGTGTCTGTGTGTGTGTGTGTGTGTGTGTGTGTGTGTGTGTGTGTGTGTGTGCACGCGCGGTCGCTCCTTTACATTATTTCAGTCAAGTTCACAGCCCTATTTGCCACAATAATGTCCTAATTTAAGATACTGAACACGGTGCTTGTAGTCCAACGATGTACCCTGTGCTAAACTGCTTAATAAACTCTGATACTTGTTTTCCAAAGAAAAACTAATCTTTGTGTTGAGTAATAGGAGCACCTTATCCTTGCAACACATGGTCACTGTCAGGAAAATAATCGCGGGACACGAGCCTCTCCAGCAAGTAGGCCAACAAATCCGCATTGCCTGAGTAACGGATAAATTATTTAATCATATTAATTGCTTGCGAATTAATTTCATTTGCACGACAACTTCTCCAGTTACGGCACCTAGTCGACACTCCTCCACTCCCGCCATACTGCAGTTCTACTGAAAATCTAGTACAGAATTTTCTTATTAAGTTTGCAGAACAAAGTTTCGCAAGAGCAACGCCGCCTCTGTTTCAAAGATTTCCAAATGAGTCATCATCATCATCATCATCATCAGCATTTAAGACTGATTATGCCTTTCAGCGTTCAGTCTGGAGCATAGCCCCCCTTATACAGTTCCTCCATGATCCCCTATTCAGTGCTAATATTGGATTGGTGCCTCTTCTGATGTTAAACCTATTACTTCAAAATCATTCTTAACCGAATCCAGGTACCTTCTCCTCGGTCTGCCCCGACTCCTCTTACCCTCTACTGCTGAATCCATGAGTCTCTTGGGTAACCTTGCTTCTCCCATGCGTGTAACATGACCCCACCATCTAAACCTGTTCGCCCTGACTGCTACATCTATAGAGTTCATTCCCAGTTTTTCTTTGATTTCCTCATTGTGGACACCCTCCTGCCATTGTTCCCATCTACTAGTACCTGCAATCATCCTAGCTACTTTCATATCCGTAACCTCAACCTTGTTGATAAGGTAACCCGAATCCACCCAGCTTTCGCTCCCATACAACAAGGTTGGTCGAAAGATTGAACGGCGCACAGATAACTTAGTCTTGATACTGACATCCTTCTTGCAGAAGAGAGTAGATCGTAGCTGAGCGCTCACTGCATTAGCTTTGCTACACCTCGCTTCCAGTTCCTTCACTATGTTGCCATCCTGTGAGAATATGCATCCTAAGTACTTGAAACCGTCCACCTGTTCTAACTTTGTTCCTCCTATTTGGCACTCAATCCATTTGTATTTCTTTCCCACTGACATTACTTTCGTTTTGGAGATGCTAATCTTCATACCATAGTCCTTACATTTCTGATCTAGCTCTGAAATATTACTTTGCAAACTTTCAATCGAATCTGCCATCACAACTAAGTCATCCGCATATGCAAGACTGCTTATTTTGTGTTCACATATCTTAATCTCACCCAGCCAGTCTATTGTTTTCAACATATGATCCATAAATAATATGAACAACAGTGGAGACAGGTTGCATCCTTGTCTTACCCCTGAAACTACTCTGAACCATGAACTCAATTTACCGTCAACTCTAACTGCTGCCTGACTATCCATGTAAAGACCTTTAATTGCTTGCAAAAGTTTGCCTCCTATTCCATAATCTTGTAGAACAGACAATAACTTCCTCCTAGGAACCCGGTCATATGCCTTTTCTAGATCTATAAAGCATAGATACAATTCTCTGTTCCACTCATAACACTTCTCCATTATTTGCCGTAAGCTAAAGATCTGGTCCTGACAGCCTCTAAGAGGCCTAAACCCACACTGATTTTCATCCAATTGGTCCTCAACTAATACTCGCACTTTTCTTTCAACAATACCTGAAAAGATTTTACCCACAACGCTGATTAAAGAGATACCTCTGTAGTTGTTACAAACTTTTCTGTTTCCATGTTTAAAGATTGGTGTGATTACTGCTTTTGTCCAGTCTGATGGAACCTGTCCCGACTCCCAGGCCATTTCAGTTATCCTGTGTAGCCATTTAAGACCTGACATTCCACTGTATTTGATGAGTTCCAACTTAATTTCATCCACCCCAGCCGCTTTATTGCACTGCAATCTATTGACCATTTTTTCCACTTCCTCAAATGTGATCCTATTTCCATCATCATTCCTATCCCACTCTACCTCGAAATCTGAAACATTACTGATCGCATTTTCACCTACATTGAGCAACTCTTCAAAATATTCCCTCCATCTGCCCAAGGCATCCACAGGATTCACCAGCAGTTTCCCTGACCTGTCTAAAATACTTGTCATTTCCTTCTTACCTCCCTTTCGAAGACTGCTAATTACACTCCAGAATGGTTTTCCAGCAGCTTGACCCATAGTCTCCAACCTGTTTCCAAAGTCTTCCCACGATTTCTTCTTGGATGCTGCAATTATCTGTTTGGCTTTGTTTCTTTCTTCAACGTAACTTTCTCTGTCTGCCTGGGTTCTGGTATGTAGCCATTTTTGATACGCCTTCTTTTTCCTTTTACAGGCTGCCTTGACTGTATCATTCCACCAAGCTGTTTGCTTCCTCCTACTTTTACACACTACTGTTCCAAGACATTCTTTAGCCACTTCTAGTACTGTATCCCTGTACCTTGTCCATTCCTTTTCCAATGACTGTAATTGACTACACTCAACTAACTGGTACCTTTCTGAGATCGCTGTTATGTACTTGTGCCTGATTTCCTTATCCTGAAGTTTCTCTACTCTTATCCTCCTACATATGGACCTGAAATATGGACCTGACCTCCTTTCGGCCTCAAAATCCCAATTTCACTGCAGATTAAATAATGATCAGTGTCATCAAAGAATCCCCTGAATACACGTGTGTCCCTCACAGCCTTCCTGCATTCCTGATCTGTTATTATATAGTCAATGACAGATCTGGTTCCCCTGCCTTCCCAAGTATACCGGTGAATGTTCTTATGTTTAAAAAGGGAGTTTGTGATTACTAAGCCCATACTGGCACAGAAATCCAAGAGTTGTTTCCCGTTCCTGTTGGCCTCCATATCCTCTCCAAATTTACCCATAACCTTTTCATACCCTTCTGTTCGATTTCCAATCCTGGCGTTAAAATCACCCATGAGCAGAACACTGTCCTTGTCCTTTACTCTAACAACTACATCACTGAGTGCCTCATAAAAACTATCCATCTTATCTTGATCTGTTCCTTCACAATGCGAATATACTGACACAATCCTAATTTTCTTGCTAGACACTGTCAAATCTATCCACATCAGTCGTTCGTTTACATATCTTATTGCAACTACGCTGGGTTCCATTTCTTTCCTGATGTAAAGCCCTACACCTCATTGTGCTATTCCTGCTTTGACTCCTGACAGGTAGACCTTGTATTCTCCCACTACCTCTTCTTTCTCACCCCTTACCCGAATGTCACAAACAGCTAAAACGTCCAGCCCCATCTTACTTGCAGCCTCTGCCAGCTCTACCTTCTTCCCAGAGTAGCCCCCATTGATATTAATAGCTCCCCATCTCATTACCATTTGTTTGCCAAGTCGCATCTTAGGAGTCCCTGGTTTGTCAGTTAGAGGTGGGACTCCGTCACCTCCAAAGGTCCGAGGCATTTTGCTCTGATTGTTGCCAGCATCATATTTAAAGTACCAGGGAAGCAGGTTGCTAGCCTTACTTGCCCCGAGTCCCATTGGGTTTTACCCCTAACGGCTGAGGGACTAACCGGTGGATTTGGTAGTCTTTGCCGTATGAGCACAAAGGTGACCACGACTCAGAATATGTCCGAGATGCCCAGCCTTATTCCAAAGTAACTGGTATCCCGACTGTCGGGACCACTTACTTGGCCACTCATACGTTGCCCGTGGTTCATGAACTAGGACATGACTACAGGAACCCACACCATGAACCACTTCCAAATGAGTTATCAAATTATTTCGTATGGGCTGTACGACCCGGTAAGGTCCTTGCAGAGCGTCTCTGAATTCGTCCAATGTGTGCTGCCGTCCTCACTCGACAAGAACTTCAACTCCTGGACCACTACTCTAGACTAGAAGTAGTCGCACACACAACCTGCACTTCACTATGACCCTTACAACAAATCTAAGTCTTCCATTCCCTACTACTGATTGTAAATGATCTCATTTCGTATCACTTCTTAGTATTACCGCTAAACACCGAGCGAGGTGGCGCAGTGGTTAGACACTGGACTCGCATTCAGGAGGATGACGGTTCAATACCGCGTCCTGCTATCCTGATTTAGGTGTTCCGTGATTTCCCTAAATCGCTCCAGGCAAATGCCGGGATGGTTCCTTTAAAAGGGCACGGCCGACTTCCTTCCCCGTCCTTCCCTAATCCGATGAGACCGATGACCTCGCTGTCTGGTCTCCTTCCCCAAACAACCCAACCCCCAACCCCATTACCGCTAAACACTTTCGTACGATGTGACACGACACGCTACTACGTGTGGCTTTGCAGGGGCAGCTACGAGGACTCGCTGAAGGGCGCGCAGCTGCGCCGCGGCCACGCGCCGTCGCGGCGCCAGCGCCAGCGGCACAGCTCCGCCTCGGCGGCCAGCTCCCTGGGCGCCGCCCCCGCCGTCCCCGCCGCCCCCGCGCCGCCCCCGCCCGGCCTGCCGCCGGCGTCGGGCCGCACGTCGCCTTGCGCCACGCTAGGCCGCCGGCCCAGCCACCGCGACGCGGGCTCCGTGCGCTAGCGGCGGCGGCGCGCTTCTACCGTACACTACCCACAGCGAGCGACGCTGTACAGGACCCGGTGCCGCAGCCAAGAGTGCAGCCTGCAGTGCAGGGCGAATGTTGAACGACGCCAGAACTGCCAACTCAGATTGAGGAGGACAGGGTTACACATGAGTTCTGGATGCGTAGGCACTACACGGTGTTACGAACAAATATATATTCTATTTATTGTACGAATCTTACGGAAGTGCCAAGATAGTATAAAATGTTTTACGTACTGTCAGATTTATGTCGAATTGAGTGTACTAAGCAACTTATCTGTAGTCTGCGCTCAGTTACCTGATACTTCAGGCGAATTTCCATCCCGAGTCCATCTCATGCACTGACCGCCTACTTTTTGACACTACGATGGTCTGTTTTTCCTCCGGTAAACTAGGCAGAGTATCAAGTGGGGAACGTTAGACGGTAAGCATTACTCAAACATTCTTATCATTCTAAAGAAAGCCGTTTCGCAGGGTTATCCGCACCACCCTGTTCTCACTACTTAAGACTTCTTTATGTTTATGTTTATCAGGAGGCACTGTGCTGTGAAATTGAAGCGGTGAGTGTTGAAGGAGGAATATTCATTCCCCACCAAAAGCTCTGAACGTTCCCTGTTCCTTCGTCACTAAAAGCCGTTGTAACTTTTATGTGCCTTTGAGAGTAATAATAATCTAATAAGAAGACGGTGTTCGTGTTAAAACAGAATCACTATCCAGACACTTTTATTTGGACTGATAATAGTTACGAATAGCTGCAGACCTCTTCTGCCGTGCAGCCAATAGCAGCCACGAGACGGGCGGAAACGCCTCGTCCTTGCCCTTCGTTATACTCACTGTACTGCACGAATGCAACACTCTTCTCGGATGACGTCCAGTTTTCTCTAATACCTTAATGTATCTCCGTATGTTAGGGAGACTAAAGCGACGCTAGAAACTGTTGATCCACGATGACAGCAGTGTCTCTCGTTAAATATTAGTTCATTCGTTAAGTAAGGTGACATGTAGATAAAAACATGCCGCATTGCCTTCTCTCTGACGTGTGCTATAAAACTCATTTGTTATCCCAATGCAGTTTATGAAAGATTCTGCAAATGTTTCCTCCCAGGTTTTTCTTCTGTTGTGCGACTGATTTGTTTTATTTATTGCTTGGTTACTGGAGATACTCCTTTAATAATTAAAAAAAGAGTGTTCGAGAGTAGTTGCACTAACGGAAAATATGCGTGATATAGGACATAAAATCAAATTGTGAAAGTGACACGATAATCAGTAAACTACGTGGTGAGTGTGAATTCATGCATGCGTCAGCGTATTTTTATGTGCATAATGCTTCAAGCTGGATCAGTGACTGTGCAACAAAAGTTCTGTTACTGCGAAGTGAATAGTGGTCCCCAACACAGTTACCGAATAATAATTACTCGTCTATGATTTCTTTTTCGCTTTTACTATGTAACACTACTTCTTGGACTCCTTTTTTCCATTAAAAATAAAGAGTCAAGCATTGTTATCTCAATCTGTATGACGACAAATGTAACTAATTTTTTGAAGGACATTTCTAAATCACTAAATCGTGTTTTATGTGAAGCATTTTGTATTTATGAACTTTTTATGTGTCTGTTGAGAAAAAAGGGCTTTATTTTATTTACTATAAACAATATCATATTTATTTGTAAGAAGACCGTGAGTTATCTTTGACGAGAACTTGTTAATGGTCCACACGAATCAGCCTTTGCATAGGAGTAGTTACCTGCAGTTTGTTCGAGATTCCTCACAACATTCAGTGTCCAAATCTATGTTGTCAAAGCACATTTCCTATCCTTCACTTTGATATAAAATGTTCACACTATCTTCCTTACCGTATAACAATGTTAATCTTTTTCGGGTTGAACAACCCGTTATTGGGGAGGACACATTTCTTTGTAAACTAACTCAAGAGTATGTACCACAGACATTTATTTATTGTAAAGGTATAATTTCTTGTTTACAGGAGTGCATGAAGCTTTGGAAGCGATTTGCAGTTAGGTTCTGAAGGAAACGCAATTGTAAGCCTTAATCTAGTTTCCGTAATTGTTCAAGATAAACGATATATCATTTCTCTAGTATCTGAGTCACAAGTAAAAATGTCATCTCAGTATTTTCATGTCATGAAAACCTAAGTGACACGAATTCAGAATACAAATGGAACTTTTAAAAATATCATCAAACAGATTTTTCAGTTGAGGTAAGCCTCTATAAACCGATGTACAACATAAGTTACCAGAACATTCGAGATGTAATCAGTGCAATATTTATGTCTAATTACTTTATATGTGTATTTACTTATATATATTATTTTGAATATTCAAAATAAAAGTATTTTTGGTAATCTTTTGCTATTTTTATTCGTTGTCTGTTACGCTTGAAATGGTTCTGATTCACGCCAAGCCTCTAGTAAATATTTTGTTTCAGTTAGCTCCAGGTGATATATAGAACGTTCCAAAAATCTTCGTCATCAAGAATACCTTGCGTTGCCTTGTTACAGAACAGACATGACAGAGGAGGAGGACGAAAGACTTGTTTATGTCACTTTCATTAACAACAAACAATTAACTTGTAAAATCTCTTAAATCTAACCACGGAGTGAAACTGAAAGACGCCGACAAATACAGATATTATTAGTGAATACATTGTACGAACACAGTAAACGATCTGACGGAAATAAATACAGTAATTCAGGATATAGCGCAATAAACGGTAGTAAGAGTGACTCGGGATCCTTATTTTTCATAATTCTGCTGAATATTTAACTGGATCATAGTTATTATGCTTTGTGGTTATAGATCAGTGCAAACAAACAGCACTCCTGGAGATTTTAAATGTTTCAGACTAAAAGGACCTGAGTAGGCCCAATCTTTGAGCTTTAGATTACTGTAGTGTTGCTTTGGCCATTACAATGTTGATATTGACAACACTTTTTCTCTAAATAATTATTGTGTTTGTAACTAAATTGCTTCATAAATCTGTAACGGCAATGTGATTGTTGCCCATCTATTGCAACAAACAAGAGGTCTGCTACAAATTTCACATGTTTTTCTATCGAAACACTCTTTTGTTAAAGAATAAGGGTGTGGCGCGTGCATTCAGAACTTTCACCTAGGTGACAGTCTCACTGTCGCACGGTGCTATAGATGCCACGTATTCTGCAATCGTAAACGAAGGACCCGTTTTCAAAAAACCAGGGACGTTTCTGTAGAAAGATGCAGAATACATAGCGATGCACAGACTACTTAAACTGTAAGTGCACAAATTAACTGGTGAAAGCAGATGGATCATAATCACTGATTTGGGGACAATATGGATAACGTTTACCAGTAGCTTTGTTATGTAGGTAAATTGCCTAATGTTTGAACTGGCGGAGATTATCATGATGCACCGTCATATAAATCAAAGTTACGAATGGAAATGAAACTGATCTGACTGTAAAGCTACGATTTATCAAGAGTGAGATAAATATAGGTGCATTATTTATTTCAGTCATACGACGTATATGAAGCTGGTGACTATGACTAGAATGAGACGTCTTAAGAACTAAACAAGTTAACTGCGTCCCATATTCAGGAAGTTACGTTGGAGAGAAATGCTAGGCTATGTCCTATGGGAGGTGGCTTGCCGTCACCTTTCTGCGGCCTATGTATCTGTTTGTGTCTCGTGGGTGATTGTGTGAGTAGTTGGGCAGTCTTGTGCAGTGTCATGTTATTACAGATGGATGGAAGGAAGAGGTCGGACCCAGTGCCGGAACATAGACTATTCCTTTCGAATAGCACCAGAAGGACCGATAAACATAACACTCCCATCCTAAGGACGCATCAAGAGTATCACTCTGTGACACAATGCAGAGACGTTTGGAATGTAATAATGAGCACTGGTGCAAAGTCTGGGGATCGTCATCTTTACACTGCTCTTCTTCCCTTACCGCCCACATACTATTGACAATTATTTCTTGCACCACCAGCATTCGAGCCAGCCATGTCCGAGTAACAGTCCACGTTAGTGTTTCAGCGATCGTCTTGAGGTCTATGAAACATGAAAAGAAAAATAAACAGAAAGAGATAAGTTGTGCTTCTATGCAGTAAATATGTAGGCCTGTTTAAAATATGCAGCTTGGTCAGAAACAGTCTGAAAAGCTTCCAAGTATGCTGCAGGGTAGGTTGTGATGAGAAATAATTGGTAAGAAAAACATTCGATATGTTGCGCCGTATCCGATTGACATTAGCCAGTCAGGTTGTTGGACGCGCAATTTCGAAAACTTGCACGCTTTAAAATGCGGTAATCCACCGACATCTGTAAGTCCGTCAGTTACCACTTGTGGAAATGCTCATTACCAGTTAAAATGTGCCTTTCTCGGGAGTCATAAATTTAAGGTAGGTGATCAGAAGCTATGTTTGTTCGGTTTGAGGAAATCAAACGAAGATCACGTTTGGCAATACTGTCTCTGGAAGGCTGCTTGAATCTGTGCTTGCAGCGACCTGCTTGGCTAACTTCATTGATAATTAAATTGAAACGGCGCAACGTATCGAATTTTTTTCTGAACAAATATTTCTCAGCTCAACCTACTCTGCAACACCAATACAAGTTTTTCACACTGTTTAAGATCAATCTGTATCTAGAAATTGTGCATTTTCTTGATTACAAAGTAAACCGGCATGTTAGTCACCATGAATGTTTGCGATAACATTAAGAAAATGGTCGGAATGTGTCCGGGGTGATACCAAGAAGTTGTATGTGGAATCAGATAGCGGAAAGGTGGTAAGGAGGAGTCATAGGAATTTACAGCTATTCAGTACTGAGACCTGGTGGTCAAGGAAGGCAGGATTCGGTTACGATTGTGGACCGGGGCGTAATCAGTTACTATTGGTTCCCTTTTACAACTACACACACTTATTTTAACGGTAATTCCAGACTCAGCAAAAAATAGAGATGTCACACGTTATTAATGAAGGAATAAACAACTCTGTCATTAACAGTGCTTTCAGTGCGTTACAATTTACCAAATGAGCATAAAATACAGACATAGCAAATAATGTTTTAAAAACAAGCCAATGTGATCCCAATTAGAATTTCAAGGCAAGTAACCACAGTCAGGGCTGAAGGCCTTTAACGCCAAGAACGGCATTTATAAAAAAAAGAATATTTAGCACAGTGTAAAACAGCTATGCAATAGTAAAGGTTAATTTAAAAATACAGGCAAATGATCGCCAACAGGTGAGACAAAATGACGGTAAACTTGGTAGCACAACCATTTAAACCTGGCCCGCCAGTGTGCCCGAGCGGTTCTAGGAGCTTCAGTCTGGAACCGCGCGACCGCTACGGTCGCAGGTTCGAATCCTGCCTCGGGCATGGATATGTGTGATGTCCTTAGGTTAGTTGGGTTTAAGTAGTTCTAAGTTCTAGGGGACTGATGACCTCAGGTGTTAAGTCCCATAGTGCTCAGAGTCATTTGAGCCATTTAAACCTGCTGTAACGCCTAGAATGGCAATTATGTAAAAAAGTTTTAGAAACATACAATAAAACAGCAAATACAATAATGAAACACAAGAACCAGTTACAGACGATCGTCCTCTGAGTAGGTCCGGCAAAAAACACTTTTGCGAGCGATGAGAAAGGCAGCCAAGAGTTGCATTCACTTCACAACATGGTAACTCAGACTAGTGGCAGTCCAACGAATGACTAATGATGATCTTTCTGAGGCTACCTGATGTGCAATAAACCAAATGCAAAGATGTAAAAATACGCCAAAACCAGAACCGGTGGTCTGGACTCTGTCCGCAGAATACTGTGCTTAGAGTGCCCGGAACGAGAAAAGAATCACTACCACCAGAGTAGAAGAATGGCCAACCAACCTACAATCAAGAAAGCTGTCAAAACTACCCACCTCACCGGACAGCAGTGGCAAGGCGAGGAAATGTGCACTGCCGTCACATACACTAACCCCCAGGGCAGGTAACTGGGGCATTAGCGGCTACGAGGGAGAAAAAATACCGCTGGTTGAACTTAACAAATAGTAACAAACTGAACGCAATAAATAGTAATTAGAAGTCCAGGGAAGCTAATCAGATACGCCCTCCCCAAGCACTCCACTCGCTGCTCTTTGCCTCGCCAACACTACGAGCAGCAACACGAATCGAAGTCACTGGTGGATCGCAAGATCTCACATTGGTGGAGGTTTCTCTACTTTAATCCAAATGCACCCAACTTAAAGATTGCAGGATCCGGTTTACAACGAGGTCGTGCTCCCTCGTGACCACAGGCCTTCTATCCGGCAGTCCATGCGCGCCACCAGAAGTCCCGGCGTGTTCACGCACTGCGCGGACCTGGCTCCTGCAGAGTCCCCAGCCGAACTGCACACTGTCACGACCCGGAAGAACCACGACGTCGCCCCAAAGATAGCGCCACAGTTACTACATATCGATAACCGCCGCTGCTGCCACTAGCGGACAGACAACACTTGCGAAACCAAGTGGCGCCAGTCAACACGAGAAGAAGACAGACAACCGCAACCATGTCAACTAAACATTACGGTTTGGCCTCCAACAGAGGACAGAAAGCTACAAGCAGCAGCAACGCGAGCCGCAGCACGGCTCAGATGCATTATTACGAATATTGGAATGATATGGACCCACAACGGGTGCTGGAACGTAATAAAGTTCATCGAATTGGAAATGAGACGCAAATAGAATAAGAATGGAATAAATTCAAATTAATAGAGCCGGGAAAAGTTTGCATTTATTAAAAACATTCATAAATCATCAATACCACAAACCAGGCTCGATCTGACTGAGGATGGAAAGAGACAGATAGTTGTATGGGATTAATCAGTTTATCCCACTTATTTGTAGAATCGGTTTCATTTAAAGGCGTGTTGGGTTGCTGAGATGATGGCGCAATATACTGCTCTCCTTACGAGTCTCTTGTAATGCCGTGTATCCGTTGGTTTCCAGCTGGTAGCTTTCACCCTCATGTATCGTGGCTTTGGAGCGAGCTCTGTGCAGCTTAACCATCTGCTCGTTCCACGCTTGTTGCGCAGGCAGTCTCCAGTAAATCTGCTACCCAGAGACCAATTCAGTGGCCAAAGCAGTGTCTGTTGTAATCATCGGAGTGGCCATTCGCTGGCTCCCAGCTCACATCCAGCTTCGACTGTCTGCAGTAATTAGACCACGGGTGGCGTCCATGTAATTTTGGAAGTTGAGGTCGGATGAGGGTACCACAGTCGCGTACTTAAAGATTCATGCATCGGACTTCCAGAAACACCATCCGAGATTTAACAGAATGTGAGGACGCTACAAAGTGACAACAGACATAGCAATGAAGGTGGGGATCAGACTACTCCACAAACTGAGTAGAAAATAGGCTGTTCTGCCTGCAGAAGAAGTAGTCAGAAAGCTTTATGCAAAACAGCAGGTGAATCACTCAGTAAAATGCATGAGAATCACCTGAAAGGATCTCCAATGTCCCCTCCCTGTCTTCTCAGAATGGTCTCCCGAAGGTCTCAGCATGCTCTTAAAATCGTCTGCGAATTAGAGTCAGATATCTCCAAATGAACCAGAATAACTTCTTAATGAGAACTCACAAAGATCTCTGAATTATCTTCCAATCGGAGTCCCACGGAATGAACTCTGAATGATCTCTCAAAGAGCCAAAATAATTTCCAAAGGACAAATCCTGAATCCCCCACAAATGATCTTCAGGTTTCCCTTACTCAGCAGTTCGCTACTCTGCTCCTTAGGGCGCTGGAATTCCCATTGTACCTTTTTAGTCATTTATGGACTCAATTTGGACTTTTATCCAATGAATGGTTTAGGCGGGTAACCACCCTTGTTATTCTTCGTACGGGATACCAACCTTTTCCCTGAACGGCAGCTAATGTTTAATATGAGAACTCGTATTATGTTCTTACCCCTTCTCCTATTGAGGCTCCTGCTAATGTTGGTGGCTGGTTCCCTAGTAGGTTACATGTCGAATTTTCTCAAGAAAACGACTGAGAATTCCTTCAGGTGTTTCGCCAAGCTCTCACTTAGGTGTCTCAGGTACTCAGACCTCAGCGGCATCCCTGACTGTAAATCAGTTTTTTAATGGGACACCCTTTTCAGAGAGACACACAACATTTACAACTGTACATATCCATTTCCTGTGGCTTTCAGAAAAATCTCACGATAACAAGTCTGGCGTAAATATAATTATATTGTCCAAAGGTTGTGGCTGCAATGTATTACAGCATGTTACGTGCAAAGAAAAGTTATTGTGAAAATGACAACAATAAAAACACACACTAAAAGTAAATGAAATCTATAATCTGAAAGAAATAAAATTGGTTGCTTATAAACATTTGTTACAAATACAGGCAACAATGTAATCTAGTCTGAAATGACAATTATAATTTCAGATTAAGTTGCTGAAAAATCTAGTAATTGAGGAGGACAGATCGAGTCTTTCTGCTTATTTTCCATTTTTATGTTTTATGGGTGTGAAGCTTCTAGTGGCTGAAAACGGCAACAATAACTGATGGCATATGAGTGCTTTTGAAACAGGTCTGTATCAACTCATTTCATATTATTATAAAGACAGCAGCCTCTTTCCTTTCTCTTCCACATTCTGCGTGATTTTGCAAAGTGTGAATGAGTAAGTGGACAATTTTGAATACACTGGTGGAGGTAAGAGAGAGTCATTCCATACTAGAAGTTGTACCAACCTTCCTAGGGTCCCTACGACAGATAGTATACCGACCGTTCAGAGTATTCCCGCTATTTTCGGGAGCACTATAGGCTGCGTCAGTGTCGGCCACGATATGCAAAACTGCGGGCGCGCACGATGAGCTGCATGTATACGGTTTCAGGCTCGACCTGTTCCAGCAAAACTCGGTATGTCTCGACTTTACTCGGTACAGCACGACGTTTGTTATAGCTGTGCGGTGCAGCATTTTTCGGTCGGCACGACTTTCTTCTGTTCCGCAGAATCATGGTGTCAGTGCTCTTTATTCTTCGCTAATTGTTCATGATATAAAGACAGTTCACAGGTCCAGTGGCTGTTTGCACTAAAAGAAGCAGTATGGCGATCTTACGTCACAATCATTTAAATTTGAATCCAAAATCACAGAAGAGAAGGATGAAAATTGTCAATATTTATTATGCAGTCGCATAATCGATGGAGACCTCTAGTGACTATGGAATTATATTACCACACTATGCAGAAACAATTTACAGATTTAGTTGATAAAATGGCAAAAAATTACAGCGGTCGATAGACGTTTTGTAGGGAAACCATTTTGCAGTACATGAAGAACATTTTTTGCAAACTTTGCAGGCATGGGGCATGTAATGGAATTGATTGTAAGAGCAGTAAGTTTTCTGAAGTCGCACCCATTATTACACTGTCAGTCGCTACAAATATTGATGGAACTTAAGCAAAGAGTATGGAGAAATTTATATATCATCTACATCTACATCTACATCTACATGACTACTCTGCAATTCACATTCAAGTGCTTGGCAGAGGGTTCATCGAACCACAATCATACTATCTCTCTACCATTCCACTCCCGAACAGTGCGCGGGCAAAACGAACACCTAAACCTTTCTGTTCGAGCTCTGATTTCTCTTATTTTATTTTGATGATCATTCCTACCTATGTAGGTGGGACTCAACAAAATATTTTCGCATTCGGAAAAGAAAGTTGGTGACTGAAATTTCGTAAATAGATCTCGCCGCGACGAAAAACGTCTTTGCTGTAATGACTTCCATCCCAATTCGCGTATCATATCTGCCACACTCTCTCCCCTATTACGTGATAATACAAAACGAGCTGCCCTTTTTTGTACCCTTTCGATGTCCTCCGTCAATCCCACCTGGTAAGGATCCCACACCGCGCAGCAATATTCTAAATGGCTCTGAGCACTATGGGACTTAACATCTGAGGTCATCAGTCCCCTAGAACTTAGAACTACTTAAACCTAACTAACCTAAGGACATCACACACATCCATGCCCGAGGCAGGATTCGAACCTGCGACCGTAGCGGTCTCACGGTTCCAAACTGACGCGCCTAGAACCGCTTGGCCACACCGGCCGGCAGCAATATTCTAGCAGAGGACGAACGAGTGTAGTATAAGCTGTCTCTTTAGTGGACTTGTTGCATCTTCTAAGTGTCCTGCCAATGAAACGCAACCTTTGGGTCGCCTTCCCCACAATGTTATCTATGTGCCCTTTCCAACTGAAGTTGTTCGTAATTTTAACACCCAGGTACTTAGTTGAATTGACAGCCTTGAGAATTGTACTATTTATCGAGTAATCGAATTCCAACGGATTTCTTTTGGAACTCATGTGAATCACCTCACACTTTTCGTTATTTAGCGTCAACTGCCACCTGCCACACCATACAGCAATCTTTTCTAAATCGCTTTGCAACTGATATTGGTCTTCGGATGACCTTACTAGACGGTAAAGTACAGCATCATCTGCGAACAACCTAAGAGAACCCCTCAGATTGTCACCCAGGTCCCAGGATGCTTCCCTGGGGAACACCTGATATCACTTCAGTTTTACTCGATGATTTGCCGTCCATTACTACGAACTGCGACCTTCCTGACAGGAAATCAAGAATCCAGTCGCACAACTGAGACGATACCCCATAGGCCCGCAGCTTGATTAGAAGTCGCTTGTGAGGAACGGTGTCAAAAGCTTTCCGGAAATCTAGAAATACGGAATCAATTAGAGATCCCCTGTCGATAGCGGCCATTACTTCGTGCGAATAAAGACCTACCTGCGTTGCACAAGAACGATGTTTTCTGAAACCATGCTGATCACGTATCAATAGAGCGTTCCCTTCGAGGTGATTCATAATGTTTGAATACAGTATATGCTCCAAAACCCTACTGCAAACCGACGTCAATGATATAGGTCTGAAGTTAGATGGATTACTCCTACTACCCTTCTTAAACACTGGTGCGACCTGCGCAATTTTCCAATCTATAAGTACAGATCTATCGGTGAGCGAGCGGTTGTATATGATCGCTAAGTGGGGAGCTATTGTATCAGCGTAATCTGAAAGGAACCTAATCGGTATACAATCTGGACCTGAAGACTTGCCCGTATCAAGCGATTTCAGTTGCTTCGCAACCCCTAAGGTATCTACTTCTAAGAAACTCATGCTAGCATCTGTTTGTGTTTCAAATTCTGGAATATTCAATTCGTCTTCCCTGGTGAAGAAATTTCGGAAATCTGCGTTCAATAACTCCGCTTTAGCGGCACAGTCGTCGGTAACAGTACCATCGGCACTGCGCAGCGAAAGTATTGACTGCGTCTTGCCGCTTGTGAACTTTACATAGGACCAGAATTTCTTCGGATTTTCTACCAAATTTCGAGACAATGTTTCATTGTGGGACCTATTAAAGGCATCTCGCATTGAAGTCCGTGCCAAATTTCGCGCGTCTGTAAATTTTAGCCAATCTTCGGGATTTCGCGTTCTTCTGAACTTCGCATGCTTTTTCCGTTGCCTCTGCAACAGCGTTCGGACCTGTTTTGTGTACCACGGAGGATCAGCTGCATCTCTTACCAATTTATGAGGTATGAATCTCTCAATTGCTGTTGCTACTATATCTTTGAATTTGAGCCACATCTCGTCTACATTTGCATAGTCAGTTCGGAAGGAATGGAGATTGTCTCTTAGGAAGGCTTCTAGTGACACTTTATCCGCTTTTTTAAATAAAATTATTTTGCGTTTGTTTCTGGTGGATTTGGAAGAAACGGTATTGAGCCTAGAGACAACGACCTTGTGATCACTAATCCCTGTATCAGTATGATGCTCTCTATCAGCTTTGGATTGTTTGTGGCTAAGAGGTTAAGTGTGTTTTCGCAAGCATTTACAATTCGGGTGGGTTCGTGGACTAACTGCTCGAAATAATTTTCGGAGAAAGCATTTAGGACAATCTCGGAAGATGTTTTCTGCCTACCACCGGTTTTGAACAAGTATTTTTGCCAACATATCGAGGGAAGGTTGAAGTCCCCACCAACTATAACCGTATGAGTGGGGTATTTATTTGTTACGAGACTCAAATTTTCTCTGAACTGTTCAGCAACTATATCATCGGAGTCTGGGGGTCTGTAGAAGGAGCCAATTATTAACTTAGTTCGGCTGTTAAGTATAACCTCCACCCATACCAATTCGCACGGAGTATTTACTTCGACTTCACTACAAGATAAACCACTACTGACAGACACAAACACTCCACCACCAATTATGCCTAATCTATCTTTCCTGAACACCGTCCGAGACTCCGTAAAAATTTCTGCAGAACTAATTTCAGGCTTTCCCAGCACAACTACAACAATTTACAACTCAATTTCGACTGTTCCTTGATCCAAGCACGTGCTGTATTTGCCACTCACCCTTTGAGATTGCAGCCCACCCCGTACTTTCCCGAGGCCTTCTACCCGTGTAGCCGCCAGCTGAGTGTAGTGAACTCCTGACCTATTCAGCGGAACCCGAAACCCCACCACCCTATGGCGCAAGTCAAGGAATCTGCAGCCAACACGATCGCAAAACCGTCTGAGCCTCTGATTCAGACCCTCCACCCGGCTCTGCACCAAAGGTCCGCAGTCGGTTCTGTCAACGCTGCTGCAGATTGTGAGCTCTGCCTTCATCTCGTAAGCAAGAGCGGCAGCCTTCACCAAATCAGATAGCCGCTCGAATTCAGAGAGAATTTCCTCAGATCCAAAGCGACACACGTTATTAGTGCTCATTGCAAAGTTCATTGGTTAAGACAAAGTACAGGCCCGGAACGATTTTTCAATTTAAAACCCACTACTGTTAAATTTCTAATGGAAAAAGGAAAGCAAGAGCGAACATTAGAACATCCGGAATTAGTTGCAGACATCGCGTTTTAAGTGGTCTTGACTGCGTTCAATAACTCCCCTTTAGCGGCACAGTCGTCGGTAACAGTACCATCAGCACTGCTCAGCGAAGGTATTGACTGCGTCTTGCCGCTTGTGTACGTTACATACGACCAGAATTTCTTCGGATTTTCTACCAAATTTCGAGACAATGTTTCGTTGTGGAACCTATTAAAGGCATCTCGCATTGAAGTCCGTGCCAAATTTCGCGCGTCTGTAAATTTTAGCCAATCTTCGGGATTTCGCGTTCTTCTGAACTTCGCATGCTTTTTCCGTTGCCTCTGCAACAGCGTTCGGACCTATTTTGTGTACCAGGGGGGATCTGTTCCATCTCTTACCAATTTATGAGGAATGAATCTCTCAATTGCTGTTGCTACTATATCTTTGAATTTGAGCCACATCTCGTCTACATTTGCATAGTCAGTTCGGAAGGAATAGAGATTGTCTCTTAGGAAGGCTTCTAGTGACACTTTATCCGCTTTTTTAAATAAAATTATTTTGCGTTTGTTTCTGGTGGATTTGGAAGAAACGGTATTGAGCCTAGCTACAACGACCTTGTGATCACTAATCCCTGTATCAGTCATGATGCTCTCTATTAGCTCTGGATTGTTTGTGGCTAAGAGGTTAAGTGTGTTTTCGCAAGCATTTACAATTCGGATGGGTTCGTGGACTAACTGCTCGAAATAATTTTCGGGGAAAGCATTTAGGACAATCTCGGAAGATGTTTTCTGCCTACCACCGGTTTTGAACAAGTATTTTTGCCAACATATCGAGGGAAGGTTGAAGTCTCCACAAACTATAACCGTATGAGTGGGGTATTTATTTGTTACGAGACTCAGATTTTCTCTGAACTGTTCAGCAACTATATTATCGGAGTCTGGGGGTCGGTAGAAGGAGCCAATTATTAACTTAGTTCGGCTGTTAAGTATAACCTCCACCCATACCAATTCGCACGGAGTATTTACTTCGACTTCACTACAAGATAAACCACTACTGACAGACACAAACACTCCACCACCAATTATGCCTAATCTATCTTTCCTGAACACCGTCCGAGACTCCGTAAAAATTTCTGCAGAACTAATTTCAGGCTTTCCCAGCACAACTACAACAATTTACAACTCAATTTCGACTGTTCCTTGATCCAAGCACGTGCTGTATTTGCCACTCACCCTTTGAGATTGCAGCCCACCCCGTACTTTCCCGAGGCCTTCTACCCGTGTAGCCGCCAGCTGAGTGTAGTGAACTCCTGACCTATTCAGCGGAACCCGAAACCCCACCACCCTATGGCGCAAGTCAAGGAATCTGCAGCCAACACGATCGCAAAACCGTCTGAGCCTCTGATTCAGACCCTCCACCCGGCTCTGCACCAAAGGTCCGCAGTCGGTTCTGTCAACGCTGCTGCAGATTGTGAGCTCTGCCTTCATCTCGTAAGCAAGAGCGGCAGCCTTCACCAAATCAGATAGCCGCTCGAATTCAGAGAGAATTTCCTCAGATCCAAAGCGACACACGTTATTAGTGCTCATTGCAAAGTTCATTGGTTAAGACAAAGTACAGGCCCGGAACGATTTTTCAATTTAAAACCCACTACTGTTAAATTTCTAATGGAAAAAGGAAAGCAAGAGCGAACATTAGAACATCCGGAATTAGTTGCAGACATCGCGTTTTAAGTGGTCTTGACTGCGTTCAATAACTCCCCTTTAGCGGCACAGTCGTCGGTAACAGTACCATCAGCACTGCTCAGCGAAGGTATTGACTGCGTCTTGCCGCTTGTGTACGTTACATACGACCAGAATTTCTTCGGATTTTCTACCAAATTTCGAGACAATGTTTCGTTGTGGAACCTATTAAAGGCATCTCGCATTGAAGTCCGTGCCAAATTTCGCGCGTCTGTAAATTTTAGCCAATCTTCGGGATTTCGCGTTCTTCTGAACTTCGCATGCTTTTTCCGTTGCCTCTGCAACAGCGTTCGGACCTATTTTGTGTACCAGGGGGGATCTGTTCCATCTCTTACCAATTTATGAGGAATGAATCTCTCAATTGCTGTTGCTACTATATCTTTGAATTTGAGCCACATCTCGTCTACATTTGCATAGTCAGTTCGGAAGGAATAGAGATTGTCTCTTAGGAAGGCTTCTAGTGACACTTTATCCGCTTTTTTAAATAAAATTATTTTGCGTTTGTTTCTGGTGGATTTGGAAGAAACGGTATTGAGCCTAGCTACAACGACCTTGTGATCACTAATCCCTGTATCAGTCATGATGCTCTCTATTAGCTCTGGATTGTTTGTGGCTAAGAGGTTAAGTGTGTTTTCGCAAGCATTTACAATTCGGATGGGTTCGTGGACTAACTGCTCGAAATAATTTTCGGGGAAAGCATTTAGGACAATCTCGGAAGATGTTTTCTGCCTACCACCGGTTTTGAACAAGTATTTTTGCCAACATATCGAGGGAAGGTTGAAGTCTCCACAAACTATAACCGTATGAGTGGGGTATTTATTTGTTACGAGACTCAGATTTTCTCTGAACTGTTCAGCAACTATATTATCGGAGTCTGGGGGTCGGTAGAAGGAGCCAATTATTAACTTAGTTCGGCTGTTAAGTATAACCTCCACCCATACCAATTCGCACAGAGTATCTACAGGGTGTTTCAAAAATGACCGGTATATTTGAAACGGCAATAAAAACTAAACGAGCAGCGATAGAAATACACCGTTTGTTGCAATATGCTTGGGACAACAAGACATTTTCAGGCGGACAAACTTTCGAAATTACGGTAGTTACAATTTTCAACAACAGATGGCGCTGCAAGTGATGTGAAAGATATAGAAGATAACGCAGTCTGTGGGTGCGCCATTCTGTACGTCGTCTTTCTGCTGTAAGCGTGTGCTGTTCACAACGTGCAAGTGTGCTGTAGACAACGTGGTTTATTCCTTAGAACAGAAGATTTTTCTGGTGTTGGAATTCCACCGCCTAGAACACAGTGTTGTTGCAACAAGACGAAGTTTTCAACGGAGGTTTAATGCAACCAAAGGACCGAAAAGCGATACAATAAAGGATCTGTTTGAAAAATTTCAACGGACTGGGAACGTGACGGATGAACGTGCTGGAAAGGTAGGGCGACAGCGTACGGCAACCACAGAGGGCAACGCGCAGCTAGTGCAGCAGGTGATCCAACAGCGGCCTCGGGTTTCCGTTCGCCGTGTTGCAGCTGCGGTCCAAATGACGCCAACGTCCACGTATCGTCTCATGCGCCAGAGTTTACACCTCTATCCATACAAAATTCAAACGCGGCAACCCCTCAGCGCCACTACCATTGCTGCACAAGAGAGATTCGCTAACGATATAGTGCACAGGATTGATGACGGCGATATGCATGTGGGCAGCATTTGGTTTACTGACGAAGCTTATTTTTACCTGGACGGCTTCGTCAATAAACAGAACTGGCGCATATGGGGAACCGAAAAGCCCCATGTTGCAGTCCCATCGTCCCTGCATGCTCAAAAAGTACTGGTCTGGGCCGCCATTTCTTCCAAAGGAATCATTGGCCCATTTTTCAGATCCGAAACGATTACTGCATCACGCTATCTGGACATTCTTCGTGAATTTGTGGCGGTACAAACTGCCTTAGACGACACTGCGAACACCTCGTGGTTTATGCAAGATGGTGCCCGGCCACATCGCACGGCCGACGTCTTTAATTTCCTGAATGAATATTTTGATGATCGTGTGATTGCTTTGGGCTATCCGAAACATACAGGAGGCGGCGTGGATTGGCCTCCCTATTCTCCAGACATGAACCCCTGTGACTTCTTTCTGTGGGGACACTTGAAAGACCAGGTGTACCGCCAGAATCCAGAAACAATTGAACAGCTGAAGCAGTACATCTCATCTGCATGTGAAGCCATTCTGCCAGACACGTTGTCAAAGGTTTCGGGTAATTTTATTCCAAGACTACGCCATATTATTGCTACGCATGGTGGATATGTGGAAAATATCGTACTATAGAGTTTCCCAGACCGCAGCGCCATCTGTTGTTGACAATTGTAACTACTGTAATTTCGAAAGTTTGTCTGCTTGAAAATGTACTGTTGTCCCAAGCACATTGCAACAAACGGTGTATTTCTATCGCTGCTCGTTTAGTTTTTATTGCCGTTTCAAATATACCGGTCATTTTTGAAACACCCTGTACTTCGACTTCACTACAAGATAAACCACTACTGACAGACACAAACACTCCACCACCAATTCTGCCTAATCTGTCTTTCCTGAACACCGTCCGAGACTTCGTAAAAATTTCTGCAGAACTTATTTCAGGCTTTAGCGAGCTTTCTGTATCTATAACGATTTCAGCTTCTGTGCTTTCTATTAGCGTTTGAAGCTCAGGGACTTTCCCAGCACAACTACAACAATTTACAACTACAATTCCGACTGTTCCTTGATCCAAGCACGTCCTGTATTTGCCATGCACCCTTTGAGACTGCAGCCCACCCCGTACTTTCCAGAGGCCTTCTAACCTAAAAAACCGCCCAGTCCACGCCACACAGCCTCCGCTACCCGTGTAGCCGCCAGCTGAGTGTAGTGAACTGACCTATTCAGCGTAAACCGAAACCCCACCACCCCAGATCTGACCATGTGCCTTAAACACATCCATTACTTAAAATTTAACTGTTTCCCCTAAGCTTGATAGTTGATGTACCTCATTATGCAAAGTGTAAAGCTAGCGGAGTAATTGATTTTGCCGTAATTCGGGTCCCAGCGAGATTCGTGATCTGTGATTCATAGACTCAAAGCATGTAAAGTTGTGCAAAGTTCAGAGTATTCAGTAAACCAGTTGCCTTCAGTGATTTTTTTGTAATGTTCCCACACGACTGAAATTGAATTTACCGTGGTTTTAGAGTGGTTTCCTAAGTGTTCTGTATTCTTCCCTTTGCGAGCGGATTCGACCACTTGTGTCCCAATAGTTGAGTTGGCAGTGAAACTGCCCGCTAAACCCGCTGGACAGAACAGGTGATTAAGATTGTGGAAAGGAAAAAATAAGGTTGGGTTGAGTTTCACCTTAAAATTGTAATTTAATGTAATGTAATTTAATAACACATTTACAACCAAAGCGGCACGTAGCCGAACTTTTACAACTACGAGTTTCAAACTTCAAATCCTTCACGGCTGAAGGCCTCCTAATAAGAAATCTTAAAAATCAACAAGGTAAATTCCAAGTGCCTGAAAACACACAGTTACATATAAAAGTAATATATATATATATATATATATATATATATATATATATATATATTATATATATATATATATATATATATATATATATATATCACAGCTAGGCTGCAAGCCTCAAGGCAAGGGTGGATAGACAAACATAAACAAGATGCAATCCAAACGGCTGAAGACCCACAGTAAAATTTTCAAGATTTTTAAATAAATTACCATAACATTTCAAAGGCAGAAGGCCGCAATGTTTAAACTTAAAATTACCTTTCAGGAATAAGGTTCGAAGGCTGAAGGACCACAATTAATTTTACAAAATTAAAAAAAAAAACGTAACCATAAGGCCTGAGTTTTAAGTAGCTGAAACCGGACTAAAAGGAAAGACAACAACGACAATAACCTTTCAGCAAATATCCACTTGACGAAATTCAAATCTCAGTTACATGAATCACAGTGAAACACAGAATTTTTTTTATCATTGGCTATGATAGATTATAAACAGACAATTAAACACAGGTGAGAAAGACAATAAAGACAACAGCACTCCAGAAGCCTCCAGGGGTCGATCTGCCCTCGTTCACTTAGGTGTGACAGGTGGTGAGCCCAACTACACTTGATCCGTCGGAACCAAACCAAGGGACAGTCACAGACCGACCAACAAACGACTTGCTTGCCACCAATCGGTCATGAGAATTCGAACACAAAATGTTATGGACTTCATTATCCACAATCAAATATGTATATGTATTAAGCTGTCAAAACTACACACCGTGCTGGACAGCGATAACAGGTGAGGAAAGGGCACTGCCTAAAATAACGTTAGTGGCCAGGGCAGGTAACCAGAACACCAACCGCCACAAGGCACTTGAATTTTAGCCAACCAATATAGTTAATTCCACCGCATTTCAGCTAAATTTCAGCAATGCAACCACTCTGTGTTGCTCACAGGAAAACCTCCCCAACAGTGAACCACCGAAACGAACCACACAACATGAATGGACGTGGCTTGGGTACTTGAAACCACTACTCAACGTCCTGGGTCGGTGAACCATGAAGCTCGTATCGATCGGACAGCTCCACACACGCTCCGACACTGTGCAGGGACTGCCAGCGGACCCAGCCGACTGTACCGCGCGGAGATAACTTCCCTGATCCGCAGCGACCGACCGACTCCCTCAGAATGCCGACAACATCTAAAATAGTCGTCAACGCCAACTACACACACAACCTGACAAACACTTGCATGAAGACCTGGACGACACCCTGTAGTAACTAAGCATGCACAAAGACTAATCGGGAGTCGACGCGACACACACACACACACACACACACACACACACGGCCGACTCCTGAACGATCGGCGAGCCAAAACGCGTCGTCCGGTAGGACGATCGACCGACGATCCACCAACACCGTGGCCCGGCTCAAGTGATGCACGGCTGCAATGGTCGGGCGAGCCATGTCGACGCAGACCTCACTGCTCCAACCAGACTCCACTAGTGGCGCATTGCAACTCCCGACGGGCAGGTCCGAACTGCGCTCCAGATGCGTTCCAACTGAACTCGCGACCCGAACTGGCATACCACAGACAACGAACGGGAAGTAATGCTGCTGCTGCTTTCATCTATTACTTTCCCCTCTTTGGGGAAGTGAGTGGGGGAGTTTGTAGCCCTTCGGCTTTTACTCCCCTGTGTACGTGTGTGTATGATTTTCCTATATTTTTTTGGTGTCTGTGATATGTGATGATTGTTGTGAATGTGTCTGGTACTTGCCTGAGGTAGGCGAGATGATTGGTGTTACATGGGAAGCAACAAGATTAGGGATTGGGTATTGGGATTTTCTCTTGGACTTAATCGTCGTAGATCGTCATAGGACGCTTGTGCTTATCGCGGGACATGTCATACCCACCTAGGGAGAGGATGAGTGCGTTTCCGGATCTGGAAGAACCCTCATAGAAGGCCGTTGCCAGATCCTGGGAACGCTCTCTCAGGAGTGGGATTTCGGCTGCGGCGTGCAGGTCGTCTGTGGGGAATCCAAGAGGTAGATGCAGTGCCCTTCTGAGGGTGCGGTTCTGCACCTTCTGGAGTTTGTCCAGGTGCTGCTCTGCCGCGTATCCCCAGACAGGGCACGCATATTCCATTACTCGCCGGATCAGGGCCTGGTACACATTTACTGCTACTGGGCAGGGAAGGGAGCTGGTTGTGTTCAGGATAGGGTATAGGATGGACATTCTGGCGCAGACCTTCCTGTGGACCTCGTCTATGTGGGGTTTCCACGTAAGACGAGAGTCCAAGGTTACGCCAAGGTACTTGGCGGTTCTGCGCCAGGGGAGTTGGGTTCCATTTATGTGAAGCTGGAAGGGGGGACGTTGAGGAGGTTCGCGCCTTCCGAGCCTGCGGGTAATCAGCATTGCCTGCGTCTTCTTAGAGTTGATGGTGATGCGCCAGCGACGGGTCCAGGTTTCTGTGTCGTCTAAAACCCTTTGTAGCCTACGAATGACCAGGTCCTTGTTTGCATTTCTCGTGTAGAAGGCTGTGTCGTCCGCGTACTGCGCAGTGTGCACCAGGGGGGCCGTTGGAGTGTCCGCAGTGTACAAACTGTACAATACGGGCCCCAGGACCGATCTTCGGGAAGTAATAGCGGTCGAGCAAAGATACTACGAAAGGGGATATATCGATACGCGCTGCTAGTGCCGCTCATGGTCAGGCAAAGCAGCAACTCAGTGATAGTAGTAATTTAAATTAACGGAGTGACGTGGAAGTACTTAACGCACAGGGTGTAAAATACCTAATGGGGGGAACATGAGCCACGCACGGCTCAGGCAGCACTGACGCCGGCTACCAGCGCTTTTCGTTTACTGTGTTACGAGATAAGTAATTTAGCTGGTAATTAACTGTTTTTGCTGTGTATTCCATAATATTTACATTCATTAGTTTCAGATAGACTTGATACATTGAAGGTTTCAGTTTTTATTTGCGTCTGAATAGGAAAAGCGAAGTTACTGTTTAGGACAGTTTAGCGTGTACGCAAACATTTCTTTACACTCTTGACTGACGTTAAATATGAGGGATTAACAATTACGTTCGTATACAATACTCAGTATTTAAGTTTATTAGTGTCATTTAGACTCTATACATTGAAGGTAGCAGTTTTTATACGTTTTATTAGGTCATTTTTCGCGTGTACGTAAACGTTTGTTTACATTATAAATCGGAGGGTTCATCAGTTTAAGCTAGTGTACAATACTCAGTATTCACGTTTATTAGTGTCATTTAGACTCGATACATTGAAGGTAGCAGTTTTTACACGTTTTATTAGGAAAAGTGATACTGACAGGGAATTCTATCCTCACTTGTATACTTTTGGCTAGCGCAACCTACGAGCGTTAACAGCTAAGCAAACGTTAAATACGTGGTAAATTAGTGTTACACTACAATATCTGAGTAAGTCAGTGTTATAATACAACTTCTGAGACATTCTTACATACGGTTTAGTTAGTAGAAAACTAAAACTCACCTCGCCGTTGGCTTAAATTCCTTAGCTTGTTGTGGGCTTTAGTGATCGTGTACTGTAAGCCCATCGGTTCCTATAAAGTAAAGTTCGTATTTGTGCTTTACATTCTGGAATTTTATTGTTAGCTAAAGGTTTTGTTTTGCATCTGTCAGTGTACAATACTCAGTGTTTACGTTTATTAGTGTCATTTAGACTCTATACATTGAAGGTAGCAGTTTTCATAGTTTTATTAGGTAATTTTCGCGTGTACGTAAACGTTTGTTTACATTATAAATACACGGGATAATCTGTAGGTGTAGCTTACCGTAGGTTATTGTTTAATTATTTAATAATATTCACTAGATAGCCATAGCACTTTACTGTAGGTCACTGTTTTTTTAATTATTTAATTCACTATATAGCCCCTAGCAGGAAAATAAGCACCAGATCTAGCTCCTACCATACATTTTTATTGTTTTTCATTCTTTAGCGTCCTATATGTCAACTAGAGTGTAGCTGTTAACCTTGTGCGACAGTAGGTTTCATTAAGTTTCTTATAGTAAACCACATATTAGGTAGATGGATAGGGACTGTGTCTCTTGCGTGCGGATGCAGGAGGAGTTGGCCACAGTCCCAACGCAGCTGGAAGCTTCGTTGGCCACAGTCAACAGGCTCTGGAGTGCCACCTGGAGGTGCGATGGGGATGGATGGTGTGTCTGGGGCAGCCACTCCTGTACTAGATGTACAGGGGGGGGGGGGGGGTCCCAGTTCTCTGTCACTGAGCCGACCTCAGGTGCGACTGAGCCGGCCAGCCCACTCTCACCTCCGTGTGGGTGGCGGACTGTGTCGAGGTCTCGAGCCTCAAGCCGGAGTCTTCATGGGGAACGCAGGCTCCTACCATATCCCACGCACTTTACTAATAGGTTCAGTGTACTATCTGATGCTGGGGGAAGGAGGCTGAGCCGGATCAGACTGCACCTTCTCCCACGATAGTGGCTACTCCTTCAGCAAGGTCCGGACAGGCATATGGGGGTAGGTTTTTGTTAGTTATTGGGAACTCCAATGTTAGGCGGGTCATGGAGACCCTCAGGAACATAGCGGCTAGGGCGGGGAAGAAGTCCAACGTTCACTCGGTGTGCTTGCCAGCGGACCTTGTCTGGGATGTGGAAGAGGCTTCAGGCGAATATCGAGTGTGCGTAGTGCAGCTAACTGCAGATTGTTGCACATGTCGGCACCAACGATGCCAGTCATCGGGGTTTCGAGGAAATTCTTGGGTCATTTCGACGGCTCTCAAGGAGTGGAAACCAAGCTGACGATTTGCAGCATCGTACCCAGGGAAGACCGGGATCCTCTGGTTTGGAGTCGAGTGGAGAATCTAAAGCAGCGGCGACGTCGACTCTGTGACGAAAATGGTTGTAGATTCCTCGACCTACGCTATAGGGTGGAAGGTTGTAGGACGGCCCTCGATGGATCAGGGGTGCACTACACACAAGGAGTAGCTACATAGGTAGCACTGTACTTGTGGCGTGCGCATGGGGTTCTTTTAGATTAGGTTCCTCCCCACGGGAAACAAAACAAACTGTTAGCCTGAAAAATTACCAGTTCATGTCACTGATGCGTATATTCCAACTGTAAAAATTGTTAATTCGCCTAAACACTTCATTCCAAAGGATTTAAATATGCTGAATCTCATGTTAGTAAATTGTCGAAGTGTCTGTAGCAATATCCCCGAGTTACTCTCCGAAATAAACAGTAGTAATGCCAATATTGTATTAGTTACCGAAAGATGGTTGAAACCAGACGTAAATAACAGTGAAATTTTGAACTCGGATTGCACAATGTTTAGGGAGGATAAGGCTGATGCTATGGGAGGTGATGTGTTAATTGCAGTCAAAAGCTTTTTAAACGCAGTTGAGATCGATACTGGGTTGGATTGTGAAAGAGTCTGGATAAAGCTGTCAATCAGACAAGGAGTGACCATTGCATTAGGATGTTTTCATAGACCACCAGAGTCCGCAACAAACGATGCAGTCTTGGGTACATAGGAAATAAATATTTAAATTATCCATTAGTTATAGGTGGAGACTTGAATCTGGCGTCCATTGACCGGGAAAATTACACGTTTATCACGGGGGGCAGAAACGAAGACTCGTGTGAAGTAATTCTAGGAGCGCTCTCGACATACAACCTTGAGCAGTTGGTTATAAAACCAACTCGAGATGGGAATATGTAGAAACATTACAAAAATGAGATTCTGAAGGACCTTCCAGAAACGGTAAATACTAAGTACCCAATAACTGGCGTTGCTCAAGTTCCAACTGGCCAGCCAGTGACGCTAACCAATACTCTACACCGCATGCATCACAGCTTGCGGCATTGCTCCCTCTCCTGCAGAAAAAGCGACGAACTGCTTCAGAAGTTCTCAATAGAGCCAACTACAGCACCCAGGATCTAGATATCGTCAATGGTCCTTCGTATGGGGGTGCTGGCGCTGATGAGCATCGAAGGTAGACCATAACATCGAAACTTCGTCGAGTGGGTCTCCAGTTCCCTTGAACCTCCCACCGTCGATATGCACCTGTGTATTTTAGTAGGTTTTCATACGAAGGAGATAGACGACGCCTCTGTACTTTTGTCTTCTTGATAAAGAGTCATAATCTTCGACTTCATATATTAAGTCCAACAAGCAACGAAGAATACGATGCAGCTTCAAGTAGTGATTTAGTAACTTTTCCAATAGTCCCACTTTCTGCATAGACGTAAAAATCCATACTAGGTTTTCCGGGCTGCATCTCAGTGGATGGTGTTAGGAGTTGTAGCACTCTCGGTCTTTCTTCTGGGTGCCAAAAGCCCGTATGCGAAGCAGATGCCTTGGTTCTTCACTGCCTTTGGTGAGGTGTTTCACGTAGTCATCCGGTTGACAAGGGTAACTGTGTGTCCATTGTCACTTCGACTTCGCGACCGTCGAGCAGAAAGAACAGCGAAGAACTTGTAACGTCTTGCTTTGCTGTGTTGTATGCGACTGTCACGATAGACAGAATTACATACCAGTCTCTCTGTTCAACATCAACGCACGAGTATATGGAGAGAATATCTGTCAGCGTCTTATTAAAGGGTTCTGTGATACCAGTCTTCTGTGGATGGTTGGCAGTTGTCATCCAGTTGGTGACGTCGTAACGTGAAATCACCTCTGATACTAGTCTCGACTGGGAAACGTTTACACGATCAGAAATCATCACGTGGGATGTTCCGTGCTTCAAAATGATGTCTTATTCAAGGAACTTTGCAATTCCCAGGGCTTCGGCAGTTGGTACGACTTTGGCGGCAGCATATCGATGGAGGTAGGCAGTGTAGAGTATCATTCATGGATTCCCCATTGCCGATCTTAAGAACCCCTCCAATAGGTCGATCCCATTTCGGTCGAGTGGCGCTACTGCAGGCAGGATTGGTACCAGGTGCCCCAGAGGTAATTGCGCCGCTTGTTTCCATTGTTGACATCCCTTACAGTGCCTCACGGATCGGTAGGCCAGTGTAGCTGTCCAGAGTTTTCATAAATTCCTTGTGATTAGAAGTTGGGGCGTCGTGGGAAAACTTAAGCATGGCTGGTCGTACATGAGCTGGGATGACGAACAACCATTTCCGCCTTACTGGATCACAGCCCCTCTTATACCATGTCCCTCCGTCTTCGAGGGTTCTATGGTTTTTATCAGTGATGTATCTGCCCTCTGTTCAGGAGCAATGTTGTTTAGTTCAGCGATGACTGAGATTTCATCCAGTCTGCCGTATCCACCCAAAGAATTCTTTGATAGGCAGTCGTCGTCCTAGTGTTAGCGTCCTCTCCCGTATACCATGGTGGCGTCGGGCTCCCGACGCCTCAGTGACCATCTCGCCAGTCGATTCGATGGATCATTTAGCTAGTCAGTCAGCATCACGAATTTTGGTGAATGGTTTACCAAATAAATAAGGCTGGAACTTGTTGATGGAAAAAACAATTGGAAGGCACTTTCGTTCAGTTGTAGAGTAGTTCTTGGGGGGTACACTGGAAGCATAAGCTATCGCCCTTTTAGTACCTTATTGAATTTTCACCAACCGTTATTGTTGGCGTGACGTTCCGACATGGCATTTTCGTCATACAGTGCTAGGACTGGAGAAGATGTTAGCGCCTCCTTAAGGACAAGGAAAAGTCTTTATTACACCTCGTTCAGGAAAATTTGGTGTCTCCTTGCACTAGACCTTGCAAGGAACATGCTTTGGTCCAGAATTTCTTTATGAACCGTCGGTAGCATGAGCACATACTTCTAGATAAGCTCAAGTACTGTGGTATGAATGGGACAGTGCTCAAATGGTTTAAATAATACCTAACTGGAAGAGTGCAGAAAGTTGAAATAAACAGTTCACACAATATGAAAAAAAAAGCTGGTGATTTCTCAAACTGGGGAACAATCAAGAATGGGGTGCCGCAAGGTTCGGCCTTGGGTCCTCTGCTGTTCTTAATATATATTAATGACTTGCCAGTCTATATTCATGAAGATGCAAAGCTGGTACTTTTTGCCGATGATACAAGTATAGCTATCACACCCGACAGACAAGAATTAACTGGTTACATTGTAAACGATGTTTTTCAGAAAATCATTAAGTGGTTCTCTGCAAATTGGCTCTCATTAAACTTTGACAAAACACAGTATATACAGTTCCACACGGCAAATGGAATGACCCAATTAATAAATATAGACTTCAATCAGAAATCGGTAGCTAAGGTAGAATATTCAAAATTTCTAGGTGTATGCATTGATGAGGGGTTGAACTGGAAAAACACACTGAGGATCTGCTGAAATGTTTGAGTTCAGCTTCTTATGCTATTAGGGTCATTGCAAATTTTGGCGATATACATCTGAGTAAATTAGCTTATCACGCCTATTTTCGTTCTCTGCTTTCGTATGGCATCATATTCTGGGGTAACTCATCATTGAGTAAAAGAGTGTTCATTGCACAAAAGCGTGTAATCAGAATAATTGCTGCAGCTCATCCAGGATCATCCTGCAGACACTTATTAAGAGTGCTAGAAATCTTCACTGTAGCCTCACAATATATATATTCACTTATGAAATTTTTTATTAACAATCCGAACGAATTCAAAAGTAATAGCAGTGTACATGGCTACAACACTAGGAGAAAATCTTCACTACTCAAGGTTAAATGCAACTTTGGCTCAGAAGGGGGTAAATTATGCTGCCACAAAAGTCTTTGGTCACTTACCTAATAGCATCAAAAGTCTGACAGATAACCATATAGCATTCAAAAGGAAATTAAAAGAATTTCTTAATGGCAACTCCTTCTACATATTAGATGAATTTTTGGATATAGTAAGTGGGTAATTTCCTAACCTCCACAAAAGAAAGAAAAAAAAGATTATTGAGTGTCATGTAATATTTTGTCTAATGTAATATCTTGTATAGACACCTTTTATTAACCTGACACATTCCACATCATTACGAAGTGTCGTATTCATGATCTATGGAACAAGTACTAATCTAATCTAATCTAATCACATTCAGAGAAAGCTTCTCACATCACAGATGTGATGAGTAGTTGGAAAGTCTGTGACTGCGCTTGTTTTCTTTGGAATGGAATGGATTCCATCCTCATTTACTAGGTTCTTCAGGATTTTTATTTCTTGGGGGACAAAAAGGAATTTTATCTGATTCAGGCGCAGGCCTGCGGTCTGAACGTACTTCTTCAACACGGTTGCCAAGTGACTTAGATATTCTTCATATGTCTTCAAAAAATGACTGTCAAAGTGAAATGTATATTTTAGTCCATCTTTTGATAGAGTTATTGGTATACATATGATGTGGATGGGTTATCTGAAGAGCGTGAAACTTTTAACTTTATCATCGGCAATCGATGCTAACGTTATACCTCTCCCAGGAATTTTTGGAAGTTGTGACGGTGAGAAAACCTAATGGAAACAGAGCAATCAAACTGGGATTGGTTCCCGAAATACTCCAGTAGAGTAGGAACAATAGTAAACGGTGTGTCTGGAACAGACGTTCTCCCAGCACAAAGCAAGTTGTAACATTACATACTAAAACAAGTCACAAGCCTAATTAGGCATTCTTGTGTCAAGCAAAATGATAAAGTAGAAGGAAGTGCTAAGGCTAGCCTAACCTTCCTTGACGCACACACTTAACTCTTTCCTTATATATCTTCACACTACAACACAGTAACCTAACCTTGCAGATAAATGTGCTACTAAGTCAGATAAGCGAATGGACAATGGGATAGTAAACAGCAACATGTGCCTACCAACAACACGTATCTTAAATGAACTACGTGCAACAGTTTATGAAACCAAATACCGACACACGTGATACTACTAGCAATACTTAACAGGGAAAATCTTGAAATGATTCTGAATTTAAATCAGGGGGTCTACTAATGATCTTAATCTGCAACTTCATTGCCTAATACAGGGTCTCTCTGCCTGTGCGTTAACCAACTTGCATTTGAATAGATAGTACAGTAAACAGTTCTTTCTTAAACTCGGATTGAAGCAACCAAACAGAATGCAAATCTAACTACACTTGCTCTGAATAAGCCTTTGCATTGCTTCATTAAATAACTAGATAGGTCCATCAGGACCCTTAAAGTTTCATGGCTTGAAGAACCATGCTAATTAAGAAACTACCCCCGTATGTGTAAGAAAAGATAAGTATTCTCATCATTAATTTTTAGTTAAGTAAATCACAACAAACTATAACTCTTTAAATAACAAATGTGCTTTCATAAGCAGTCTTTTGACCTACTCAGAATTGTAACTGGCTGTGCAAATGACAACACAACGTTAAATTCAAGTTCAGCCACTTTCTTATAATAAGAACACTTGGAATTAAATTCACTAGGATAGGAATCCTGTCCAGGTTTGTGATTTTGGATAATCGCGGGTGTAAGATTTTAGTAATAGAACGATTATTATTAAATCAAGCAAATTTTCACAAACACCTGGTACATTTACAGAGCACCAAATGCAAAACAATTTAGTGGAAGGCTGGTGGCACTGGCGGCGATGTTGTCATGTCAGTACTGTTGGCGTCGCCCTATTACTGATCTTCTTGGCGTCGAAATAAAATTTTTATAGGGCCAAAAACAATGTCATGATAATGGTATCGCCAAATTCAGAATCCGAGGCTCATAAATACTGCCCTTAAGCTCCTCTGGCCTTAAAACTCTAGGAATGTGAGACACTAAGATCCGCTGCTGCTAGGAAGGTGTTAACCACAGTACCGCTCAGCCCAGACTCCTTACTCGTCACAAAGGACGAGTTGCCACTTGCGCGACAACCACACATTTTCCACTCCGCCAGGCTACTTCCGTAGCTGCGGGGCTTCTCTACATCTTTTACATTTAACCCTACGTTCCCTAATTATAAACCAAGTCATTTATAGTGTTGTGTCTAGACAAGATAGCCTAGACACAATGAGAGGAAGCCGAAAGGCACGCGCTTAAACTCACGCAGGCTGGCGTGATGTCTGAAACAGGATACGTAATGAATGCTATAAAGAAAAGTACGTAGCTTCTGGAATACTTAACTTTAATCCATAATTGTATAACATCGCTCTTGATGATACATGCTTCATATAATAAATATCAATTGAATACGGCGCCTTGCTAGGTCGTAGCAATTGACTTAGCTGAAGGCTATGCTAACTGTCTTCTCGGCAAATGAGAGAGTCTTCGTCAGCGTAGCATCGCTAGCAAAGTCGGCTGTACAACTGGGGCGAGTGCCAGTAAGTCTCTCTACACCTGCCGTGTGGTGGCGCTCGGTCTGCAATCACTGACAGTGGCGACACGCGGGTCCGGCGTATACTAATGGGCCGCGGCCGATTTAAAGGCTACCACCTAGCAAGTGTGGTGTCTGGCGGTGACACCACATTCCTCCCCCGCAAATCGGCGTACGGTTGTGTTATAAGGCTTTCGCCCGCCGTGGGCAGGACCACATGTTGACGTATGTGACGAGGTGGGGAGCCTAACAACAGGCGAGGCTGTGCCACCCGCACCCGGCCATTCGGTCCGAGGGGAGCAAGGAAACGCCTGAAAACCTAGTCCAGGGTGCACGTCAACATACGGTGTATGCGCCCTAAGATAGTCAGGAGGGGCCGAAGGGTCGACCTCCATTGCGGCGGGGCACCCGACGGGCGAAGACGACATCTGGTCCGGAGCGGGCAAGAGGTCCATGTCGGAGGACAGCTGGTCACGGGAAGCGATCGGCGGCGCGTGACCCAGGGAGGCGCCCGGCGGCTGCAGCGAAGCGTCCACTGCAGGCGGCGCCGGCGGGAGAACAGGCGGCGGCGGCGGCGGCGGCGGCGGCGGCGGCGCGTCGCCATGGGGCAAAATGGAAGGCAGCGTCGGTAACACCTGGGGATGAGGCGAGCCAGTAGATGGGTCCCCAGGGCGCTGACCGGACGGCACCGTCGCTGAAAGCAGACGGGGAGCGGCAGAACCCGTGCGACGACAGAGGTGCAGCTGATTAAGATGCCGACGCGCCTCACCAGAGGCCCTCAAAACCAGATACATAGCGCGGCCGAGGCAGCGAAGAATGCGCCCTGCGAGCCAACGTCGTGAACCTCGATAGTTGCGATAATAGACAACGTCGCCTGGAGCAAAAGCAGGTGGTTGCCGCAGCAGAGGAACCCGATGCGGCGGATGCAGCAAAGACATCAAGGTTCGATGAGGACGACCATGAAGCAGCTCAGCCGGCGAGCGACCATCGCGGGGCTGAGAGCGATACTAGGACAAGAAGAGCAATAACGCGTCCTCCCGAGAATGCGACTCTTTTAGCTTCAACATCTGTGACTTGAAAGTCCGAACCAATCGTTCAGCGGCACCGTTTGACTGAGGCGAAAACGGCGCGGATGTCAGATGTTGAATACCATTGGCCTTGCAGAATGACTGACGTTCTGCGGATATGAATTGTGGGCCATTGTCGGAAACAATAGTCTGTGGAAGACCTTCAATACAAAAGATAGCGGATAACGCTTGGATGGTGGCAGATGATGTCGTGGAAGACATCCGGACAACAAAAGGAAAATTACTGAATGAATCGACAACAACCAACCATCGAGGATTCCAGAATGGACCAGCAAAATCTATGTGTAAGCGTTGCCAAGGGGAAGTGGCTTTCGGCCATGCAAAGAATTTCCGCGGTGGTGCGGATTGTTGTTCGGCACACGCCATGCAAGAAGAGCACATTTTCGTAATCGCAGCATCGATTCCGAACCAAGTACAGTGCTGACGAGCAAGTTGTTTCGTTCGCACTATACCCCAATGTCCTTGGTGGAGAAGCCGTAAGACAGAGGATTGTAACGAACGTGGGACCAGGACCCTGGACTGATCATTATCAGAACGCAACAGCAAAACACCACGTCGTACAAAAAGTCTCTCCTTGTGAGCAAAAAATCGGCGAACCAACGGACCCTCGATCCGTGACTTTGACAAGGGCCATTGCGTAGCAACAAGACGCAAAACGGTAGCAAGGACAGGGTCAGCAGCTGTGGCTGTAGCTACACTACGAAAATCAATCGGAAACGATTCGACCACGTCATCGGTTTCCGCATCAATGAACAGGCAAGCAAGTTCGGAAGAATCGAATGCTCTATCCTCAGCAACAGGCAAACGGGACAACGCATCGGCGTTTCCGTGCGTAGCAGTGGACCGATACAAGATATCGTAGCGGTACTGCGAGAGGAAAATAGACCAGCGAATGAATTTCTGCGCTGTACGTGGAGGTACAGGCTTGTTCGGATGAAAAAGCGATGTCAAAGGTTTGTGGTCTGTGATGATGGTAAAGTGACGACCATACAAGAAATCATGGAACTTAGTAACACCAAATACGAGAGCCAAAGCTTCTTTCTCTATCTGGGAATAATTTCTTTGCGCAGACGAGAGCAATTTGGACGCAAAGGCAATAGGGCGATCATGCGATCCATCTTTGTGCGCAAGCACAACACCGATCCCGAAATCTGATGCATCGACCATCAACAAAAGGGGTTTCTGGGGATCGAATGGCGTAAGGCAAGTATTGGAAAGCAACGCCGATTTCAACTGGCGAAAGGCGCGTTCGCATTCCGTCGTCCCGACGAACGGATCACCTTTACGGCGTAAGCGATGAAGCGGAGCTGAAATGGAAGAGGCATGGGGAACATAACGATGGTAATAATTAATTTTTCCCAACACTGTAGCTGCTTCAAATTCTGCGGCGAAGGCAAGTCCTGTATGGCACGGAGGTGCTCTGGACTCGGATGTATGCCTTGTGCATTGATTACATATCCCATCCTCGTCGCCAAAAATGTTGTGTCTAGACAAGACAGCCTAGACTCAATGAGAGGAAGCCGAAAGGTACGCGCTTAAACTCACGCAGGCTGGCATGAGGTCTGAAACAGGATACGTAATGAATGCTATAAAGAAAAGTACGTAGCTTCTGGAACACTTAACTTTAATCCATAATTGTATAACATCGCTCTTGATGATACATGCTTCATATAATAAATATCAATTGAATACGGCGCCTTGCTAGGTCGTAGCAATTGACTTAGCTGAAGGCTATGCTAACTATCTTCTCGGCAAATGAGAGAGTCTTCGTCAGTGTAGCATCGCTAGCAAAGTCGGCTGTACAACTGGGGCGAGTGCCAGTAAGTCTCTCTACACCTGCCGTGTGGTGGCGCTCGGTCTGCAATCACTGACAGTGGCGACACGCGGGTCCGGCGTATACTAATGGACCGCGGCCGATTTAAAGGCTACCACCTAGCAAGTGTGGTGTCTGGCGGTGACACCACATATAGAACATTACATCACAATCATTTCAGTAGTTATTTAAATCCACGAGCATAATTTTAAACAATATCGCTCATATTTCAACAGTTGAAACATAGTCAAAGAATTTCCATGAAAGATACAACACTATATGTAAGCAATACTACAAAATGACATAGAAATTTTGGAACAAATACAGAATAAGTCAAAAATAGGTGTTAGAAACTCATCACCGTAATACTAGAGGTACATCTGAATGCGATTTCTTCCCAATGTAATTGAGTCATTTTACTTGGAGAAATCCTTGACACACACTGTGCCGTCTTACAGTACATTTATCCACTACTGGTATCGTGGACCATCTTCGCAGTGGAAAAATATCTATTATAGCAAGTGCGCATGGCATACATACTATTCAACCAGGGAAGTATACACCTTTTCCGACTTGAAAACTTAAAAAAAAAAAAAAAAATAGTTGCTTAGCACAGTAATACAGATTAACGAAGCAGAAAACAACGTTGAAATCATCAAAACAAGAGCAGTAAGTGCCCAGCACCACTGCATAGGCACAATATTGGTGCTGTATTATGCAGCTAAGTATCAGTTTTCTTACGTTTTCAAGTCAAGAATGGGGTATACTTTCCTAGTTAAATAGCGTGTATGCAATGCGAAGTTATTACAGAAGATATTTTTCTACTGTGAAGATCATCCCTCATCGAAACCGGAAATGAACAAATGTGTTGTAAGACAGCTCAGTGTGTATCATGCATGCATTTCTCCAGGTATATCGATGCTGTTGACAGCTGCCTGAAAAAAATTGAGTCATTTTCATTTTCTGGGGGATTATAGTTTCGTACAATGAATCATTTAGTGTAACGTAAATCAGGGTGGATTCGGTTCAATTGTAGTACTCGAGGAAGTAATTTTTCCTTCCTCAAATCTAATGCAATTGTCGATTTACTAATTTCTGTGAATATAGAGTTGTGCATTTGCGAAACATATATTTGTCAGCCAATAATCTCCGCCAGATGTAAAGAAGCATGTATATCGCTTCCATGGGAGTGATGTTAGCGGGTAGGAATAAATTACGCTGAGCACAGACAAAATTTCCGAAAGTGCATTTTGTCGTGTCTACGTAAATCATATTGGGCAACACTGATACTGTCAAAGTCAAAAAATGATCGGATCAAAGTTCGCAATAAAGTGAAGCTACTGTTGAGAGAGCAACTTAACAGATAGTTGACAAGAAGGTTCAGTTATCATCCAGTTTTTATTGCAAGAAATACTTTACGACTTCTCAAGTAAAACTGCTGGCAAGCGAAAAGCTCAGACGATGAGCTGTTGTTTTTAGTAAACATGGACTCAAACGGACTGTTGGCGAATCACGGTTGAGGACTGGTAAACTGCAATCGTCGCACTTTGTCCAAACGAGAGAATTAGTGTAAGGCATTTGAACTAGGCGGGGCAGTAATCAAATATCCCGGACTCGATGGTCAACGAGGCAGCGCACCAAGCGGCGGAAACTCGTACTTGCTGCTCTGGCAAGCGGTAGTAGTGCAGCCAACCGCCGATGTGTAGCGCTTGCGGTCCTACGTTTCGTTCCCGCCTCTGGACGTCAAAAACCTGTCCTTTGAAGTTGGCCCACTATATATTTTCACTTTTGTCATCGATTAAAGACATCTTACGGTCTTAAAACTGACAAAAATAGCCTTAAATAACTGCAACGCATTCAACCAGGTCGTCTGTGACAGAGAAAGATTGCTAGACTCCATCCAAACGCAGAACATCGAAACTCGAAATGGAAAAGAAACAAACCGCTTTGCTCTATAGATTTTGTAAACAGGCCATGTATACAATGCAAACTATGAAGGACATTCAGTCAGAATTGTGAAGCCACAGATAATTTTATTATATTATACATATTAGCTTAATGCAAGAATAAACAACTAAATGTTAACAAACATGGTGGGCATATAAATACTAACAGTTGTAGTTATTTCTGGAACTTTCGCAGCACTGTTTTTATCACATCTCGTTACGGGTCACTTTCTCTTCGTCTGTGTGAAAAAATGGGTCGCCAAAGTGGCATTATATTCAAGAAGATGAAAGAAAATTGTCCTTTTTCATCACAGATCTTGAGCTTAAAATTTTCCAGTTGTGTACATTAACGTGTATTGTGCAACAAAAGAGACGTTTCATGACTGTAAATTTTACCAATCCTAAAAGTTTTCATCAAGCTTAAGAAGTTTCACCAAACCGAATTTTGTGTTGTTTAAGTAATCCTGTATCATACAACATTTTGATTACAGTTATCTTTTCCATTTCTTTGAACCGTTTGCGCTACAAGTAGTACTGTTTTGCTTTCCCTGGTTAACTTTTCTGAGTACCTATTAATCAACACGTTAAGGGGGAGAGGGGGCTATGCAAACTTGTTCAAAAATGCAGAATTTTTTTAAAATTTTTGTCTTATTTTTTTGCCATCAGATAGTTCTGTAGTAAGTTAGAAGTATTGTCTCCAATTTTCAGAGGTCAATTCGTGCTACAAATGATGTAAAAGCCACCTTGTTTCAACCAATTCGCAGTGCTACGCTTCGTTTTCTATACGATTCTGTACTTTTTTGTGATATTTTGTTATTTCTTTGGATAGAGAAGGCTGTGAACCAATTCACGGTGCTATTAATTACGATTTAGTAAAGAAATGCATACATGGTGGAATATAAAACCCGAACTAAAGCTTTAAGAACCTCATTTAGAAGAGATAACCGAAGATAGCATTTGCTCAAGTACTATTGACAGAATTTCGTCATATGACGCTGATTTGGTGTTCATGACGGTAATAGCGGAAGAATCAGGGCCCTTACGAGATTAGGATTTGATGCAGGTTGCTTCACTGAAAACCTACTGAAGAAGATTGATGTGCGTATTGCTAGTTCTGGAATGTTAGTGAAGAACATTGCCTAAAGGGCAGCCAAAAGAAGAAGACTAGAAGAAGAGAGCTACACGAGGACCAAAAAGGCGAAATATATGGTTGTGTCCAACATTAAGACATTTGTTTCTGACGTAAATGCTAATAAAATCTTTTTTCTGCACTTCCTACAACGTTCATTTTCAGTTTATAAGGAACGTTTTCTGCTGAACCACAGCAGATAAAAAGGTGAAATATTCTAGAGACCTTGTGCATACTGTAACACAACATCATGTGGTGCAAAATTCTTCAAAGTTCATTACTGTCAAATTTATTTAAATTTTTGCTAAATAAAAATTGCTATGTATCGTGACATAAATTTAAAAAAAATATTGCGAGAGCTCTAAGACTGATATTAAGACACTGATGCAAATATTTCTTTATCTAATTACTAAGGGTAACTTACCACATTTTGAAAGTGATAGGCAAAATAACCTTTGAGAAAATGCTCTTCATGTCACAATATGTGTTCTAAAAGTACCCAGCAATGAAATAATCATATTATTTGACCAAAAATTGAAAAAAATCGAGACTATAGCCCGTAACATAATGAGAACACGCGCAAATTTGGTTCAATTATCCTCAAACGGTAAAGGTTACATTAGCCTGTATGTACCCATGTATTTTCTCATAAGCTCACCTTACGCGCCGGCCGGTGTGGCCGTGCGGTTCTATGCGCTTTAGTTTGGAACCGCGTGACCGCTACGGTCGCAGGTTCGAATCCTGCCTCGGGCATGGATGTGTGTGATGTCCTTAGATTAGTTAGGTTTAAGTAGTTCTAAGTTCTAGGGGACTGATGACCTCAGATGTTGAGTCCCATAGTGCTCAGAGCCATTTCAACCATTCACCTTACGCGAGCCGTCAGTCCCTTTTGCCTGACAGTGCATGTCTCGTTTGGACGACATCAGTGTACGAAAGCGGCAGTATCAAGGATAAAAAAAAGTAATTTTCATGAAATTTATTAAAACATTCAGTAAAAAGATAGGGTCTGGATATGAATAATCGCAAAAGGTAGCCAACTGTTAAAGCTAATTTTCTAGCTGAATTGTGCGCGAATGTTTTTCTGTTTGTATTGTAACATTCAGGACAACATCTACGCACTTTATTTCCCTTATCTTCCTTTGTTTCCAGCTGGTGTTTGCTTCTTCATGTGTAGAAACCGACTGTAGTTCCTTTATGTGAATGCCATGTGAGAGCATCTGTGAACTATTTCCGAAATATTGTAATTGACATTTCCCGTCTCGTCACATCTTGGAATACATATAACGCATTCACAACAGCGGTGTTCCAAAAGAGATCGCATGCTAACTTTGCATACCAATTTACTGTCTGCCGCTGGTATATGCAGTCAACTGATGAGAAAGGTCTCAGCAGTTTTTCCCTTCATATACTCAGTAACAATTTTTAATTTGCGATAAATTCTCTTTTCATTTGACTCGAATATTTGGTGGAAAGAACCAAAACGTTTCTTTTGTCTTTCCATTTCACGAGTGTAATTCCTTGACCTCTCTTTTGCAATTGCTACCCCGCGTTCCAGTTTGGTCGCTACAGTTTTTTTGGAAAATCCTTTGATATTTATTTGAAAGTACCAATCAAATGCTTATTCCTCGTTATGAGTTTTGTTGCCAACTCTGCACTGGTATACGAATTACCGGTACATAATATATGGCCTTTACTGAATGCAGCATGACAAAATCCATCACAACATTTGTTGGTGTGATATTTCCTTTGTAGGTAATTTGTCGGTGTAAATTCGCAAACTGTAAAAGTTTACATCATCGCACCGTATTTTAAACATTTCAATACCATACTTGGATCTCTTGCGTATCAAATATTGCCTGAATATAATTCGTCCTCAGACCCTTATAATTTACACACGTAGATACATTGTATTTCGACGATGAGGAACTGCACTTTTGACAGACAGTCTAAAGCGTAAACTTTTGTATTGTCAGCAAAATGCAACATTCTCGAAAAAATTTCAAAAATATTATTACTCATTACCTTTTGCAGTAATATTTGAATATAAAATGGATTCTACGACTAATAAAATGGATGCACGGATGTTTCAGAGATTCTATCCACAAAATCAATCCAAACAACTTCTTCATTTCATCCTATTTGTTGGCGTCCATTCATTCAAACATTTGGAAACCATTGTCGTCTGTGTGTCATAAATATTTCTTTTTTCACTGACGTGTTCAAATACTTCATGTGTGACAACGGGTCCACAAAAATATTATATTTTGTCACATTTTTGCACATTTTCATCATTTAGTTTGGCTCTACAGCACTGGAGGATCAAACCTCGTACTTCAGTCACCTATTGAGCCATTAGACGAATTAGCACTTTTGGATGATGGCAACCGCATTTCACGGCGACGTTTAAGTGGCACAAATAAAGCACTTAAGAATCACTGTCTTTTCTCGAGATATTTTTGCCACTATAGGCTACAAAACTTTTTGAAAATAATCAGTGTGAAACTATTCCCTCACTACACAACTGTGGAGTTCTTTGACTGGCCTTCCTACCATAGCACTTCCGTTTGTACTCCAACTCAACAACCGTCAAGGGGTGAACTTTGTGTACATACCCAGCTCGGCTGCAGCTGCCGAACGAATTTCTTCGACGGTGACCCCTGTGTGCTATGTGACAAGCTCTACGCGGTCGTTGGAAGGGTTGCCGCGCAACAGGCGCACCGTCACTTGTTCGCTTGTACTCCAATTCAGAACACGTGAGGTGCTCGCCGGCACGAGGGACTGCCACATCAACGGAAAGCCAATTAAAATCGACTACGCCCTCAACGTGTTGCCCCTGGCCCTAGTTCCATGATCATTAACAGATACCTCAATGTAATAATTATAAATTTTTTCATACTCTGCTTAATGCAATGGTAGCTAAACTCACCTGGTGCGTTTGGAATGGGAATTCCACAAACAGATTTTTATATTGAGCCTCATTGTTTTCTAGAGTTTTTATTACGACCTTCTTCTTTAGTTCGATATTTTGGTTATATTTTTGCACTTATCTCCAAAAACTGACACCATAGTTGGACTGAATATATATGGGAATAGCGTGGAACTATGAGGCATTTACTGTTACATACTGATGGCAGCACGAAACTTATAGGTAACATTATTTTTGCTAGTATATTTGTGTGCTCATTCCACTTCAACTGACAGTCAATATTTATCCCTAAAAATTTTATGCTTGTTACACAATCTACGGAATTATCTACATTTAAAATGACATTATTTTTTATGTCAAACTGAATTCATGTTGTTATTGCTTGCTAAACGATATAATCGTTAACTGTAGAAAGGGAACGTGCCCACACTTTTCAGAAATCGTTTTGCGCATCGTTTACTGCAGATAACTTGTATACAGTCAATAAAAGGCCTCCAGCAACAGGTGTAACTCACGGCAATTGCCTGCGGGCTGATATCTTTCATTTAAAGTGTAGCTTTCATTTAATGAATACTTAGGTGAATCTAGAACTTCCAAAGAAACCTGTCTACAAAGCCAAAATACCCATAAACATCATAAAAATGGAAGACATTTAAAAAAGCTGAACTTACATTCTGGAAGAAAAGATGAATTCCGGAATGAAATTTTCACATATCCGACAAGAAAGAGAGATTAAGCTGAAGAGAATGTTGAAGTCCATGAACATCTTTTGACGTAATAATGTTTAAAATGTATTTAGTATGAGAAAAATAAGTAACATAAATTTTTATTCTTAGAACATAAGGGTTTTGATTTATATTCGCAGCGCGGAGTGGCCGCGCGGCCCCTCCCGCAGGAGGTTCGAGTCCTCCTTCGGGCATGGGTGTGGGTGTTGTTCTCAGCATAAGTTAGTTTGAGTAGTGTGTCCCTTAGGAATTCACACACATTTGAACGTTTGAACCTTACATCCCACATTGTTTACTGCAAAAAGGAAACATATTCAGATGAAATAAAAGAAAAAAATAAGTTACCGGTAACACAAAGTTGGATACAAATTCCATAATATGTAGCAGCCACAACCACATACAATCACATTTTTTAGGAAAAATTATCGGAAAGTTTTGTTTTAGAATTTTTGTATGAAGCGGTTTTTTGTGTCTCCTGTAAACTTTGTTTTCTATGTCTGGAGGTATGGTGTGTTACCTGTAATCACAGTGTTGGCTACATACGAGAAGAGAATTTTTTGCACATGCCTCATACAGCTTTAAAGTTATTTATGTGTTGTGAGGACAATGATGGTACTAAGGTGCTACCTTCTGGAACGTCTTAACGAGTTACCTTCCATATAAAGTTAATATCGAGTTGTGTGTGCAGGGATTAATTCTCAGTGCAAAACACATAGACAGAAATAGGTCATATCCACGAAAAGGACGCATCTGTATTCTGAAAGAGAAAGTATACAATACTGTAGTAACAATATGTCAGCCGATAGTCGTTGACTTAACTACTTACTAAGAGAGTATATTTTGAAAAATAGTGCGACGAAGGTCGTAGAAGTTTTATAGAAGACCTACAATTACAATTGTGGCGGATATGAGCAGTTCACCTTTTGTTTAATTTTCAAAGATACTTCGTGATAATTACAATCACGCAAAAAATATGTAACTTCTTGAACATTCAATCGATTTAATTTTTTTCGTACGCAATACTTCTGCAAAGCGATTCTTGCAGTAACTTAGGTGCGAACTGTGTGACCAACATCCAGAGATCAAAAGTCTATTCAAAGGGCAGTAAAGGAGCTAACTCGTCATTAGAACGTGAGTAACGAGTCAGACATGACCCAGCGAGTTCTCTAACCAGAAATATCGTGTGCCCACTAGATGGCGAGACGTCAGAGAGCGATTGTAGAGTCGGTTTCGATCACTAATTCCGTACTATAAATTGCTTTTCACTTGAAAATATAGGAGAACTTCACTGCGATCTTCGGAATAGTTCTCATACGCTGATGTGTTCTGCAGAAGGTAGCCTGGTTGTCTGACTTTTTTGCCATCGGAAAATGTTCTAAGTGCCATTTTTCCAAAAAAAAAAAAACGCACGTTCAGTGCTATTGTGCTATTTTAGTCTTTTGCACGTTGCTGTACTCGATCCAGGTACCAAACCATGGTACAAGTATTTCAAACAAGCGTCAATTCACGGCGTTTAGTCTGGCTGTGCTTCCATCTGGAATTCTGAAATTTGAAAGACATAAGGTTTCGTTCACTACAGTTCTACTTGCTAAAAGCCTAATTCTGTATCTCCGCACATGTATTCTCACAAATAATACGTAGTGTCCCAGAAATAATAGTAGTTAGAACAAGAAGTTTCTGCGTGTTAATTTTTCGGTAACTGACGTTTTTGAGACAGCGGCTGTGTACTAAATACAAGCTGATTGTTGCAAAGAAGAAACAGTATCCAACCACTGTTGATAATGCGGTTTAGAAGCGACACATTCGTCCTCAGGCGGCTGCACACGTTCATATTTCATCTGTCGTTGTTTACATTAGTTACTGAAAAAAAAAACAGTCAACATCTAATGTAAACAACAACAAATGTACTAAAAGTGAACAGCCGTCTAGGGTCGAATCTGTCAGTTCGGAACGGATAACGGTGCTACTTGCGTAAACAAACAACATTAAAACAGTGGTAAGTTGTTGTTTGCTTCTTTGCAAGGATCAGCTTGTAGAAACTTCATTATTGGCGCTTATGACCAGTTAGTTCTTGGACTGGCTCTTAATAAAATATTGATTTTATAATTTGTGTCATAATTTTTTTCTCTCCGTCTCCGTAGCTGAGTAGTCAGAGCGGCGGACTGCAATGTGGGGGCCAGGATTTGATTCCCGGTACTGCCAGGAACTTTTTCTTGATGGGAGAACCGGGACGGGATAGACTCAGCCTCTTGAGGTCAACGGAGGAGCTACTCGACCGATAGTAGTTGCTCCAACGTCAAAATCCCGACGACGACCGGAAGAGAGGTGTGCTTCCACATGCCCAATCTCTGTGATTATACTACAGACATATAAAAATTGTTTCATCTGTACACTTCTGAAGTCATAAATTTTATATTGGTTTTAATTTCTTTCACTTTTTCCGTAGTGCAATTCCTTTTGTTTCCAATCTATTCACTTTTAATTACCCTATTTTAATAGTGTGTCATAGTGGTTGCAGCATTCTGTTCATTTCTTTTTCGATGTCATCAGCAAATCTGATTCAATGTATTCTTTCAACATTGACTTTTACTCTCTTTTCTTCTTCTTCTTCATGATCTGAATAGCGTCCGCAATGAATAGGCTGAATACATACTGTGGTAGAGGACGTAATTGTGATACTCTTTTTCTAATACTGGCCTCTTCTTCCACCTTCCTTACTTATCGTTATTTTTGTGTTTTACTTCTAATAAAGTTGATTAGTCATTTTTTTATGCATGCAGTCCTATTTTCTTCACGTCATTGATAATTTTCTACAACTGTTGCAGTTAGCTGCCTTTCTTCTTAGGTATTGTAGTGGTACTGTATTGTTCAAAGTCTTCTGGTATGATTTCTCTTTCGTAGCAGTCATTTATTACGCTGAAAAATTGGTGGTCATGATGTTACCTAAATTTTTCAGCGATTCTGCAGAGATGCCATCAACACCTGTTGCTGAGACTCCAAGGATCATTTTTAAATTCAGTTCTCGTGATTAGGGGATCTTGCATTTCTCTTCCACATTTCTTAATATTTTCAATTAGATGATTTTATTTCTTGAAGTCCTGTTCCATCGTACAGCTCTTTTATGTGTTCGTTCCAACGGTCACATACCCCAATATTGTCTATCAGTGAAATTTGCTCTTTATTCCTTATTACCACAGTTTTTGCTCTAGGTTTGTGCTGAAGGACTCTTACTTTCTTATAAACCTGATACTGTTTACCCTTTTTCTGATATTTCAGTGTCTCTTCAGCACAGCTTCTGGTCATCTCTTCTTTTTATTCTCTGCGTTTGATTATGATGTGATTTTTTGTTCTTTTGTAATCATCTACATTGTTTTTTTTTTTTTGATGAGTTCATTCCTTTCCTGAATTAGGTTCCCTATTTCTTCTGTACTGCTTTAATAGGAATTCTGAAGCTATTTTCCGAGACTACTGTTTAATAACTATTTGCTGATTACGTTCTTTAAGATCATTTGAGGTATTCGGAAGCTATTAAGTACATTAATTTACGCTTTATGATATAGATAGAAAAACATTGTCAACATTATAAATCGTAACTGAAGGAGCAAATTTTTAGATTCACATAAATTTGAGAGAGTGAAATTAATAGCAACTGCTGTATTACAGTTATCCTTATTCAATACGTTTGTACAACCTCAGCCACTGCCAGCAACAATAACAACAGTGTGATAATAATAATAATAATCAATCAGATGCATAAGTTGTCTGACGAAAGAGAGAACTGCTTTGTGGAATTTTGTTGTTATCTACATAATTAAGTACAGTTTAGGGAAAGAACAAAGTACCTTGTAAGCTTTCGCAACTCTCCATTTCGCATTTTTGTGTAAGTGAGAGTTTCCGTGCTTTTCCACTTTTTTATGATCTCTTATTGGGGGACGTAGTTCCTTTGCTGCTGACTTCTCCTGGTAACTTACCGTTCTGTTTCCAGAATGAGATTTCCACTCTGCAGCGGAGTGTGCGCTGATATGAAACTTCCTGTCAGATTAAATCTGTGCCGGACCGAGACTCGAACACGGGATCTTTGCCTTTCGTGGGTAAGTGCTCTCCTAACTGAGCTATCCAAGCTCGACTTACGACCTGTCCTCACAGCTTTCCTGTTCTGTTAGCATATAAAACAGGTTCAACATACTTAATGTTTACACTGCACACGAAAGCCGATTCCCGCACAATAAACAACCAACTCCAAACACAAAGCGCCGTTTGTGGAAAAGATTAAACTGAAACAATAATGCCTACGCACATGGTCACTTGAGCAGAAGACAAAGGTGGCGCAGAAATGCGTAAGGGCCTAAAGCACACCGCCGTCGATCCCACATTTAAGTGAATATCAGAGAAACCAGTCATATAGCTTTTCGTGAAATTTCGTGTCATAATGTGTGCCTACAGATTTCAGAAATATGAGTAAATGCTACAACGTCTCACTCGACGGTGATGTGCTTTAGGTCCTTCTGATTCTTGATGCCTCATCTGTATTACTGTATGCTAAACCTCATAACTTAATATACTGTCATCCAATATATGAGTGAACTAGCACATCTGAAGAGTGTGCTGTCATCTAACAGGATTTATGCCGAGCGAACGGCAGTGTGCTACCACCTGGTGGCACTGACGCAAACTTATAAGCGAGTGGCAAGGGCTAGCTGTGCATATTGTGAACCGTCCACATTGTTTATCAGAGCTGTGTGTATTTGGACGGTAAGGAAATTACGTCACGCGAGCTGCGCAAGCGTAAAAGCTCCTTAAAACTTGCACGACTGAAGGTGTGCCCGCAAGGAGTCTAGAGGAGCAGTAGCGCGGTAGATTTAAGTGCTGTATCTTTCAGATTGCAGCATCGGTGTGACGTTTAACAGCATTCCAAGAAAAACAACCAATAAAGCCACAAGGTGTCAAAAGTTAGGGTGTTCACGTCCTCTTGTGCTCTTACGCAGCAGCTGCCACTGGCAATAAAGCTCATTCATTGGTCTATCGAAATATTATTTTTGGATTGTGAAACATTTAGTTCGTTTGCATCCAAGAAAAACATGTCTTTTGCCGCCGTACCTGCCAATAGAACTGACCGTAGAAAAGGAAATTCACGACCAGCTGAGATTTTCCAAAAGCTTTCGATTTTCGAAATATGTGAAACTGCTGGTTTTCTGAAAACATTTAGGGTCAGGTGACTGATCTAAAAGGACATGAAAAGAAATGTGTTTAATCACATCCTAAGACGGATAGAAAAAAGGAATGACTTAGAATTCAACGTGACATCGATATCACGGGTGAAACTTACTGATGTTGCTAGTGAAGGATGAGGCAAAGATGGATGTCCCCTTGTTGGTTCAGTTACAGTACCATTTGCTTGAGTGCCATCTGTTGGAAGGAAAGTTAGAAATCCGGAGGGGAATCTAAGCTTCACTCCAACTTACTATGCGTCCACTATCTTAACCCTCTGTTCCTGCTCCCTTGGTTAACGCAAATGTAGTAAAATAAAAAAAAAGATATATGTAAGTGTTACTTGTAATCAGTGACGTTAGCTTAACGTATAGTGTTCTATATTTCCTTAACATCACTTTCGTAGCAACATATTGGAGGATTAATCTTCCACTGATGGAGGGGGCGTTAATGCTTTGTGTACCCTTGGATTTTGTATTTCATTTAAATAAATTCCGTAGCCTCATGATGACAATAACATTTAATGTCATTAACAACTTTCTGGAAGCGCACACTCCGCTTCAGAGGGGAAATTTCATTCTGGAATTTCATTAGCAGTTCCTGATCTTCAGATCTGTAATTCCATAACTTACACATCAAAAGTGCCGACAATTGCAAAAGCACTGTACAGCTCCGCAAGTTCATAGAGCTTAGTGAGTGTTGTGCATATCGACTCTAAATGAATGTTCTTTTCTTTCTATGTGACTGTTATGTATGCACCTAAAATGCGTTCTCTGAGCCGACCTAGTGTTTGAGAACAATGGAGCTGCAAATTGTTATCTGTAATTTTCATTGATGTTCATGCACTCCGAACTACAAAGACGAAATGAAATTTTCTTTCGAATAACGTTTATAATAAATTTAAAAAATGGTTACGACTTAAGAAAATGAAAAATGGTAAAATATTAAACGCAGTGTTTAGTTTAGTCAGGTTACTATAGTTGATATTACGACAATATTTAATGACGCGAAACATTCTTTGGTTGATAATTGGCTTGATTCTACTCAGAAAACATACTCACTTCATCCATCTCTGCTTTCTCTTTTATTGGTTACACATTAGAATTGACTCGGGAAAATACAACAGTCTGTTCAGTAATGCGTCTGTTGTTAATAGAGATTTTGGTGATCGATGAGTATATTTACTCTCGTATATACATTTAAGATTATTTCTATAACTAACATGTCAACGACGCTGTCAGTTAATATAAGCAGCTCCTTAGTTCTACACATGAGGCTGCGTGAACTTTGTTCAAGACCACAGAAAATCGCCTGTGTTTGCTACGAGAGAAAAGGGTCACTTCAATAGCAAGAAACGAAAACCAGTAAAATACACTGACGGAAAAACAGAATCGTGACACCAAGAAAGAGTTGTGCGACGTAAACGAAAGTTGATAAGGCGTGTTTCTTCATCTGAAAGATTGCTTGTTCAAATTTCGTGCCAGTCACAGAAGAGTATTGCAAGTAGCGCCACTATGAGGATACTAACAGGTTTGCTTTGAGTACACCATGTAACAGTCATGATTGTTTGTTATCTTTGAGACTGGAAGTGGTTAATTGATGTTAGTCAAGAATCCCTTTAAGGCGACAAATACGCCATTCTCAACACGTCAGTGAGTTTGAACGACGTCGTGTAATACGGCTACGACACCTTCATGTTCCTTCTGAGATACTACGGAGAAATTTGGCTGAAATTTAGTGTCTGTACATGATTGCAAGCAATGGTAGTCATGAGAATATAAGGTCGGGGCAGTTTCGAGAGGAAAGACCATCCTATGGCTCTGGCGCATCGTACTGCATCTGCAGCAGCAATTTGAGCAGTTATTGGCACCACAGTGACAAGTTGCATTTTTTTGAATCTGCATTATGTGACTACTCGGACTTGCCATTTTATTACATTATGCAGGCCGTAGTGCCCCACCCGGACTTCTCGCCCAGTACCCACGGCCACCACCGTGCAGCAAAATTGTGCTGCGCAGTTGGGGCGTCGGGCAGTGCTACCCGTGCACCACTACGTGAAGGGGAGCTGCGTGGAATTCTTTTGTCTGCACTTTGGTGTTATCCTTTATTTACTTACGGCAATTACACTCATTTTTTAAAGAAAAGTACGGAAATTTGGAAGTAAGAAATTGTAAATTTATGCTATAATTTAAGAACAGGATAAAAGAACACAGGAAAGAGTAGATGTAGATATCCCTTCACCAACACCACTTGGGGAAGGGGACTTTGTATTGAACTTCACGTCCAGCGTCCACATGTACTGCTGCGCGCGTTAGCATTATTCACATGAACATTCCTCTTCAGGAAAACTCCATTTGTCCAGTCCATGAGAGTCTAATCTAGGCCGGCGTTGTTTGTTAGAGTGCTGTGTGAGTTATGTTTTTTAGATTACATACTAACCATTACCACTAGATCAGTTAGCAAACAAATTTTGCATGGCTTTGGAACACTATCCTGCCTTAGTGTAACCTAATTAAGTTATATATAATTCCTACATAGCTGTAGGAAGTATAACAAGCCACAACTAACCTATTATTAATCTTGTAAATACATTTTTGTAGAATAAAACTAGACTTTTTCGAGTAATGGACTCATTAATTTTGTATAATTGCGTAATATGTATGCTCTGTTTCTGTTGTGTATTTATACTCTTTGATTTTGCTTGCTTACTTTATATTAAATTTATATTACATTCAAATTATTACATTTACCCTGATTTGTTCATTAATGTAAGTAATTAACATGTTGGGTCTAGGCTTAAATGGTTCAGATGGCTCTAAGCACAATGGGACTAAACATCTGAGGTCATCAGTCCCCTAGACTTAGAATTACTTAAACCTAACTAACCTAAGGACATCACACAAATCCATGCCCGAGGCAGGATTCGAGCCTGCGAGCGTAGCAGCAGCGCGGTTCCGGACTGAAATGCCTAGAACCGCTCGGCCACAGCGGCCGGCGGTCTAGGTTTAACGTGGATTCTAGAACAATATCTTTCCACGGTCTGTTCTAATTACTCCTGCTTTTAATTAGATTTATTCATAATAAGATAAAAATCGCAATCTGTGATTAATGTTCACATGAGTAATTGTGCGTGTTTCACGAGTTTCACACTATTTTTATTTTGTGTAAATGTTATTTCAGTGTTGTCACTATCACTTGTATCATCATCAGTACTGGAGCTACCCGAGCTATCTATGTCTATCTTCGTCTTCTGGGCTTCTGTAGTGATGAGTCTGTTTGTATACGTCATGTTCCGCTTTTGATGTGTTGTTCGCCATTATGTTCAACTGTGTCGATATATTTGGGTTCCTCAGTGAATCATATAGTGTTGTTTCCGTTGTGTGTTCTATGTTATTACGTAATTGGCTGTATCTAATGCATTTCAAAAGTAAGTGTTCTGGGAAACCAATTTCCCCTTATCTGCAGCGATTGCTTCCTGAAAGCGACATGTGCTGCAAGAGCATGGAGTAAGGGCCGCGTCCAGTCACAAAAAGAACCATGCCTCGGCTGGGGTCGACATAGCGCAACAATAACCGCTTCCTGGTATTGGGAAAAAATAAATACAGTCGACGGTCCTTATCACTCCCGTCCCACTCTTTTTGCCAAGTATCGACCCCCTCCAATTTTTTAGTTGGCGCCTATCTTCTATGTGCTGCAACACTCTCAGGCCTACACATCTTCAGTCAGTACGTTGCAGCCTCATATCTGATGGTTATACTGATCAGGTATATTCCAAGCACCACATACAGCGAATCGACTGATGTCCAAATAGCACAATCCTGTGCCCCTCGCCAAACAGTGATCCTGTTCATGACGAAAGCGAATCTATGTGCCCATGTACTACCTGCGAAACTTAGTGCCGACTCGAAAAGTGCACTGTGGTACATTCTTATGGTGGTCTGTGTCGTATCGAATTTAATGGCGCTAGTTTGTAAAGTATACATTCCGCTTTGTTGCTGACTAGTCGTATGTGTTCGTTGAAGCTACGTCGTTCGTCAATGCGTACCCCAAGGTAGCTTGTTACAGCTTCGCGTTTTAAGTTTGTGTTGTTTATCTTAATTGCTAGGTGTCTTCGTAGTGATGCCTTAAGCACTATGTCCGCTGTTTCCTGTACTGCTATGGATAATCTGTTTTGGTTGCACCATTTTATTGCGTGTAGCTTACTACTAGCCTTGTTTTCCAACATTGCTCTTGTGTTGGCTGGTATCACAGCTAACGACAGCATACGCAGCGATCCCAGCTGAACGTTCATCCCAGTGACACAACGAATTGTAACAAATTGGTTACTTAAGGACAGCTCTGACCCAGAAACCCTGCAGCGTGCCCTCCCCTGATCCCACACCACCGTCATCTGCGACTTCAGCGGTGTCAAGCGAGAGTTCATTGGCGGGCATGGTGGAGCTTTGCTGTGTTTTCTGATGAAAGGTGGTTCTGCCTCGGTGTCACAGGTGACCGTGTGTTAGTTAGAAGGAGGCAAGTTGAGGGCCTGCAAACAACCTGTCTGCGTGCTGGACACACTGCACCCACAGCTGGAGTTATGGTCTGGGGCACGACTTTTTACGGCAGGAGCACCATTCTCATAGTTATAACACGCAGACCGACTGCAAATTTGTATGTAAGTCTGGTGATTCGACATGTTGGTGTTTTCCAAAACGATAATGCTCACCCGCATACCGCTTTTGTAACACAACGAGCTCTGGAGAGTGTTGACGTGTTGCCTTGGGCCTTCTCGATCACTAGATCCGTCTCCGATCGAGTACATATGGGATATCATTGGACGACAACCCCAGCATCATTCATAACATGCATTTATCGTCCCTATATTGGCCGACCAAGTGGAACAGGCATGGAACTGCGTCCCTCAAACTGACATCCTGCACCTGTACAACACAACGCATGTACCTTTGCATGCATGCATTCAACATTCTGGCGGTTACACCGATTATGAAAGTACCAGAACGTCACATTTGCAATGGCTTATATGGCGCTTACATTAACCTATGATCTTGCAATTTTAATCACTTAAATATGGTACCTAGGGAAATGTATTCTCGAAATTTCGTTATTCTACTTTAATTTTTTTGATGTTGCTTTCCTTTCCGTCAGTGTAATTAGATGACATAGTGATGAAAATTTGATTGATAGCAGCTGCACACACGGGATGCATGTGTTTTTGAGAAACAAAATATCCAGTTCTTCTCTTAGCCCCTAACAATATGTGTCTCGACATTTCTGTCATCATGTGCATCGACTTCATGTTGTAGAAATACGAATTTGATTGGTAACTATACGTTCTGATCTTAAAAGTAAGTCTGCGCTTTTGCTTTTTATATGGTACCGCTGGCTTTGGCCCTTTATCTTAACTGTAGTTTGATTTCCTATTAATCATTGTAACGGATATGTCTAAAGTAAAGCGTGATGTTTATGTCTAACAAAGAACAGTTATACCAAGTGGTGTGCTAACTGCGTATCTGATTACGTGTATCTGTATATTTACCTGACCCTGTTTTGAACAATCTGTCTACTAGCATAAAAGCAATACCAGTAAACCCAAAATAATTGAAGCCTGTGCGCGACAGTGACAAATTAGAGGTAAGTACATTCAGATCTAATCGATCTTACTACGGCCCTGAAAATCTTAGTAATTACAGAAGTGGTCCCTGTGCGAAAATCCTGATGTCGCCTTGGATAACACGTTGTTCTGCTCTCAGCAATCCAGCCGGTGTGGTCGAGCGGTTCTAGGCGCTTCAGTCCGGAACTACGAGGCTGCTACGGTCGCAGGTTCGAATCCTGCCTCGGGCATGGATGTGTGTGATGTCCTTAGGTTAGTTAGGTTTCAGCAGTTCTAAGTCTAGAGGACTGATGACTTTAGATTTTAAATCGCATAGTGCTGAGAGCCATTTGAACCTTTTTTGCCCTCAGCACTACTAAACAAAATACAGCTGCAAAAGTCACAATGCAAGATACTTGACTGAGACACATATACAATTTCTTTAAATAAAAACGACTTGAAATTGGGAGGCAGAACATGACTGGTGAGAATGACTGTAATATCTTACTTGAAAATTGGCCTATATGTGAAACTGACTAACAATTGTTAAGCCATATCATAAAAATTACACTTACGCAAACAAATAATCTTTGCGAAAATTGGAATAAAAAACTTTGGGTTACATACAAAGCTAGTCTCATTCAAGTTCGTTCTACAGCAAAAGTGCATAAATACATGAATATTGAGTACCCTACTGCAGATCGACGTAAATGTGGGAAGGTTTTTCTTCAATCACCTTTTTTCATAATAATATTTGTAGCATTTTTAATTAATTTTACTTCAAATCTTATTTCTTCCATAAATCATTAATACACAACACTGAAATTATTACAGTGAATATTTAATACTAAGCGACTGCCCACTCCAGAGTATCACAGCAGACTCTGGAGTCCTACCCCTGTTATTCCCGAGCAGCAACTGCCGACTACCGCGCGACCTAATACAAGCTCTTTGCTTCACATACTCCGCCTCAGCGGTAGCTACCTCACAGCGTCCTTTCACACTTACATCTTTGTAATCGATAAATCGCTTATTCTCTTGGATAATACATTAAAATTTACAGTATTCATTATACCGGGTGATCAAAAAGTCAGTATAAATTTGAAAACTTAATAAACCACGGAATAATGTAGATAGAGAGGTAAAAATTGACATACATGCTTGGAATGACATGGGGTTTTATTAGAACAAAAAAAACGAAGTTCACAAAATGTCCGACAGATGGTGTTGGACAGCAAAACGTCAGTGACTGCGCATGACAATCATGTATAAAAGGAGCTCTAACGAGAGAGAGAGAGAGAATCAGATGCGCCAGCAGTCGCAGCACGTTGACGTTACCTTCAAGGCGCATTTAGTGAAGCTGTATTGTCAGAATGGGGAATGTGCTAGTTCAGTGTTACGATCCGATCGCCATAGGAAGGGGATTAGAACAGGTAAAGGTCCGTTGACACATGCAGCTGTGGCGAGAATGATTTCGCAGTTCGAAGCCACGGATTGTTTAGACGAGAGACCCCGTAGTGGCCGACCAAGCACAAGGCGTAATGCTGCTGAGACAGTTCAGGAAGAAGTGCAGACTGTAGCGGGTTCGTCTATGCACGGGGAAGTCAGCGCTCGTGCAGTCACACGTCGAACTGGCATTCCATACACTACTGTTTCGTTGGCACTTAGGCGTACCCTCCGATGCTATCCGTACAAAATCCATCGGCATCATGAACTGTTACCTGGCGATTTAGTGAAGCGAAGCGGCATTTGCGGTGTGGGCGTTTCAAAAGATGGCGGAAGATGACGATTGGTTGATTAACATGTTGTGGACCGACGAAGCTCATTTCACGCTCCGAGGGTCTGTCAACGCCCACAACTGCAGAATTTGGGCTACCGAAAATCCTAGAACTGTCGTGGAAACTTCATTGCACGACGAGAAAGTCACGGTATGGTTTGAATTTACCACATCTACCGTTATCGGGCCTTTTTTCTTCGAGGAAATGGGTGATTCTGGTTTTGTAACTGCTACCGTGACTGGTGAGAGGTATGCCGATATGTTACAAAATCGCCGGCCGGAGTGGCCGAACGGCTCTAGGCGCTACGGTCTGGAACCGCGCTACCGCCACGGTCGCAGGTTCGAATCCTGCCTCGGGCATAGATGTGTGTGATGTCCTTAGGTTAGTTAGGTTTATGTAGTTCTAAATTCTACGAGACTGATGACCTCAGAAGCACTTAGTGCTCAGAGCCATTTGTTACAGAATCGCATCATCCCCAGCCTGGCTGATAAACACCTGCTGGAACGTACGATGTTTATGCAGGATGGCGCTCCACCCCATATTGCTAGACGCTTAAAAGATCTATTGCGCGCGTCGTTTGGTGATGATCGTGTGCTCAGCCGCCACTTTCGTCATGCTTGGCCTCCCAGGTCCCCAGACCTCAGTCCGTGCGATTATTGGCTTTGGGGGTTACCTGAAGTCGCAAGTGTATCGTGATCGACCGACATCTCTAGGGATGCTGAAAGACAACATCCGACGCCAATGCCTCAGCAGTAACTCCGGACATGCTTTACAGTGCTGTTCACAACATTATTCCTCGACTACAGCTATTGTTAAGGAATGATGGTGGACATATTGAGCATTTCCTGTAAAGAACATCATCTTTGCTTTGTCTTACTTTGTTATGGTAATTATTGCTATTCTGATCATAAGAAGCGCCATCTTGCAACGCCGGAAATGCATATCCTCCTATTTCCATCTATTGCACTGCAAATTTTTTTCCTTATTTTGTCACCTGAAGATATAACATTTCTGTGTCTTTATATATTGTAATTGTTTTACTATTTGTATATATATGCATTTATGCATTTATGTTGGTTTGTTTTGTGAATATTATTTGTATTTATACGATGGGTCTGGCCTAGGGAAAACTATGCTATCGAACGAATACATCGATAGCTCGTGTGGAGAACCAAAGTGTTTAGGATCTTTGGTAGTGTTAACTCTGTCCTGTGGAGCGCGGGCAGAGGGGGGGGGGGGGCTCTGGCTGGGGTGGTGCAGTGGAGCAGGTGTGTTGTGTGAAGCTCCCGCGAGTTGCCGCGCTTTCGGGGTTTGGCAGCATGTAATTGCGCTCGACTTGCGATGATAGTTTCTGACACGGTGTCGCGGACGGCAAGCATTAGCTGGCGCACATCAAGAGCCCGTTTCGTATGGTGACCGTGTCGAGAAGAAGGCGCGGCAACATCCAGCTTCTGCAACAGCGACGGCCGACAATGAGTGACTGTCGCCACCTCCTCGATCGACGGCTTCAAACCTTCAATCAACCAACAAGGAAGACTGGAAGCACGTAAAGTTTCAGAACTGTATGGCAGACCTCAGCTTTTCAAACTTTTAAAATTGTTGCATCACAAAATTACAGCAACTTAGCATGAACCTTTGTTGCTCATTGTCCCAATTGCATTGCCAAGCAGGGTCCCTTCCTTTTCCGAAATGAGCCCGCGTGTCGTTGAAATTCAAACGCCAGCATCATTCGATTTCACTGCTTTAATTTCAAAGTTCTGTTAAGGTATTCATAGCTGGCTACAATATTTAGATTACACAAGCACAAATTAAGAGTGCGAGTTTTGTTACCGTATTTTAGCTTACCTGTGACTGCAGCTCAGCTTGGTACGTACTAAATTTTACTATTGTTAATTGTTCAGAATCATTTAATTCAAGTTCAAAGTTAAATCTCTTATTTCTAAATTGCGTAGATTCAAGTAGCTTTTGGAATGATTGTTGAGGTAGTCCAAGACTAACCGTATTTTACTGAATTTCGATGTGCTTCAGAAAGAAAGCTCACTATTAAATTCAGTCACTAAATTAACTTTCGGTTTTCTGGTTTTATTAATTCTTTTGCTAAATTAAGTCAGAGTGTAGCGAAATTTATTACTTCTGACAAACTTTCAGTTTTCACACTACACGTGTCAACCTTCAGTTGCCACGCTTCTAGTGCTAATTCTATGTGTAATAACTTTCCTTTTTCAGTTACTATAGTAATTGTCCTTAGGACTGGCGACCGTAATTTCCCCCAAATCTCAAATATCTAATTACCGCTAGTTAATTGTTGACGTAACGGCTGCACATTTACTTTCTTTATTAACTTTACCCCTTTTCAAAATTAATTTCCACCAGTTTCATTTGCATTTTTCCTTACGTTTAGATGTAACCCTTTCCTCCCTCTTTACCGACAAATTGACTTCGGTGACGATTGCTTTTCCCAAATTTCCATTAGGTATATGCGGTTTAATTTTTCACTCTCATTAAGGTCGATAAGTGAGGGGGAGGTTACACGTGGCGACCTGGTGACAGGACTATCTTCGGATTTGAGGTTGTTCTGGACACGAATTTTGCATTGTGCAAATCTCTTAACAAAGTACTGGTTACGAAATGGTTGATACGTCAGCGCGAATATTAGTGTGAGGAATCCTAATTAGATTTGAGATTTGGCATTTATATTGAAAATTATTAAAATGAGTGAAGGCAACAATTGCCAAAATTTGGTAGACTTGGATACGGAACAATCGGTCGAACAGTGGGAAACGCGCACCGCGGTACCCATTGTTCAGGGGCGGGCGGCTAGAATGAAAGACGCGACCGCCGAAACGCAACAAAGAGCAGAAATGGAATTTCAAACTTTAGAAAATGTTTCGGAATCGGAAGTGAAAATCAAATCTGAATCCCTTGATGACGAATACGGGGGGACAATTAAAGAGGAAGCCGCTACGGAAGTAAAACCGGTAGTTTCCGGGAATTTAACTGATTTATTGAATGTATTGATTAACGAAATCAAGAGTCAATCGGCAGAAATTAAAGCTCTGTCTGCCAAGCAAGAAGATCAGGCTGCCAAGCAAGAAGCTCAGGCTGCCAAGCAAGAAGCTCAGTCTGAAAAAATTGAACGGATGCTAGACAATCAGAACAAAGCTATTAATGTTGTTAACAACAATGTTGGAGTTGTTAACACAAAAGTTGATAAAATCAAAGAAGATATTGTTGTGATTAATACTGAAATCGGTAATCTTAAACAGGAAATGATAGGCGTTCAGGCGGAAATTACGAGCATAAATACTCGTTTTTATTCCGAAATTAGCAGAATCGAGAAAAGTGTAGGAGAAGCAGTTGCTCCGATCATCGAGAATAAGGTGACGGAACAAATTCAATTAGTGAAAAAAGAGGATCAAAAGAAGGTGGAAACCTTAAAGGCTTTAGTATCCGAAGTAGATAAAGTGACGAAGCAGGCTAATACCTGCGAAGAGAAAAAAAGGGAAGTACACTCCTGGAAATGGAAAAAAGAACACATTGACACCGGTGTGTCAGACCTACCATACTTGCTCCGGACACTGCGAGAGGGCTGTACAAGCAATGATCACACGCACGGCACAGCGGACACACCAGGAACCGCGGTGTTGGCCGTCGAATGGCGCTAGCTGCGCAGCATTTGTGCACCGCCGCCGTCAGTGTCAGCCAGTTTGCCGTGGCATACGGAGCTCCATCGCAGTCTTTAACACTGGTAGCATGCCGCGACAGCGTGGACGTGAACCGTATGTGCAGTTGACGGACTTTGAGCGAGGGCGTATAGTGGGCATGCGGGAGGCCGGGTGGACGCACCGCCGAATTGCTCAACACGTGGGGCGTGAGGTCTCCACAGTACATCGATGTTGTCGCCAGTGGTCGGCGGAAGGTGCACGTGCCCGTCGACCTGGGACCGGACCGCAGCGACGCACGGATGCACGCCAAGACCGTAGGATCCAACGCAGTGCCGTAGGGGACCGCACCGCCACTTCCCAGCAAATTAGGGACACTGTTGCTCCTGGGGTATCGGCGAGGACCATTCGCAACCGTCTCCATGAAGCTGGGCTACGGTCCCGCACACCGTTAGGCCGTCTTCCGCTCACGCCCCAACATCGTGCAGCCCGCCTCCAGTGGTGTCGCGACAGGCGTGAATGGAGACGTGTCGTCTTCAGCGATGAGAGTCGCTTCTGCCTTGGTGCCAATGATGGTCGTATGCGTGTTTGGCGCCGTGCAGGTGAGCGCGACAATCAGGACTGCATACGACCGAGGCACACAGGGCCAACACCCGGCATCATGGTGTGGGGAGCGATCTCCTACACTGGCCGTACACCACTGGTGATCGTCGAGGGGACACTGAATAGTGCACGGTACATCCAAACCGTCATCGAACCCATCGTTCTACCATTCCTAGACCGGCAAGGGAACTTGCTGTTCCAACAGGACAATGCACGTCCGCATGTATCCCGTGCCACCCAACGTGCTCTAGAAGGTGTAAGTCAACTACCCTGGCCAGCAAGATCTCCGGATCCGTCCCCCATTGAGCATGTTTGGGACTGGATGAAGCGTCGCCTCACGCGGTCTGCACGTCCAGCACGAACGCTGGTCCAACTGAGGCGCCAGGTGGAAATGGCATGGCAAGCCGTTCCACAGGACTACATCCAGCATCTCTACGATCGTCTCCATGGGAGAATAGCAGCCTGCATTGCTGCGAAAGGTGGATATACACTGTACTAGTGCCGACATTGTGCATGCTCTGTTGCCTGTGTCTTTGTGCCTGTGGTTCTGTCAGTGTGATCATGTGATGTATCTGACCCCAGGAATGTGTCAATAAAGTTTCCCCTTCCTGGGACAATGAATTCACGGTGTTCTTATTTCAATTTCCAGGAGTGTAGAAACGCTTGCGAGAACCACTTGCCAAGTAATTACGAGAGTGTCGGAATTAGAAAAGAAACTTGACGAAAAACAGAGCTATGTGCCAATCTGTGCACATAGTTCGGAATTGTTGACGAAAGAGGAGCGGTTCGACCCCTTGAAAAAAAGGCGGTATACATGCGACGGATTTCACTAAAAATTGTGAAAGAGTTTTACCCAGATAATGGACTAATGAGAGAAAAATTAATGCGGTTATTGATGTGTTGGCTGCTGATGCCAAGCGTTGGGGCTTAAACCTCAACATTACGAACCTGACTTTTGACGAGTTTAAAAATTTGTTTCTGGCTGAATACTGGTCAGAGCAAATGCAGCAAAGTGTCTGGCGCGATTTTGTCGTATCGAGGCCTTTCGATGCGAATTCGCGCGGCTCGATGAAGGAGTTTTGTGAGGGCTGGATCCGCAAGTTGGAATATTTGCGTGATCGCCGCACGGAATCCAAAATAGTCTGGGAACTCTACAAGAAGCTTCCAGATGATACAAAACGCTACGTAGGAAGCAATTACAAGACAATCAATGATTTCCTGGAAAGAGTTGAGGACGAGGACAATTGGCGCAATAATCGCGACAGTGGTAGAGGCCGTGGTAACAACAACGGGTACCACAGCAACCACAACAATGATAAATATGGGAATAATGCATTCCGCAACCATGGCAGCAATAACAATAATGGTTCGAACCGTAATAACAATCGGTACAATGCAAATAATAACAGGAATGACGGAAACCAGTATCATACTAAAATGATACGGGCTTCACAGAATAGTAATAACGCCAGAGGTTGTGACCAGCCGCCTCAGCAGTATCTGGGGAGCGTATCTGCTGGGACGAGACAGGGAAACCATTAGCCGCGCCGGTGAGGGGCCGACCGGGCGTGGAGAAATTTTGGCGGCCCAATAACAGGAGAAAACCCAGGTGTCGTCGTTATGAAAATTCCGTATGGAATATTCAACGGCGGGAGAGTGTGCCAGTGTTAGGAGAAAGGAGTGCGCCCACGAGTAGTAGATCAGCTGTAGACACGGCAGTAGAAAATACATTCACAGTCAGTGAGAACAATTTAAGTAGTGTTCCGGAAATCGATTATAAAGTGGCAGCTGTAATACCCACAGCGGAACTGGAGATTGAGTTTAAGAATGATTCGCAAGTGTTGGGAGAAGATCAGATGACAGATAACACGTTCGTCATTGGGCGAGGGGATGCAGAGAGGGATGAGGTCTGGTTAAGGCAGTTCGGTCGCTTATACGACGAACTAAGAGATTATAGGGGCCTGTACGGGAGAAGTGTTTATGGGGAGCGCGGGCAGGATTTGCAGCGTCTCGTCCCACAGGAAGATAGTATTTGTGAAGTGATAGAAAGTTCTGGCCCTAACCGGCAGACGTTACTAGAAATAGTTGATGTTAATGGGGAGCACGAGCAAGATTTGTCGTGTTTCGTCCCGCAGGAGTTGGATGTTGAAGTAGTAACGGAAAGTTCTGGCCCTAACCGGCAGACTTTACCGAAAGTTATAGTGGTAGAAGTAGCCGACCCATCCGACGCAAACCTCCAGTTTAAACATTGCGAGAGTATTAAGGAGAAAGATTACGAAAATTTTAGTGATAGCCAGACACGATTGGTAGAAAAGCACATAGATTACAGCGTGTACAGGGTTAGAGCTGACATTATACGGTCAGACGATAGCAGTGTGGATTGCGCAGATCTAGAGGAAGTAATTGCAGATACTACTGGGCGCATTCATCCAGGTAGATTGGCAGATGAGATCAGTCTAACCAAAGAGGAATCAACGAAGGTGACAATTAATGAACTGATAGCAAAGCGACACTCACTAGTTGACGAGTTACAGGAAAAGGTTTCGGTATTGGAGGCGAAGCTACAGACTAAGCCTCAGGACAAACGTGTTGAAATTCAAACTGTAGGTGAACAGAGGCTGAAAAGGCCGCCAGATAAGCCAGATTTAGGATCAAAGCCGGATGGTTTTTTCTAGAATGACCTGGATGTAGACGAGGATTTACTGTGGGAAAATAAAGAAACAGTCGAGGACAAGTGTAGACAGATAGTAGTGTCTGTTAATATGCACGACCTACAACTAAACGTGTTGATTGACACCAGTGCAGAATTGAGTGCTGTATCTGGGGAAATATTTGAGTTATTGAAAGACAGACCTGGCATCGTAGTTATGCCAGTAACAGGAGTGAAAATTATCGGTGCTACTGGGAAGGCCAGTAAACCGGTCACAAAACAGATTTTTGTCAACTTCGAGATATGTGGGGCACGATTTGAACAAGAATTTGTCGTTGTGCCAGACTTAACTACGGAAGTAATTATCGGGTTAGATTGGCTATTAAAGTACCGTGCAGTGATTAATTCCGAAAGCAAAACTTTGACATGTAAGTCACAAGATAAAGCAATAGTAGTTAGTTTTGACGAGGCAGGAGACGGTGTGCGTAGGCAATACCAGCCTATACACATTGTTAACTGGCCGGATGACATTGACGTAGGAATGAATTTGAACCGCCGTAACGTGAGGAATCTCGGCATTGACAAAAGTGTAGAAAGTGAATTGGAAGAGATAATCAAATTCCCTCCACGGATTGACATTAGTATTGGTGTGAAAAAAGATCGTTAGCGAGAAGTAATGAAGCTAAAATCCGATGCTCGCATACGTCGTCATGACGCTAAAGCGCGTTTTGCTAAGTTTGCAATCGGAGACTTAGTACTTGTAAAAGCTCATGAGAAATCGAGCGAGATAGACAATGAAATCTCGAAATTTAAGTTTGTTTATAATGGACCATATAAATTCATTGGTATACCTCACACAAATGCTTATTGCTTATAGTATCCAAGCTGTGGAAAACTATTAGGTATACGGAACATTGTAGACTTGACATTGTACCAACCTAGGGTTGATTAATACCACAGAATGGGTGATTTGTACAGTATGTAAATATAGAGTGTAAGATTTAAGGTTTGCTAGATTGCCATGCTTTTGCCTGACCAAGAGGACATTAAAGAAGTTGTAATTAATAAGTAATTGATTTTGACTGAATGATTTAAGAGGAATTGATTAATAATCATTTGAAAAATCCAAGCTGCTAGTTTAAGTTTTCAGGTGAGTCACTGTAGATAAGGAATGTAAATATGATTTTGTAACTAGCTGCAAGATTTCATGAATGTGCGTTTTACTAGTCATTGCCGATGTACTTACACGCAGTTTTAAGTTTCAGGCTAGTACATGCGTATGATGATGGATAGTGTTGAGTTATCCACTGTGACAGTGTTAATGGACTCCTTGAGATTACTCGGGAGTGAGTTTTTCCGAAAGAATTCAGTGAAACAGACGTTCTGGAAATGCCGTTACACAGGCGAGTTTGATGAAGCGTGCCGCACAGGCGGGCGCAACAATACTGTCGAGGCGGAGCCGCTGTCGGTTCTTGTGCCGCTCTCGGCATTCTTTGTACTTGCGAGTACGGAAGGCGGAGTTGTTTTTCTTCCCGGACAGCTGATGTGAAAGAATTCTGCTGTCAATATTTATGTTTTTGTCGATCTGCTGTATATTATTTTCTTGTTTAGCGTTAAGTGGACTCTCATGGCGAGAGTATTAATTATGAAAAGGTTATATAAAATGTGTGTTCTATGTAATTAATTATTAATTTGCGTATTTTGATCTACCTGTTTTTGTGACCATGTACACTGATTAATTTTGTAAAAAGTATTCCATTTCTTGATACTAATATGAATTTTTCTCATTTTAGAATAGCTAAACCCCTTTCTATGTTTTCTATGAATTTTAATATACTGTCAACCTGTTTTCTTTTGTGTAAGATGACAGAGTGGAATAAGGTTAGGAGTCTCTCCACTCAATTATTATGGTCTAAAAATTGATTCATGGTTAATAAGACGAATGCTAAATTTTGTTGATGTTTTGAGCATATGCATTTCCGCTGTTTCTTTTTTGGGACATTTTCTGAGTCTGTTTAGGTTACACGAACATCCTCAGACAATGTGGGGCACGTGTAACGCCGGAAATGCATATCCTCCTATTTCCATCTATTGCACTGCAAATTTTTTTCCTTATTTTGTCACCTGAAGATATAACATTTCTGTGTCTTTGTATATTGTAATTGTTTTACTATTTGTATATATATGCATTTATGCATTTATGTTGGTTTGTTTTGTGAATATTATTTGTATTTATACGATGGGTCTGGCCTAGGGAAAACTATGCTATCGAACGAATACATCGATAGCTCGTGTGGAGAACCAAAGTGTTTAGGATCTTTGGTAGTGTTAACTCTGTCCCGTGGAGCGCGGGCAGAGGGGGGGGGGGGGCTCTGGCTGGGGTGGTGCAGTGGAGCAGGTGTGTTGTGTGAAGCTCCCGCGAGTTGCCGCGCTTTCGGGGTTTGGCAGCATGTAATTGCGCTCAACTTGCGATGATAGTTTCTGACACGGTGTCGCGGGTGGGAAGCATTAGCTGGCGCACATCAAGAGCCCGTTTCGTCTGGTGACCGTGTCGAGAAGAAGGCGCGGCAACATCCAGCTTCTGCAACAGCGACGGCCGACAATGAGTGACTGTCGCCACCTCCTCGATCGACGGCTTCAAACCTTCAATCAACCAACAAGGAAGACTGGAAGCACGTAAAGTTTCAGAACTGTATGGCAGACCTCAGCTTTTCAAACTTTTAAAATTGTTGCATCACAAAATTACAGCAACTTAGCATGAACCTTTGTTGCTCATTGTCCAATTGCATTGCCAAGCAGGGTCCCTTCCTTTTCCGAAATGAGCCCGAGTGTCGTTGAAATTCAAACGCCAGCATCATTCGATTTCACTGCTTTAATTTCAAAGTTCAGTTAACCCTTTGTTGCCTGACGGTACTTAAAAGTACCAGTAAGTTTTGACTCTATTTTCTCGTGGTGCAGTTTCGTGATCTGAGAGCCTGTCGGTACGTAACAGTAACTCTGCTCTACTATTTCATAGATGTTATTGTGCAATACATAGACCTCTCTGGCGGTCAGAGCTTGAAATTGTATTTCGCGCGCTGCTGTGAAAACAGAAGATTGTATGTGCTTGTTTCCATGGTGTTGCCTGAATTTGTGCCCAATTTATTGAAACTTCCGTTGAGTTTTCCATTGCACGTACTTACCTTCTTTGTTTTTTTATAACAGTTTGAAGCATTACGTTACAAATGAATGAGATAAAGTGGAAAATATAAGGCGGACTTATTAGTACCGTGAGGTTGTGCGAACACTTTACTGTAGCAACAACGCATTACCTCTCGCTAGTTGTTCTGTCCACTTTTCTCACACAGAAATCCGTAAATACATCTGCCTGTGGAACAATTAGAACAAACAGGAAAAGTTTGCCAGGAAATTTACCTAAAGAAAAATCTCTAAATCAAATCACAGAGAGTCATCTTTAGACCTAACAGTATTTCAATGGAAGGAAAATAAAGTAGTGTATTTTGCGTCAAACTTAGAAAGATGGAACTAGTATGACTATACCATGTACAGTTATTGTATGTGATTACAATAAAAACACAGGTGGTGTGGATCAGATTACGTTCACTTATGGTCTTGACAAGCGATCAAGGAAATGGTGGCACCGTCTCTTCTGGGGAGCAATAGAAATTGCTTTTGTCAATGCTTACGTCATTTTCAGTGACCTACATGGGGCACTGCGACTGCTGGAATTCAGGCGTGCTGTGGCACTAGGGCTAATGAATGAACAGCAAGTGCCAAATCTCAAAAAGAGAAACTAGTAAAGATGAAATAACTCTCCCAAAGAGAAAGAAGGATAGCTTTTCTGTTCCGAAGGATGTACGTCTTGGCAACCGAGGAAGCCATTTTGTAGTGTTCAGTTGTAAAAGAGGACGATGCGAAATGTGTGCGAAAAATAAAATTCAGTCGAGACCACATTCACAATGTAGTATATGTAAAGTGTATTTGTGCTGCAATGAGAAAAAGAACTGTTTCCTAAAATTTCATGAGGTATCACTAAATATGTGATACGTATATACTGTCAAAAATGTATAGCTAAGATACTATGTATTGTGAAGTTGCTCTAGAATAAATTTATGCGAAATTTAAAAAAAAGTCAGAAATATCGTATTTCTGTTAATTAATTTTCTAATGTAAAAATATTTAATATTTTTGTGGAATAAAGTACAAGTTATAAAAATTGGAGCATTTTTCTGCGCATGTTGTGATTCTGTCCGTGGAGTCTGACGGTACTTCTGAGTACCAGGAGAGAAAAAAGTTGCAAAAAATAAAATAAAATTTTACAAAAAGTCCTACCGTCATTTGAGGCCACAATAGCATAAATTCTGCATAGAAAATGTTAAAAAGTAAATATTTTCTTATGTCAGGAAACAAAGGGTTAAGGTATTCATAGCTGGCTACAATATTTAGATTACACAAGCACAAATTAAGAGTGCGAGTTTTGTTACCGTATTTTAGCTTACCTGTGACTGCAGCTCAGCTTGGTACATACTAAATTTTACTATTGTTAATTGTTCAGAATCATTTAATTCAAGTTCAAAGTTAAATCTCTTATTTCTAAACTGCGTAGATTCAAGTAGCTTTTGAAATGATTGTTGAGGTAGTCCAAGACTAACCGTATTTTACTGAATTTCGATGTGCTTCAGAAAGAAAGCTCACTATTAACTTCAGTCACTAAATTAACTTTCGATTTTCCGGTTTTATTAATTCTTTTGCTAAATTAAGTCAGAGTGTAGCGAAATTTATTACTTCTGACAAACTTTCAGTTTTCACACTACATGTGTCAACCTTCAGTTGCCACGCTTCTAGTGCTAATTCTATGTGTAATAACCTTTCTTTTTCAGTTACTATAGTAATTGTCCTTAGGACTGGCGACCGTAATTTCCCCCAAATCTCAAATATCTAATTACCGCTAGTTAATTGTTAACGTAACGGCCGCACATTTACTTTCTTTATTAACTTTACCACTTTTCAAAATTAATTTCCACAAGTTTCATTTGCATTTTTCCTTTCGTTTAGATGTAACCCTTTCCTCCCTCTTTACCGACAAATTGACTTCGGTGACGATTGCTTTTCCCAAATTTCCATTAGGTGCACGCGGTTTAATTTTTCACTGTCATTAAGGTCGATAAGTGAGGGGGAGGTTACAATCTGTCGAACATTTTTTGAACTTTTGTATTTTTGTGGTTCCAATAAACGCCCATGTCATTCCAAGCATGTGTGTCAATTTGTACATTTATATCTACATTATTCCGTGATTTATTCAGTTTTCAAATTTATACTTACTTTATGATCACCCAGTATATACCTACTTCAACATTAATTAATTATCCTGGGAAGACCGCCATCTCCAGGAACATGGTTATTTGGGAAGGTAGACGCAAACAAATGAAAATGAAAGAGAAGAAACGCGTCTGCTTTTTCTCCCGGATGTGCACGCAGCAGATAAATGACCCTTCGCGTATGCACTCTCCCTTCCAGTGCAATTTGCAGCAACACGTGCCTTACAATTGCCGAGCAGCAGTCGGCGAGTAATTCGTTCGGCCGTGTCCTCTTTACTTATGGAGTCGACGCAGAGTGCGCGTGGCAGAAGCCGGCCGGGCCTGGGCGCAGTCTAATCGCGGGAAACAGTCCGCCGCTGGCGCTGCCGCCGTCGCCGGCGAGACAACTTTTTGCCGGATCGCGTGGAAATCGGTTCGGAACGAGGTCGCGGCCAGACCCGCCAATGTTATTCCGCTCCATCGGGGCGATCCCGCTCTGTTCAGGTCGTGACGGAGAACGAATAAAGTTTGTGTCCGACTGCCGCGAGTTGGGAACTCGACGCGCTCGATACGCTTTATTGGCGGCCGCTGGGCGGGTTGCCTGGCGCCCGTGCATTTCCCCAGATTGCTTGCGCCGCCGTCCCTAGAAGTCTGCGCGCCGGACACGCGTTTCAGCGTCGCGCTGGGACGAGTCTCCGCCCGGCTGCTTCACCCCGAGGGAGACCAACTCCCACCACTCTCGCCCTTAAGATTTAGTAAATATTTCCGATAAATCTGTTTTAGCGTACGACTAGTAACGAAACAGGACACTCCATAATTTTACTCTCTACATCTATATTCGCACCACTGGGAAGTATATGGCGGAGGATACTTCTGATTGTACCAGTTCTCACGTCTTCCCCCCGTTCCATTCACACATGCATGGAGTCTTGCTCGAATAACCACTTAAAAACTTCTCTTCCCACTATAATTAGTCTAATATTGTCTTCGTGATGCCTGCGGGAGCGTTATGTGAGGGTTTGTAGTATATTTGCAAGATATGATGGTTGTTGCTGTTGTGGTCTTCAGTCCTGTGATTGATTTGATGCAGTTCTCGATGCTACTCTATCGTGTGCAAGCTTCTTCAACTCCCAGTACCTACTGCAACCTACATCCTTCTGAATCTGCTTAGTGTATTCATCCCTTGGTCTCCCTCTACGATTTTTACCCTCCACGCTGCCCTCAAATACTAAATTGGAGATCCCTTGATGCCTCAGAACATGTCCTACCAACCGGTCCCTTCTTCTAGTCAGGTTGTCCACAAACTCCTCTTCTCCCCAATTCTATTCAATACCTCCTCATTAGTTATGTGATCTACCCATCTTATCTTCAGCATTCTTCTGTAGTACCACATTTCGAAAGCTTCTGTTCTCTTCTTGTCCAAACTATTTATACTCCATGTTTCACTTCCATACAAATACTTTCAGAAACGACTTCCCGATACTTAAATCTATACTCGATGTTAACAAATTTCTCTTATTCAGAAAGACTTTCCTTGCCATTGCCAGTCTACATTTTATATGCTCTCTACTTCGACCATCATCAGTTATTTTGCTTCCCAGATAGCAAAACTCCTTTACTACTTTAAGTGTCTCATTTCCTAATCTAATACCCTCAACATCACCCGACTTAATTCGACTACATTCCATTGTCCTCGTTTTGCTTTTGTTGATGTTCATCTTATATCCTTCTTTCAAGACACTGTCCATTCCTTTCAACTGCTCTTCCAAGTCCTTTGCTGCTTCTGACAGAATTACAATGTCATCGGCGAATCTCAAAGTTTTTATTTCTCCTCCATGGATTTTAATACCTACTCGGAATTATTATTTTGTTTCCTTTACTGCTTGCTCAATATACAGATTGAATAACATCGGGGAAAGGCTACACCCCTGTCTCACTCCCTTCCCAACCACAGCTTCTCTTTCATGTCCCTCGACTCATAACTGCCATCTGGTTTCTGTACAAATTGCAAATAACCTTTCGCTCCCTGTATTTTACCCCTGCCACCTTTAGATTTGGAAAGAGAGTATTCCAGTCAACATTGTCAAAACGTTTCTGTAAGTCTAAAAATGCTAAAAACTTATGTTTGCCTTTCCTTAATCTATCTTCTAAGATAAGTCGTAGGTTCAGTATTGCCTCACGTGTTCCAATATTTCTACGGAATCCAAACCGATCTTCCTCGAGTTCGGCTACTACCAGTTTTTCCATTCGTCTGTATAGAATTCGTGTAGTATTTATCAGCTTATTAAACTGATAGTTCGGTGATTTTCACATCTGTCAGCACCTGCTTTATTATATTCTTCTTGAAGTCTGATACATCTTGCTCATCAGATGGTAGAGTTTTGTCAGAACTGGCTCTCCCAAGGCTGTTAGTAGTACAAATGGAATGTTGTCTACTCCAGGGGCCTTATTTCGACTCAGGTCTTTCAGTGCTCTGTCAAACTCTTCACGCAGTATCATATCTCCCATTTCATCTTCATCTACATCGTCTTCCATTTCCATAATATTGTCCTCAAGTAAATCGCCCTTGTATAGACCCTCTATACACTCCTTCCACCTTTCTGCTTTCCCTTCTTTGCTTAGAACTGAGTTTCCATCTGAGCTCTTGATATTCATACAAGTGGTTCTCTTTTCTCCAAGGGTCTCTTTAATTTTCCTGTAGGCAGTATCTATCTTACCCCCAATGAGATAAGTCTCAATATCCTTACATTTGTCCTCTAGCCATTCCTGCTTAGCCATTTTGCACTTCCTGTCGATCTCATTTTTGAGACGTTTGTATTCCTTTTTGCTTGCTTCATTTACTGCATTTATATATTTTCTCCTTTGATCATTGAAATTCAATATTTCTTTTTAACCCAAGAATTTCTACTAGCCCTCGTCTTTTTACCTAGATATAATGGTTTTCATGTAAAAAATTTCTAATAAAAACATGATTTTTTTCAATTAAAGCAGTGTGACCAAATTATTAAAAGGGAAGGGAAACATGAACTTGGACTGAGAACATTAATTTGGACTGAATCTGTTACCGGTATTCGCCAAGTTAGTACATCGTCTTCGGAATGAAACGGTATGGCGAGTTGTGACATCAAAATAACCTCTAAAACACTAATCTGTTCAATTTCAAGCATTGTCGCTGGTTAAACGCTTCACAAATGAAAATACGTCTACAATTTGCAATAAGTCGAAGCAAACTGGTTTAATGACAGATCCGATACCACACTATTTCTACCAACACTAGGCATTAAATGCCTGGTAACGCCACTTGAACTTCTCATAAACACACAAAACAAGTAAACGACCAAACGCATAAAGTGGTACTGAAAATGTATGCTTGTCCGTGTCTTCAAAACTTTTCGTATTTAATCGAAAGAGAACGAGAAATTGCTTCTCCTGAAGACGCTATTAAAATACACTCGATACTGCATGACCAATTATCAGCGCCGATATTTAAGGAAATGCTTCGTTATGCATGGTTTGCTTCCAAATTATCGGCTGAAAGAGAGATTTTTGAAAATGTTAACGAGGTTTTGTTTTCCCACGGAAAACCTCAAAAGACCTTGCGTATGCGGAAACATAGCATTTATTCAATGCAGCTGGTGCCGTTTAACTTCATATTTTCCATGTTTCTACGAAAAATACCATCCTACAACTTGTACTCGTAATGTCGAAAGCGACGACTAATTGTACATCTTTCGAAAGCCGTCTGTGCCAGTCAAAACTTGCAGGTAAGAAGTCGTTTCGGGCTCCTTCCAGATACAAGGGATTTCTCAAATCACGGACAAGCATACATTTTCAGTATCACTTCATGCGTTTGGTCGTATACTAGTCGATAGATATGAATATTATATTATTTGCGATAATAAACATTTGTAGACTGCCAAATAACATTGTAAATTTAATAAAAGTTCATCCGATTACACGTATTTTTTCCATTATATCAATTGTAATATAAATAGTAAAGAAAATGACTGTGTTAGAAATAAAACAAAAAAGACTTACGAACGGGACTCGATCCAGCGGTTACGGGGCTTGATCGTTAAATCAATTAACATTTGTGCTGCGGCTGGGACTTTTCTTTTTGCTGGTTTATATTATATTTTTATATTATAGCCATTCCGATGGGGCACCGCAACTTCTGTCCCTGCCAAACAAAAGTGAACTCTTACCTCTTCAGGCGTTGGCATCCTAACTATACGTAACCTTCTCCCCCCCCCCCCCCCCCCCATCTAAAATGTGAAGAAATTATACTATATGGGGTTAACGTGTGTGCGCCAACCCACAAAAACACAATGAAAGGAAGTGGGGGAAGGGTATTTCTAGTAGGGTTGTAAGGTGTCAGGCAAATCCAACATCTTCCATGAAAACCCTGACATGATAAGCAAATCCAGTAGTATGTCACATAGCTCCGAATAAATCGTGACATTGAATTAACCAAAGTAATACGAGTAATGAGTGAGCAAATGGTATACCACAGACTAACACAAGAATGCCTAAATGCATGTCATACCTTCCCACCATGAGACAGACGCAGTTCCGAGGGGAGAAACGAGAACGGAATCCGAGAGCAGAACCGTGTTAAGCTGAAGGCCCTACGATAAGGGACGGACACCCACGTCGCCAGCTAACCGCTAGGACCACACCCCAGCCACAAGTTTTAGCGTGAGAGTTTTTGGCGTCCCTGTTACGTCAGGACCACCCCCCAGCCCATGTTAAATGCTAGAGCCCTCCAGAAGAACAGTATAGATCTTACGATAACACAAAAAGGGCCACACCACCCGCAAGTTTTAGCGTGAGACTTTTTGGCGTCTCTGTTACGTCAGGACCACCCTCCAGCCCATGTTAAAAGATAGAGCCCTCCAGAAGAACAGTATAGATCTTACGATAACGCTAAAAGGACCACACCAGCTGCAAGTTTTAGCTCTGTTATGTTGCAAACTTTAAAAACATTGCCCCACCACGAAAAGTATAACGTTTCTCATTGGACAGACAGAATTTTTGTAGGCGGAGCTAAGGTTAACATTGAGACCCTGATTGGTCAGATGAAAACACAGCGAGATAGTTTTTTTTAAACGGAGCTGTGCTGCTCGCCGCCCCCTGACGAACACCGACAAGGTAATGAACGCACGTGATGCCGCATAACAGCGCATAAAGCTTCACTCAGAACTGCAGAAGTCTCATCTGTTACACCCCCTTTTTGCGTAATACTAGTGTCGATCGTCAATTAAAGCTCATGGTGTTCACATTTGCCACTTGAAGTAAAAATCTGAAACGCGATGATTTTTATGTTATATAGTTACTGAGAAGCCACATCAGCTCCTGTAATTTACGACAAGTCAGATAAGTAATTAAAAATAATTGAGGGTCACTGTAGACCATTTTGATAGTTTGCTCTTTTGTGAAACTTAATTTAAACCTAGATTATAGATGTGATATGGCATAGGTCACCCTTCGATCCATTGTAGAACTTGGAAACCCATTCAGGGAATATTCGTTCACATTTTTGTTGAACGCAGTTGGTTTTTACCATCCTGTATTAAAACATTTCCTTTTATCAATAGTGCAATTTATAAACGATGTTTTGTGAGTAGAATAAAATTTCCAATGGTAAACTTAACTGCTTTTTCGACGTTATTTTACCAGCTAACTAAAAATAGGAAAGCCTTGAACCCCTTCCACTAAATTTAGTTAGTATTAAGATTCTTTTACAGGGAGTGCAGTGGAGCTGACGCTGAAATCATTACGTATTTGGTTATATCATCGCTAGTCTCACTGAACTCTTCTGAATTCTACATGTCATGTGTGGTCTGGCGTCTCCTTACCAGCAACAGGTCCCAGATTCAAACTAGTCAATTCCCTAAAAAACACGCTCAGAGCATCGTTGCGCGAAAGTGGCAGGGAGACACAATATAGAACAAACAGACACCACACAGAATGTTAGAAAATGGCGACCCTGCCAGGATGGTAAAATACCATGATTGAAGGGCGACCACATGCGTAATTAAGTCAGAAAAATATCCTGTTGAAAAATTTTCGTAGTAAAAATTTTTTTAAAAAAAGTTATACATAGTGGAAAACAGTAGCTGCAGCGACAGATAGTAAAAGTATTCAATAGAAAGTGAGTCTGGCAGAGACAATATCATAATTAAGTTATGAATTTTAATATTGTTAGAATTAAGTTTTCTCCTCAATGCAAGCCACCCTGTGGCGGAGACATCGTTGACAAGTTGGTTCTGACCCATCAAGTAAGTGAATGGTTTGTCAAGTCGTGTGAACAAAAAGTTTATAAAATGCATGAGATCGTATGAGCGCATGTTGACTCGAAGTAGGGCGCGTGAATTGTTTTTAAAATAGATAATAAGGGATTCGGAAAGATTAGCAATGGCAGATCGAGACCTTGACCGAAATGAGGTAGAGACCCAGCATGAAGATGGACAGAGAATAGAGGACAGTACAACAGACGATGCAGTATCGCGAGAAATAGGACATATAACGCACCATAACGAGGATAATGTACGTAAAGGCATAGAAAACGTAAGTCAGCATACGACAGAGGAGCAGGAAAGTAGAGAGACAGTCGGTGAGGAGTCTAACTTGCGTCTTGAATACGTAGAACCCATAGTACAAGTAATCAGAGCTCCCTCACCACAGAGTACAAGGAATGCGAGCAGAAACGTGTCACAGCACAGTTCAATGCAATCGGTTGCAAACCAACAATGGGCGAAAACACAGAGCGTAGGACGTCGGAAGAAAACGCAATAGGACCCACCAACCTGGCAGAATTATTACAAGTAATGACGGAAACCATGACAAGACAAAATAAAGAAATTGCGAACCAAATTAAAATTCAGAATGCAGAAATGACGAAACAAAATGCAGAAACCACGAGAGAAATGCGTGCGATTAAAGAACAAAACAAAAAAATTCAGTTACACCTAAGTCATATTGAAGACGAGGCAAAAGAATCTCGAGAAGTGATAGGAAACTTAATAACAGGTTACAATCAATTGAGAACACACATTGACAAGGTACAAGCGGACGTACAAACATTGCGCAATGACATTCAGGACGAGATCAAAACATTACGTAACAACACCCAGGGAGAAGTCAAGAAACTAGAGAAACAGATAAACGAAATTACTAGACAAGCAGCAGGTACAGCGCGTGAAGTTGTTGAAAACAGTGTGTTACACAAACGTATCACAAAAGCAGCGCTGAAAAGATATGATAACCGCATAGTCAAAATAGAAGCGCAAACAATTTCAGAAATTGCGAACAGAGTTGTTGCAAACCATTGAAGAGCGTAGTGAACAGGATCGAACAAGCACAGAGTCTGCAACCACATCCGTATCTATAACAGAACCGGAAAAACAAGAAATTAACGAAGATATTACGCATTTGCGATTCCAGTCACAGGCGGAAAGTAACATACGTGAAATCAGACAGCCTGCACAGCAACAAACACGTTTCGAAATTCTTGATGAACAATCGTCATCACAAACACATGCGGAACCACAAATGTATGTTTCAAGACAGTTTGGATCGTGCAATGAAGCAGCAAGGTTAGCCAGACAAGATACCGAATCAATACCTGACAATGGAAAGCCAGGTCGCGAAGAGTGCAGTGCAACGCATTCAGCTACACGTTGACAACCGATGGAAGAAAATTATTGCGTACCACTCCAACGATACTGCGAAAGGGTAGGCGAAAGTTACAGTGGACAATATCCAATGGATCTACCAGAACCGGAAAGAACGACGGGAGAAATCATCAGAAACAAAAGTGGCGAAGAATCGCGAATTTCATATGGAACTATGACGAAGTACGACAACGATCATTTCCTCACAGTCAGAAAATTTCAACACTTTCGAGAAGGAAACTCATTACATCCACGAACTTTTATTGATCAATTCCGAGTAGGATTACCAGAACACTGGACGCTAGCACACAAATTAGACTTTATATGTGCACACATGTCAGGAAAAGTCGCAGAAACCATGCAGAATGTTGCAGCGACATGCCGATCGTCCGAAGATATCAGAGAGAAGTTTCTCTCACAATATTGGTCCAGCGAAGCACAGAACAGCGAGAAGTACGAATTATTACAGAACCAATATTTTGAAAATTCAGGAGAGAAGAGTCCCGTGAAATTTTTCGAATTAATGGCAAAGAAAAATCAATGCTTAGATGTACCATACAGTGACGGAGAGTTGATTAAATTAGGCGCGATGAAGCTACCATGCCGGCCGGAGTGGCCGAGCGGTTAAAGGCGCTACAGTCTGGAACCGCACGACCGCTACGGTCGCAGGTTCGAATCCTGCCTCGGGCATGGATGTGTGTGATGTCCTTCGGTTAGTTAGGTTTAAGTAGTTCTAAGTTCTAGGGGACTTATGACCACAGCAGTTGAGTCCCATAGTGCTCATAGCCATTTCAAAAAATGGTTCAAATGGCTCTGAGCACCATGGGACTTAACATCCATGGTCATCAGTCCCCTAGAACTTAGAACTACTTAAACCTAACTAACCTAAGGACAGCACACAACACCCAGCCATCACGAGGCAGAGAAAATCCCTGACCCCGCCGGGAATCGAACCCGGGAACCCGGGCGTGGGAAGCGAGAACGCTACCGCACGATCACGAGATGCGGGCTCAGAGCCATTTGAACCATTTTGAAGCTACCATTGAAATACCAGCAATCATTAGTAGGTCGCGGAGGCAATGACGTCGAAGCATTTAAAGGTATTTTAAGGGAACTAGAGTTCATATTTTCGGAAGATGCCGCAAAAAAAGACAGAGCGCACGTGAAAACGAAACCAAAAAGCAGTGGAATCCACAAGACACAGTACGAAGAAACAATAATTACGAACCATGTGATAACTTCGCACCAAGAAACGACAATAGATTTCAACAAAGAACCAGTTATGGATTTAGAAGAGAATATGGCAATAACTATAATTCACCCAGGAACGGCAACAACTATTACAGAGGGAATAACGACAACCAGAACGGGTACTGGAGAACCAATAGACCGACAAATTATCAACAAAGAAACTACTATCAACAAGCTGAACAAGAAAAGAGAATACAGATAAAAGAGGTGGAGGTAGGACCACCAAACCCCGATAAACGTTCAAATTGACAGCTAAGCGCCCATGCCAAAGAGAATGATGCACCGACCCAGGACAATTGCAGCACCTCAAACAGAGAAGTAAAAATCTTATCACGAGAAGAGAAGAAGGAAGAAACAAATCCGCAGGGACCAGATGAAAACGAAGACAAGAAAATAACAATATCGTGTTGGGACGAAATTAATTGGGAGAATACTGACGAGGAAGATGAATTACCAGAGGCACGCGCAACGAATGTAGGAGGAAAGGACAAAATAATGAGTATTGCAGAGCTATTTGAGATGGAAACCAGGGAGAGCGAATTCAATGAGGATAATGCGCAGTCGACAGAAGTTGAAAATAAGTTACTATTGGTCACACAACCCAACATATATAATGAAGGAAGTTATGAAGCGATAATTAGAGCATTTAGGTGCGATTATGTGGAAGTAGCGACGAAGAAGGAGAAGATAGACGAGGATGAGGAAAAGTAGAGGACGTTGAAGAAAGCGTAAATGAAGGAAGAAATAGAGAAGAGGACATAAAAGAGAGAAAAGTAGCAGTCGAAGCTTATCCTACAGAAAGTTCGAATTCACAAGGGAAATTCCTGAAAAGACTCATGTATGATTCAGTGGAGGATTCGTTGATGCAAGAAGAAGAAGAACAGAACCAATCCTTTAAAATTGTGAAGGCCATGGTAAAGCATATCCCAGTCAATATTGTAATTGATAGCGGAAGTGAACTGACTGCTATCTCAGAAAATTTATTCACGCAGTGTAACGCCAATGAGGAATTGCCAGTTCTGAAAACACGTCAGATTAAAGTAAGAGGTCCTATTAGAAACGATGCTGCGGAAGTTACGAGACAAACAAGGTTAACTCTTTCGTGCCAAGGTCAAAAGATCAAAGCCAACTTCGTGATTATACCTAAACTAACTGTAGATTTGATTATAGGGGCAGATTTTTTAAATGAGAGATGAGCGATAATAGATATGGGGAAAGGTAGCGTAATATTCGGGAATGTCACACTTCTCTTTGAGCAAAAGCTAAAATTAGAAGAAATACCAGTTATAAACAAACAATTAAGAATGATGCGAGATAAAGAGGATGAAGAACTAGAATGGTATGCACAAAAGGGGGAATCGCCTCAACTCATGTTAGAAGTCCATAAAGAAATCGACGAAAAATTGCAAGAATTTCAAGGTATTTTGGAACACAGTAAAAGAGAATTAGAGGGTATTTTACGAGATAAAGCAGAGGTATTTTTACCTAAGACTGGCAGTATTAAACACTTTCAGTACAAGTTTGAAGATTAATTTTATTACTGGTAAATAATCAGCACAATATTTCAAGATTATGTTGCAGATAAGATCGTCAGGAGAAAGAAAAATGAAGAGAGAGGAAGGTGGGAAAAAGAAAGTAGTTTCAATAAAAACAAAAACAAAAATAACACCATTAGTAGCATAGAATAAGGTGAAGGGATAAAGCGTAGATAGTCTAACAGCATGAAATACTAAAATGCTATACACCACGACACTACACAAAAATAAAAAACGAATTTGAGGATTCTTTTAGAAGTTAAGACTCAAAATATCTTAGAATTGTAACACGGAAAGGGCGCCAAAATTTGTAAAGCTTTTAAGAAGGCGTAAAACAATGTAGGTACTAGGCATATGTTAGATGATTATAAGTAAAACTTTCTGTAAGAACCATTGTAAAAACTCCAGCAAGGACAAGATGCAATGACCCACTAGTTGCAACGAGAAAAGTATCAAGAAAGAAAAGGACGTAATTAGCAAGACACGATTCCTACAAGGCAGAAGCGTCGAGAGAAAGGAAAGGACAGCGAGACCAACAGAAGGCCGTTGTATCAAAAGTGGGCAATAAATCTGCCCGCTAGGTGGAACCCTGCTGGGACAGAACACGGAGCCGCACAGTGGCAGAGCCCTGCAGAGACGCAACGGGACGCCAAATGCTGGAAGGGTCTCCGAGCACCCCGACTTGGCGGAGCGAGCAAAAAACGGCCTGACGAGAAGACAGCTTCGGCAAGCCACCACTGGCAAAAAATATGTGTGAAAGTCACACTACCGCTATTAAACAGCACGCTGATGCACGAAACTGAAGAAAACGTCCACAAAGTAGAAATGACATGCCCAAACAATTTATCAAACTGTTACTAAGAGTAGAACTTCAAAGCGACTAGTTATCAATAAATATTTCCATATCCTGCCCAGAGAAGAACCAAGAAGCAAGTAAAAAGCAGGGAAAAAGCAGGAAGAACAGAAGTTGAAGATTCACAAGATTGAGACCAAGAAAGAAGATGGGTGAAGAATAGACAACATACCTTCCCAAATCCCTATCCTATTGTAAACTAGTCGTCTGAGAAGCATTACAACGAAAAACGGCCGCTTTCAGCGACACATAACGATGACTTTCACTCATACAAAGCCAGTAAACCACGAGATTCTGCACTCACAGCCCCATTCCATTATGGGACCTCCACAACAGCAACACACACTTGCAAAGCCAACAAGGAACAATGAACGAAGCTGTACATCAAATACTTGCCCACATCCATCTCACTCAAGTCCATCACCTTCATGCAAAAAAAAAAAAAAAAAAAAAAAAAAAAATCGCCAAACTCATGCTTAAACATTCATAGGATTGTGTGAATGTGTGAAATCAAATTATGTGATGTAGGAATTGTGCAAAAGAAATGTGTGAAAAACTAAATAAGTTAAGCACACCAGACAGCTAATAAACTACAAAATAGCAGTCATTGACTATGGACGTAAGTAAAAAATAGACTATGGTTAAAAATAAGTCATTAGTTCTGAAATGGACAGTATATAAAGAACAAAAGTAAGGCATAATAAACACTAAAACTATATGCCACTTATTTTCTCCTCATAAAAATAAAAGAATAACTAAATTTTACTTATTTTCTCCTTATAAAAACAGAGAATAAAAAATTATCTTGTTGGATGTTTTCCCTTTTTTTTAACATTTATACCATTTGTTAGGATAACATCTCAATACTTGTATATGTAGATTTCTTTGTCAAAGCAATTCTTGGAAATAATTCTTATTTGTTAGTGTAACAATGTTGAAATGAGTGTCTAGAAACAAAAACATTTTACTTGTATATGATATTTAGAAAATGTGTTAGGAATAGATTTTACTTAATTATTACATTTATAAAAAAATATATTTCTAAGAAAATCAGTGTGAAAGACTCCTCACTTCGATAACAAACTTCTTAAAAAACAAACTTCACACTTAAATAAAGAAAGATAATAATTAAAAATTAATAATAGCATAAAAATATTCTTCTCTTGTCATTTTTGAGAATAATGTGGAAGAATATAAAAATATAAATTAGTAATACAAAGTAGCATAGAACCAGAATAACGTGGCTGAACAGTAGGCAACAAAATTTAGATAAAGGAATAATTTTTGGCTAACTTAGACAACAATTCAATCATTGCCTAAATTCAGTGCAAAAATTAAGTTCGAAGGGTGGTGATATGTAAGGTGTCAGGCAAATCCAACACCTTCCATGAAAACCCTGACATGATAAGCAAATCCAGTAGTATGTCACATAGCTCCAAATAAATCGTGACATTAAATTAACCAAAGTAATACGAGTAATGAGTGAGCAAATGGAGTACCACAGACTAACACAAGAATGCCTAAATGCATGTCATACCTTCCCACCATGAGACAGACACAGTTCCGAGGGGAGAAACGAAAACAGGAGCCGAGAGCAGAACCGTGTTAAGCTGAAGGCCCTACGATAAGGGATGGACATCCACGTCACCAGCTAACCGCTAGGACCACACCACAGCCACAAGTTTTAGCGTGAGACTTTTTGGCGTCCCTGTTACGTCAGGACCACCCCCCAGCCCATGTTAAATGCTAGAGCCCTCCAGAAGAACAGTATAGATCTTATGATAACACAAAAAGGGCCACACCACCCACAAGTTTTAGCGTAAGACTTTTTGGCGTCTCTGTTACGTCAGGACCACCCCCCAGCCCATGTTAAAAGATGGAGCCCTCCAGAAGAACAGTATAGATCTTACGATAACGCTAAAAGGACCACACCATCTGCAAGTTTTAACTCTGTTACGTTGCAAACTTTAAAAACATTGCCCCAACACGAAAAGTATAACGTTTCTCATTGGATAGACAGAATTTTTGTTGGCGGAGCTTAAGGTTAACATTGAGACCCTGATTGGTCAGATGAAAACACAGCGAGACAGTGTTTTTTTAATGGAGCTGTGCTGTCCGCCGCCCCCTGACGAACACCGACAAGGTAATGAACGCACGCGATGCCGCATAACAGCGCATAAAGCTTCACTCAGAACTGCAGAAGTCTCATCTGTTACACCCCCTTTTTGCGTAATACTAGTGTCGATCGTCAATTAAAGCTCATGGTGTTCACATTTGCCACTTGAAGTAAAAATCTGAAACGCGATGATTTTTATGTTATATAGTTACTGAGAAGCCACATCAGCCCCTGTAATTTACGACAAGTTAGATAAGTAATTAAAGATAATTGAGGGTCACTGTAGACCATTTTGATAGTTTGCTCTTTTATGAAACTTAATTTAAACCTAGATTATAGATGTGATATGGCATAGGTCATCCTTCGATCCATTGTAGAAATAGGAAACCCATTCAGGGAATATTCGTTCACAATTTTGTTGAACGCAGTTGGTTTTTACCATCCTGTATTAAAACATTTCCTTTTATCAATAGTGCAATTTATAAACGATGTTTTGTGAGTAGAATAAAATTTCCAATGGTAAACTTAACTGCTTTTTCGACGTTATTTTACCAGCTAACTAAAAATAGGAAAGCCTTGAACCCCTTCCACTAAATTTAGTTAGTATTAAGATTCTTTTACAGGGAGTGCAGTGGAGCTGACGCTGAAATCATTACGTATTTGGTTATATCATCGCTAGTCTCACTGAACTCTTCTGAATTCTACATGTCATGTGTGGTCTGGCGTCTCCTTACCAGCAACAGGTCCCAGATTCAAACTAGTCAATTCCCTAAGAAACACGCTCAGAGCGCCGTTGCGCGAAAGTGGTAGGGAGACACGATATAGAACAAACAGACACCACGCAGAATGTTAGAGGGTGCGGAATTTTATTCATGTATTTTTTAACAGTATTGACATATAGGTATCAATGTGCGAACAGTCATGGATAGTCAATCGTGGAAAAACTAAAACAGAATGAAGACACCATCGAAGATAGTAAACATAAGTAATATGAAAATAAAGCTACCACTTCGTAGTCCGGCTTCCCAGCAACTGCGCCCACTGATAAAGATAGTTCAATATATGATCGTTTGCACTTCGTTCTGACCTACATCTACATCTATACTCCGCAAGCCACCCACGGTATGTGATGGAGGGCACTTTACGTGCCACTGTCATTACGTCCCTTTCCTGTTACAGTCGAATATGGTTCGCGGGAAGAACGACTGGCGGAAATCCTCCGTGCGCGCTCGAATCTCTCTAATTTTACATTCGTGATCTCTTCGGGAGGTATAAGTAGGGGGAAAGCAATATATTCGTTACCTCATCCAGAAACGCATCCTCTCGAAATCTGTGCAGCAAGATACACCGCGATGCAGAGCGCCTCTCTTGCAGAGTCTTCCACTTGAGTTTGCTAAACATCTCCGTAAAGCTATCACGCTTACCAAATAACCCTGTGACGAAACGCGCCGCTCTTCTTTGGATCTTCTCTATCTCCTCTGTCAACCCGACCTGGTACGGATCCCACACTGATGAGCAATACTCAAGTATAGGTCGAACGAGTGTTTTGTAAGCCACCTCCTTTGTTGATGGACTACATTTTCTAACAAGGGAACCTCCCCATCGCGCCCCCCTCAGATTTAGTTATAAGTTGGTACAGTGGATAGGACTTGAAAAACTGAAAACAGATCCATTGAGAAAAGAGGAAGAAGTTGTGTGGAACTGTGAAAAAATAAGCAAAATATACAAACTGAGTAGTTCATGGAAAGATAGGCAATGTCTAGGGCAGTGGGAACACAGGAGCGCCGTGGTCTCGTGGTAACGCGAGCAGCTGCGGAACGGAAGGTCCATGGTTCAAATTTTCCATTGAGTGAGAAGTTTAATTTTTTATTTTCAGTTTATGTGACAAACTCTTATGTTTTCATCACTTTTTTGGGAGTGATTATCACATCCACAAGAAAACCTAAATCGGGCAAGGTAGAAGAATCTTTTTACCCATTCGCCAAGTGTTCAAGTTAGGTGGATCGACAACATATTCCTGTCATGTGACGCACATGCCGTCACCAGTGTCGTATAGAATATATCAGATGTGTTTTCCTGTGGAGGAATCGGTTGACCTATGACCTTGCGATCAAATGTTTTCGGTTCCAATTGGAGAGGCACGTCCTTTCGTCTACTAATCGCACGGTTTTGCGATGCGGTCGCAAAACACAGACACTAAACTTATTACAGTGAACAAAGACGTCAATGATCGAACGGACAGATAATAACTATGCAAAAATAAAGAAAATAAAATTTTCATTCGAGGGAAGCCTTGAACCAAGGACCTTTCGTTCAGCAGCTGCTCATGCCACCATGGGACCACGACGCTCCTGACCTCAATTTGTCCATGATGTTGCTTATCCGGCCCGTGGACTACTCAGTTTGTATATTTTGCTTATTTTTTCACAGTTCCACACAACTTCTTCCTGTTTTCTCAATTGATCTGTGTTCAGTTTATCAAGGCCTATCCACTGTGCCAACTTATAACTAAATCTGAGGGGGGTGCGATGGGGAGGTTCCCTTGTAAGGACTCTCCCAATGACTCTCAACCTGGCACTCGCCTTACCAACAATTAATTTTATATGATCATTTCACTTCAAATCGTTCCGTACGCATACTCCCAGATATTTGACAGAAGTAACTGCTACCAGTGTTTGTTCTGCTATCATATAATCATACAATAAACGATCCTTCTTTCTATGTATTCGCAATACAATACATTTGTCAATGTTGAGGGTCAGTTGCCACTCCCTGCACCAAGTGCCTATCCACTGCCGATCATCCTGCATTTCGCTGCAATTTTCTAATGCTGCAGCTTCTCTGTATATTACAGCATCATCCGCGAAAAGCCGCATGGAACTTCCTAAACTATCTATTAGGTCATATATATATATATATATATATATATATATATATATATATATATATATATATACTTTAACGTCTGTAGACGTCTCTCCATTGAGAACAACATGCTTTTTTCTGTTTGCTAAAAGCTCTTCAGTCCAGCCACACAGCTGGTCTGATATTCCGTAGGCTCTTACTTTGTTTATCAGGCGACAGTGCGGAACTGTATCGAACGCTTTCCGGAGGTCAAGGAAAATTGCATCTACCTGGAAGCCTCTATCTAATATTTTCTGGGTCTCATGAACGAATAAATCGAGTTGGGTCTCACATGATCGCTGTTTCCGGAATCCATGTTGATTTCTACAGAGTAGATTCTGGGTTTCCAGAAATGACGTGATACGCGAGCAAAAAACATGTTCTAAAATTCTACAACAGATCGAAGTCAGAGGCCTATAGTTTTGCGCATCTGCTCGACGACCCTTCTTGAAAACTGGAACTGCCTGTGCTCTTTTCCAATCATTTGGAACCTTCCGTTCCTCTAGAGACCTGCGGTACACGGCTGTTAGAAGGGGGGCAAGTTCTTTCGCGTACTCCGTGTAGAATCGAATTGGTATCCCGTCAGGTCGAGTGGACTTTCCTCTATTGAATGATTTCAGTTGCTTTTCTATTCCTTGGACACTTATTTCGATGTCAGCCATTTTTTCGTTCATGCGAGGATTTAGAGAAGGAACTGCAGTGTGCTCTTCCTCTGTGAAACAGCTTTGGAAAAAGGTGTTTAGTATCTCAGCTTTACGTGTGTAATCCTCTGTTTCAATGCCATTATCATCCCAGAGTCTTTGGATATGATGTTTCGATCCACTTACTGATTTAACGTAAGACCAGAACTTCCTAGGATTTTCTGCAAGTCGGTACATAGAATTTTACTTTTACTTCACCTACCACTGCCTGGAACATTCTAACTACACGGCGGGCTGTGAAAGGCACTCCAAAGGTAGTTTGCGAAGCATCGTCGATATCTGGTATGCCTGGCAAAAGCATGATGTCTTTCTTGCAAATGGATCCAGATGTCGATTAAATTCTTGTGTCCGTCACAATAGAGGTAATGCACCGCATGTCCACGTATCCAGGTTGCGGAGTTGGTCCGAATCTTGGGGTAAAATGTCTCATCCGGAAAAAATAACGTACGTGCAGATATATGCACCGGCGTAACTCGCAAGAGATAATCCAGCATCTGCCGCACTAGGTGCCAAACCAGCTTCGTCTCTCCACAGCTGAGGTGGTGCTCGTCAGAATCTACAGTATTACAACCCGCAGAATTTGGAGATTCTGCCACGTGGATATTGTAGAGACGTTCTTGTGTCACCAGCTTCCCATTAACGACGACTTACCATTGGGAAACAACATCGGAATCAAGCATGGCGTCATGTACAGTCTTCCACACCACGCGCCACCGTACATCAGGATATTTTAATTCGACCACATTAACGGGGTGGGGTTGCAGCATGTCGTGACCATAGCGGTCGCGTGGTTTCAGACTGTATCGCCTAGTACCGCTCGGCCACCACGGCCGGCTGTAAATGATGGCGTGCTAAGGAGGCGAGCTGCGGTTTCGCGCGATTGACTATGATCTGCCTGTGAGGTGAGGGCTCCATAACAAGACATTCCCGTAGGACGATGTAATAAAAATTTTCCGTGCTCCTCCTCCACGCCACCGCTTCCCAGCCGTAAGCCATGAAGGTGCGCCTAAGAGCAGCCTTCGCACATTCAATCCACCAACTGACGGTCGATCAGTACCGACCACGACGCTGTAAGGACGCGTTCCATGACTCTTCAATAGCACCTTTACGTGCCGGCTCGTCCAGATGGGCGACGTTCAGTTTCCAGGGGGGCCTACTGCGCCACACACGTGCAGGTTGGAGGGCAATGGTGCAAATATAGGCTGTGTGGTCGGCGAATGCAGTGGGCCAGAGCTCTGCTCCTCTCGTCGCCGGCGAAAGGGTGCTTGTGACGTAAATCCTGTCTAACCGACTTGACGAATGGCTTGTATAATGGGTGCAACCAAGGGCTCTTGCACTTGGTAGGTACATTACGTCTGTAGCCGCCAAGCCTTCCCGTAGCAGGACAGCTACACCACAATCGATAGAAGAGGCGGGGGCGCTGGGCCATCGATCTGGCACCACGTGTCGAGCAGGTGGAAGTCTCGCACTAGCATTTCCAATTCCGCATACGGTACTTGATGTGGCTGCTGATAAGACGGAGATAAAGTACAGTCAAAATCGCCTCCGATCACCATATCGTCTATGCGGCCCATACAGAGACGTAATATCTTCCAAAAAAAAGCGGACTCGATCTCTTTGTCTCCCTGATCCTGAAGGGGCATATACATTTATGAGTTCTACACCGTTGACAGTTACGGCCGTGGCTCTTGCACTCGGAAGGTACATTAAGTCCGTAGCCGTCAAGCTTTCCCGTAGCAGGACAGCCACACCACAATCGGTAGAAGAGGCGTGGGAGGTGTGGGCGGTATATCCGTAGGTGTTAGAGAAACTAGCGACACATACTTCAGGTAAGAGTGCCACGTCAATGTCCGCCGCGTCGAGCATGCGTTGCAGCATTGTCAGTTTGTGTGGTGCTCTTATCGCACTGATATTGATTGTGGCAAGGCGAAAGTTGTGCTACCTAGCCTCTTTACCTGGAGTAGGCGCCATTGGAATCGAGGAAAACTGCAAGAGATGCCGGACCCACCGAACCCGTTACAGATTATGAGTCAAATGTTTTTTTTTAATTCCAGTCTTTGATCACAATATGAATTCTTTAGACGATGACCGGTTTCAGTCCATAATGATTATCCTCATACATTTTTTACACCTTGTCCTAAAGTGATAAGGCCATAAGGGCATGGTGTAAAAAAGATCTGAGGATAGTCATTACGGACTGAAACCGGTCATCGTCTAAAGAATTCATATTGTGATCAATGACTGGAATAAAAGAAAAAACATTTGACAGTATTGGATCACTGTTTGTAATACACGACCATGTCGCAGTTGGTGAGATTATGATTCTTTCACGCTAGGAGTGACATCTCAAATGCCACCCCCTTCCCTGTCACCCGTGCCCTCACCAGGGAGTTCCTTAACATCGTCCGACCACTGTGGGCGCAACACAATTCTGAGTAGCTGATCGGCACCCAAATCTCTTTCACCCACGTCGCCTTTGGAAGAGGTGGATGGAGCTCCATCCATCGACGCGACCTGCTGCATCTGTGGTGCAAGAAGTAACCGGGCACTCGTGGTATGGGCAAGCGAAACGTCTACACCACTTAGATCCTCAGCAGGCACAGAATCCATGCCGTCTGACGAGACATCATCTTCTTGACCGGCAGTGCGTAGGAGGCAATCGTCAGAAGGGGTCGGCCGAAGTCGCTTGCGTCGTCGAGGCGAACGTTGTTTTCGAACTTGGACATCCCTATCCGAATGTGGGAGGCAATCCAGCATCGTATCACCTTCCGCGAGGAAAGCCGCGGTCGGGACAATGTTCGCGTCTACGTCCCTCTCGTCCTGAATGTTATGTTGCGTCTGGATTCCGTGGGACTGTTGCTGCTGTTGTTGCTGTGGAGGGGGCGACATCTGGGTTGGCATCGTGGGTCCTTCCAATTCCTCACTTGGCCCTTCTGACGTCGATGGATGTGCCCGACCGCCCGTTTCTTCCTCATCTATGGTGCGCATCGCCGTCTGAGCGTATGTGAGGGGCAGGATTGTCGTCCCCGTCGGCGAAACGGAGTCTCCCACTGGTGTCTGCGTAAGTCTACGTTGTAAGCAGCCCGATCGATCATGGCCTTCCTGCCCACATCCGGAACAGGTACGCGGTTGGCCATCGTGTATTATGACTGCACGACAGTCACCGATGTTCAAATAGGACGGCACATGTTTCTTGAGCTCAAGTTTAATTTGTCGCACAACATTGTAGGCCTTATACGTCGAAAAAGTTGCCACTTTTCTGCAACGTGACTGATGACATTGCCATATGGTCGGAAGGCGTCCTTGACAACTTCCTCTGGGACCTCGAAGGTGAGCTCAAAAACCCTTAAAGTCCTCAGGCACATGCCTGCATGATCCGCCGTCACTGCACCGATATGCCCGTCAGAATGTTTAACTCTGAGAGAGTTCGTGTATTTAGACACCACTGTCCCGCAGACCTCTGCACCGATCATTTTAACATGAACCACGCTCGCCGTTATAGAAAAATGTATTCTGACGACAATCGCCGGATCTAAACGTAGATCGTCGCTTATGAACTGTTCTATTTCATAGACTCGACGAGGTGCGTGATCTGGTTGGAAGGTAATTCTGATCGTATCGTGGCACCATGCGTGTGTCGTAATCGCACTGAACTTGGAACAAATACAATTCACGCTGCGAAAAGGTAAACACAAGCAAGCGCTCACGGTAGCGCACGGCGGGACGCAGCGTGTGTCCTCGCCCCACCGCAGCCGAACGCTGACTACGCGTCCACTCGGTTGCCGCCGCTTCGTGGTAAAAATGGCCACGCACAGATATATATTTGACGACCGAAATTATCTAGCGATTTTCTCAATAGTGCTTGAGAAGTACGCGCTACTGCTTACACATTTTGTTGTCCTCATGGAGTACTAAGAGTGTAAGAAGTTTGCAGTAAATCTGCATTCCAAACGTCGTTGCCTCCCCTTGTAAGCTAATAAGAGCCTGGTAAATATTACTTTTCCATATCGTATACTTGATTGTCTAACAATTTGTTCCACTTGTAAACCAATCTGTCAAAACCGGCAGGAGAGATACCAAGGTCTAGATCTAGAAGTCAGTTAACAACAGCCTCCGGAAGTGGGGGCGGCCCAGGTGTTCTATCTGGCGCGAAGAGATCCGGGGATGTTTGCAAGTTTTTCCAATACAGTCCATTCGAAACCAATCACCGAGGCACCAAAAATCTCACTTTTTCTGGTGGGAGTACACTCGCTCAATAAACTTCCAATAGCAAACTATGACCTGCAGCTAGGGGCCTCTTTTCTCTTTTTAACGCAAAAGCCTTATTACATTTCTCCCTTCAGTTGCAGCTCATGTATCCGTCAACATCTCCATCTTGAAACCCTATTTAGAAGCGCAGCCACACAACTACTTGCATTGTTTATAGATCAACTAGCGTCCCGGCCCGGCTTCGCACGCTAGCAGTAAGTATCTACGGCCAGGCGACTTCACTAGTGTAGTGTATTTTGTCTGAGGGCCACGAATAAAATTCAGAGAACATCGTTATATTAGTGAATATAGTCACTTTCACGTAACTTACTCGCAGTAAGTAGCACACACCAGGAAAGTTGTCTACAGGCATGAATGTTGCGTATTGCAAGTAGATGAGTTTTGATATTCAGGTAGAAAATTACTGATGATGGGTGAAGCAGAGCGGTTAAAAAACGTGTATTGCTAACGGAAAGATACGCGTATATATATATATATATATATATATATATATATATATATATATATAATGTAAAACAGTTTTTCTGTAGGGAGTGTAGCCATGTATGGAAGTGAAACTCACGCGACAAACACTTTAGACAAGAAGAGAATAGAAGCTTTTGAAATTTTGTTCTACATAAGAATGCAGAAGATTATGTGGGGATGAGGTACTGAACAGAACTGAAGAGAAAACAAATTTGTGGCGGAACCTCACTAGAAGAGGGAATCGGTTGTTACCACACATTCTGCGACATCAAGGGATCACTAATTTATTATATGAGGCAAGTGTGGGGGATAAAAATCGCAGAGGGAGACCAAGAGATGAATACAGCAAGCAGACGAAGAGGCTAGAGTGGCATGGAGAGCTGCACCAAACCAGTCTTCAGACTGAAGACCACAACACCAACAACACTGAATTTGCATTTTGGGTGACATGACATGACAATGATGGAGCACATAATGTAAGCAATTTATTTACAACCAATGTAAGTATTGCAAGCGACTCATGAGAGTGTGTGTGTGTGTGTGTGTGTGTGTGTGTGTGTGTGTGTGTGTGTGTGTGTGTGTGTGATTCCATGTGTGTCAAAAGCTGGCTGGAGTGGTACAAATAAGAGAAAAAATAAGCAAAAACACTCGTGATCTACGTTTAGCTCATGTTACAGCACTCCTCTTTTGAAGCTTAATGTGCACTGTGACGCACTATTGAGATTCATTGCCGCATTTCTTCGTCGTGGGCTCTTTATGGCAGACTTCTACGCAGTGCCATGCAAAAATCTGTTGGTCTTATTCAAGAAAGCAGAAAGCTAAAAGTCGTGTCGTCTGCTGCGCTCCTGAAAGAACGTAGTGAATATAAATGAAGCAAAGTTTCTGAAGTTGTTAAGGTGGCATACTTGTGAGTGCGGCTCTTACATCAATTACCACTTTGCCTTTTTGAATAACTAATCAAGGCAGTAGTCACAAATAGCAGCATGGATGTGAACAAATATACGGTTCATCGTGCTATGCTAACAGAGATGGCTAAGGGAAGACCAATGAGAGTGTACTGCATTGCGTTAAGTGCAAATAATTTTTGTGGGTAGAGTTTCGTGCGGAATTGTACTCAGGGTGCCGTGGCGGGAAGCTAGCAGCGCGTTGGCTCGAAGGTCGAGTTTTACAACCTCCAGCACCCCAGTATGTGTTCTCCCTCGGCCGTGTCGGCCTAGGTTTACAAAAACCTCGAGCCTCGCGGGCGACATTGCCGCCAAGGAATGTACCTCTGCGAATCCCTCATCCCATGTTTTTTGAGCGTGGGACAGAGGAGTGGAATGTGTCCATTTTGACGCTGGTGCCAAGGAAGCGTCTGGAAAGTTCTTCGGACGAGCGGCGACTCCCACAGGCGTCCGAGATTGGCGAGATCGACGTGACGCAAGCGACGTCTGCCGCGTACTCAACAGTCGACCGGGTGTGGCGCTCATTGGTGAAAAATTTGGACAGCCGCACCAGCGGAGCGGCAAGCCGCACTAGATTTTTGGTAGAAATGAGGCACTTGCCTTTCAGCGTCCGTCCGATAAGGACGCAGTACTCCGTATCGGGCGATACAGAGTGATTGCGGAGTAGCTGTGTACCTTATCCGAAGTTTGCGGGATTGTGTCGCGTACAGGCGCCGTTGTGGTTGCAGAGACACCATACCTGATCGCCACAACAACACGACGACGTGTCTGGAGCAGAAGAGCAGAATAGGTAATATACGCAGCCCCGACCATAGCACGATCAGCCTTTCAGTTCATAGAAGTTAAACGGTTGGCCGTTGATCTATAGAATATCGCATCATATCCTAGCCCTATTCTGTGATTAGATACGGATGGAAAGTACTCTCATTCAGTTAAGGGGAAGTGCCAATTCGCATCGCTAGGTTTTGTAGTTGTACATACGTGTTGTACTCATTTCTCCTTTTTAAGTTATTAATCTGTCACATTCAAGAGGCATCACCTCGTTAATGCGATTTATGAGCATTTGTAAATTCTCATATTGAATAAATCTGATTATCTTTCCCGATATTTCAAACTGTAACGGCCTTGCCACAGTGGATACACCGGTTCCCGTCAGATCACCGAAGTTAAGCGCTGTCGGGTGTGGCCGGTACCTGGATGGGTGACCCTCCGAGTCGCCATGCGCTGTTGCCATTTTCGGGGTGCACTCAGCCTCGTGATGCGAATTGAGGAGCTACTCGACAGAATAGTAGCGGCTCCGGTCAAAGAAAACCATCATAACGACTGGGAGAGCGGTGTGCTGACTATACGCCCCTCCTATCCGCATCCCCTGCTGAGGATGACACGGCGATCGGATGGTCCCGATAGGACACTTTCGGCCTGAAGAAGGAATGCATCATCATATTTCAAACTACCTACACTGACACACCAGCTGTATCCTACAACGTAGTCAAAAATTTTGGTGGGGCTAACTTGATGTTAATAATTTGCATCCATCACTACTTTCTATGAGGCAAGAGACCCCACCCAATGCGATTCATCAACAGAGGTTTGTATTGCAAAGAAAAGCGCACAAGAATTGCGCTGGGGGAATTTATAATAGAATTTCGAGTTCAGCTAATAGTCTATTTGCATATCCCCTCACGGTAGCAAAGGAAACTCGGAGGTCGCGTCCCGTAATTGGCGACCCTGCTTTTAAGAACGTACGCCGAGTTCTTCTGATACAAAAGCACGATATTCAGATTTGTTCATTTTTCAATATTTCATTTTTGTGTCACACAGCACACAGGTGGTTTCTCATAACTGGCTGATCGAAGAGCCGCGTTACCTTAACTACTTGCGCTAATTTCTTAATATGATGTGTTTACTTTTCAATCTTTTTCACCTTCTTTTATTCTTATTTCGAAATGTGTCTCTCAATCATCTGTCGAAGTATTTCGAAGACTTGTGTATTTATCCGCAAGGAATTTCTAAATCCCGTTCAAGAAGTTCGTGCCCATGTCATTCTGATCTCTATAAGGCCAAACAAATAATATGTTTTGCTCCACAATACAGAGAATGATGTTCGCATCTATGCTTGATTCAAGAAAAGCGGGAAGCTTAAACTGAGTGATTTGCTGCTCTGCTGCAAAGCTTTCTTTATATAAACGAAGTAGAGCTGCATCCCATGCTGCGTTTTACTCTACGCATAAATAATGAAAATCACATGTTTCGGACTCGGGTGTTTTTCCGCTACGCTTCTGTTATGAAACGACTGTAATCCTGAAATTTAGGCAACTTGCATGTCACTAAGCAGTTATAAAACCACGAAATGGGGACATACAGTGTAACATGGATTCAGATCCACATTTCTTTCTGCCGAATCTCCACGTCACTGAAACGTGAGTGCTAGTTTAAAAAGCATAGTAACAAAAATCTACGCAGCCGGGATTCGAGCCTGTAGCTCCTCTCTTATTAACCAAATGCTCTACCACAAAGCTATCACACCAAGTAGGCAATAGTTAACTCTTTTTGCTAACTGGAGGCACTGGTGCTCTAAGTTATGGCGACAGTTCAGTAGGTGAAATTCATCGAAATTCAGATAATTTGTACGAAATATTTATAAATTATATACAAAAATCTTCCTCGTGAAACAGTGGATCAGTTACTGAAACCAGATCAAAATCCCTACACAAGTTTCTGAGATCAGCCAGCACACAAAAACGGACGCTAGAACACGATTCGTATTTCTCATGGTCACATAATATTAAAATAACTTACGTTCTCGGATGAAGGATCGAGAATTCTTAAGCACATAGGCAGAGATTTGCAGGAGGAGGAGATGCGAAGCTGTCGACGCACATAAGGAGCTGCGTTGTGTTCTCGAGATTGCTGGAAGATATCGCTGGTGGCGGCGAGCCGCGGAGCCGGCTAACTCAAATAACGGGCTCGCGAAATATTACTCTCGCCAGAATGTGCCGAATTTGCATGGAACAAAGAAATGAAATATTTGCCGAGGATCCTGGCGGGCCACGGGACTCTTGCTATGTTGCGGAACGCGCAAGACAATGCACGCTGCGGCAGTGGGGGCGTGGTGGGGGCAGCAACGGATTGTGAGAGGGGGCGAGCGGGGATTGTCGGCGGCAGCTGTTGAAAAACACGACGGCAGCGTTCCGCGCAGCAGCGCCGCACGCCGTGTACCGGAACCTCACGATCTTTGCCGAACGTCAGTGGCGGCTCTCTGTGCACTCGTGCTCTGGCCTGGTGTGGAGTGCTCTCCTCCCTCCGCGATGTCGTGCTTAACCTCACTTATTGCCACAAATAGTTTCAAGTTTCACACGTCCCAGTCACATTAATTGCGAGCACCGTCTACGTCCGACGTCAACGAGCAATAACAAGTCGCAGACGGCATGTGGCAGCTCAGACAGTGGAGGATAAATGAAGCACGTAAGGGGAATGCGGAAAACAGTGCAGTCGCTGCCGCAGTGCGGCAACGGAGCTATTGATACGACGTCCAAAAGGGCATGTTCATTGGCTTGTGGACTAGGGGTCAAAGCATTTCGGAAACGACTAAGTTTGTAGACTGTTCGTGTGCCGCCATGGTAAGGTATACCGCGAATGACAAAATGCCACTATTCGAAATCGGCGCTGAGGCGGTTTGCACGCCATTACCTCAACTGGACGTCCACTGAGTGGCGACGGATGGCTGAAATCTGGTTTCGCAAGACAGAGCGAATCAGGCTATGCTTGTGGAAAGGGGCCAAAGTCAGTTACTGTTAGTTGCACAAAACACACAAACTTTATTTTCGTAAAAACACTTAATCACACATGCCCTTTAAAGGATTCAAAAACAGTATGGCTGTAGGCCCGAACACAACTTATTAAAATTACCTTAAGTAATACACACGGTTGAAGGCCTTAGTTACCAAAATTTTACATAAATACTCGGCTGAAGGCCACACACTGGACATAGAAGAACTGAGGCTTAAGGCCTGTATAACAAGAATTTCAAATAGGGAAGAAAATTTAGAAAGGTTTTAAACAATTTAATTTTGAAATTTTAATTTAGGATGGCTGATGGCCTTATCTTATAAAAGCTCGGCTGAAGGCCACATACCGAACACAGAACAACTCAAGGCATAAGGCCTAGATAACAAGGATTAGCAGTAGACCAAAATTCCCCTTTTCTTTTCTTTTAAAAAATTTAGTTCAAACAAGAATCTTCAAAGTTTAACTTACGACGGCTGAAGGCCTTATTTTAAAAGTAAAACAAACTAAATTAATAGGCGGCTGAGGGCTTCGCACAGTACTTGAGACAAAATAAAATCACAATCTAAAAACCAACGGAACAGTAGTGCTCAGAAGTATTCCAAGAGTCGGCCTGAGGACATAACCTTAGGTGAAACAGGCAGCCAAGAGTAAGCTTAAATAATCGGACGGCAACCCGATCCAGGGACGGCTGAATTACCGACCAACAACCTAATCAGTCTCCTTCCGCCCGACCAACGGCACGAGAACGGAAAATATCAGAGGACGAAGATACCAGCAGCACTACATCTTCAAAATTGGTGTTTAAATACAGCCAAGGCACAATAACCACTCAAAAATATAAACAAACACCGAAGACTGTCGAACTACAAGCCGTGCCGGAAATCATCAACATGGCGGGGAAACACACACTCGCTACTCTGTCTCAACCGACCGACTGCCTACTCCAGTACGCAGACAGCATTCATAACTGCTCAGTGCAAAACACAGAAGCTACACATCGTACCACGTAAACACTTGCAGAAAGAACTACGACAATCCTAAAACCAATCACTGTGGAACAACAAGGAGAAATCACAAGTCGACATAGCCGGCCGTTGTGGCCGAGCGGTTCTAGGCGCTTCAGTCCGGAACCGCTCTGATGCTACGGTCGCAGGTTCGAATCCTCCCTCGGGCATGGATGTGTCTGATGTCCTTAGGTTAGTTATGTTTAACTAGTTCTAAGTTCTAGGGGACTGATGACCTCAGATGTTAAGTCCCATAGTGCTCAGAGCCATTTGAACCATTTTGAACAAGCTGACACACACAGAATTTCCATAAGCGGTCGGCGACCAAATACACGTCGTCCGATGAAACGACCGACCGGATGACCAACCAAGGTCGTCCCCACTCAAGGTATGTGTGTAGGCAAATATCGGGCGAGTCATGGCTGTCCGGAGCTCACTTCAGCTCCATCCCGACACCGTTGACGTCCGTTCGGAACTCGGAGACACGGCGACCCGGCCAGACTGGTTCGGACCCAACCCCACGCAGAGGGAACACTTGCCCCTTGGGCCCCCGACACCTCTGCACCAGGAAGGAACCGACCCACGTCCGGCAAGATGACCAACTGACGAGGCCCAGAAACGGTCAAAAGACCAAATACACGTTGCCAGATGAGACGACCGACAGAGCGACCAACCAACGTTCGTTCCCACTCTAGTCTCCTTCCGTCGGACAGTGCATGTGTGTCGCCAGCGGTCGGCGAGTACTGACTGTCTGGACCTCACTGGCGCTGCGTCCCGACTAATCTCCTACAGACGACGACCCGGAAATACACGCGGACCTTCCAGAGATAGTACGACAGTGCACTTATCGATAAGCGCTGCCGCTGCCGCTGCCACTCACGGGCAAGCAAACCAGCAGCTTAGTGGCGCCAGTAAATTGAGTAAGAAACGAGGCGACAGTTCCGACAAGACAAGCTGTCAAGCAAGAAACGGCATGAACACGAGCCGCGCACGGCTCAATAGCCTTTCCAGATTAATCACATTTTATACTCCATCGTACGGATGGCCGCTGGTCTGAACGGCTCTGCAACGATCGTCGGAAGTGTCGTGGCCGGAGGAGGGAACGTTGTGGCCGGGGGATGTTTCCGTGGCATTTCCTGGGCGAACTCGTCATTCTAGAAGGCACAGTAGATGAAATCAGGTACGCATATATCCTTGGGATCCAAGTCCATCATTACACGCAGTTTGTCTTTCCTCGGAAAAATGGCATTTACCAGCAGGGTAATGCAACGTGTAACTCACAGTTTACGTGCGTGGTTCGAATAGTCTCAAGCTGAGTTTACGCTACTCTCTCGGCCACCAGACTCGCTGGATTTACAGCCAGCCGAGAATCTATGGGAACACTTTACTCGAGCTGTTCGCGACAGCCGGCCGGGGTGGCCGAGCGGTTCTAGGCGCTTCAGTTTGGAACCGCGCGACCGCAACGGTCGCAGGTTCGAATCCTGCCTCGGGCATGGATGTGTGTGATGTCCTTAGGTTAGTTAGCTTTAAGTAGTTCTAAGTTCTAGGGGACTGATGAACTCATAAGTTAAGTCCCATAGTGCTCAGAGCCATTTTTATTTTTTTTTTTTTGTTCGCGCCATGGGTCGTCAACCAGGAAACCTACCTCAGCTGGACGCAGCACTGGATTCAGCTGGTTCCACATCTCTGTCGAAACCTTCCAGAACCTCAGTTTCTTCCCGCACGTCCTTGCTGCAAAAAATAATTCCTCAGGCTTTTGAAAGGCGCTCACATTAATGATAATGGACGGTGCATTTTCTGTCAAAGTCAAGAAACATTTCCATGTTATTTTGTTGAAAATTAACATGGTGAGACGGTGACTATGTGAAAGTAGATAATAATTTTACATATAAATAACCAAAGCGGGCAGCTGCTGTTAATAATTCAATATACACTCATCAAACGAAGTTTTGCATCAACCCGGTTCCCAAAACTCCTGAAGATAGACGTTGACTGTGCATAATGTATCACGGACATAGTCCCTTTGACTGTTCAGAGATCACTAAACCCGCCCAAAGATGCAAAGATGTAAACAACTACGCACGAGCAGCTCCTATTAGACGGACGGGGTCAGAAAGGGCGATCAGTTCCATTCATTCCACCAGGAAGGAGGTACACGGCTCGTATTGTCTGTAGTTCAACCATGCCTAGATGGTCAATGCCGCCGTTCGATGGTGCCCGCATTGTTACTTTGTGCTAGGAAGGGCTCTCAGCAAGGGAAGTGTCCAGGCGTCTCGGAGTGAACCAAAGTGATGTTGTTCGGATGTGGAGGAGGGATAGAGAGACAGGCACTGTCGATGACATGACTCGCTCAGGCCGCAAAGGGGCTGCTACTGCAGTGAATGACCGCTACTTACGGATTATGGCTCGGAGGAATCCTGACAGCAACGCTACCATGTTGAATGATGCTTTTCGTGCAGCCACAGGACGTCGTGTTACGACTCAAACTGTGCGCATTAGGCTGCACGATGCGCAACTTCACTCCCGACGTCCATGGCGAGGTCCATCTTCGCAACCACGACACCGTGCAGCGCGGTACAAATGGGCCTAACAACATGCCGAATGGACCGCTCAGGATTGGTATCACGTTCCCTTCACCAGAGAATAATTGGAGACGTGTTTGGAGGCAAACAGGTCAGGCTGAACGCCTTAGACACACTGTCTAGCGAGTGCAGCAAGGTGGAGGTTCCCTGCTGTTTTGGGTTGGCATTATGATGGTGCGACATAAGCCGCTGGTGGTCATGTAAGGCACCGTAGCGGCTGTACGGTACGTGAATGCCATCCTCCAACCGATAGTGCAACCATATCGGCTGCATATTGACGAGGTATTTGTCTTCATGGACGGTAATTCGCGCCCCCATCGTGCACATCTTGTGAATGACTTCCTTCAGCATAACGATATCGCTCGACTAGAGTGACCAGCGTGTTCTCTAGACATGAACCCTATCGAACATGCCTGGGACAGATTAAAAATGGCTGTTTGTGGAAGACGTGACCCACCAACCACTCCCAGGGATCTACGCCGAATCGCCGTTGAGAAGTGGGACAATCGGGACCAACAGTGCCTTGACGAACTTGTGGATAGTATGCCACGACGAACACAGGCATGCATCAGTGCAAGAGGACGCTCTACAAGGTCCAGCAGTCTGAACCACCACCTCTGAAGGTCTCGCTGTATGGTGGTACAATATGCAATGTGTGGTTTTCACGAGCAATAAAAACGGCGAGAATGATGTTTATGTTGATCTCCATTCCAATTTTCTGTACAGGTTCTGGAACTCTCGGAACCGAGGTGATGCAAAACTTTTTTTGATATGTGTAAAGCAAAGCTAACCGTTTTTATCTTACAAAATTTTGTGTTATTTCCGTCATCTTTAGGCCCTGTAACAACTACATCTACATCTACACCAATAATCCGCAAACCACTGCATGGAAGAGGATATGTAACATTGCACCAGTTATTAGAGTTTTTTTTCTGTTCCATTCATATATGGAGCGCAGGGAGAATGATTGCTTAAATATCTCTGAACGTGTTATAATTTAATCAATTTTGTCTTTACGATCCCTATGGGAGCTATAAGGGGGGGGGGGGGGGGGGGTGAAAGGTGGCTACACTGTGCCACTACGCCAGAGAGTGCGCCAAAGAGTACTATTAAGCCGCCTCCACAGTGCTTGTTATGAGATTGTAGAAGTCAGTGCGTGTTAAGAGATCGTGGGAGTCAGTGGTTGTTGAGAGTTCGTGGCAGTCAGTGCTAGTGGAGAGCTCGTAGAGGACAGTGCGTGTTAAGAGTTCGTGGCTGTCAGTGCTACCAGAGAGCTCGTAGAGGACAGTGTGTGTTAAGAGTTCGTACTGAGATGTACTAGTGGGCACTGCTTGTCGTGAAGTCGGAGTAAGATGTTGTAGTAAAGAGTGTTGTTCCTTGTCTTATGCAGTGATTTGATGGGAGAGATAGCAGATGTTATTGTAATGAGTGCATTTCGTCAATATATGAAGGTAAAATTTATAATGTTCCTTTATTAGTTGTGTATCTGAAATAATGTGTCACTACAGGTTCAGTCAACAAAGCATCTGGCTCGTGTTCTTGTATTAGAGTGAATTTTGGTTTTCTTGCGTAATTATAGTTTTTCTAAATTTCTTTTGTCACGTCAGTATAATTGGTATCAAAATTCTTGTCTTGTTGGAAAAGAACCGTGCCAGATGTGGACGTTGAGTTACACTCCCACATACAGAACAGTGACTCTTGTGCTTATTGGTCTTGTTGGTTTTCCTTTTTTTTTTAGTTGCTGGGGACTTAATTAATTAACTGTGTTTACGGAAATTTTCTTACATTGTTCTTTGCAGTCAGATAGCGTAATAATACTAGTCAGGGCCAACCGATTACGAGACTTGCGTAATCGGACAGCTACTAAAAACAAAAAAAATCATTTTCAATCATAAATATTTAATTAAGCCCCCATGCACGTGGCGACCGCTGCTTCGGATCGTCCCTTGGATTCTTCTGATTGTGAAAATTGTAGACTGTAGTATTGTTGTAGTAATTTTGAGTTTAGTGATTGTAGTCTGTATTGAGTGTGTAGATTTGGTAATTGGCATTCTTCTAATGGTATTTTTCAAAATTTAATTTTTTTATTGCCTTATATACGCGTTTGACAATTTTGTGCAATTATTTCAATTGTTCGATTGATCGTGTCTGAGGGAGACATTTCATGTGAATAGTATTGTTGGAGATAAAGAGTCATTGGGTGTAATTTTCGTACAGTGACGAATCTTTCGTATATTTTGTAAATGATTACGCGGTCAATGAAACAGGCAAAAATGATGAATAGTCAGAATAACGAAATTGTTAACATGGCGAACTCGCCAACAGAGGAAGACAGTGTCATGAATAATGTAGTGGAAAACAATTTAATAAGTAGGGAAAATAGTCCGGAAACAGTTCAAAATTTTTCACAATCGAAAAATTTTCAGAATACGAGATTAACGACAGAAGAGATAGAGCAGTTGATGGGTGCAATATTAAATCTGGGATCACAAATGGGAACAATGGAAACGCAGTTAGACTCTTTACGATCTGAAATAAAAACATTTAGAACTGAGATGAAAGCAATGACAACACGGTTTTGCTCAAAAATAGGAACAATTGAAAAAGAAATAGGAACAACTAAAACCGAGATGAAAGCAGTGGGATCACAGTTACGATCTGAATTAGAAACTGATAGGGGAACAATGGAAACTCAGTTAGGCTCACGAACAGGGACATGTTTCAAATACATGAAAGACGAATCAAATAAAGAAATTAGAGAAGAAGGACAACCGATTTTGAAGGCTCACAATAATAGTTTAATTTCAACAGGAATTAGACAAGAGGAACAGGACAGGGAACAGGAAGAAAAAGATCGCGTGATAGTACAAAAATTTTCAGAATTAAATTTACAACGTGCACACGATAAGGAAGAAATAATTGAGAGAATCGAGGAATCCGTTCCAAATGACAGAATAAATAACTTAACGCAACAGTGTGAACACTTAACTACTAAATGTGACAATACCGAAACCCGAGTCGCGACACTTACGGAAGACGTAAATAAACAGAAAGGACAATTAAGTGACTCATCGGAAAGAGTTGAGGAGATCTCAGATAAATTGACAAGTGTTAGTTTAGCAGAAGGGTGTGAAGAAAATAATTTGTTTCATTTACGGGATGCAACAAGAGAGCGCCAGGCGCGCGAACTTTACAATAATCGACATTCGGACTGGGACAGATGCGGTAGGTCTTGGTCGCCACGAGGCGAAAACTTTGATTATAAACACTTTTTGACTGTCCGGAAATTTAAGATCTTTCGTAATTCTAAGGATGACATACATCCATGTTCATGGTCAGGTCAATTTGCGTACGCACTTCCGCCAAAGTTGCCATTAAGTCACAAACTTGAAATTATGTGCAGCTATTAAGGTCCTCAGGGGATTCACTACTCTAAGTGAATATGTGCCGTAGCGAGCATAGGGCCCCGAGCTGTAGTGGTGCTATTTCTCTTTTAGTTTTCTGTACCACTGCCTACTCTTTTACTATTCTTTGCACCTGTCAAACCAGCTCTTCGACTATCAATCTATCTAGTGAGTAAGTAAACAATAACCGGATTTGACTATTTACCCTAAAGAGATTTCGAAAATTACTGTTTGGACTTATTAAAGTCCTCAGGGGATTCACTACTCTAAGTGAATATGTGCCGTAGCGAGCATAGGGCCCCGAGCTGTAGTGGTGCTATTTCTCTTTTAGTTTTCTGTACCACTGCCTACTCTTTTACTATTCTTTGCACCTGTCAAACCAGCTCTTCGACTATCAATCTATCTAGTGAGTAAGTAAACAATAACCGGATTTGACTATTTACCCTAAAGAGATTTCGAAAATTACTGTTTGGACTTATTAAAGTCCTCAGGGGATTCACTACTCTAAGTGAATATGTGCCGTAGCGAGCATAGGGCCCCGAGCTGTAGTGGTGCTATTTCTCTTTTAGTTTTCTGTACCGCTGCCTACTCTTTTACTATTCTTTGCATCTGTCAAACCAACTCTTCGACTATCAATCTATCTAGACAGTAGATAAACAATAACCTGATAGGACGATTTTACCCTAAAGAGATTTCGAAAATTACCGATTGGACTTAATGTACCTAATGCAGCATTCATTCGTAGTTTAAACGAAATGATACCTGTTTATCTTCGTGACAACATTACTCCATATGTTGACGATATTTTTATTGCTAAACGTTCTTGGAGTGAGCACAATAAAATTTTGGATTCATTATTACGTATTTTTGCACGAGTTGGCATGACAGTGAACTTGGAAAAATCTGAATTTGGTCGTTCTCAGGTGAAATTTCTCGATCACATTATTTCTACAGAAGGTATTCTTCCCGATCCAGAAAAATTAAACGCTGTTCGTAATTATGCTATTCCTACCACAAAACGTGAGGTTCGTAGTTTCCAAAATTTTTGTGGAATGATATACTTTTGAAAAATTTTTGTGGAATGACATACTTGTGAGAAACCAACAGTTTACGTAAACACGGAGAATGCAAGAGTACCGCGCTGTGTTTTGGCGGCGGCACATGCTCAAAGCAACAGTGACGTCTGCGCGCCGCACAAGGCAGTCGTTGACCGAAAACAATAGCTTCCTACGTCACGCGCCTACAGCTGATCGAGCGCTCAGTGCGAATGCACTGACAGACGTAAACAAATACTCAGTCTAATTTCTCCGACTAAATTCTGTATAAAGCTATAAGGACTTGTTGAATTGTGTTATTAACATTCAGTATTTTGCAGGATACGGTTGTATAAAGTATTTAAGAACTTCAGGTAAATTCTGTGCGTCTCCGACGTTAAGAGGACTTGCTATCGAGAAAATTTCAGGAAGAATGTAATTTCGAAGAAGAAACTAATAAACTAAAAAAAGGGTAACTATTAATTGAGTTTATTTTTCAGGTAACATATTTCCACTTAGGTACGTACTTTAGACGTAATTTGCTGCTCGCGATTACGTGATTCATGCTTTGTGCTAATTTTATGTTCTATGAATTTACTTGTGAAGCGACGTGCTTGCGTACATTTACTGATTTTGACAATTATTGATTAATGAACTGGGTTGTAACTTGTATATATTATGCATCGCTTGGCTGCACTGCTTTTTCACTGATGTCATATTTTTCTATTATGTGCCTGCTGTGCTTATTTATTTAAATTATAATTGTAATCTGATTAATTGTGCTGACTATGATTATGTATGTATGTTGTACTTTGTCATTTATCTGCTTGCGCCTTCATGTTTACTTATTAGGATGACACATGAACATTTATTTGCTTATGCTGATATGATGCTAATGACCTGTTATTTACGTAAGATATATGTTTGCTGCTTTTTGTATGGATTACATATTTACACATTTCTGTTTTGTTGCCATAACTGCTCTTTAATTTGGTGTATAGAAATGCTGATATACTGTGTATAAACATAGAGTTTAGGTCACACTATTGGATTAATTATAGATCGTTCGCTTGGCAGAGCCTCGTTGTAGGGATTGTGCTGCATCCACTTGTTGACATTCTGTTCTCCACTGGTATATTTACTCGCTATTGCTTGTTTTGCTTACGCTCAGTGCCTTACATTTTAAGATAAGAAAATGAACTGCTATAATTCGACGAACGACATTAGTACAAGAAAGTCATTGAAGTCACATGAGCTGAGGTTTTATGGAAGCTGTATAAATTTATGCTAATAGGAAGGAAGCTAACGACATGACATACCATTACGAGGTTTAGACCATTAACAATTATTAGACTGCATTTTTCGTAAGCAATCGAAATAGGAAGTGACACAAGAAATACTCCACATGTTTGCTTCTGTTTGCCATAATTCTTGAAGTGGTGTACACACTGTGAAATATTATGATCATTCACACTCCGTAATCGTACTTAATTACTGAGAGTTATTCGAACTAAGTCTGTTAGAGGTCAGGTATGCATTTCTTTTATGTAATAATGGACAAGGAACCAAAATGTATCTTATAATTTATAATGAGTAGAAAATTTGGGTCAGATGGATTACACAGAGGTTGTGTGTGGACACTGTGTCTTCGGATTGTATGGGATGCTGAATTGAAGTTGCATTAGGATTTTATCTGTACTTGTTCGAGGAGACTGACTAGAGGAAAGAGTTGTGTTGGAAGTGAAATGATATTGGTGCTGAGGTTTATATGTAGCGACGTATTATTGAGGTATTGAGAGTATATTAAGTTGTTGATTATTGGAGTTTTTGTGGACAAGAGGTAAGGTAAATGATATTGATGATAAGACGTATTGAAGAGGTATTATTGAGGTATTATTGAGATTATGTGATGCTAATGATTATTGGAGTTTGGGTGTATAAGAGGTAAAGTAAGTGAGGAGCATATTTTTTTTGTTGGTCTTATGGAACAAGGAGGATGAAGAGAGCAGACTAGAACACTAAAATAGAAGGAAGATAGTCTATACACACACTTTGTTAAATAACTAAGCAGTATATACTTTTTTTTGGAGAGAGGAAGTAATTGCATATCTTGGCTCACTGACAGTTGTTCAACAACAGTACATTTTGATCTGGCTTGGCAAACATTGGTCTTGACGTGATGACTATGACGTTGACTAACTATTATTGACTGTTATACATTGCTGCCAGTACTAGTTGATACACATGATGAACATCAGATTTTGACAGAATTACATTTACACAATTAACACTATTTAATTACACAGTAGTATTTAATGTGAATGAAAGATGAGTGAGTGTGTTTTGTGTGTTTTCCTTTACTAATCCTAACCACCTATCTCAAAATATTATTTTATTTGTTTGTAGTGGCTTGCACTGACACCCATAAATATTATAGGTTTACTGGTATTTGTGTATTGTAATAGTTAATAGGACAATTATCTGATATCATTTGTGTGTTTGTTATGATTTGTATGTTACTGTAAAAGCATTTGTATGTGCATTCAAACTATTGTTCATGCCTGAACTGTCTGATTAGTGAAGATAAATATTCTGAACTGTTACCTGCACTTTTCAACATGATGTGTGACATTAGGACATGTTTAATTTCTGCTCATAAACTCTGATGAACAGTGTGATCAGTGTTAGTGAATTTTATGGAACTGCTTCTGCTGAGAAATGTGACTTTTTGGTGTCTGCACCTGCACTCAACATTGCTGGGTGCAACTGATGAACTGTTTTTACTGAAATGAAGTCACTAGTTGCTGTGTGCACCTGATCAACATTGCTGATGCCACTAATGGACTGCTTCTACTGAAATGGTATCACTTGTTGGTGTCTGCACCTGCGCTCAACATTGCTGGGTGCAACTGATGAACTGCTTCTGCTGAAATTATGTCACTTGTTGCTGTCTGCACCTGCTCAACATTGCTGGGTGCAACTGATGGACTACTCCTACTGAAATGATGTTACTTTTTGCTGTCTGCACCTGCACTCAACATTGCTGGGTGCAACTGATGAACTGTTTTTACTGAAATGAAGTCACTTGTTGCTGTCTGCACCTGCTCAACATTGCTGGGTGCAACTGATGGACTGCTTCTACTGAAATGGTGTCACTTGTTGGTGTCTGCACCTGCTCTCAACATTGCTGGGTGCAACTGATGAACTGTTTTTACTGAAATGAAGTCACTTGTTGCTGTCTGCACCTACTCAACATTGCTGGGTGCCTCTGATGGACTGCTTCTACTGAACTAATGTGACTTGTTGCTGTGTGTACCTCTGGAACTTTACTGGGTGCCACAGATGGAACTGCTTCTACTGAAATGATGGTCACTTGTTGGTGTCTGCACCTGCTCAACATTGCTGGGTGCAACTGATGAACTGTTTTTACTGAAATGGTGTCACTTGTTGGTGTCTGCACCTGCTCAACATTGCTGGGTGCCTCTGATGGACTGCTTCTACTGAAATAATGTCACTTGTTGCTGTCTGCACCTGCTCAACATTGCTGGGTGCTGGACTGCTTCTACTGAAATGATGTCACTTGTTGGTGTCTGCACCTGCTTAACATTGCTGGGTGCCACTGATGAACTGTTTCTACTGAATTAATGTGACTTGTTGCTGGGTGTACCTGCTAAACTTTACTGGGTGCAACTGATGGACTGCTTCTACTGAAAAGATGTTACCTGTTGGTGTTCTTTTTTTGTATAAACTAATCATTGAAGGCATTTTATGTGAACATTTGCATAAACTGATTTTTTGTATATTGTAAACTATTATGTAAAGTCACATGTATGAAAAGAAGTTGTATTGCTTACTGTATTTCATACATTAGGTTAGTGAAAGGTCAGTGCAAAGCCAAAATTTTTAACTAATTATGTGATGTTTAGGTATTAATATTATCTTTTATTTTTGTCTGTATTTTTGTGGACGAATTTGGTGGTATTTTCACCACCAATGCTGGCAAAAATACCATCAAATTCTGGCCTGTGGAGGAGGGGCATATGAAAGGTGGCTACACTGTGCCACTGCGCCAGAGAGTGCGCCAAAGAGTACTATTAAGCCGCCTCCACAGTGCTTGTTATGAGATTGTAGAAGTCAGTGCGTGTTAAGAGATCGTGGCAGTCAGTGGTTGTTGAGAGTTCGTGGCAGTCAGTGCTAGTGGAGAGCTCGTAGAGGACAGTGCGTGTTAAGAGTTCGTGGCTGTCAGTGCTACCAGAGAGCTCGTAGAGGACAGTGTGTGTTAAGAGTTCGTACTGAGATGTACTAGTGGGCACTGCTTGTCGTGAAGTCGGAGTAAGATGTTGTAGTAAAGAGTGTTGTTCCTTGTCTTATGCAGTGATTTGATGGGAGAGATAGCAGATGTTATTGTAATGAGTGCATTTCGTCAATATATGAAGGTAAAATTTATAATGTTCCTTTATTAGTTGTGTATCTGAAATAATGTGTCACTACAGGTTCAGTCAACAAAGCATCTGGCTCGTGTTCTTGTATTAGAGTGAATTTTGGTTTTCTTGCGTAATTATAGTTTTTCTAAATTTCTTTTGTCACGTCAGTATAATTGGTATCAAAATTCTTGTCTTGTTGGAAAAGAACCGTGCCAGATGTGGACGTTGACGTTGAGTTACACTCCCACATACAGAACAGTGACTCTTGTGCTTATTGGTCTTGTTGGTTTTCCTTTTTTTTTTAGTTGCTGGGGACTTAATTAATTAACTGTGTTTACGGAAATTTTCTTACATTGTTCTTTGCAGTCAGATAGCGTAATAATACTAGTCAGGGCCAACCGATTACGAGACTTGCGTAATCGGACAGCTACTAAAAACAAAAAAATCATTTTCAATCATAAATATTTAATTAAGCCCCCATGCAGGGGGTTCAGTTTATTCCCAGACTCGTCGCTTAAAGTAGGTTCTAGAAACTATGTAAATATATTGTCATGAAACAGTTTGCACCTAACTTCAAAGATTTGTCAGTCTAGTTGTTTCAGCATCTTCGCGACTCTCTGCCATGGTCCGAACAAACCTGTGACCATTCGTGCCCCCCCCCCCCCCTTCTTTGTAACCATTCATTATCTACATTAATCCTGTTTGGCGCGCATCCCAAACCTTTAACCAGGATTCTAGGACAGGCCACAGGAGTGCTTTGTATGCTGTCTCGTTTGTAGACTGATTGCACCCTAGTATTCAACCAACGAATTGCAGTTTGCCACCTGCTTTACCTACGACTGAGACTATGCGATTGTTCCACTTCATATCCCTACAAAGAGTTAGTCCGAGGTCCAATATAAACTCAACGAGTCTAATTTTGACGCACTAATGGCATAGGATACGATGTCTTTTCGTTTCGTGAAGTGCTCATTTTTAGATTTCCTACGTAGCACCACGAACCCAATAACCCAAGGAACTTTCACTACTGCCAAAAATAACCAACGCCGCATGCACAGCACAAGCGAAATGTAATTTTAAACGAGTAGCTGTCTCAACATTAACGTGTCGGTTATAAACCGGTAACGGCTCGACTTGCTCTAATGTATAGCATTATTAAGTTCCATGCGGCTCTTCGCTGATGATGCTGTAGTATACAGAGATGTTGCAGCATTAGAAAATTGCAGCGAAAGGCAGGAAGATCTGCAGCAGATAGGCACTTGGTGCAGGGAGTGGCAACTGACCCTTAACATAGACAAATATAATTTATTGCGAATACATAGAAAGAAGGATCCTTTATTGTTTGATTATATTGATAGCGGAACAAACACTGGTAGCAGTTACTTCTGTAAAATATCTGGAAGTACGCGTATGGAACGATATGAAGTGGAATGATCATATAAAATAAATTGTTGGTAAGGCGGGTGCCAGATTGAGATTCATTGGGAGTGTCCTTAGAAAATGTAGTCCACCAACAAAGGAGGTGGCTTACAAAACACTCGTTTGACCTAAACTTGAGTATTGCTCATCAGTGTGGGATCCGTACCAGGTCGGGTTGACAGAGGAGTTAGAGAAGATCCAAAGAAGAACAGCGCGCTTCATCACAGGGAAATTTGGTAAGTGTGATAGCGTTACAGAGATGTTTAGCAAACTCAAGTGGCAGATTCTGCAAGAGAGGCGTAGCTTGCTGTACAGGTTTCGAGAGGGTGAGTTTCTGTATGAGGTATCGAATATATTGCTTCCACCTACTTATACCTCCTGAGGAGATCACGAATGTAAAATTAGAGAGATTCGAGCGTGCACTGAGGCTTTCCGGCACCATACGCGACTGGAACAGTATAGGGAGGTAGTGATAGTGGCACGTAAAGTGCCCTCCGCCACACACCGTTGGGTGGCTTGCGGAGTATAAATGTAGATGTAGTTGTAGATTAACAGTGGTTGATTGCGTCGTTTCTGTTTTTATAAAATTTTCATCCACACAATGGTTTCCGGCTGAAAAGGAGCATTTTAAATTGATAGAGAGGAAAAGAAAATCTCTCGAGTGCGAAATTACAATATTAATATTTTTGTGACTTCAAAGTAACTCCTGTGTGTGAAAATCTAATTGTAGAGAAAAAAATCTTTCTCATTTTTACTACGGTGATGAGGTAATGTGCCGAGGCGGTGCTTTTTCACTGTTTACTTAGTGCTATAATGGACGTACACTATGAAATTTCACTAAATACGGATAAAAATTACGATGAAGATCCTTACTAAATAAACCTCAGAAAGCTGTAAGAAGTTAGTTCGCTTGGGAACATATAACTTCACGAAAATGAGTTTAATACACAAGCAGAATTCTCTTCTTAACCAGTCAAAATGATGGACATGTAAAAATATCTACTAGGTGGTTGTAATTAAACTTTCGCTACCTGAGACTGTTCTCATGAAAAAATAATTGATCATAAGACAATGAAATTTCGTAGAAACATTTTTAATGGCATGCCAAAGAGAAATCACGAATAAAAATTGAAAGAATCACAATTTAATTTCGATATGAGACAGTAACTTTTGTTAATTGCATACCATGGTGAAGTTCCAGGTTAGGGGCATTGCTCAGTTTTCTATAGCGTCTGCGAGGGTGAGTCGTTCTGCAAATAGGTCTTTACTGGACCACAGGTAGAGAGAGGGGATACCAGCAGTGGTGAACACACTCGTGCGTGGTCCAGAGGAAGACTTGGTGCTTATTTAGATAGACATGTGACGTCAGTATAACATCCGAGGAACTTTCACATGGTGTCGGCAACTGCGTGAGGGTGATGGCTCGAGCCGGCCACGGTGGCTGAGCGGTTCTAGGCGCTTCAGTACGGAACCGCGCGACTGCTACAGTCGCAGGTTCGAATCCTGCCTCGGGCATGGATGTGTGTGATGTCCTCAGGTTAGTTAGGTTTAAGTAGTTCTAAGTTCTAGGGGACTGATGACCTCAGCTGTTAAGTCCAATAGTGCTCAGAGCCATTTTTGTGATGGCTCGTGCTGGCTTGCGTCCGGTGGTGGCTCGCGTCAGCATCGACGCGCCGCGCTCTTGGAGCGTCTGTGCACTGCAAATAGGTCTTCTCTCCTGTCCGGTTGTGTAAGCAACAGTGCCTAGGTGATGATGTATTTTGAGAGGAATTTCTCTGGTGTCAAGTATGAAAGGGATGTCGCCGCCTCATGCTTGCAGGCACCTGTGTGTGGTTTGACAGTTGCTGGTGCATCTCGACTTCTGGGAGCATGTGCGGTAGCCTTCTGTGCGACCCAGTGGACAAGGGGCGGTGGGTGGTGCCTGCGCTTGTCTGTTGCATTATTTTGTGAGCAGGTCTGTAGGCTGCTCTACGTGTCATTTGGACAGTTTACAAGTACTGAGCATGTCTACACATCTGTGTACTGCATTATTTAAGAGGAGTTTGCATGTCTGTAGTGAAATTATTTCGGTAATTCAGGAGTTGTTTCTGTGTCTGCAGAGCGCCATTTAGGAGTAGTTTAGAGGTTTGTGGGCTGTGTGGCATGACCCCAAGGATGTCAGTGTGTGTGTTTTGTATTGGTGTGATTAATATACTATCTTTCGAAATCCATACCTAAATAAATTGCTCCAAAATAAATAAAGTACACTCCTTCCTTACTCTCTCCAGCATCCTAGCGCAGGCTGAGTCATTTCCCCCTCTAGACAGTCATCTTGAGTTACATCACTGAACAGATGACTGCACCCTCTGGTGACAGTGCTGTGTACTATGTCCACACCTCATGGTGACCACACAGTTTCCGTCATTTTCCCCTACTGTCTTGCATTAGGTCACAGAATGGATGACAGCGATATCTGGTGGCAGCAGTGTGTACTAGGTCCAGACCGTGTGGTGAACAGTCTGTTTCCCACCATTGCCTCCCACCATCTTCAATTACATCACAGGAGGGATGAATGCATCCTCTGGTGGTGGTACTGTGTACTACATCAGTTGGATTCTGGGCCCTTTCGCGACCACACTTTATTGTGGTAATGCCTATAATTCTTTAAATAAAATAGTAAATGCCAAAAATAAGGACTTATGTCAAGCACAGGTCGCCTCTGCCCGCCAGTCCCTAGGAAGAGGAGGTGGTCGGATGACTAAGGTTAGTTTCTTTCCCACCATTTTCTTACGTTAGTAGAGATGGCCCAAGTTATCTTGCTTTACAGCCAAAATTCAAACTTGGCGCCAGTTCCTAGGATGAGGTGGCAGTCGGATGACTGAGGTTAGTGGAGGAACCTCAATTGACCTATCTTCCAGCCATTTTCTTAGGTCGGTAGAGGTGTATTGCATTATACTGATGGAATTTGAACTTAGCACCATTTTCTGGGGGAGGCGGTTAGGTTAGTGGAGATAGCTCAATAGACCTATCTTCCTGCCGAAACTAAAACTACTCGCCAAAATGAATGACGTCATGACCGCAATCTTGGATGACATAATGCGCTGTTGCCAAGTCTACATACCGCCATCTTGGATCGCGTCATCGCCTCCATCTAGAATACATCTGGCAACAATGGAATCTGGGGTGGCATCGACGTAGCCCCACTACTATCGTAAGCCATTAAACTATAAACATTCATCAAACACCAGCAAACTGCTGGAAAACCCAGTAAAGCAAGTGGAAAACCGTCCTAGGAGACATGTTAGACACGTAAAAAATGCAGATTAAAAACTTTGTTCCAACACTATCGATTTGGTAGAACGTCCAAAAGTTTTCATGTATTCACCGTAAGTGCGCAATATTACACATATTAACGACATTGTAGCAATTGCTTTTGCAATAATAACTTGGTAATGAAGACAACTGTCATTGAATTATTGGCACTTTCAAAGAAAGTAACACATAAAGTACTCTATTTGCAGTCCATTCTCTTGGAGACGATGGTCAGAAAGTGCATGTTCATTCGATATTGGTTCAAATGGCTCTGAGCACTATGGGACTTAACTTCTGAGGTCATCAGTCCCCGAGAACTTAGAACTACTTAAACCTAACTAACGACATCACACACACCCATGCCCGAGGCAGGATTCGAACCTGCGATTGTAGCGGTCGCGCCCTTCCAGACTGTAGTGCCTAGAACCGCTCGTCCACCCCGGCCGGCCATTCGATATTGGAAGAAGCCTTCTGCAATAAAGAAGCATAAGAGGACAGATTGTCACCTTCAAAAGTGTAAGCCTTGCAATACTGCGGCCGAACTTTCCCGCATGGGGCCTCCCGGTCGACAATGCCATACGATCATTTCATTTCAGTGTATATATCGTATCTCCAGTTGAAATCTTCCCATCTTTAGGTCAAAAAAAACACATTTAATCTCACTGGTACTCATCCTGTAATAAGCACTAGAATGGGCTTTCAGTGGGTGAGAAAGTACCCTTTGAGGACGTCGAATTCATGATCTGTGTTACGCAACGATAAACGTCCCTACAGCGTGAAGAACCTACGATCTCACTCAGACAGATCCCAACATGTAAAGGTAATGACAGTTCTATGTAATGGCTCTGAGCACTATGCGACTTAACTTCTGAGGTCATCAGTCATCCTATGTAACAGTAGAATTATCTGGAAATTCCCAAAAATATAAAAAAAATTTGTAAAAACTAAAAAATACATATTCTAGCCTTCGAAATCAGTAGCTCGTCAGAACCTTTGTGAGTAGTGAGACAAGCGAGCTATTTTACCTTTGTAGCCAGACAGACGGGTAGGGGAAAGGAGGAGGAGCATGGGGGATGGGGGAGGGGGGGAAAGGAAAGAGACTGACATCACAAGGAGGTCAAATTAACGTTAAGAGATTTTACACCAGGATGGCCTTAAATACATAGCGGTCTAATACCTTGATAGAATGCGCAACTGCAGTAACTATTTATGAAATCCTTCTTCGCTTAACAGACGAAAAATTGGATCTGCCACCGTAACACAAACAAAAAAAGAACGGCCATTTGACAGTAGCAAACAAAAATAGTTAGGTTTTTCTAGACAGTCTTAACGCAATCAGTTGCAGAAATTTATATATCGATATGAGTCCATTGCGATAGCGGCGTAGAGCGGTGGCGGTATCTGTCGGCAGATAGCACGTATCAGGCGCGATCTGGCGCCATCCCATCAGGAATAACGCGCTCCGACGCGGCCGCAATAGCTGCTAAATCAACAGCGAGTGGACGCCAGAGCGGCAATGATCGCCGGCCTGAAAACTGCGATTACTGGCGCCAGCGCAGGTGAGCGGCGTCACATACCGCATTTGCTGCTCACTAAAGGTATCGCGATGTTGTCTTAGCATTTGGTAGTGCTTCGATTACACTGACGTTTTTATTGCAGATATTTTAATATCTGGATTTTGGACTGTACTAATAAAACCAAATACACAGAATGATACAATAATATCACTCTGTATTTCGTCAATATATGCTGTAATGTGTCAAAAGACAGTTTTTCTGCACACAGAGTCGAGGGAAAGGACATGGTGTGCACGATCGGGTCTTGGCTTTAGGTAATCATAAATGACTGTTACTTAAATAAATTTTAGAGTTTTCATTATTGGCCAAATTTTAATTTATTGGAACTGATCGTAAAAAGGCAGCGATGCATAGTCGATGACTGACTACAGTTTTTTGAATACCATGACCAAAATTGTCCTCAAAACTTCAGAGAGACCTTTTCCACAGATATATTTCACTATTATATTTGCCCATATCGACTGCCATTGTCGTTATTAGCATGTGAAAAGTCAGACAAGCACTAAACCCAAGCATCTTTTATGGAGACCTAAGAAGTTAACTAGCAAGGACGCGGAGTGTAAAGAATTGTGCACGAGAAATCGTGAGAAGTCCTTTCTAATTATTGCGGAGTCTTTCCCTTGCAGTGTAAATACAAACGTCTCTGAGAGAAAAGTCTGTGTTGAGACTAAATGACTTGGTTGTAATGTTCACACTGCTTCCTAGAGGAGACTACTCACAAGAAGAAGCTTTGCCAACGTGACCGACGGCGGTCTGTAGAGTTGCGTGGTCTAGCGCATTACAAAATACTGACAACGGAAAGCTATCTTTTCAAACAAAGCAGCTGTGATAAGAGTCGAAGCATATGTAAGAGAAGGAGTAGTTGAGAAACGAATGAGACATGATTTTAGCGTATCATCCATGTAATTCAACCTGGAGAAAGAACAAACAACAGTGCGGGCTCAGAACTGGGCCTGATCTCAACTGGTAAGGGTGTGGGCATCTGAAGGGAGTTCCTTCAGTGGAACAGTTTAGTTTCAGTAGACGCGATACACATGGCCGCGTCCAGGTTGGGTTTTTAGGTCGTCAAGCAGTCGCGGTGGTCTTGTTAAGTTGACGTTGTCAGAACGACTCTGAGAAATGAGGAAGGTGGGAGAGGGACCACGTCATTGCTAGATGAAAGCCAGTGCCAGAGAGAGTTTGTGCTTGCAGCCGGCGCACTTTGGCTGCTGCCGGAGGTTAACACTTGTTTTCTCTCCCACACTCACCAAGTGCCTCGGCTCCATCTACAAGCTCTCCGGCACTGGCTTTCATGTAGGAATGACGTGATCCGTCTCCTACTCTCTTCATTTCTCGAACATTCTTCCGACACCGAAATTTTGTCATGACGACCAAAGCTAGCTGACGGCCTCACAGACCGACAAGGGCGCGCCCATATGTACGGTAATGTATGGCAAAGCCGGATAATGTAAAGCTTTTTAAAATTTTCGAACTTCTGGACATGAAAATTATATTAGTTTTCTAGTTACTCTCTTCAGACGTATGTAGACAACCAAAAGATAGTCCATTTCACTTAAATAACGTTCTTACAAGCTCGAAAGCAGAAAAAAATCCATGAAGGAAAACTTGTCATTTTGAAAAGGGGTTGGATAGGACCGGGGACTCGAAAAAGTCAATAATTTTCAGTTGCTGTTGCAAATTTATTGTTGTTACTTCAGTTTACATAATAAATTAAAGTAATGTATTTTGTATCAGAGAAAATAAATTATCGAAACTGAGACACTCAAGAACATTATGGGATTTAGTTTATCAGCTTTATGTTAGCAGTGACATTATCACGAAAGCCGCATACAAACTGCCCTCCTGCCTCATACGCACTGCATTCTTCATGTGCCCATTGCCTGCACGCATTGCACTGTATACAAATTTCTTCACCAACACATTCAACATATAGCTAATTAAAAAACAATCAGGCTTCAGTGGAATCTCCCTCATTTCCAGATGAAGAAATCTCTCCTTTTATTTTTCGTTTTTTTTTTTTGGGGGGGGGGGGGGGGGAGTTGGTCCTTCCATGCTCTTTTACTTTAGATCCAGTAGGTGGGTCAAAAAGTTTTCTTCCTGTCTTTACTTTCTTCATATTGATAGTCTCTTTTTGTTCAGGTACTGTATTGTAAAGCGTTTCGGTAAGAATCGCTGCGTTCCTTCTCTTTCTATTTCCTTGCTCCTATTCCATTATTTCTTCTTCGTGAGGGGAGGGGTTGCAATATCATCGAAAATATTTTAAAAACAGGTTACATTAATTCTGAAGCAACTTAGCATTGAAAGAACACATGGAACTGCTGGTGATGTTGGCAGATTTAAGGATGTTGACGGCTGATCACCAGCCTTGCCTGCTTCTGTCGTTGAGGGCTGGGCGGAGTACGATTCCGTTGCTGCCACCACTTGTGGGTGGTTAGGCGTTGGCCTTTCTGTTGTTTCGGCCGGAGCACATAAATGCTCCAGTATAGCATATATGTTTAACGAAATAATTCCAGTTATTTTAAAACGCTTCATGGTTGTTTCCATCATAGCTGTCCCGTAAATGAGCTCCCAAAGAGCTTTAGCACTTAATAAATTGTTACTTGTTTCGTGGAATAGTCGATCGTCTAATTTCTAACCTCTTGCTTTCAGTAACGAGAGGAGACATGAAAGTAACGTCCGGTGGTTGCAGTGTGGAGGGACACACAATAGAATGATATTTTTTTCTCTTCCGCGACGATTCAGCAGAACGTTTTCAGTATGAACGGCACATCCATGCAGAACCAATAGCACTGATTTCTCTGGCATGGTATTAGAGAATTCAACAAACTTATCGAATCAACAAAGGAAGCTTTCCCTGCATAGCTATCCTGACAAGTGGAAAGAAAACGTGGCGCATAATCCGTCATCAAAATGTTCGACCTTTTGCGACGGAAAGTAAACTAGGTGGCATAAAATTTCCTGCAGAATTCCTACAGACTGCAACAGTGACCATCGTGCCTCTTTCTCCTGATAAAAATGATCTGACTTACATCACACGTAAGTCCGAAACTTTGGAGAGTCTGTTGGGAACGGTCGTAATTCCGGTCTCATCGACATTATAAAAGACATTAGGAGAAATTATCTGTTTCTCGTTAGGAGTGTGAAGCCATTGATAACTACTGTTGGCTTGAAATAGTTTATACGAGCAAAAGAAGTTGGTTTAGATCTCCTGAGAGAGATTCTTTGTACGTATTTAAGAATATATGCAGGGTGTTACAAAAAGGTACGGCCAAACGTTCAGGAAACATTCCTCACACACAAAGAAAGAAAATATGTTATGTGGACATGTGTCCGGAAACGCTTACTTTCCATGTTAGAGCTCATTTTATTACTTCTCTTCAAATCACATTAATCATGGAATGGAAAGACACAGCAACAGAACGTACCAGCGTGACTTCAAACACTTTGTTACAGGAAATGTTCAAAGTGTCCTCCGTTAGCGAGGATACATGCATCCACCCTCCGTCGCATGGAATCCCTGATGCGCTGATGCAGCCCTGGAGAATGGCGTATTGTATCACAGTCGTGCACAATACGAGCACGAAGAGTCTCTACATTTGGTACCGGGGTTGCGTAGACAAGAGCTTTCAAATACCCCCATAAATGAAAGTCAAGAGGGTTGAGGTCAGGAGAGCGTGGAGGCCATGGAATTGGTCCGCCTCTATCAATCAATCATCGACTGAAATGTGCACGAGCTCCATCGTGCACGAACCACATGTTGTGTCGTACTTGTAAAGGCATATGTTCTAGCAGCACAGGTAGAGTATCCAGTATGAAATCATGATAACGTGCTCCATTGAGCGTAGGTGGAAGAACATGGGGCCCAGTCAAGACATCACCAACAATGCCTGCCCAAACGTTCACAGAAAATCTGTGTTAATGACGTGATTGCACAATTGCGTGCGGATTCTCGTCAGCCCACACATGTTGATTGTGAAAATTTACAATTTGATCACGTTGGAATGAAGCCTCATCCGTAAAGAGAACATTTGCACTGAAATGAGGATTGACACATTGTTGGATGAACCATTCGCAGAAGTGTATCCGTGGAGGCCAATCAGCTGCTGATAGTGCCTGCACACGCTGTACATGGTACGGAAACAACTGGTTCTCCCGTAGCATTCTCCATACAGTGACGTGGTCAACGTTACCTTGTACGGCAGCAATTTCTCTCACGCTGACATTAGGGTTATCGTCAACTGCACGAAGAATTGCCTCGTCAATTGCAGGTGTCCTCGTCGTTCTAGGTCTTCCCCAGTCGCGAGTCATAGGCTGGAATGTTCCGTACTCCCTAAGACGCCGATCTATTGCTTCGAACATCTTCCTGTCGGGACACCTTCGTTCTGGAAATCTGTCTCGATACAAACGTACCGCGCCACGGCTATTGCCCCGTGCTAATCCATACATCAAATGGGCATCTGCCAACTCAGCATTTGTAAACATTGCACTGACTGCAAAACCACGTTCGTGATGAACACTGACCTTTTGATGCTACGTACTGATGTGCTTGATGCTAGTACTGTAGAGCAATGAGTCGCATGTCAACACAAGCACCGAAGTCAACATTACCTTCCTTCAATTGGGCCAACTGGCGGTGAATCGAGGAAGTACAGTACATACTGACGAAACTAAAATGAGCTCTGACATGGAAACTAAGCGTTTCCGGACACATGTCCACATAACATCTTTTCTTTATTTGTGTGTGAGGAATGTTTCCTGAAAGTTTGGCCGTACCTTTATGTAACACCCTGTATATAGTCACTCTGCCCTTTTTGGTATTAAATGGGGAAAAATCATTCTTTTGGTCTACTAACTCAAAGAGTAGTTTCCGTAAATTAGTCGAGGTGAGACTGAACAATCTTTTTTTCGTCAGTGGCACTTACTCCTTTAGCCCATTTTCCAGCTCTCTTACAAAAACTGTATCATATCGCCCTAATCCTTTCTAGAAGCTTTCTCTGGAGATACGCATTTTGGCAGGCTTTTTTCACCTTATCCTCCAGTGTTGATTGTGGGAAATTGTACGTTTTGGAGACTTTCAAATAACTCTTAGACCCTTCCAATACGTCACTGATCGCCACAGCTAGTTCTTCTTTCCGCTAACATTGTATTGCAGTCTTTCTCTTTTAAATAAGAACATGCAAAAAAGTCATTAGCAAAATTATTTTTCTAGAAACGCGAAACTTAGCGAGATAACTAGAAACGTATCCTGTCTGAGAAGACCTTTACATGACACCTCGACAAAAAAATAAAAAATAGAGGAATCTGATATTTCCAATCGCTAATACCGATGTCGGTGATGTTTTGGACTCTAAATCATCCCTATAATTTACAAAGTCAACTAATCTGTTTCTCATGTCTAGAGAACCAGCAAACTTGTCCTCCACCCGTCTCTCACCTGCTAGATGCACACATCACAATCGATGTTCCCTCAACTAAATAAAGGCACGAAATGTGTGGAAGCCATAAACAGGAGGATTTACGTGGGAGGGAATAATGGTCCAGCACAACCACACGTCTGTATTGAAACTTCACAAATTTACTCGCAGTGATGGAATCTGCCCAACACGTACAAAGTATTAGTTCACTATCCGGCCATCTAGAGGACGACATGGTTGAGTAAGCTACATTGCTGTATCCAAACAGGCCTCTCCATTCGGGCATCTCCTACCGTTAGCCGGAAATGTGAGTCATTCTCGCCACAGACCACCGCTGGCACGCCACGCAAGCCTTGACAGAATCGTCCTAGGAAATCGATCACAAACATATTTAATCGCTCTACTGACAGTTAGATTTCATGATTGTGGTCTCAGTTGAACAACATTCGACAATGAGCGAAGTATCGGAAATACACCCTTCTGACGGCTGCAGCCCTGGAAATAGAAATATCTGTACTACTCCTATCACTTGACAACCTTTTCCCTTTGCTATTACAGTATTCCACATAGTCTTTCCAATTGCACATGTCAGAACACACACACATACTTTAAAAGCCTGATGCTCCTACCACACATCCCCTACTACTAAGAATAATACTTCGCCAATAACTGATTGCTGACGATACGAAATAATACTGAGAGAAAATCAGAGATGGGTGGACACGTCTCATACGTTTTTCTCGCGAGTACTATCACTGTGTCTTAGAAAGAGAGGCGTAATCGTCTTACAAACCGCCAGATGTTAAAAAAACACGATCGCAACAACTACTGTATGTTACTGTCACAAGCGGTCTTGGTTCTACAGGTGCACGCAAGTGTCTATGTTAAAAGCTGTACTCTCATCCTAAATCGAGATGTGGCATTACCTAAGAGTAATGTTGTTTTTACAGACAAATACCGCAACAATGAATATAGATGGTGATCATAGGAGTGTATATTATCAGACCAGCAGTGTGGTTACGCGTCACAGACGGTTCACCTTCATAATAAAATTACCGAATTTTGAAAGTGATTCGGCTAAGAAGCGTGGTATGAAACCAGTACTTGAAATTACCTCATGCTATCGCTAGATATTTTTCCAGTATTTTCAACGCATTCTGTATTGATACCATGTCAGATGTTCTGCAGCAAATCCAATGAGTTATAGGCGATGGTTGACTGAGAAGGATCACAAACAGTAGTAGATGGTGTGCTGATTGACGTCGTAAGAAATGTATACTAGCTTTTCAGATCTCTAGTGCTACACTTTGGGTAGAAATGATGTCTTTGATTTGGATTCAAGTCTTTCCATTCTCTCACATACCTGCATTGTATCTGATGGAGAAGGCCTTTAATACAGCCACTAATGAGCCATATTTCTGGCCTCTCATATCTCAAAACGAGGCACCTTTCTCGTACCTGTCTGCTGCAGTAAAATTCCAACATGGTTTTAGGTAGTCCCTATGCCTCTTTCAACTGCCCTTCAGACTCTGCACTATCATTCCTGCAGCTTTGTGCATGTCGTAGTTCCAGTATAAGTCAGAACTGAGTAGCAGTCAGAGAAAGCTGTATCTACCACCTAACACAACCTATTTAGAAACAGGCTAAGCTGGGTTATTGCGACAGGACTGTGTTTTGACCATTTGATGGAAACGGGAACATGTTGTCATAGCTCCGCCAACTATGCATGATGTGTAAGGTCAATGATAAACGAAGTCTACTTCTGCAACACGAGGCAGTATAAAAGACGATACAGGAACTGGGGGAAGAATGTAGATTTTGCTACAGCGTTGTGGTGATTCTTCAAACTACAAACAGGTACTACAGATTCACGTCCCTCATGGCCCATTCACGTCTATCACCCCAACATTCTATCATCGTTATTCTGTACCATCCAACAGAGAAAAATTACGAAATGTAAAAGCTAGGCTAACTCCGTCCGATAGAGAACTCGATAAGATTTTTACCACTCCTCTCTCCTCCCATCTGCCATGACTTAGAGGTCTGTATCAGGTTCTAAACTGACATTAACACATTCTGATCCATTGCTTCTCGCAGAAGACTAGATGTTGCACGGTGTAAATCAAGTTGTTACTGCTGCTACCATAACACAGCACACACACTGGATGATTTTAAATAAAAGACAGTTACAACATAAGGAAACTAGAAGAGTTTGGCGGCGTTGAGAGAGTTTCCAAACTGCAGTCCGAAGGTGATGGACGACCTCTACATTTAAAATCATCTGTCGCAGTGATGGAATAGCTGATGGCTCTGTGTTCCATTTCGACTGATTCCTCATATTGCAGTCAAGTATGCGATCACTGTTTCGATGCTAGCCATCCCCAGAAGGTGTTGCCCCTCCACCAAAACTCTTTCTCCAACTCAAACAAGCGATGTCAATCAGTCATTAAGTGGTAACCAACAGCATGCCAGTGGACGGGTGGGATGAAGAAGACACCGTCGATGTTCTGTAACAATAAGCTTCACAATTGATAGTGTAAACAGTTTTAGCAATTTTACAGTGATTTCAACACCAACCAATGATGCAACAGCATGTTTCCCAATTTCAGTATCACACCTAAACCGCTCCTCCTCTACTTTGCAAGTATCATTGCGAATGTAGATAGATGACTGTGCAGTACGTCCATTGATTGTTAATTCTCGAACACATACATCATCAAAGTATGCCATACAGCACTCTACATAGTTATAGCACCTCCAGCGTTGCGCATAATTTACGATCTGTCTCTATGTGGATGGGAGTCACAGAGGATTCTTGCAGCCTTAGGATAAAATTAGAGACTCAAGGAAGCCCTCACACCGTCTTTGACAAGCCCACTCTGCAGCACTGTTACCGTTTTAATCTGCAGCTGCCAGAACTAGACCGCTACATTCTGCGTCTCGTGACTGAATGGATCATGACGAGTCCTTACCCATCCAAGTGCACAAGATTTCTCCAGATGCCTCCATGTCGAGGAAGTTAGCACTCCTTATCGATGTATAGTAACAGATTTAAAAGTGTTGTGATGTAATAGCAGATGGTTAAGAACAAGAAATAGGTGGTTGTTATGCATGATGGAGCTCGCAACATCTTACAAAAATCAACTACGCTATCAATTTTGAAGTACTGTTCTAGTGTCTGGGATCAGAACGAGGAGGGTATTGGTAAGAGAGAACATCAACACATGCACTCCTAAGGCTACACAGTTCTGTACTTGACACAAGTTATAATAAGAAGTATATTTCCAGCGCGTGACACACATCCTTCGTGCAGGTTTCTCTACGATAAACTGGTAACTAACTATAAAACGAAAAAACTACTTCATTTAAACAGTGGTTCTGCGTAATACATGTACAATATAGCTCTCCAGAGATGTATAGCGTCCACTATTCACATACGATCACGGTTCGGAAATTATTCTATGCCCACATCAGTGCTATACAAAATGATGGTTAATAATGGAGAATACCTCTTAGAAGGAAACAGATAAACGCATAGCAGCGGCGTCCGACATGTGAAACTACAAGTCATGCTGCCACTAACTCTGTAAACAGCACATCTGGCAAGAAGGTGTATACACGAGGATTGCAGTGGCTCACAAACACCTATTGCGAACTTAGAATCATTTTAGTTATGATACTGATTTATCATCGATTTTACACCCAAGATGACACACGGGTATGGAGTACATCGCATAAATCTTCGTTGATTTAGAGGAATGTGTCACTTTTAATCACAGATGAGATGGAAGTCCTCTGATAACCGAGAGGTTTACTGTTAACAATCGCAAGTAGACACTGCTTAAAACCCACGCAGAACACTCAGGTGTGTTCTGGGCTGTTTTCGTAAAGAGCTCGTGTCAGGGCAAGAATTTCTATGCAGATAAGCTGAGACATCACGAAAACTCCTACAAAAGCGACTGTTAAATATTTCTTGGACACTTTACGATTTCCGTGAGGGGCTGATATGTGATGGACGGGCTCTGCCGTTAGGAGCATCAGGAAGAATACATTGGTGTTATTCTCTACTATTTTCGTTAACCGCTTCTGAAAGCATTGCAGAAGATTTCTATAGCACGTCCAAAGGGGGGCTTGGCTGTTATTTACGTAATGTGTCATCAGTGTAACACTCAAAGAACTCTAACTTTAAATGCGACTTTCATCTGGCATCTGCAGCGGCGCGCGAGTAATGGCTCTTTGTGGCATCAATGCATGCACGCATTGGAAGAGTTCGCTGTCGGCAATAGTTCGAAAGTGTTTTTTATGTGCACTGAGTGCTGTGCATTGCATTAGTTTTCGTTGTTTTCTGTCATTTTCTGGGGGAGGGGAGGGGAAGTGGACAGGAGCGGTTGGGTTAGTGGAGGTAGCCCAGTTGACCTATCTTCCCACCAAAATTTGAACTCCCCACAATGACGTCATTGTGACGTTGCCATATCTATCACCGCCACGTACCAACGGCCATCTTGAATAAAGTTAACAACAATGGAGAGTTGGGTAGAATTTACTCTGTTCGACTACTGACATGGAGCTCGCCAAAACACAGATACGAGCACTACTGTAGAAGAGAGGAAGGCGAATAGTTGCTCCTATGCCGGGGATCTGTTAACATCATTTCACTGTGCGTCTGTAAATGAAACAACACTGTGGTGCAAGAACAGTCTGAAAGTGCTAATAGCTGCACGGTAAGATTCAGTATCGATCTGAACAGAGATGAAAGTAGTTGCTGTGACTGTAAGTGAAATTAAGTGCTTCAAGTTGTTTAAGAGTAACTATGCAATAGCGTGGTTTTCTATCCACAGAAGATTACACAACGAGAGGGTAAGGGAATGGTGGAAGTATTATTGCTCTGTAAATAATAATTACCAGCTGCAACAGAAATTTGTATAAGAACATGTCAAAGGAATTGTAAATGGTGAAGCTGATGCTTCAAGAAGAATACGAGCAAAACATTTGTAGCTTTCACGTCCAGCGTCCCAAATTTTAATCTTCATAGTTAGGTGAGTACAGCCAAAAATTATATTCAAACTCCATGTCAGCAACTGAAGTAACAACTTTAAGTTTTATTTATTTGTAAAGGTGGATTTTACATGGATAATAATTGTTTTTGGAAAATACAGAGTAAAAGCTTACATCTCTTGTTATTTAGTAGCCATCTTAATTAGAATCACTGTTATGTGTGGAAAGGTTTCTTGGCAAAACTAACGTAATAGTTTTGCATGTCCATCCTTTTGGGAGGAGGTCCCTGGGACGATGGCCGTTTACTTTTGTGACAAAATAAAACACTTACAGCCGTCCTTATGATTTTATTTATTTATTTATTTAAAAATAAAATCATAAGGACGGCTGTAGATGTTTTATTTTTGTCACATAACGTAATTGTCTCCTGCGGCATTTGAGCAATGAAACCTGCACTTTCGATAAAGGAGAAAGAGCCAGCTGTGTTGATTAGAGTGGATCAGTTGATAAAAATGCACTGTTAACTGTACAGATTCTTTAGAGACATTTCTTGAATAAAACTAAATTAATTTCCGAACTCGTAGTTGACTGTTACTGCTGAATGACAGGCAAGCAGCAATTTCTAAGTTTGTCAGACGAAAACTACATTACATTTGAAAATAGCTGTCATAACAAATGAATAATTATCCTACTTGATTAAGGTTTGCATTATATGGATTTAATTCAGAACGTAAGTAACAAGCCGCAAACTGTTCAGAACATTATGGAAAATACATTTCCGTCAGCTTAATATTCAGTGTCAGAATTTCATAAAGTCAATGTCAGCATCTATACAGCCTTAAATTTGTTCACATTCGCATCGTTACACATTGCGTTGTAGACTGTGTTTAGTTTTTCCCTAGCATTCATAACAGCTGTAGCTAACTGACAACAACGTAGATAGTATCTAGTCACTGTGAAATAATGTAACCAGGTTCTGCACTAAAGCAAAGTTAGTTTACTGATCTTATAACTGAATCTAGTAACACAATTTGTTTAGTACAGATAAGAGTGCCCCTGAAAGCCTCTGAGTTAATGCTTGTGAGCCGTGGTGCAGTTTGCGTTGTTGTTGTTTGTAGGTTTCCGTCCACTGTTGGAGGCCAGACCGTATTGTTTATTTGACATGGTTGTGGTTGTTTGTCTTCTTATCGTGTTTACTGGCGCCACTTGGTTTCGCAAGCGTTGTCTGTCCGCTAGTGTCATCAGTAACTGCGGCCCTATCTCTGGGGCGACGTCGTGGTTCTTCCGGGTCGAGTCAGTGTGCAGTTCGGTTGGGGACTCAGGAGGAGCCAGGTCCGCGCAGTGCGATAACACGCCGGAACCACTGGCGGCGCGCATGGACTGCCGGATGGAAGGCCTATGGTCACAAGGGTGCACGACCTCGTCGTAAACCGGATCCTGCAAGCTTTAAGTTGAGTGCATTTGGATTCAAGTAGAGAAACCTCCACCATTGCGAGATCTTGCGATTCTCCAGTGACTTGGGTTCGTGTTGCTGCTCGTAGTGTTACCGAGGCAAAGAGCAGCGAGTGGAGTGCTTGGGGAAGGCGGATCTGATTAGCTTTCCTGGACTTCTAATTACTGTTAATTGCGTTCAGTTTGTTACTATTTGTTAAGTACAACCAGCGGTATTTTTCCTGCTTACTGGTCGCTAATGCACCAGTTACCTGCCATGGGGGTTAGTGCATGTAACGGCAGTGTACGTTTCCTCGCCTTACCGCTGCTGACGGGTGAGGCGTGTAGTTTTGACAGCTTTCTTGATTGTAAGTTGGTTGGCGATTCTTCTACTCTGGTGGTAGCGATTCCTTTCCCGTTCCGGGCGCTTTAAGCACAGTATTCTGCGGGCGGAGTCCAGACCGCCAGTTCCGGTTTTGGTGTATTTTTAGATCTTTGCATTTGGTTTATTGGACGTCAGGTAGCCTAAGCAAATTATCATTAGTCATTCGTTGAACTGCCACTAGTCTGAGTTACCATCTTGTGAAGTGAATGCAACTCTTGGCTGCCTATCTCATTGCTCGCTAAAGTGTTTTTTTTCTGGACCTACTCAGAGGTAGAGTCCTGGTGCACCGTCTGTGCCTAGCCCTTGTGTTTTATTATTGTATTTGCTGTTTTATTGTTGTTGTTGTTGTTGTAGTCTTCAGTCCTGAGACTGGTTTGATGCAGCTCTCCATGCTACTCTATCCTGTGCAAGCTTTTTCATCTCCCAGTACCTACTGCAACCTACATCCTTCTGAATCTGCTTAGTGTATTCATCTCTTGGTCTCCCTCTACGATTTTTACCCTCCACGCTGCCCTCCAATACTAAATTGGTGATCCCTTGATGCCTCAGAACATGTCCTACCAACCGATCCCTTCTTCTGGTCAAGTTGTGCCACAAACTTCTCTTCTCCCCAATCCTATTCAATACTTCCTCATTAGTTATGTGATCTACCCATCTAATCTTCAGCATTCTTCTGTAGCACCACATTTCGAAAGCTTCTATTCTCTTCTTGTCCAAACTATTTATCGTCCATGTTTCACTTCCATACATGGCTACACTCCATACGAATACTTTCAGAAATGACTTCCTGACACTTAAATCAATACTGGATGTTAACAAATTTCTCTTCTTCAGAAACGCTTTCCTTGCCATTGCCAGCCTACATTTTATATCCTCTCTACTTCGACCATCACAGTTATTTTGCTCCCCAAATAGCAAAACTCCTTTACTACTTTAAGTGCCTCATTTCCTAATCTAATTCCCTCTGCATCACCCGACTTAATTAGACTACATTCCATTATCCTTGTTTTGCTTTTGTTGATGTTCATCTTATATCCTCCTTTCAAGACACTGTCCATTCCATTCAACTGCTCTTCCAAGTCCTTTGCTGTCTCTGACAGAATTACAATGTCATCGGCGAACCTCAAAGTTTTTATTTCTTCTCCATGAATTTTAATACCTACTCCTAATTTTTCTTTTGTTTCCTTTACTGCTTGCTCAATATACAGATTGAACAACATCGGGGAGAGGCTACAACCCTGTCTTACTCCCTTCCCAACCACTGCTTCCCTTTCATGTCCCTCGACTCTTATAACTGCCATCTGGTTTCTGTACAAATTGTAAATAGCCTTTCGCTCCCTGTATTTTACCCCTGCCACCTTTAGAATTTGAAAGAGAGTATTCCAGTCAACATTGACAAAAGCTTTCTCTAAGTCTACAAATGCTAGAAACGTAGGTTTGCCTTTCCTTAATCTTTCTTCTAAGATAAGTCGTAAGGTCAGTATTGCCTCACGTGTTCCAGTGTTTCTACGGAATCCAAACTGATCTTCCCCGAGGTTGGCTTCTACTAGTTTTTCCATTCGTCTGTAAAGAATTCGTGTTAGTATTTTGCAGCTGTGACTTATTAAGCTGATAGTTCGGTAATTTTCACATCTGTCAACACCTGCTTTCTTTGGGATTGGAATTATTATATTCTTCTTGAAGTCTGAGGGTATTTCGCCTGTTTCATACATCTTGCTCACCAGATGGTAGAATTTTGTCAGGACTGGCTCTCCCACGGCCGTCAGTAGTTCCAATGGAATATTGTCTACTCCGGGGGCCTTGTTTCGACTCAGGTCTTTCAGTGCTCTGTCAAACTCTTCACGCAGTATCATATCTCCCATTTCATCTTCATCTACATCCTCTTCCATTTCCATAATATTGTCCTCAAGTACATCGCCCTTGTATAGACCCTCTATATACTCCTTCCACCTTTCTGCTTTCCCTTCTTTGCTTAGAACTGAGTTTCCATCTGAGCTCTTGATATTCATACAAGTCGTTCTCTTATCTCCAAAGGTCTTTTTAATTTTCCTGTAGGCGGTATCTATCTTACCCCTAGTGAGATAGGCCTCTACATCCTTACATTTGTCCTCTAGCCATCCCTGCTTAGCCATTTTGCACTTCCTGTCGATCTCATTTTTGAGACGTTTGTATTCCTTTTTGCCTGTTTCACTTACTGCATTTTTATATTTTCTCCTTTCATCAGTTAAATTCAGTATTTCTTCTGTTACCCAAGGATTTCTACTAGCCCTCGTCTTTTTACCTACTTGATCCTCTGCTGCCTTCACTACTTCCTCCCTCAAAGCTACCCATTCTTCTTCTACTGTATTTATTTCCCCCATTCCTGTCAATTGCTCCCTTATGCTCTCCCTGAATCTCTGTACAACCTCTGGTTCTTTTAGTTTATCCAGGTCCCATCTCCTTAAATTCCCACCTTTTTGCAGTTTCTTCAGTTTTAATCTACAGGTCATAACCAATAGATTGTGGTCAGAGTCCACATCTGTTCCTGGAAATGTCTTACAATTTAAGACCTGGTTCCTAAATCTCTGTCTTACCATTACATAATCTATCTGATACCTTTTAGTATCTCCAGGGTTCTTCCATGTATACAACCTTCTTTCATGATTTTTAAACCAAGTGTTAGCTATGATTATGTTGTGCTCTGTGCAAAATTCGACCAGGCGGCTTCCTCTTTCATTTCTGTCCCCCAATCCGTATTCACCTACTATGTTTCCTTCTCTCCCTTTTCCTACACTCGAATTCCAGTCACCCATGACTATTAAATTTTCGTCTCCCTTCACAATCTGAATAATTTCTTTTATTTCATCATACATTTCTTCAATTTCTTCGTCATCTGCAGAGCTAGTTGGCATATAAACTTGTACTACCTTAGTAGGTGTGGGCTTCGTATCTATCTTGGCCACAATAATGCGTTCACTATGCTGTTTGTAGTAGCTTACCCGCATTCCTATTTTCCTATTCATTATTAAACCTCCTCCTGCATTACCCCTATTTGACTTTGTGTTTATAACCCTGTAGTCACCTGACCAGAAGTCTTGTTCCTCCTGCCACCGAACTACACTAATTCCCACTATATCTAACTTCAACCTATCCATTTCCCTTTTTAAATTTTCTAACCTACCTGCCCGATTAAGGGATCTGACATTCCACGCTCCGATCCGTAGAACGCCAGTTTTCTTTCTCCTGATAACGACATCCTCTTGAGTAGTCCCCGCCCGGAGATCCGAATGGGGGACTATTTTACCTCCGGAATATTTTACCCAAGAGGACGCCATCATCATGTAATCATACAGTAAAGCTGCATGCCCTCGGGAAAAATTACGGCTGTAGTTTCCCTTGCTTTCAGCCGTTCGCAGTACCAGCACAGCAAGGCCGTTTTGGTTATTGTTACAAGGCCAGATCAGTCAATCATCCAGACTGTTGCCCTTGCAATTACTGAAAAGGCTGCTGCCCCTCTTCAGGAACCACACGTTTGTCTGGCCTCTCAACAGATACCCCTCCGTTGTGGTTGCACCTACGGTACGGCTATCTGTATCGCTGAGGCACGCAAGCCTCCCCACCAACGGCAAGGTCCATGGTTCATGGGGGGGGGGGGGGGGGGGGGGTTATTGTACGTTTCTAAAATTTTTTATATAATTGCCATTCTTGGCGTTACAGCAGGTTTAAATGGTTGCGCTACCTAGTTTATCATAATTTTGTCTCACCCGTTTGGTGATCAGTTGCCTGTCTCTTTTATATTAACCTGTGCTATTGCATTGTTGTTTTACTGTATGTTTGTTAAATTTTTTATAATTTCCGTTCTTGGCGTTAAAGACCTTCAGCCGTGACTGTGGTTACTTGCCTTAAAATTCTAATTGGGAACACATTGACTTGTTTTTAAAACATTATTGGCTTTGCCTGTATTTTATGCTCATTTGGTAAAATGTAATGCACTGGAAGTACTATGAATTACACAGTTGTTTATTTCTTCATTAATAACGTGTGATATCTTGATTTATTGCTGAGTATGGAATTACCGCGTTAAAACAAATTGCAAAAGGGTAGGAATAGTAACTGATTACGGCCCCGTCCACAATCGTAACCGAATCCTGCCTTCCTTGACAACCAGGTTTCAGCTTGTTTTATACATCGAAGTACTGCTCCTGTCAAAGAAGTTTAACAGTAAATCTAGATTCAGACAACGCAAAACGTTTTTAAGAAGAAAACGACACTTAGAAAGCCTAAGTTTTCGGGTTTTTAGGTGGAAACATTTATAGTGAATAACAGTTCCAGTGTAAGCTGTGGTTATTGCGTTGTCACAGCAAAGTGGAGCTTTGAAGAAGAAATTATTGAGCAGCTAGGAAATGATACTGTTTATGAAATCAGTGAAATTCCAAAAATCGTTGTACAGAGTCTAGGATCTTCGGGTTCTGATAGACTCTTTGTGAGGAACATCACGGTCAAGACATATTGTAGTTGTTCAATTATTATCTGATGTGTGCTTTGCTAAATTAAATCTCGTTAGAGTCGTTATTCAGAAACTAGAGATATTTGATCAAAAATGGTTCAAATGGCTCTGAGCACTATGGGACTCAACTTCTGAGGTCATTAGTCCCCTAGAACTTAGAACTAGTTAAACCTAACTAACCTAAGGACATCACACGCATCCATGCCCGAGGCAGGATTCGAACCCGCGACCGTAGCGGTCTCGCGGTTCCAGACTGCAGCGCCTAGAACCGCACGGCCACTTCGGCCGGCAGAGATATTTGTATTTTAAATAACACACTGGGGTAATTAGGTAGATGCTCTTAAGAGATTCTTTCCAAATTATTTAATAAATATTTAGCAGTAGAGTCTTTAGTCAATAGTACGGTATAGTACAGACGAAAAAGTGCAAGGGCCTTTGGAACCTGTCGGGCGAATTCGCGACTGGTAGACTTTTTTTACAAGAATAATTTGACTCCACGTGTGAAAGCTATATGTTGCGAACCAAATAGAGAAAATGAACACAGTGATGACTCATTTCCAAATGAATGAAACTGAAAATATAGTCTCCTTTTCTATTTACTTCGAGTAACCATGGACTTATAAAAGGGAGAAATTAGCCCGGTCAAAAAGGAAACGTTTGAGGAAAAAAAGAAATTGTGCAGCACTAACTTTTGTACAAGAGCAGGAGAGAGGGCTGAGAACAACATACTAAAAATTCTGACTGGTGGGGCGCGATCATTGGGGTAGGAGGAAGCGGGGCCGCGTTTTAAGGCAAATTTTTAGAATTTTCTTTAATAACCCGAAATCCGCGGTTTCTGGCGCAAATATTTCTTAGTACAAAATTAGACTACATCAAATCTACTACAAAAAAAGGTAGTGTTAATTTTTTCTCTGTGAGTAATAGTTTCACGTTGCAGGAGATGGGAAAACTACAGGTTATTAAAAGTAGCGTTTTAATGGTATAAAATTAATGTTTAATTTTAAATTAATTTGATTAAAAAGCATATATTAAATGTATTTACCACGCCTAAATGCAGCACAGCGGTATTAAGGTATGAATTGCGTTTTGTGGATGTAAAAGGATGAGGAGGGGGGGTTAGATGACGGTCGCGTGAGGGAAGGCTGGTCTCTGGATTGTGGTCATGTATTTCCCTGCTTCGTAGGTCGGCAAACTGAAGAGCGAGCAGGCGCTTCCCGGTTTCCTCTGCCCAACAACGTCACAAGTAGCAACTACGGGGTGTTTCGCTTTGTTATATAGACCCTTCTGCAGCACACGTTACGAATCAGTGCTTTCGCCAGGTATACGCTACGTCCGCCATACAGGATGACTAAGAATTAATTTCCCGTCAAGTAATGTAGAACTGTGTGCAGAGATTTACGCATATTCTGTCCATATGCGTTAGTATTGTTAGTAACTCAGACCTATATTGCCGTTAACACATTTTGTGCAAAATGAACGAGCCGGGCATGTCTGTGCACTGCATCGCCAACTATTCACAAAGCGAGAAGCGGAAGAGTAGCTATAAGTTTGTGAAAAACCCTGAAGTGGCTTCTAGTGACGTAGTTGGGTAAAGCGTCTGGGGATTCGTCTACCCTCTCTTCAGTTTTCATACCTACGTGGGAGGGAGGCGCGTGACTACAATCCGATGATTGGTCTTCCCTCACGTGACTAACCTCCATCCCCTGCCCCTCACTATGTTCTTACGCTCCCATAGCACAATTTATGCCTTAATACGATTATTCTGCACTTAGATGTGATGCATACATTTTATATTTGTTCTTCATCGACTTCATTTAAAATTAAACATTACTATCATACCATGAAAACAGCGTTCTTAATAATTTGCTACTTTCCATCCCTTGCAACTTGATCTATTAGTCCTAGAGAAAAAATGAACAAGACCTTTCTTGTAGTAAATTTAATGTAGTTTAATTTTGTTCTGGGAGACATTTTCGCAAGAAGCTGCGGTTTTCGAGGTTTTCAATAAAAACGTGAAAAAGGTTACCTGTAAACGTCCCCCACTCAGGCGATCACTCTGATCCAAACGTTCTGGATTTTTAGCATGTTGTATCATGGCCCTCTCTCCTACTACTATACAAAAATTTGCGACTAGCATTTTTCCGCTATGAGACCTTCCTTGGCCTTCGTTGACTGGCTGAATAAAGCTACCTAACCGAAAGAAGTGGTGTAACTGTAATAAAGAAAGCAGTAATTTCTTGCCGCTAACATAATGTGAGACGCAATTTTGGCAGTGCCCAATTTTGTCCAACTCCTCTGTACCTGACATTACCTACCCCAACAGCGATTTTCGTATACAAATGCCTGCCGTTCATCAACAGGTGGACGTAAAGATCTTGTGTTGGTGGAAAATAGTTCTAGATAAGCTACAGAATAAATGGGTTTGGTTACCAAAAATTTAAATCACCGAACCTGGTGCTCACGTAATCTGCAATTTCACGAAAAGCAGCAAAACGGTTCGCAAAATCTTTTAACGAAGTGCAACAGAGATACGGTAATGCAATATCTACTGCTCACTATCACACATTAACTGAATGCTCTCTGGAAGTGAGTTGAGCGCATCATTTATCAGTTGGCAGCACTTTTCTATGAGTACTTGAGTTATCCGCTTTGACGCGCATACCTGGTTTTGCTTCGCCTGTTGAATATTATGAGTTAACTTTTAACTGATTCTTTCAGTGAAAGAACTCCCCTCAGATGCCCACATCCTTTCTATTCTGGCCTCGTCCATGTCTGAGCCTGCACACAATTGAGGTGATCAAGACTAAGAATCAGGAGGGAGAAGGTTTGTCGATGACTTTGTATTTCACTCAGAAAAGGTAAAGAACTTGGAAGAACAATAAATAGAATGTACATTGCCTTGAAATCAGCTTTTATCACGTTTTGACATGAAAAGTATAAGATACAAATGAATGATTGAGTCGAGTCGAATTAAATCTGCCGATGCTGAGGGAACTAGATTTGGAAATGAACCACTAAAAATAGTAGCCGAATTGCAATATTTTTGTAGAAAAACTGCGAACCCCCCACCCCCTCCCGCAGAAATGACGCTAGTTGGTTGTCTGTCTAGTTCTCTCCCCCTATGAACAACGCTAAATAAACTGCGTGCAACGCAATTAATAAACGCTCATTTTCGATCCATAAATGGTTCAGTGGGAGGGGGTATCACATTTCTTACTTATGCACGGAGTCGACTAGCTATGAAATGAAATTCTAAGTTATGATGAATTTCAGAGTTATTAGCACAAGTTGATTTTTTAAAAAAACATTGTCAAGCGTTTCAGTGAAAGTTACTCCAGATGCGGCGAAAATAATAACACAAACACACAGCAAGATAAAACTGAAATGATTTACGGTTGCCAAAGTTAAGGTAGAGTACCTGTTGGTGGTGCGTTCAGCTCTCTGATATATTATATTTTTAACTGGTTCAAATCTACGACTCGGTAACATGCATGCATGCTTGAAATACAAGTGTAGTCGTTCTGCAAGTGTGCCAGCCTAATACAGAAATTGTTGACGGTTATTAAATTCATCGTGACCTATACCACCGATGAGGCCCGAAAAAATCGCCTTCCGTTGGAGGATGAATGCGCTGCCTGTGGTTGGTGCCTCTGCGCCCGCCACCACTGCATCGTCCTCTGGCGAGGTCTGCTGCTGAGGGTGAACACGCGAAGCGACTCTGCTGCAAACAGAGGCTGACGTGTCCTCTATGCAAGCAGAGCCTGAAGTCACTTTACTGAGAGCAGAATCAGAAGTGAAGTTAAAAACAAAGAACGTGTCAGTTCTGTGGACATTTCCAGTGTCTCGCGCAGCAATTGTCAATCAGAAAGTTACATTTCTGTTCCGCCTATGAAAAATTTAGCAGACGCCGCTCTACTCCCACCACTGTAGCAAAACCGTAGCACTTCCATTCAAGAGTACTGATAACCCTACTTGCGGCTAAATTTTACGTAACGATACTCCAACCAATCCAGAAGTCTTATATTTGGCGCCTTTTGCGCGCTGTTTTCTAGCGTGGGAACATATAGAGAGAGAGGAATAAAAGGGAAAAAATATTGGGATAAATGCTGAACAGACGGTCGATGTGCTTGTTGTCGTTCCCAGGGATTTCCTGTGTCTTTCAGAAAGCTTTTGAGATCGATATCTTCCCTAGAAAGTTTTCTCGTAAGAATGGACCAAAAACTGGCCGTATTATTTATCGAATCCTCTTTCCACCAGAAAAAGTTTTGCAGATCGTCATTAGCAGTAAGGGTTACAGAGTGCAGCTGGCTGGCAAAGTCTCTTCAGGGAGCAGATAGGGCACAATGAACAACTATCTCCGCCATCAGTCCTCCCCGTACCTTAGCCACCAGAGGCCAACGCATTCCCTGCCTGTTGAACCAACGGGGCTTGGAACGGTTCTTCTGTTGAACTGCCCTTATTCCTCTGCGGATGGCACACAACGCAGAGATCGTCGTAGCCCGTACTCAGGACATGCAACGCAACATCTACAAGTATGTGGATGCGAGAAAATCAATGTTGTTACATTGCAATTGAAAATAAACATGCATTTCCACTGCCTCCACGATTTCGACTGGAATTACACTACTCGCCATTAAAATTGCTACACCACGAAGATGACGTGCTACAGACGCGAAATTTAATCAACAGGAAGAAGATGCTATGATATGCAAATGATTAGCTTTTCAGACCATTCACACAAGGTTGGCGCCGGTGGCGACACCTACAACGTGCTGAGATGAGGAAAGTTTCCAACCGATTTCTCATACACAAACAGCAGTTGATCGGCGTTGCCTGGTGAAACGTTGTTGTGATGCCTCGTGTAAGGAGGAGAAATGCGTACCATCACGTTTCTGACTTTCATGAAGTTCGTATTGTAGCCTATCGCGATTACGGTTTATCGTATCGCGACATTGCTACTCGCGCTGGTCGAGATCCAATGACTGTTAGCAGAATATGGAATTGGTGGGTTCAGGAGGGTAATACGGAACACAGTGCTGGATACCAACGGCCTCGTATCACTAGCAGTCGACATGACAGGCATCTTATCCGCATGGCTGTAAGGGATCGTGCAGCCACGTCTCGATCCCTGAGTCAACAGATGGGGACGTTTGCAAGACAACATCCATCTGCTCGAACAGTTCGACGACGTTTGCAGCAGCATGGACTATCAGCTCGGAGACCATGGCTTGTGGTTACCCTTGACGCTGTATCACAGATAGGAGCGCCTGCGATGGTGTACTCAACGACGAACCTGGGTGGATGAATGGCAAAACGTCATTTTTTCGGCTGAATCCATGTTCTGTTTGCAGCATCATGATGTTCGCATCCGTGTTTGGCGACATCGCGGTGAACGCACATTGAAAGCGTTTATTCGTCATCGCCATACTGGCGTCTCACCCGTTATGATGGTATGGGGTGCCATTGGTTACACGTCTCGGTCACGTCTTGTTCGCATTGACGGCACTTTGAACAGTGGACGTTACATTTCAGATATGTTACGACCCGTGACTCTACCCTTCATTCGATCCCTGCGGAACCCTACATTTCAGCAGGATAATGCACGACCGCATGTTGCAGGTCCTGTACGGGCCTTTCTGGATACAGAAAATGTTCGACTGCTGCCCTGGCCAGCACATTCTCCAGACCTCTCACCAATTGAAAACGTCTGGTAAATGGTGGCCGAGCAACTGGCTCGTCACAATACGCCAGTCACTACTCTTGATGAACTGTGGTATCGTGTTAAGCTGCGTAGGCAGCTGTACCTGTACACGCCATCCAAGCTCTGTTTGGCTCAATGCCCAGGCGTATAAAGGCCGTTATTAAGGCCAGAGGAGGTTGTTCTGGGTACTGATTTCTCAGAATCTATGCACCCAAACTGCGTGAAATTGTAATCACATGTCAGTTTTAGTACAATATATTTGTCCAATGAATACCCGCTTATCATCTGCATTTCTTCTTGGTGTAGCAATTTTAATGGCCAGTAGTGTATTTTGGAACGTAATTGAACTGCAGGTCAGGCTGACTCATTTGCATGAAAAATGTGAATGGTTTGCATAATGACGTACTGTGGTGTTAGAACTGACGAGGACTATTGCTTCGACACTTTTCAAAACAACTGTCGATGATGGAAGTAAGGAGGAAATAGAATACAGACTGAGAGGAGCATGAGAGTCTTTTCTCAAAAGGAAATATGCGACTTTAAATCTTAGGAATTACTCTGGACGTATTTGTTTGGAGTGTAGTTTTGCGTGGAAAGTACATACATTGACGGAAAAAGGTTCCAGCACCAGAAGGAATTGTGCGAGATAAACGAAAGTAGGTGGGCGTATTCCTTCATCTGAAATATGACGTTTGTTCAAATTCCGTGCCAGTCGTGTGGTTAGTTGGCTCCATGTTGCACAGAGCATTTGAAAGATTCTTTTATCGAATTGATGTGAGACGGTCAGTTTATAGGATATGTATACCTTTTACTGTTAACATTAGTGAACACACTATTGTTTAGTCCTGCTCATGCGTCGACCTATAATATCACTGATATTTAAAAAAAACAGTAGTAATATGAAACTTCTTAATCAGTTCTGGTGGTGGCAAAGCTCCTGGAATGGGAGAACGGTGCACAGAAATTGTTTTCTTGTTAGCAATGAAATTTCATTCCGACATCAAGCATCAGATTCCCACCAGACCGACGGGAACGTTGACCGGCGGCATTGTTTAGAGGCCAGGGACAGATCTCAAAATTATGCTACTAAAGGTACTGAAGATTTAAAAGGCATATGATGTAACTAATGAAGTTGTGCTGAAACTAAGCGAGCAGAGAACAAATATATGGGATAACAAGACTAACAGAAGGGATAGGTTTGTAGGACACATTCTAAGGCATCAAGGAATTGTTTGTTTGGTAATGGAGAGGTGTGTTGGGGGTAAAAATTGTAGAGGGAGCCCAAGGATTGACTATAGCAATCAGGTTCAAATGGATAAACGTTGCAATAGTTATGCAGAGACAAAACGAGTTGCGCAGAATAAGTGGGGATGTTATATCAAACTAGTCTTTGGATTGAAGACCACAGCAAAAACTAACGTCATACTACGCGATATTCAGGGGAGATAAGAGGAGCTGGTATTTGCATCTTTGATGTCACTCATATTCGGTGGTGGCAAGGGGGGGGAATGATGTGTCGAGCGCAGTGGCAGCGCGGTTTGAGGCGTTCATGTCACAGACTGCGGGCTCCTCCCGCCGGAGGTTCGAGTCCCCCCTAAGGCATAGGTGTGTGTGTTGTTCTTAGCATAAGTTAGTTTAAGTTAATTTAAGCGTGTGTAAGTCTCGGGACCTATGACCTAAGCAGTTTGGTCACTTCAGAATTCACACACATTTGAACATTTTTTGTTGTCGCTGCGATAGTCTACAATCTTTTCTTCTGTTGTTGGGCTTCAACAGTTGGTTTATGGTCCATGGATAAACGTTTTCCAAAATCATTATAGACAACAGCATGGTTCATGCACTTTGAAAACAAAAATTTGGGTGTATTAACACAGTACTACTATAGCTCACAAGGTAAGAGCAACTTCATCGTTATTTAAGTACATTAGATGAATTTACGGCGAAAAGGAGTACACTAGCGTTATAATATTCTTCATAATAATATGTACGTTTATTTAATTGTATTATCCAAAGTGCAATTATTGTATAAATTGTAACCAAAAGCATAAGACAATATTTGTAAAGTAAAATAATTAATATTTCTATATTGTATGTTAAAGACTAGCATTTCACAGAGTACAATGTATGGCGTAAACCAGACAGCTATGATTAACACTTAAATGTTCAGCCATTATGAATACGTGAGAAGTAGCTCGTATCCTCTTTGCTCCTCGTTGCTTCGAATTGTTAGCTGAAGTCGATACAGCGAGGGCACGCTTTGAGAATCAGGGTGCTGCTGAAAGACATTCAAATATTGTTGATGCTGGAGAAAGCAGTATGTTGTTTACAAATGCACTGCCGGAAAAATAGTGCACCTGGAAAGACGACGTCGATTTTGATCCGATGACGGAATATGCAGCCTGGAGGATAGTACATGTACTGATAATGGCTTCAACGTCGTCAATCAACAGATAGCTCACTGGCATAGCTACTAGAGAGCAATCTGTGTCTGCCATCTAATAGGGAATGCTCAGAGCCAGAAGGCTCTATGTGGTGTAAACGTGTGGCAAACAGGCAACCATGGCACACAAACGAAGTTGTTTCCAACAGCCAACTGAGCGAGTTTGTAAGGGTCCTTCCGAGTGGCAGAATGATCCTTTCGCAGAATTTCCACACAAGCTGGACATGCTGTGCCAGTTGCGCAATGATGCTGGTGTTGGTGGTCACGTGAACATTCTCACACCAATAGACGAGGTTCTGGACGTCCACACCGTACAGAGGCACGACAGGTTCATCGTATTTTAAGGGCAGCAGTGGCAGATCGCACAGCTACCAAATCTTAGATAAGAAGGCTTTTGGGCCCAGACATATCAAGACGAACTGCAGCGAACGGGATATGTGCAGTGCGACTACGGGCAAACACACCTCTAGGCATTCTTCCACTCACGCCGTAACATCGATATGCACAGCTTGACTGATGCTGTCAGAGGATCACTTGGAACAGCGTACTCTAGTCTTCAGCTGTGAATGCAAATTATGACTGCACGAAAGTAATGTTCGTCTGCGAGTACGACGCAGACATCGCTGTCTCGCAGAGTGCATTCCTTCAACACACAGTGGCTCCACTTGGCCATGAGCTACAGCTGTTGCTCACCTTTGGCGTTTCTCGATGGGACGCTATCCCGCGCTCGGTACGTATGGAATGTTATTAGACCCGTTCTTTTGGCGTTCATGCAGCAGGAAGGCGATATTCTGTTCAAACAGGATAATGTTCGGCCACACATGCCCGTGAAACTCAACGTGATCTGCAAGATGTGCAGCAGCTTCCCTGGCCAGTGCGATCTCCGAACTTGTCTCTAATGCAGCACGTCTGGGATATGACGGGACAACTGACTCGTGCGCATCGTCAGCCAACAACTGTTGCAGAACTACGTGAACAGGTCGAGAACGCATGGGATAACCTATCCAAAGACAGCATTTGTCATCTGTACAGGGTTGCCACAGGTTCTGGAAATCAGGGAATATCAGGGAATTTCAAACACGTCAGGAAAATCAGGGAAATATGAGAAAAACACTGGAAAATTCTCGTTTTTTTCTGAATAGAAGAAATGGTTTATTTACTGAGGTGTCATGCATCGTCACTGGCTGCGTACAACTTCCCTACCCCCTCATCCCTACTGCTTCTCCCCTTCCCGCAACTCCCCTCAACTTACAGTCAGTGCTGGCACCATTCTTGCCGCTAGCCTAGCAGCTGCCCACGAGAGGTAGGGAGGTGGTTTGTTTGGATCTGATTCTCATAGACTGTAGACTCAGCGGCTGGAGATGATGGTCAAGTGAGCATGACTTGCGTATGAGTGATTGTGTGATTGTGTGAGTGTGTGTGTGTGGTCTCGTTTCCTGACAAATGCTATGGCTGAAATTTTACTTATGAGAGAGTGCCTGCCTGCGGCTCAGCAATCATCTTTACAGTGAGCTGCTACCTATCCTCAGAGTATTTTAACAAGTTGTCTGTTGCATGGACTGATCATCGTTGACCGATTTCAGCAACATGCTGTCTGTGGCTCATGAATAGCTGGCCACACGAGTGGACTTGGGCAGCCAAAATCGCAACCGTTTCTGCGGGTACCTCTAAAGGATCGAGCCTCTAATGTGCAGGCCCCGGCCGTCGGATCTAATGTCACCAATCTGCCCGTAGGCCAAGTCTGTTTGTGTGTGGCGTAATGTAGTGGAATTCCACAGTTTATCCATAGACCCAGGACTGCAGTGCTCCTCAGCAGGCCAGAGGCCATGGGCGATGGATTTCAGGAATTGCGAGTGTCTCACCACAAGTACGTTTTACAGTTCTAAGTTTTATAGTCATTTTATTTGTTCTAGTACATTTTGGCACTTAAAAAGTAGTTTATATGTTAGAAAGTATGGGCAGTTAGAAGAAGAAAATTCTGTCAGTCACTGGCGGTTTGTAGGTTATGTACTCATATATTTCTCGAAAGAAAAATCACAGCATACCTGTAAAATAATAGATATAACACACCAACAATAACCAACATAGTAGAACCAACACTTTAGTGGCGGTCATCTAGTGTGTTGATTTACAAAATTCTTCCCCGCCTTATACGCTTCTTTCAAGAAGCCTACTGTTTTCTGAGGTTATTGCTGAAATCAGTGAAAGTATTGCGATTTCAAGCAAATGCGTAGTTTTGTCACCAACCGTTTTTCGATTTATTGAATTAAAACAACGTCAGTGGCCTTAATGAAACTCATATACCAACTGGCTAGCTTTCTCCATCTAAAAACAGTTCATAACAAAGATACTGATATTAGTACTTAAGGGTTTTGGCTCACATCTGGAACCGCCATTTGCTTTCAGGTTTTTTTAGGTATTTCCTCGTTTGCACTAGTTTTTCTTGTAACATAGATGCAAAGACAGTCTGTCCGCTTACGTCTTAACTTACTTGAGATCTCAAAATTGTCAGGTAAAAATACTAAAAATTGTCTGTAAATCGGGGAAATATCAGGGAATCTCACTTGGGGAAACTTCTGGCAACCCTGCTATACGATAGACTGGATGCCAGAGCCAGAAACCGCATTGCTGCACGTGGAGGCTATACCACGTGCTAATATGGATGTTTCAACATAGGTACCTGCTACATCAGAACCGCTTGTGCTATTGATCTGTAAATATAATCATTTCATGTATTCTATATGCACTGTTCCATCCATAAACCTTGAGTCAACTGGGAACCTCTGAACTGTGTACCAATTTATTTCCGGCAGTATATTTTTAATTTAGCCCACGTCACGCTACTATTGTATTTACACTACTGGCCATTAAAATTGCTACACCACGAAGATGGCGTGCTACAGCCGCGAAATTTAACCGACTAGAAGAAAATGCTGTGATTTGCAAATGATTAACTTTTCAGAGCATTCACACAAGGTTGGCGCTGGTGGCGACACCTACAATGTGCTGACACGAGGAAAGTTTCCAAACGATTTCTCATACACAAACAGCAGTTGACCGGCGTTGCCTGGTGAAACGTTGTTGTGATGCCTCGTGTAAGGAGGAGAAATGCGTACCATCACGTTTCCGACTTTGATAAAGGTCGGATTGTAGTCTATCGCGATTGCGGTTTATCGCATCGCGACATTGCTGCTGGCGTTGGTCGAGATCCAATGACTGTTAGCAAAATATGGAATCGATGGGTTCAGGAGGGTAATACGGAACGCCGTGTTGGATCCCAACGGCCTCGTATGACTAGAAGTCGAAATGACAGGCATCTTATCCGCATGGCTGTAACGGCTTGTGCAGACACGTCTCGATCCCTGAGTCAACAGATGGGGACGTTTGCAAGACAACAATCACCTGCACCAACAGTTCGGCGACGTTTGCAGCAGCATGGATTGTCAGCTTGAAGACCATGGCTGCGGTTACCCTTGACGCTGCATCACAGACAGGAGCGCCTGCGAAGGTGTACTCAACGCCGAACATGGGTGCACGAATGGCAAAACGTAATTTTCTTCGGATGAATCCAGGTTCTGTTTACAGCATCATGATGGTCGCATCCGTGTTTGGCGACATCACGGTGAACGCACATTGGAAGCGTGTATTCGTCATTGCCATACTGGCGTATCACCCGTCGTGATGGTATGTGGTGCCATTGGTTACACGTCTCGGTCACCTTTTGTTCGCATTGACGGCACTTTCAACAGTGGACGTTACATATATTCTTCACGGGTTTGCAGCCGGATCATGTCGTCGTCCAGACACAATGTTTCGGCGGACCAGCTGGCGGCCATCTTCCGGTGAGTTAATGCTAGTGCACTGCCTCGCCGGAACTGAATTCCAGCCACAACGACGGAAACCTTTATACACCATGAACAGTGCACCGCGCGTGCGTGAGATGATGGGCAGTGCGTCCTGGCGGCAACTAGACACGCAGCGCACCGGTGGGAGAAGACGGCAGGAACGATAAATCGCAACAGCACTAGTTGGAAGAACCCAATGATCGAAAAGAAGACCGTTGTTGTTAAATGCCGGACAAAGACGGATTCCATATCTTACTTAGAGGAAAACCTTTTTCCTTGTTAATAGTACTACTGGATAATCTAATTTCAATGGATTATTTAAGGACACATTCCCAACAGTGAGAAGCAGGAGAGATCAATTGTGTCTTGTCACACATCATCCTGTGTCCTTCGTTGAGGCAAGTTTCCGCCATTGCCGACTTCTCAGGCTGGAACAACCGAGTGTGCCGATGATGTTCCCGCACCGGTCCTGAATGGTTCGAATAGTTTGACCAATATACTTCTTGCCACAGTGACACGGAATTTCACAAACCCCGGGCCTCCTCAAGCCTAAAGTATCTTTAACTGAGCCAAGAAGGGCTCTAGTCTTGCCCACCGGCGTAAAAACACTTTTAATATTATATTTTCTTAAAGTTCTTGAAATTTTGAATGATATAGTTCCCGCAAATGGTAAATAAGCAACAGCTTCAAAAGTATCCTCTAGTGGCTCGCATGACGCACCAAACTTAAGAGCACGGCATATTTGTTGTTCCGTATATGCATTCTGTTTAAAAACAGTCTTCAAATGATCAAGTTCTTCTTTCAAATGTTCCTCATCAGAAATGGCCTAAGCTCTTTTGACCAGAGTCCGCAAAACTCCACTACGTTGGTGTGGTGGATTACAGCTGGTCGCATGAAGATAGCGGTCAATATGAGTAGGTTTCCGATACACGCTATGTACAAAAGTCCCATCATCCTTTCTTTGAACCAAAATATCAAGAAATGGAAGTTTACCCTCACTTTCAATTTCCATAGTAAATTTAATACTTGGATGTATACAATTAAAATGATCTATGGAGCGATTCAAAGCATCAACTCCATGTGGCCAAACCATAAGAATGTCATCAACGTATCTCAAAAAACAGTTTGGTTTCAGAAACGAAGTTTTGAGTGCCATGTCCTCAAAGTCTTCCATACAAAGGTTGGCGACTATGGGGGTGAGTGGACTCCCCATAGCCACCCCGTCAGTTTGCTCAAAATATACATCATTAAAAAGAAAATACGTTGAAGTCAACACATGACGACATAACTTGGTAGTTTCTTCATCTAATTTCTCACCGATTAGTAACACGGACACTTCATGAGGAACCCGAGTAAAGAGAAAAATAACATCAAAGCTAACGAGCAAGTCAGAAGGACCACAGTACAAACTTTTTAATCGTCGTTTAAAGTCGGACAAATTTGACATGTGGTGTTCACATTTTCACACATATGACCTGAGGACTGAAGCTAAATATTCGGCCAAATTATAGGTAGGGGCGCCCAAGTTGCTGACAATGGGACGCAAAGGAATACCACTCTTATGAATTTTGGGTAAACGATGCAATCTTGGAGGAACCGCCGCATCAGAATGAAGTTTCTTGATGACATCACTAGGTAAGGAGCTCTTCTTTAAAAGAAAGAGTCTTCCCTTTTATACAATCCGTGGGATCATTTTTGATTTTCCGATAGGCCGATTCCTCTAACAAAAGATCCATTTTGGCGACATAATCCTCACGTGAGAGAATAACCGTGGCATTACCTTCATCAGCCGGAAGAATTATTAGATCCCGATTTTCTCTCAGAGACCGAATAGCAGCCCTTTCACAAGATGGTATATTATTCCGTGGAGCGGGAGCTTGGCGATGTTTATAGGCAAACTCCTTCCTGATCTCTTCTGCCCTGTTCTCAGGAAGGCGGGCCACAGCTTGTTCTACAGCACAAATAAAATCCGTAATAGGAGTCCTCTTGGGAGTAGGTGCAAAATTTAAACCTTTTTCCAAAACAGGTAATGTAGCATCACCAAATTCCTGACTCGTAAAATAACCACCCGTTGACGGGTGTTGTCACCAGACATAATAGTAGAAACACAGAGATGTTGGAACTTAGTTTACTGTTTACTAGTAGCAATTTTCTGCACTGAGTCAGAAAAAGTCCATGAAGCCCTATCCACCCATTCCCACAATGTGGCAGACAGTTTTGAAGAAATTTCCAAGTGCAAATAATATAAATCATTGGATACAAAGTCCGATTGTCGCCGCGTAAAACGAGTACGTTCCCGTACCAATGCTTGACTGGCCCGCTTCTTGATTTTGCTGGCCGCTTTTGTGTCAATATAATGATTAATTCTGGCATATTTAGGGATAACACGCTCATCCCGACATCGCAATAAAAACACAAGTGCACTCAGTAACTTCCCTTTCTCCTTGCAGAAATTATCCAACCTTCTAACAAGACCCACCATCTCCTTCCCGTAGAGGCTTTGGATGTGATTTCGTAGACTTTCCCGGCGTAATAACTTCTTATATTCTTCACGGGTTTGCAGCCGGATCATGTCATCGTCCAGACACAATGTTTCGGCGGACCAGCTGGCTGCCATCTTCAGGTGAGTTAATGCTAGTGCACTGCCTCGCCGGAACTGAATTCCAGCCACAACGACGGAAACCTTTATACACCATGAACAGTGCACCGCGCATGCGTGAGATGATGGGCAGCGCCTCCTGGCGGCAAGTAGACACGCAGCGCGCCGGTTGGAGAAGACGGCAGAAACAATAAATCGCAACAGCACTAGTTGGAAGAATCCAGTGATCGAAAAGAAGACTATTGTTGTTTAATGCCGAACAAAACCGGATTCCATATCTTACTTAGAGGATAACCTAACTGATTATGATGTCGGTAGTCGTTTAATGAAAGTTAAACTCTGAGAGTGAGCAAATACACTGGTTAAATCGGTTATTGCTGCTACAATGATAGGTTATCAAGATTTAACTGAGTTTGAACGTGGTGTTATAGTCGGTGCACGCGCGATGGGACACAGCATCTCCGAGGTAGCAATGATGTGCGGATTTTCCCTTCCGGTCATTTCACGAGTGTGCCATAAATATCAGGAATCCGGTAAAACATCAAATCTCCGACACTGAAGCGGCCGGAGAAAGATGAGTGAAGAGTTCCTAGATAACAGAACGCAGCATGTCATTCTCAGTGGAGAGAAGTCTTCCGAAGTAAGAGTGATTTCAGGTGTGCCGCAGGGGAGCATCGTAGGACCGTTGCTATTCACAATATATATATATTTATATAACATCGGAAGTTCACTGAGACTTTTTGCGGATGACGCTGTAGTATATCGAGAGCTTGTATCAACGGAAAATTGTACTGAAATGCAGGAGGATCTGCAACGAACTGACGCATGGTGCAGGGAATGGCAATTGAATCTCAATGTAGACAAGTGCAACGTGCTGTGAATACACAGAAAGAAGGATCCTTTATCATTTAGCTACAATATAGCAGGTCATCAACTGGAAGCAGTTAATTCCATACATTATCTGGGAGTAGGCGTTAGGAGTGATTTAAAATGTAATGACCATATAAAATTAATCGTCGGTAAAGCAGATGCCAGACTGAGATTCATTGGAAGAATCCTAAGGAAATGCAGTCCGAAAACAAAGGAAGTAGGTTACAGTATACTTGTTCGCCCACTGCCTGAATACTGCTCACCGCTGTGGGATCCGTACCAGATAGAGTTGATAGAAGAGAGAGAGAAGATCCAACGGAGAGCAGAGCGCTTCGTTACAGGATCATTTAGTAATCTCGAAAGCATTACGGAGATGATAGATAAACTCCAGTGGAAGACTCTGCAAGAGAGACGGTCAGTAGGTCGTTACAGGCTTTTGTTGAAGTTTCGAGAACATACCTCCATTGAGGTGTCAAGCAGTGTATTGCTCCCTCCTATGTATATCTCGCGAAGAGGCCATGAGGATAAAATCAGAGAGATTAGAGCCCACACAGAGGCATACCGACAATCTTTCTTTCCACGAACAATACGAGACTGGAATAGAAGGGAGAACCGACAGAGGTACTCAAGGTACCCTCCGCCACACGCCGTCAGGTGGAGTGCGGAGTATCGATGTAGGTGTAGAAATTGCTGCAGATTTCAAGCTGGAGTCATCTACAAGTGCCAGTGTGCGAACCATTCAACGAAACGTCATCGATATGGGCTTTCGGAGCCGAAGGCCCTCTCGTGTATCCTCCTTGGTAACTGCTCGATACAAACCCTTACGGCTCGCCTGGGCCTATCAACACCGACATTGGACTCTTCATGACTGGAAACATGTTGCCTGGTCGGAAGAATCTAGTTTCAAACTGTATTGAACGGATGGACGCGTACAGGTATGAAGACATCCTCATGAATACGCGGACCTCGCATGTCAGCAGGGGACTGTTGAAGCTGATGGAGGCTTTGCAATGGGCGTGTGCAAGTGCAGTGATGTGGGACATCTTGATACGTCTAGATACGACTCTGACGGGTATACGTACGTAAGCAACTTGTCTGATCACCTGCATCCATTCATATCCATTGTGCATTCCGACGGACACTGCGACATCCCACACGTCCAGAATTGCTACAGAGGAACTCTCTTCTGAATATTTTCAGCATTTCGCGGCCCTGTCAGCAGTTGTACAAATATTAATTTTAATTTTAAAAACCAACAGCCTCAGTTCCAGTACAGCACTCGTGGCTGCCATATCGCGGTCGCGAAGTGGGGCCGAGGCAGTTTCAGATAATTTTTTACAGTCTGACGATAATTTATGGATTTATAGTTTTAGCTTGACTATGTCCACTATGGACAAACGGTAGTTACTTTTATTCTGAAGAAGGTTGGGTTATCCCGACTGAAACCTAGGTAAATCTAGGTAAACTTTGCAACTGAGGATGTTGGTTTTAAAATTAAAATTAATACTCTCTTCTGAGTTTAAACACTTCTGTTGGCCACCAAACTCCCCAGACATGAACATTACTGAGCAGACCCGGGATGCCTTGCAACGTGCTGTTCCAAAGAGATCTCCACCCCTTCGTACTCTTACGGATTTATGGTCAGCCCTGAGGGATTCATGATGTCTATTCTCTCCAGCACTATTTCAGACATTAGTCGAGTCCATGCCACGTCGTGTTGCGGCACTTCTGCGTGCTCGCGGGGGCCCTACACGATATTAGGCAGGTGCACCAGTTTCATTGGCTATTCAGTGTATGTCGCTTCCCCCCTTTCCCCCTACTTTTTAATGTCTGCTGTAATGCCCTCAACTAACTGCAAACTGTAAAATGTAAACGAATGTTTTGTCAAAATTTCACTGCCAGTCAGTCCTTAAATAATCTCGCTGTTGCGGAGAAAGCCTTTTTCTGTTAGTTAACGTGTTGCAACTCTCACACATGCTGAAGCTTAACATAAGTCTTTGCTTGTTGGGAAATGAGTGATATTGTTAGTTGGTGGATAGTCTTCGTATTGTAAACAAAATCGTTACATATGAAATACATGATATGAGGATTATTGTGAAGCGTTTTTGAGCGGCAGTGGTTTGTTTCGTACATGTAAGCTCTATACACCTTCACGCATCGTCTTTGTATCTGAAGAGGCGTAAGGATGTGAATAAGACGAAACAGTGTCCATTAGGAGAGGTGTATGTGCATATAACTCTTTCACTTTGTGACTTACCAAAACTAGGCACGTTAGTTTGTGTCTGCTGCTCAAGCTACATATAAAGGGGCACCTATTACTCAAATATTCTGATGCAGATCAAGCACTGTATACTAAATTATTGTAATTAGAAGAATCATCCTTGACCATAATGGTCCAAAACCGGTAAATGAATTAAAATAAAGCTTTTTAAATGTATCAGTAGCTGGCTATATTCTTCACCAACAATCTTTTACGGAGTTCAGTAGGAACCAGCATGGAAACAAAGACATAGTACAAAGTTTGCTTTCGACAGCGTTTTCAAAATTCTCCCACTATTGAACTACACAAATGGCACTACAAGAATAGCTATACGGGACAGTGAAGTTGAAGGTGAAATTAACGGAACACAGATTCCTTTCTGAATTTTTTGTCAAAATTATTTAATTTCAGCTATGCCAAAATGACGCGGAAAACTCTCCACATTGTTTGACATATGAGCACTCTGATGGCTCCATCAACGATGTTGTGCTGACCAACACTGCCATAGGTATAACAAATTAAGTAATTCTTAAGGTGCAGTTTCAAAATAACTATGTACTGCAATGTAAATGAACAAAATGAATTTGTAAAAGGAATTACATGTTAAGATTAATCGAAATGCAGAGCACAAGTTATATAGCATCATACAAAATGGTTGCAGAATTTAAAGCACCAGGTAACCACGCACGTGTAATGCGCGCAGTTATACTCAACACTTCTGCATTCATGAGTAACAGCACGTATTTCCGTTGGCTTATTCCCTGCGCAGGGAGCCCCAAGAAAACAACGGTTCCAATCATTCTGATCCGAGCTTCGTTACAGAATATCCCACATCGCTGGGTAGCATTCGCTAACGGAACGGTGCACATAATACTTGCACGAAATGAGGTGACGACAGCCGTTTGTACTCTCACAGACACCGGAGAGAAACTGAATCCACTAGCACGGGAAGTCCAGGACGAGAAAGCAGCAAAATATGGGAAAAACAGAAAAATATCCGCAGCGAGAGGCACGAAAAAATGAAATTCGGGGCGTATGAAATAATTTAAGCAACGGACTAAGCAGTAAAGAAAATAAGTCGTTAAACGCCTGTTGACGGTTAACATCGGCAACACTGGACAGAATATCGTAGGGCTTCCACGAACGTCTAGAATTTGTACATCCAAGTGCTTCCCACTGAGTGCATCTCGGCCAGTGTCAAATGGCAAACGATTGGCATCGGGTTGCTGACCTCGTTATACAGCAACGGTATCGGGCATGACGTCACTTGTACTCTGTCCTTTGCCATATAAGGCAATGCTTTCCACCCCCGTCACTATGGCCGAGTACCATGCTATACTCACCTTAGTGTGTCGTTTGGATCACTAACACTTTTATTTATTAAGTTACACCAGTACCGTTTGCCCTCGTGACGAAAGACGAATGCAATTTTACGTCAAAGTTTCAAGTAAAGTTCAGCTACCGCCAATTTTCGTGGACAGCTTGGTTGCAGATATCCCTCAAGTTCGATATGGCGTTGTTCTACAGTGCGTAGGGTCTGTCGAATGTAATGGATATCCGCCTTCACACGGTATTTTGCCAGCTAAGAAGCTCTGAGGCTTACAGGCTTTTTACGTTGACTTGTTTTAGTTGGAGGCCTGGTGATGAATGTTAAAACTCTGCAAGAACTGGCAGTATTCCGTCTCTGAAACACAGAAAGGCAAAAACATAAGCTTACTGCTATTCTCTTTGAAGCTGTTACGCATAGTGATATTTGCAGGTTTTTGCAACCATACTCTGGTTTATATATAATCAAGAACAGTTTTATATCACCCTAGTCCCCAGAACTCCTGAAGATAGACGTTGACTGTGGGTATTGTATCACAGGCACAATCCCGTTAACTGTTCAGAGATATCACTAAACCCTCCCAAAGATGTAAACAACCATGCATGAGCACCACTTATTAGACGGGGGGTATCCGACAGCCGATCAGTTCCAGTCATTTCACCAGGAAGGAGGTACACGTCTCGTGTTGTCTGTAGTTCAATCATGCCTAGACGGTCAAAACAACGGTTCGATCGCGTCCGCATTGTTTATTTTTGCCAGGAAGGGCTGTCAACAAGGAAAGTGTCCACGCGTCTCGGAGTGAAACAAAGCGTGTTGTTCGTACATGGAGGAGATACAGAGAGACAGGAACTGTCGATGACAGGCCTCGCTCAGGCCGCCCAAGGGCTACTACTGCAGTGGATGGCCGGTACCTATGGATTATGGCTCGAAGGAACCCTGATAGCAACGTCACCATGTTGAATAACGCTTTTCGTGCAGCCACAGAAAGTCGTGTTACGACTCAAACTGCAGGCAAGAGGCTGCATGATGAACAACTTCACTCCCGACGTCCATGGCGAGGTCCATCCGCCATGCATCGCGGTACAGATGGGCCCAACAACATGCCGAATGAACCGCTCAGGATTGGCATCACGTTCTCTACATCGATGAGTGTCGCATATGCCTTCAACCAGGCTGTACGATACGTCAATGCCATCCTCCAACCGACAGTGTAACCATATCGGCAGCAATTGGCATTCGTCCTCATGGACAACAATTCGCGCCCCACCGTGCACATCTTGTGAATGAATTCCTTCAGAATAGCGACATCGCTTGACTAGAGTGGCCAGCATGTTCTCCAGACATGAACCCTGTCGAACATACGTGGGATAGATTGAAAAGGGCTGTTTGTGGACGACGTGACCCACCAACTACTCTGAGGGATCTAAGCCGAATAGCCATTGAGGAGTGGGACAATCTAGACCAACAGTGCCTTGATGAACTTGCGGATGGTTTGCCACGACGAATACAGGCATGCATCATTGCAAGAGGACGTGCTACTGGGTGTTGTAGGTACCGGTGTCTACAGCAATCTGGACCACCACCTCTGAAGGTCTCGCTGTATGGTGGTACAACACGCAATGTGTGGTTTTCATGAGCAATAAAAAGGGCGGAAATTATTTTAATGTTGATCTAAGTTTCAAATTTCTGTGCAGGTTCCGGAACTCTCGGAACCGAGGCGATGCAAAACTGTTTTTATACAGGGTGAGTCACCTAACATTACCGCTGTATATATTTCGTAAACCACATCAAATACTGACGAATCGATTCCACAGACCGAACGTGGGGAGAGGGGCTAGTGTAATTGGTTAATACAAACCATAAAAAATTCCCGGAAGTGTGTTTTTTAACACAAACCTACGTTTTTTAAAATGGAACCCCGTTAGTTTTGTTAGCACATCTGTTGCATTGTAAAATGTTAGTTACATCCGGAGATATTGTAACCTAAAGTTGACGCTTGAGTACCACTCCTCCGCTGTTCGATCGTGTGTATCGGAGAGTATCGAATTACGTAGGGATCCAAAGGGAACGGTGATGGACCGTAGATACAGAAGAGACTGGAACAGCACATTACGTCCACATGCTAACACCTTTTTATTGGTCTTTTTCACTGACGCACATGTACATTACCATGAGGGGTGAGGTACACGTACACACGTGGTTTCCGTTTTCAATTACGGAGTGGAATAGAGTGTGTCCCGACATGTCAGGCTAATAGATGTTCAATGTGGGGGCCATCATTTGCTGCACACAATTGCAATCTCTGGCGTAATGAGTGTCGTACACGCCGCAGTACATCTGGTGTAATGTCGCCGCAGGCTGCCACAATACGTTGTTTCATATCCTCTGGGGTTGTAGGCACATCACGATACACATTCTCCTTTAACACACCCCACAGAAAGAAGTCCAGAGGTGTAAGATCAGGAGAACGGGCTGGCTAATTTATGCGTCCTCCATGTCCTATGAAACGCCCCTCGAACATCCTGTCAAGGGTCAGCCTAGTGTTAATTGCGGAATGTGCAGGTGCACCATCATGCTGATACCACATACGTCGACGCGTTTCCAGTGGGACAGTTTCGAGCAACGTTTACAGATCATTCTGTAGAAACGATCGAACAGCGGAGGAGTGGTACTCAAGCGTCAGCTTTAGGTTACAATATCTCCGGATGTAATTAACATGTTACAATGCAACAAACGGCAGTGATTACGTATTTGTTTACATGTTCAGATGTGCTAACAAAAATAACGTGGTTCCATTTAAAAAAACGTAGGTTTGTGTTAAAAACATATTTCCGAGCATTTTTGTATGGTTTGTATTAATCAATTACACTAGCCCCTCTCCTCATGTTCGGTCTGTGGAATCGGTTCGTCAGTATTTGATGTGGTTTACGAAATATATCCAACGGTAACGTTACGTGACTCACCCTGTATATGTATATATGTCCGTGGTACATGAGAGATATCATGGCACCCCACAGAAAGAAATCAAGGCTCGATAAACCCCCGTGAGCATGGGTGCGAGGGAACTGGTCCACCACACCCAGTCTAACGATGCATGAATGACTTGTTCACATGCGTACGAACAGTGAGTTTAGAAAGAGCAGGCGTCCAATAATATTGGAACCACTTGCTGCACCTCTCATTTGCTGTAACTTCTTCAAGCAAGCGGCGTTCCCCTCGAATACTATCATGTACCATCACCTAGCGGTGTAAGACGTTTGCGGCTGTGGGTGCCATGCAATTCTCAATCATTATGATGTGCCCCACGTCCCCTAGAAGCTGGTCGCAACATTTCTGGGACACCCTACACATAAAGTCCATCTGAACGAAATATTTCCCGCCACACAAAAAAATAACGCAAGGCTGCGTGTGAAAAGATGTACCACCCTGCTGTTTAGGAACTAGGAGAGCAGATCTTTCTAGTCCTCCTTAGAAACGGGTATAATGAAGACAAATCAAAGCAGGCGATTATGTCTCCTTTCTCAAAGATGCAGAAGTATAGAGTCGGTCATATTCTTCAAGTTATGCTCTCAATGGGCCACAAGCTTCCACTAGTAGAATGCAGTGGCTTTAATATTGGGCCATATGGGTGTCTCCTTCTTGTGTATCTTTGGCAGACCATAACGCGTAAACCGTTTAGGTGGCTGAGGTACAGGATCTTGATAACAGTTTCATTCACCGACGACCATATGAGCAGTTTCGACGTCTTTGCCATTATTCTTGAAGCTAGGTCTCGCGATAATTCCCAGTAGGTATCCTTCAGCAGTCTCAACCATACCTTCGTGTTACAGTTTGATGCAAAACGATGGTGGAATTGCTCTCGTCAGCACGCAGGAAAGCTATGAAAAGACTACTGCGGAGTGAGCGAAGGCCGTTGCTCTTGGCGATTTCATGTTAGCAGCCTGCGGCCCCGGTTTTGAAAGGGTTCATTTTGTTCCACGGTAAACTTCATCAACATTTTCAATAGACATGATGCGTACTTGTTCCACAGCACTTACTATTTTTCAGAAAGGAGTACTCCGTGGCGATCGTCCGAATTTAACTACCATCCTTTCCATTATTTTATAAGGAAAATTTTATGTGTGAGTCGCCGCTGAGACTATTTTTCTTCAAAATAGCAGTCCCAGATATAACAGTCCAAAGGCTACACTTATGTGTTTTATTATCCCAAGGACTCGTTCTCGTTAATATGAGCACCCTGTCATCATCACTTCCTACCATTAGTTAAGTGCTAAGACAACACCGACGTCGAATTCTCTCGCCCCTTATTGATACCGATGTGTACTTTCACATTCCTTAGAACGAATTTCCGTTACTGCTTAGCTGTAGACTTCTACTGAAACAACGTTTATTTGTTGCCCCACTGCAAAAGTTCTGAAAATTCACCATAAAAAATAGGGCTGCTGTCGTAGGAAAGAAACGACGCGTACGAAAGTACGTCTTAGAAAATGCAGGTCAAGTCATGCAGAGACGATAACAGTTAACAACACGATATGGTTTCCATGTAAATGAGATCAAAGAAACAAGTCCGCAGGCAGTCACAGGAACCAGGGCGAACGACCACCAAGTTTAGCGTAGAAAGACCGCCCAAGCAGAGGCGCTGGCAACAAGAGGTGTCAGATATGAAGGGACGGTGTTCCAGACGCTAGAAGGTCAGAAAGTGCTAACCTCATATCCCAGGGAGACGATAGTCCGAGGACGCGAAGAACAAAAGCAGAAACAGAAAACATATGAAAACAGTAGCAGTGGAATAAATAAACACTTTCACAACCTGTAACTGAGATCAACGATATTAGTTCTGACTCTAGGCAACGTTCTTTGACCTTTTGAGACGCACTGCGTAGCCACAGTAAGGGCGTGTATCATACGAACCGAAAATAGACTCAGGTACTGGAATAAATATTTGTCTGTGAGAAGTAGATATAGTCTTACTGCAGGAGGTGAAAACTGAAATTTCAGTCAAAATATTTGTAACTAAAATACTACATAACTTAGAATCAGGATGTGTCAACGGCACGAATATCCTGATGAAAGAAGGTCTTGTAATAATGAATTTTCGAGTGTTAGTGAATAATGGCGGAGTTGTGGTACAGCATTTATTATTACGCGAACCAATAATACATATCGTCACTTTTTTCTGTTTTCCGTCGTTGCTTAGTTGCTTTAAAATTCGTGGAGGTATGTTCCGTCTATGCAACTAAATGAAGGCAGTTTGTTCATTGCCATAGACATTTCGCTTCTTTTAATCGTGAAGCATCTTCAGTGATATGTAACACATGTTTCTTTTTATACATATAATAAGAGTATTATATGGTAGTTACAATATGTTATATTATGTTATTATATATATTTGTCGTGTTTTTGTCTTGTTTTTCGGATTAGAATCAACTTTTGTGGCACAAAATCCGTGATGTGAAATTATCTTTCGGTGTTACTATTTCCAGCGCTCATGCGTGTGGTCCTGGAGACGTGTTCATTAATATTCACGCTCCAATGAGCCGATTTCCGGCGTTCTTTCAACCCACGTTTGATTCAACACATCGCATACGACACTTGCGCTCTGAATTTTGTGTTCAAAATGTGTGTGTTTTCGCTGTGTAGTGTTGCCAAATGTTGCTGTGTGTTTATCTGCCGTCCTTTGTTTGTCTTGTGTGTGTGTGTGTCTGTGTGTGTGTGTGTGTGGTAATATTTTTCATTTGTTGTTTGTTTGTTTGCTTGTTTGTTTGTTTGTGTGTGTGTGTGTGTGTGTGTGTGTGTGTGTGTGTGTGTTTATGTGTGTGTGGGTGGGAATTAAACAGAAATGACCACAAATAGTTCCACTCAATTTAAATGGTCACCTTACTAATTTACAACCATGCCAACCTTATACTACCGTGAAGCTTTAATTTTGTTTATCGACAAGGAATTGTGTCTTCGAACTGTAACAGATGTACAGAATTTTACACTCATCTTTAAGAAATCACAACTGAGAGAGACCTGAAAAGTAAAATGGGTGCTCCGACGACAGTGCAGGTTTCAGTTTCATCACTGAACAGTCGGCTAGTAGAACATTAGGCATATATTTATCCCGTAATGCAATACTCCAGCAGAAAGGAACATCAACTCTGTACAAATGAAAAACATCGGGAAATCCTCGTCATAATAAATTATAACATCCGCTGTAAAGATGTACACGTATTTTACTGTAATTAGTGCAGTTAGCCCACCCTACACAGATACACTTCAACGTAAAGACAGTACCTATTCGTACAATGAAAGCAGCAACATACGCTGTAGGTCTGTTCCTCCACACACCATCTGAAATTCTTATTCATTTAATATTTTCGAAATACTATCTACTATTCACAGACTGCATAAAGTAGTATTCACCGGAATGCGGTGAGACATAGTGTATAAGTAGCTCAACCTACAAACATTCATAATAACGACTCGTAGTACAAAAAGTATTAACATGTTTACTCTCTTTTACTTATAGAATTTTTAATTCCATTCAGAGTAAAAAGAATAAAAAACATATTTACTGCGTCATTCTCATTTCACACAATAAAAACTTATTTCTTAACATATACAGTATTGCAAGCGAGAATCTGTCATAGCTGTATGTGACCAAATCATCAGCCACAGGCCTTTATGTCTAAATAAAGAAAACGCCAATTATTCACTGTTACATCCTTAGGGACTGTTCATGGTACATCCTAAGCAACAAAGGTTTTTTTTCCGCATATATGTCAGAAATACTTACTACTACGTGGAATATGTTAACACTAATAATTTCATTTAAAACGTTTACATGAAAATTATAAACGAAGAGAATACGTAATTTTATTTCGTTTGCGTGTCATCTATAGAATTCAAATTGCAGTCATTTTTTGCGTCATTTGAACACTGACATAACTATTTTTTGTTTTACATAATACTATAAAGGCTGCAATGTTATCTGCATTTAAGCTATCCATTTCTCAATATTTTCTCGCAATTACCTTATCTCATTATGGCGGTGACAGTGACTTCCTAGGCAGGACAGGGAAGCTGGGGATAAAGTCGGCTTCGTTTGTAAGGGATGAGTGGTCGCTCTGCGACTAACAGGTGACCACGGCGGGTGCGGTCTAGCTCAACACGACAATTATTGGGTCGTTTCCATCTCTCTACTGGAGTGTGTGATAGGTTAGTTATGTAACCACCGGCTGTTTCCTTATTACGCGCGCAGCGGAGTCTCATGTTGCGGTCGTTGACCATGTAATGGAAAAAAGCTACCATCAATGTAACATACTCCAACGTCTGCGCTAAACGCACCTGCATATGAAATATTATTTCCACCTTGATATCTGTCATAAAATATAATGCACTCACACGACATTTAAAAGGTATAGTGCCATTTCAGCTTCTCGTCAACTGCACATAAAAGAGCTCGTAACATCCACAGACATAAAATAATATTATTTTGAGGAGACGCTGATTTACAGCGGCAAGGAGGTTTAGGAGGTTCAAGGTTTACACACAGATGTACCAAAACTTTATTAAACTAGTTTCGATCAGAAACGGACCATCCTTAAGCATCTACTTACTACGAAAAAGCCAAAAAATTAGGCAGTGTAAATAATTACAAAAATGGTCGTAATACACTAATCACCATTCTCGACTTATTGTATACGTTTAATGTGTTATCATTAATCAGATGCCTGACGAATCCTAACAGTTATCAAGCATCATGCCACAAGTCAACATGTTAAATGCAACTTCGATACTGGAGTACATACAGCACAGGGTAGGTAAGAGGCGCGAAGCACGTAACAAGTCTGAAGCGGCATGTGATCTTCAGTCACTAAAAAAATCGTCGAAGTTGGTAGAGTCGTAACCAAAAATACTACCAAGGGCCAATGAACACTCTTATAAATGCCGTTATACCGTATTCCCAAATTGACATGTGGTAATCTCCCTATAGTTACATCAGTCACGAAATTACAAGGCCTAAGGGAAACAAAGAAGAAATTATTATACCAACAAAATGATTGACACATAAGTTCGTCAACCCAAACAAATATCTGCATACAATATATGGCCACTTTACATTAAATCATTACATAATACAAAAGTTTCAGAAAAACTGAACTTATCCTGTCAAAAGTCACAAATATTGGTAAGCAACTTAAAAATAGTACATTATTATTTATTTGTTTATTTATCATTTATTATTTGAAATGAAGACATTGTCTATTGAAGACAATGTCTCTTCATGGGTATCATATGTTCATAGGTGATTTAACTTGTCTGAAGTTTAGAATGCAAACAAGTAACATAAAATATTAATAATATAAAAATTTTAAAGAGTGTATATGCAACAATGATGCTGTAAGTACATCAACCACAACCATCAATTTCTTATGTTATAAATATATTTGCGATCACAAATACATTAAGTTTTACAAAACAAAACTATGGATTTCACTGTCAATGTGAACTTTATATAAATGTATTTGTTACATACACATTTAAAATGGCCAGATACAATCTTACTGTTTGAAATATATATGTATGTAATGTGAGTTCCGTCATTATTGCAAAAGTTGAATTATTATTACAACTTCCAAAAAACTTGTACAATGTTACATCAGCAAATATTACATAACAAAAATCCTACAAAAATTCCACCTTGTTGTATATCCACTAGTAATATATTGCACAACTATTTCATTTGACTGGAAATTATTTGTTATCACAGAAAGGGGGTGCTGTAACACTGCCTGCTACTCTGTCATCATGGCATATCAAGAACATCAAGCACTTAAAGCCCTGTCTGTAGATTAACAAGACCATTACAGAGATTACATGATTTATACTCTACAGCCTCTATTATATTCTCTACATCGTATATCCACTTTATTCTAATTGTGAAGTAATGGTTATTACAGTGAGGGAAGCACTTTAACACTGCCAGCTACTTCAGAAATAAAGTGTCATAACATCTTGTGCACAGACTGACATCAGTATTAGAATTATTTAATCTCATTAATAAGTGTTCCAACCTCCTTTAACATTTTATGGTCATAATTGTTATGTTACTTAAATTGTAATTTCTAATCTTCAGCTAGTTTAAAGTGGTTATTAATGTTGTTAAGCTAGTATCACATCCATGAATAAACATTTTATTCGGTTCTCTCACAACTACGTACCTGGTATATCACAAAATATAAAAAAGTAACATGTTGAAACTGTTTGCAAAAGTTGTGTGGTGTGAAAATTTTATTTTCTCTAATGATACAGTGTAACACGACCATAATCCATGTAAAAATTTTGTGTGGGCTGACAAAAATGTGTGTTCAATCATTCTGTTGTATTATAAATTCTTCTTTGTCCACTTCCGCCTTTTAATTTTGTAACTGCATTGATAATAAGATGATTACCACATGTCAAGGTGGTAACGCAATATAATATAGTTTATAAGATTGTTCTTTATTAAGATTCTACGATCTTTGTCAATTTTTTTATGAGTGAAGGTTAGATGTCACTTCAGTGTTCCTATGTGCTTTGTCACACTGCCTACTGTGTGTTGTACGTACTCCAGTATTGTAATTGGATTTAACATGGTGGTCTATGGCGTGGTGCTTGATAATTGTTAGAGTTCATCAGGTACCAGATCAATGAAGTTACATGGTGGGTAAACTATGGGTTACAAAAGGTGATTAGTATATTATGATCACTTTTGTAAGTACTCACTGCTCCAAATTGTTTGTTCTTTTCATAGTATGTAGTAATTTCAAATCCCCTATGTGTTTTAGTCCATAATATTTGCAAGTTTACGCATTTGACTTGTGCAGCATGAGATACTGCAAGTCTCTTAATATTAAAAGGACATTTGTAATACTGATGGCAATTCCTGGACTGTTAGTTTAGCTTTGAAGAGATGAATGTCTCTTTATTAATACATAGTTGTTTATATTATGCATAATCAGTTTCACTTTCGCGTGCTGTCTGCTTTCTTACTGACACATATCGTTTTTCAATGAATGGTTTTCAAGTAGTTTCACCCAAGTTATTTGATTATGCATTTTTTGACGATGCATCTGGTAACACAATACGCAATGACAGGTTGTAGCTCTTGTATATCTATCAGGGAGACAATACCTGAATTTTTCAAATAATCTTACAATGGTATGTGATCCCCGATCAGAACTATATGGTTTCTTTTCCATACACTTAAAGCTTGTCTTGCAAATGCTGTCATAAGATGTTCTTTTCATATCTGCACTTCAGCAAGTTGAGTGTTTTCTTCCTGTACCACACCCTGCTGAGTGTCCAAAGAGAAAACTTTTAGTTTCATTCAGTGTTCGTGCTGAGCATAAAGTGCTTATCACCTTGTAAAAGGCAACTTGTCTTTGCTAAGTCCACATTCACCTACTATCTTTCTTCAGTAGACTCAGTATTTCTGTGTTAGGAACATACTCTTCTCCACCATCTCACGAAAGTATTAGTAGTGCATCACAAGATGGAGATGAATATTCTCTCACAGTTTATAATGAAGCTGGATGTGGTTCTGTATCATACAGTGAAATTATATAAGACAACAAACAGTTTCCTCGCAAATTTCGGTTTATCGAAATTGGTAGTGATTTTCGAATTCTAAAAATCTGCAAGAACCTCATTCATTATCTCAGGATGTCTCTTCCCCGTAGCAGTAGCGATTACAATGGGTTCAATATAAATTTTGATCCTGTCCACAGTTTATCACCCAGTACCCAATCTAATACTTGAAAGAAAGCTGCAACTTGGATTCTGATCTGAACACTTGACCCTAGTTTCTTCTAATACAAACTGCTATTAACTGACAATAAAATTCAGACTCATTAGATAATGTACACCTCTGAATATTTGCAGTAATTATTCTAGATTCTCTGGTTTATCAAGCTACAGTATACTATTTCTGTTAGTTGCATCTGCATCGATGACAATTGACAGCTCTCAAACTACATCCATTTTGCTCTCGACATGTAGCAGATTAGAGTTCAAATGGTTCAAATGGCTCTGAGCACTATGGGACTTAACTTCCGTGGTCATCAGTCCCCTGGAACTTAGAACTACTTCAACCTAACTAACCTAAGGACATCACACACATCCATGCCCGAGGCAGGATTCGAACCTGCGACCGTAGCGGCCTGGTGGTTCCAGACTGTAGCGCCTTGAACCGCTCGGCCACTCCAGCAGGCCAGATTAGAGTAAACGCGCTTAAAAAAAATAAGCAACACCAAGAAGTAGTTGTGCTACATTAACGAAAGTTGTAGGCCTGTTTCTACATCTGAAAGGTCATGTCTGTTCAAATATCACACCATTTGCAAGAGTGTCGCTCGTAGTGCCAGTATGAGGATGCAAATCAAGTTTGTTTTAAGTACACGCAGTAACGGTCGTGAGGTTTAGTTACCTTTGACACTGGAAGTGATGAACAGGTGTTAGTGAAGAATTCGTTTAAGGCGGCAAAACGCCATTATCAACACTTCACTGTGTTCCAATGAGGTCTTGTAATAGAGCTACAAAAAAGAGGGTGTTCCTTCTGCGATACTGCAGAAAAACTCGGTAGGAACGTAACCACTGTACATGATTGCTGGCAGCGGTGGTCACTAGAGTGTACGGTAGCAAGAAGATCGGACTCTGGACGGCGACATGGCACTACCGAGAGGGAAGACTATTGTATTCGGTATATGGTTCTGGCTCGTCATACTGCATCTGCAGGAACAATTTAAGCTGCAGTTGACACCGCAGTAACACAATGAACTGTTACAAAGCCGCTACTTCAATGACAGCTCCGAGCCAGAGCCACTGTAGCGTGCATTCCACTGACCCCAAACCACCGCCATCTGTATTTTTGGAGGTGTCAGGCTACAGCTGAGTATAGGTCTGTTATGCTTTCTGATAAAAGCTGGTTCTGTCTCGGTGCCAGTGATGGCCGTTTGTTGGTTAGGATGAGGGTAGCTGAGAACATACAACCAACCTGTCTGCACTGGGCTTACACCTGGGGCTATGGTCTGGTGTGCGATTTCGTATGACAGCAGGAGCAATCTCACGCACTCTGGCTGCAAATTTGTACGTCACTCTGGCGATTCGACCTGTTGTGCCACCGAGCGATGTGGCGCAGTGGTTATCATACTGGACTCGTATTCGGGAAGATGATGGTTCAGACCCGTGTCCGGTCATCCTGATTTGGGTTTTCCGTGATACCCTTAAATCACTTCAGCACTTCAGGCAAATGCCTGGATGGTTCCTCTGAAAGCGCACGGCTGACTTCCTTCTCCATCCTTCCCTAATCTGATGTGACCAATGAGCTCTCTGTTTGATCTCCTCCCCCAAACCAACCAACCTGTTGTGCTGCCATTCATGCAAGCATCCAGGGAGTGTTTTCCAACAGCATAACGCTCGCCCACATACCGCTGCTTTATTCCAGTATGCTCTACAGAATGTCGACATGTTGCCTTGACCTGCTCGATCACCACATCTGTTTCCATCGGAGCACGTATGCGACATAACCGGAAGACAATGCCAGTCTCAACCGCGACCTGCATTAACTATTCCTGTATTGACAGTGCAATAGGCATGGAACTCTATCCCAAAAACTGACATCCGGCATCAGTACAAGACGATGGATACACGTTTGCCTGCTTGCATTCAAGATGTTGGCGGTTCCACCAATTGTTAACGTACCAGCATTTCACACTTACAATGGCCTATATCGCACTTATACTGACCTATGATCTTGCAATGTTAATCATATACATTATTGGCCATTAAAATTGCTAGACCACGAAGATGACGTGCTACAGACGCGTAATTTAACCGACAGGAAGAAGATGCTGTGATATGCAAATGATCGGCTTTTCAGAGCATTCACACAAGGTTGGCGCCGGTGACGACACCTACAACGTGCTGACACGAGGAAAGTTTCCAACCGATTTCTCATACACAAACAGCAGTTGACCGGCGTTTCCTGATGAAACGTTGTTGTGATGGCTCGTGTAAGGAGGAGAAATGCGTACCATTACGTTTCCGACTTTGATAAAGGTCGGATTGTAGCCTATCGCGATTACGGTTTATCGCATCGCGACATTGCTGCTCACGTTGATCGAGATCCAATGACTGTTAGCAGAATATGGAATCGGTGGGTTCAGGACGGTAATACGGAAGGCAATGCTGGATCCCAACGGTCTCGTATCACTAACAGTCGAGATGATAGGCATCTTATCCGCATGGCTGTAACGGATCGTGCAGCCACGTCTCGATTCCTGGGTCAACAGATGGGGACATTTGCAAGACAACAACCATCTGCACGAACAGTTCGACGACGTTTGTAGCAGCATGGACTATCAGCTCGGAGACCATGGCTGCGGTTACCCTTGACACTGCATCAGAGACAGGAGCGCCTGCGATGGTGTAGGCCTATTCAACGACGAACCTGGGTGCACGAATTGCAAAACGTCATTTTTTCGGATGAATCAATGTTCTGTTTACAGCATCACGATGGTCGCATCCGTGATTGGCGACATCGCGGTGACATTGGAAGCGTGTATTCGTCATCGCCATACTGGCGTATCACCCGGCGTGATGGTATGGGGTGCCATTGGTTACACGTCTCGGTCATTTTTTGTTCGCATTGACGGAACTTTGAACAGTGGACGTTACATTTCAGATGTGTTACGACCCGTGGCCTACCCTTGATTCGATCCATGCGAAACCCTACATTTCATCAGGATAATGCACGACCGCATGTTGCAGGTCCTGTACGGACCTTTCTGGATACAGAAAATGTTCGACTGCTGCTCTGGCCAGCAAATTCTCCACATCTCTCTCCAATTCAAAACGTCTGGTCAATGGTGGCCGAGCAACTGGCTCGTCACAATACGCCAGTCACTACTCTTGATGAACTGTGGTATCGTGTTGAAGCTGAATGGGCAGCTGTACCTGTACACGCCATACAAGCTCTGTTTGACTCAATACCCAGGCATATCAAGGCCGTTATTACGGCCTGAGGTCGTTGTTCTGGGTACTGATTTCTCAGGATCTATGCACCCAAATTGCGTTAAAATGTAATCACATGTCAGTTCTAGTATAATATATTTGTCCAATGAATACCCGTTTATCATCTGCATTTCTTATTGGTGTAGCAATTTTAATGGCCAGTAGTGTATGTTATGTAAGAGGCTCACACTTCAAGATAACAGCTCAGTATATATATGTTACATTTAGATAAAAGAATTTATTCAGATAGTTAAGGGAGCCGAAAATTTAATAGTCATGTAGGACTGGAATTTGATAGTAGTAAAAGAAAGAGAAGCAAAAGCTTAGGTGAATATTGACTGGGGGGAAGGAATGAAAGACGAAGCCGCCTGGGTGAATTTTGCGCCGAGAATATTTTAATCATAGATGACACTTGGTTTAAGAGTGTTGAGAGAAGGTTGTATACGTGGAATGGACCTGGAGACACATAAGCTTTCAGATTGATTATATAATCGTTAGACAGAGATTTAGGAAACATATTTTAAATTGTAAGATATTTCCAGGGGCAGATGTGGACTCTGACCAAATTTATTGGGTATGAACTGCAGGTTAAAACTGAAGAAACTGCAAAAAGGCAGGAATTTAAGGAGATGGGACCTGGATAAACTGAAAAAAAAATTGTAAATTTGTGGTAAGAACTTATGGGACCAAACTGCTGAGGTCATCGGTCTCTAAGCTTAAAAACTGCTTAGTCTAACTTAAACTAACTTTCACTAAGGACAACACACACCCCATGCCCGAGGGAGAACTCCAACCCCCGACGGGGTGGGGGGGGGGGGGGGGGAGCCGCACGAACCGTGACAGGACGACCGAGACCACGGATGTACCCCGTGCTTCTAAACTGAAAGAACCAGAGGTTGTACAGGGTTTCAGAGGGAGCATTGGGATACTATTGACAATAACAGGGGAAAAGAATACAGTAAAAGAAGAATGGGTTGCTTTGAGAGACGAAATAGTGAAGGCAGAAGAGGATCAAGTAGGTAGAAAGACGAGGGCTAGTAGAAATTCTTGGGTAACACAAGAGATACTGAATTTAATCGCTGAAAGGAAAAAATACAAAAACGCAAAGAATGAAACGGACGAAAGGGAATAAAAGTCTAAAAAATTAGATCGACATGAAGTGCAAAATGGCTAAGCGGGAATGGCTAGAAGAGAAATGTAAGTATGTAGAAGCATATATATCACGAGGGGTAAGTTGGATAATGCCAAACGGAAAATTAAAGAGACCTTTGCAGAAAAGAGTACTACCTGTATGAATCTCAAGAGCTCAGGTGGAAAGAGAGTCCCAAGTAAAGAAGGAAAAGTAGGAAAGTGGAAGGAGTACAGAGTACACAGAGGGTCAATGCAATGGAGATGTACTTGAGGGCAATATTATGGAAATGGAAGAGGACGTAGAGGACAATGAGAAGGGAGATATGATACGGCGTCACGAATTTGACGAAGCTCTGAAAGACTTAAGTCGAAACAAGACCACAGGAGTAGATAACATTCCGTTAGAGCTACTGATAGCCTTGGAAGAGCCAGTCATGACAAGTCTCTTCCATTTAGTGAGCAATTCCCGATTCCAAAGGAAGGTGATGACAGGTGTGAAAATTATCGAAGTATCAGTTTAATAAGTCACTGCTGCAAAATACTAACACGAATCCCTTATGGAAGAATGGAAAAACTGTTAGAAGCCGACCTTAAGGAAGATCACTTTGGATTCCGGAGAAAAATAGGAACATGCGATGTGCTACTGACTCTACGACTTCTAATAGATGATAGGTTAAGGAAAGGCAAACCTTCGTTTCTAGCATTTGTAGACTCAGAGAAAGCTTTCGACTATGATGATTAGAACACTTTCTTTCAAACTCTAAAGATGCCAAGGGTAAAATACAGGGAGCGAAAATGCCATCTGGTTTCTGTACAAATTGATACACAACTTGTACAGAAACCAGAAGGCAGTTATAAGACTTGAGGGGCATGAAAGGGAAGCAGTGATTGAGAAGGGAATGAGACAGGGTTGTAGCCTAATCCCGATGTTACTGAATCTGTATACTGAGCAAGCAATATAGGAAGCAAAAGAAAAATTTGGAGTTGAAATCGAAGTCCACCTAGAAGAAATTAAAACTTTGAGGTTTGCGATTACATTGTCTGTCAGAGACAGCAAAGGACTTGGAAGAGCAATTGAACGGAATCGAAAGTTTCATGAATGGAGGAAATAAGATGAACATCAACAAAAGCAAAACGGGGATAATAGAAAGGTGTCGAATGATGCTGAGGGAATTACATTAGGAAATTAGACACTTAAAGTAGTAAATGAGTTTTTGCAATTTGGGAAGCAAAATAACGGATGACGGACGATGTAGGAAGGGTATAAAATTTAGACTGGCAATGGCAACAAAAGCGTTTCTGAAGAAGAGATATTTATTACTATCGAGTATAGAATTAATCGTCAGGAAGTCCTTTCTGGAAGTATTTGTATGGAGTGTAGCCATGTCTGGAAGTGAAACATGGACGATAAAAAATTTAGACAAGAAGAGAATAGAAGCTTTTTGAATGTGGTGTTACGAAACAATGCTGTAGATTAGATGGGCAGATCACGTAACGAATGAGGAGATACTGAATAGAATTGGGGATAAGAGAAATTTGTGGTACAACCTGACTAAAAGAAGGAATCGGTTGGTAGGACATGTTCTGAGGCATCGAGGGATGACCAGTCTAGTCATGGGTGGGGGGGATGGGGGGGTCGGGGACGGGGACGGGGACGGAGTAAGGGAGTAAGAATCGAAAAATCGTAGACGGAGACCAGTAATACAGTAATCAGATTCAGATGGCTGTAGACTGCAGTAGTTACTCGGAGATATAGAGGCTTGTAGAGGGTACAGTGGCGTGGAGATCTGCATCAAACAAGTCTTTGGACTGAAGACCACAACAATAGCAACATATATTACATAGAGAAATGTATTTCCGAAATTTTCTTAATCTACATTCATTATTTTTGGTGCTGCGATATTTTTCCCGCCGTGTTCTTATCGGACTACATCGTTTATCAGAAAGTTTTGACCTATTTATTGGCTAAACTGATTCAATCTCAATAGCTTGTATTACTCATGTCATTCTCAATGGAGAGAAGTCTTCCGAAGTAAGCATGATTTCAGGTGTGCCGCAGGGGAGTGTCGTAGGACCGTTGCTATTCACAATATACATAAATGATCTTGTGGATGACATCGGAAGTTCACTGGGGCTTTTTGCGGATGATGCTATGGTACATCGAGAGGTTGTAACAATGGAATATTGTACTGAAATGCAGGAGGATCTGCAGCGAATTGACGCATGGTGCAGGGAATGGCAATTGAATCTCAATGTAGACAAGTGTAATGTGCTGCGAATACATAGAAAGAAAGATCCCATGTCATTTAGCTACAATATAGCAGGTCAGCAACTGGAAGCAGTTAATTCCATACATTATCTGGGAGTACGCATTAGGAGTGATTTAAAACGAAATGGTCATATAAAGTTGATTGTCGGTAAAGCAGATGCCAGACTGAGATTCATCGGAAGAATCCTAAGGAAATGCAATCCGAAAACAAAGGAAGTAGGTTACAGCACGCTTGTTCACCCACTGCTTGAATACTGCTCAGCAGTGTGGGATCCGTACCGGATAGGATTGATAGAAGAGATAGATAAGATCCAACGGAGAGCAGCGCGCTTCGTTACAGGATCATTTAGTAATCGCGAAGGGTTACGGAGATGATAGATAAACTCCAGTGGAAGACTCTGCAGGAGAGACGCTCAATAGCTCGGTACGGACTTTTGTTGAAGTTTCGAGAACATACTTCACCGAGGAGTCAAGGAGTATATTGCTCCCTCCTACGTATATCTCGCGAAGAGACCATGAGGATATAATCAGAGAGATTAGAGCCCACACAGACTCACACCGACAATCCTTCTTCCCACGAACAAGACGAGACGGGAATAGAAAGGAGAACCGATAGAGGTACTCAAGGTACCCTCCGCCACACACCGTCAGGTGGCTTGCGGAGTATGGATGTAGATGTAGATGTAGACTTCTTAGTTGATGGCTGCTTCAGATCATAGTAGGACTTTACATCTCATGTATCCTACTTTATGATCTGTCTGTTGTATCGTTATCTTACATTATTTTTGTTTCTCCTGACATTCACGTACGTTTAGATGAAATTATTGGCTTCGATTTTACCCAAAAGCGGATCCGACCTGGCACGTAAAATTTATTTCAGCAATCTCGCATTCTACCTAGTTTCTTCAGAACACTGATTACATCGTAAAATATCAGTGAATCTTTGCTTCTGTGCCTCTGTTAATTCCACACGCTTATTCACTATAACATGAGTTTGCTCTCATATGTCCGTCTCATACATTCTGTCTTTCCTAAAATTTCAGTATTACATTTCTTCTCAGAAATAATGACTTCAAATTCTCAAAACCAGCATCAACAAATCCTGTCAACGTACAGCCCCTTCCTTATTGTCCATGTTTAACAATTAATTTTACTTCTTCATAGTGTATGTTAGCACTTCCCTCCAGCGAAAGATTAACTCCTAGCAATCATCCAACACATAAACCTCCAATGAACAAAAATGATTCTATTGATTCTTTTCCGATAAAAAATCTTATCAAACTTTGTCCTCTTATTGACTGACTTCCGTAAACTTTAGTACTTTAACTGGAAGTGTTAGCATTGCTTTAGTATCGGAAATTGTTTTCGAAAACCGTGGCCACTATAGCACTGGGTTGGCTTCCAAGCATATTTCTTATAAAACCACATATTCCATTTTCTACTTTGAACATTAAGGCTTCTTTGACAATTACTTCATTTTCGCTCATGAGTTCCTCTGAAATTCTCTTTTATCATCACAGCAAATTGTGAAAATAGCTGTTAATCCGTCTTCAAGGAGGGTTCCAGTTGGGTCTCATTGATAACTAATTAGTTTCCCGACTCTGTCCGTGCATTGTGTTCTTCCAAATATTCTCGTGCCAGTGATGTGTTGGTAATTACTTCGAATGTTCTGCTCGTAATCTCGAAGCCGATCATCTTCCTTATAGTTCTTGGCGTTTACATGCCTTGCAATTCATTCATCGCAGTAAGGAGGTGCAAGTAGCGATCGCTGACCACAAGAGCACATTGTTCTATTGTTCCAATTTTCATAATTTTGATTCGACCCACAGTGTCTGTGATTTCTTTGTTCTTGACGCCGTGATCCAAAGTTTCAGGCTCTTGTTTCGCCGTCTTCTCAGCGTTGTCTTCCACTTTACTCTTTCGCGACTGTGGAAGTACGATCTAGCTGCGGAAAAGTTCTTCAACGTCCGGATGAGGTAGTATCGAAAATGTTTCAAATACTGTGTGAGAAATCCCTTAATAAGAGTCTGAGTTATTTCTTCTTCGTGAACAACACCGTCTAAATACCTTTGCTTTATGTTGTTTCATCGTTCCGTGCTTGCGTGAGTATTTAACCGGCGTTGTTATTACGAGCTGGTTAACCTTTATTTATTTCTTGATTAAGCATACTGACTCAGAATGTTCATAATTAGTGTGTTGTTCAGCTACACGACTGCGTAATGCAAGTGCTTCTTCTTGACGTATGTACGAGTAGAAGTTCATTCTGTTGCGTTAGTCCCAATTTTGTGGAGTAAGTCTTTAAGTTGATCGGTAGTGGAAACTAGATGGACGTTATCAGACGTCTGAAACGATTGAAATTGATGTTCTCTTATATAACTGTCGTCCGCGACTCTCGACTTGGTGACAACAAATTCGGTTCCTTAGCAAATGTATTCACGTAATTTGATCTTATCAATTTCCGAATCTTAAATCTATCTTGTGCTGCTTTTGAGTCAGATTCACTTATATTTTGGGCACGATTCAGATCATTTTAATTAAAATGTCTTTTTCAGATCGCATTGACGTGAGCGTTATTGATACTGGGCCCTTTTGCTTGGGTTTCTAATTTCACAGTAACACCTTTAATATGATCCTTTTGTTCTGCAACTTTTTTATTGAATTCAGATAATTTTCTCTCGGCTTTTTTCTTTGAACCACAGAATTTCTCTCGGAAGCTGCTGAATGATATTATAAGTCACGAGCTCAGCTTTGTGTTTACTGTCCATCCACGTCTTCAGAAATATTGACAGTACTCGAATCATTGATCTGTTACTAAATTATCACTACGTGCTTCGGCGAAATTGAAGTGCTCTCTCAGGTTTTCTCAGCGTTATTGACTAACGACGTGCATTCGGATGCTGAGCGGAGTTTTTGATTCCATTCTATGCACAATATTTCGATGACTGATTCAGTCGTCTTTCACAGGCGCTGGGAGCTGTGTTGTAACGCATCCTGGCTGTGTGGACTCTACCAAGCAATGTCGTTATGCATACTAGCTTCTGGGCTCCAACCGAACTGCGTTGTTATGCGTACTGACTGCATGGACTCCAAACCGAATGTGTTGAGAGTCCAACTAGTGAGTATGCATAGCATAACGACACAGTTCGCAGCAATTGAAGAAGACTGCTGGGTCAGTCAGCAAAATATTGTACATAAAATGGAATCAACAGCCCGGACAGACTCTCGAAGGAACAACACTGAGCAAAATTTAACGTTTTTCTACAAATACGAGTAAAATAGGAGAAGCAGACAACATACGTCTGCCCTTCTCTGTGGTCAGTCGCGAAGCGTCCGTCAGAATGAAGGTTCTGAAAACAAGTTCTCGCAATGGGCAGTAGAAATACAAGTTTTCAGACATGACACAAAATTACCTGTTTCTGTTATTTTGGTGTCCCTAATGATATTGAACGCTGTCGATGCTTACATAGACGTCGAATGTCGAATAGTCACTTATTTGCTAACTTTATTTTCACTTGCGTAATAGCCCTCAATTCCCCAGTGCACATGTTTAAACTGGACGAAGAATAAAAAGTGAAATCAAGAAGAGCGACACGTTAATAACATCGTTCAGTGTAGTCTTATGACAAACAATGACTTTCTCCACTTCTACTTAACCTACCAACACTCGCGCATTGAAAATGAAATATAAAATCCTTGTATCCGGCCCACGCTGTTGCACTGCTTGGACTTCTTTTTGCAATAAATATTAAATGTGATTTGATTTCTTAGTAGTGTTTACTGATAAAGACACATCCATATGAGGTGTAACCGCGGGAAACCGATGTCATTCAATGTCTTATAAAGTCTCAGATGATCAAAATAGACTGGAGAACGATTTAGACAAGATATTTGTGTGGTGCAATAACTGGCAATCGATTCTAAATAATGAAAAGTGTGAAGTCATTTAGATCAGTACTAAAAGGAATCCGCTAAATTTCGGTTACAGGATAAATCTCACAAACCTGAAGGCTATAAATTCAACGAATAACTTAAATTGGGACGGTCATGTTGTAGGGAAAGCAATTCAAAGCCTGTGATTTATCAGCTGAAAACTTAGAGTAAGCGACAGATCTATTAAGGAGACCGTTAACGCTACGCTTGTCCGCCCTCTTCTGGTGTACTGTTGTGCGGTGTGGGACCCGCATCAGATAGGATTGACAGAGGACACCGAGAAAGTTCAAAGAATCTTATTTTGTAGTATATCAAAATAGGGGTGAGAGTGACACGGATATGATACATAAATTGGGGTGATAATCATTGAAGCAAAGGTGATTTTCGCTGCGGCGGGATCTTCTCAAGGAACTTCAATCACCACCTTTGTCCTCGGAGAGTGAAAATGTTTTGTTGGCACCAACCTACATAGAGGGGAATGACATTCATAACAAAATAAAAGGAATCAGAGCTCGCACGGAAAGACTTTAAGTGATCTTTTTTCCAGCGCGCTGTTGGAGATTGGAACAGTACAGAAATAATAGATTGAAGGTGGTTCGATGAACCCTGAGCCGGGCACTTAATTGTGAATTTCAACGTATTCGTGTAGATGTAGACGTACTGATACCCCTGTCCCTCTCATCTGCATGCAGGACTGATCCTGAAGTCGCCGTCCATCTACATAAGACGACAGCTGGCACACGACTCACTGTACACGTGCCTATTATTATCAGACAGAAGGCATAAGTCCGATGGTAGTCACAGTAGAATCGTGTTACTAAGAGCATACTTGCAAAAGGCGTTGAAGATTCCAGCTAGTTTGCGTTATGGTCAGACATAGTTTTTGAAACCAGCTACTAGATTATAAGGCATACCTAGGAGCAGATACAGACTGTGATCAACATTTAGTAATGATGAAAATTAGATTGATGTTTAAAAAACTAGGCCGGGAGAATCAATGCAGTGAAATGGGTACTGAAGACATGACGAATGATGAGTTGTGTACGAATTCTCTGAGGCTATGGATACTACGATAGTGAAGATAAAGTTGAAGAACAATCACAGGAGTTGGACAAACGAGGAAGATGAATGCAAAGAAACCTTGGTCAACAGAATAAATACTTCAGATGATCTACGAAAGAAGGAAATAGCAAAAATATTTACGAAAATTCAGGTATACAGAAATATAAGTCACTTAGGAACGACGTAAATAGGAAGTACAAGGACGCCGAAGTGAAATGACAGCAGAAAAAATGTGAACAAGACGAGAAAGGAATTATTGTCGGAAGGACAGATTAATCATATAGAAAACTGAAAACAATCTTCAGTGCAATTAAAAGCAATAGAGACAACATTAAGGATGCAATGGGAATTCCACTGATAAGCGCAGAGAAGACAACGGTTAAGTGAAAACAATATACTGAAGGCCTCGACAATGGGGATGCCTTGTCTGACGTGACTAAAGAAAAATGGGAGTCGATGTGGAAGACACAGGGGGTCTTGTATCAGAGCCACGCGTTCAATAGATCATTGGAAGACTTGCGATCAAATAAGGCATCGCATTTCTGAAATAAATGGGGAAGTGGCAGTCAAGCGACTATTTAAGTTGGTGCGTAGCATTTTTGAGCCTGGCTGGAGACATACCATCAAAAATTTGCTACAATGTCAACCACAGAATCTCAAGATAGCAAGGACTGTTAACTGGGATAACTACTGCACTGTCAGCTTCACGGCCCATACCTCCAAGATACTGGCAAGAACGAAGTCCAGAGGACTGGGAAAGAAAACTGAAGATATGTTAGATGACGATCAGTTTGACTTTCGCATAGGTAGGAGCACCAGAGAGCAAGTTCTGCCGTTGTGATTGGTAATCGAAGCGTAACTTGATAAAAATCAAGACACGTTCATAGCATCTGTCGATTTGGAAAAAGTGTCGGACAATGTAAAATGGTGCAGGAATTTCAAGGGTCTGAGAAAAACTGGAGTAGGATAAAGGGAAAGACGGGTAATATACTATACGTACAAGAACCAACAGAGAACAATTAGAACGGAAAACATCAATGAAGTACCGGTACTAAGATTAAAAGTAGTATACGGCACGGATGTAGTCTTTTTCACCCATTGTTCAATATACTATACGAAGAAGCAATGAAAATTTAAAAAAAGTACAGAAGTGGGATTAAAAATCAGGTGAAATGATATCAGTGATCAGATTCTCCGGTGACATTGCCATCCCCAGCGAAAGTGAAGAAGAAAGTTTTAAAATCAGTGGTCTAATGAGTGTAAAATATAGATTGAGACTGAACTATAGAATGATGAAGGTAACGGGGAGTACCAGAAATTGAATTAGCGATAAATTGAACATCAAAATTGGAAAAAAAAAAAAGACACACATGTCGGGCAAAGCAATGACGACATAAAAAGCAGATTAGCCCTTTCAGAGGAGGCGTTCCTGGGCAAGAGAAGTCTGCTATTATAAAAAAAAAAGTGGTTTAAATGGATCTAAGCACTATGGAACTTCTGAGGTCATCAGTCCCCTAGAACTTAGAACTACTTAAACCTAACTAACCTAAGGACATCACACACATCCATGCCCGAGGCAGGATTCGAACCTGCGACCGTAGCGGCTGCTATTATAAAACATCGGCCGTAATTGAAGAAAGAAATTTGTGAGAACGAACGTTGGGTGGCCAGTATTGCATCGTGGGCTGTTGTAGGCCAAAACAGAAGAGAAACAGAGTGTTTGACATGCGGTGTAAAATAGATGGATTGATGAGGTAAGGAATGAGGAGACACTCCGCACAAAGGGAATACGTAACTTGAAAAGTCCTCGAGGGAGAATACAGGTAAAAAATGTAGGAGAACGCAACATTGAACGGGAATTGCTGTTCAAGTGCAACTCGAGATGAAGAGGTTGGCACAAGAGAGGCGAGCTGCATCGAACCAGCCTGAGACAGATCACTAAAGGAATAACAATGAAAGGCTTTACTGGTGAAGACCATGATACACTTATGACCTCAATATAATCCTGGGATGTTTAAGAGTGAATAATTGAGTCATGGATCATCAGACTGGTTTAATGCGACCGGCCACGAGTTCCTCTCCTGTGTCGGCTTCTTTATTTCAGAGTAGTACTTACCTCTAGGATCTTCAATTATTTGTCTTCCACTACAGTTTTTATCCTATACAGCTCCCTCAAGTTTCTTGAAAATTCTTCCTTGACGCCTTAACACATGTCCTATCATCTTGTCCTTTTTCGTCGTCAATATTTCAGTCATGATCCAACCCTCGTCGAATCTGTGAAGAACCTCAATTCTTCCCCTTCTTGTCTTACTAGTCCGATGGTTTTTCATCATTATTCGAGAGCACGACATCCAGAACGCATCGATTCTCTTCTCTTCCAGGTTTCCCACAGTCTGTGATTCACTTTCATACAATGCAGCGTACTTTCTCAGAAATTTCTTCCTCAGGCTAAAGCTGACGTTTGATATTAGTATACTTCCTTTGGCCATGAACGCCCTGTTTACCTGTTCTACTCTGCTTTTCAAGTAACTCTTCATTCGTTCTCTATGTGTTAATTTGTTTCAAAGGTAGCAGAAGCCCTTCAGTTCGTCTACTTTTGTGGTCGCAATTTTTATGTTAAGTTTATCGCTAATGACATTTGTACTATTCCACATTTTTTTTATTTGCTCTCCGTCCGTAGCTTGTGTGCAGCTAGACTGTTCATTCCATTCAACACGTCCTCACTGGCAGTGCTATTAGAAGATCTTGATATCCTTTTGACCTGCATTTTTACCCCATTCGTGCAACTGTTGTTTATTTCCATCATTGCTTCTTCGCTGTGTAGAGTGAACAGTAATGGTTGAAAGACTACATGCCTAGTTTACTCCCTTTCTAAAACGAACTCTTCGTTCTTGATCTTTCATTCTGATTGTTCCTTCTTGGTTCTTTTACGTATAATTTAATGATATTTTTTCAGAAGTTCGAAAATATTGCACCATTCTACAGTATCAAACTTTTTCACTGGACCGACAAATCCTATGAAAGTGAGTTGATTTTTCTTAAATCTTGGTACCTTTATCAAGCGCGTCGCAACTGGCTCTCTTGTGACTTTACTGTCTTGAAACCAACTGGTCTTCCAACATATTCTCAGTTTTCCTTTCCGTCCTACTAAATATTATTATTATTATTACTATTATGTGCGTATTGACCATGTTGGATCACGCATTACGTTTATGATTCGCCTTTCTAATTCCCCATACAGCTTTAATTCTTTCGCTGTGTGCTTTCTTCCCTTCTTCTGACCACTTGATCCCTGATCTTTTAGGGACTTCATTCTCTGGCTTTACTACCCATCTATTTATCTTCTGACGGTAAAGTTTCTTGTCTAGTATTCCGATGTTCCTATCTGTGACTTTTCCATGTCATATTTGACTTCTTCTATCCATGGAATGATCTTCAGTTTTGCAGTGTATGTCAAAATCTTATGAGTTAGCCTTTAAGATGGGAGTCTATGAATGTCCCCATAGAATTGCGGCCTTCGTTTCATGATATCTGCGGCAAGGTTGGACAGTTCTTCTGTTGCTTTGCGCGATTTGAGTCTATAACCCTCTTCTGTTTTGTCTGGTCTGAGCATTTTCATGATGTTTCTTTCCTCCTTCAAGATGTTCTCCAGATCGCTTTTTCTATTAAGTACCATTGTTTCGCTCGCGTACAGCTATTCATGTTTAATCACTGTATTATAATGTTTGATCTTTTTATGAGTGGACGTAAATCTCTTGTTGTAGATTTCACGCTTTCTCCCATATGCTCGTTTGAGCTTTTGTAGCCGAACTTTCTGTGCTTCCTTTTACAACCCTGTTGGTTCTATATCTCACCGAGATATTTGAAGTGAGGAAATCGTTTGATCTGCCCGTATTATGTGTTCAGTTCCTGAATATCGAAATTAGTGCAGATGAACTTGATCTTCACGAATGAAATTTTTAGTCCAGTTTTTTCAGCGCATTTCTTGAGGACTTCAATGAGTTTGATCGCTGTATTTTCGTAGGCTGCTAGTATCGCTAGGTCGTCTGCGAAAACTAAACAACTGACCGTGATGTCATCATTCTTTCGTCCGAGTAGAATGAGTTTCCAGTGGTCCTGGGTTTTCAATTCTTTCTCCCATTCTCGGATGACTTTATGCAGAACAAGGCTGATGAGCAGTGGTGACAATCCATCACTTTGTCGCACACCGTTCTTTATCTCAAAGGGCTCTGACAAATCGCTCCTGAATTTCCATTTTGTCTTCGTGCCCGTGAGTGTTACCTTGATGAGTCTTAATGTCTTTCGATCAAGTCCTTGTTCTAAGATGTTAAAGAGGGATTGTCGACCGACCGAATCATATGCCTTCTTGAAGTCGATGAACATACAGATAATTGGAGAGCTTCGGGTTGCTCTATGTTTCAACAGCATCTTCAAATCGCAAATTTATTCAACACAAGAACGCCCCGGTCGGAAACCGGCTTGATAGTCACAAATTTGGTTTTCAAGCTGCTCTTGTGTTCTATGAAGAAGGCACGCGGATACAATTTTGTAGGTGACTTCAGAGAGAAAAATCCCTCGGTAGTTATTGACATCTGTTCTGTCACCTTTCTTGTGTAACGGATTTATGAGTGCACACTTCCATTCTTCCGGTACCTTCTCCGTTTTCCAGATGTCTATGATGATTTGTGTGAGGTCCTAAAGTGTATTTGGCCTATGTTCTCCAATAGTTCCTGAACTGTACCATCTTCTCCAGATGCCCTGTTATTCATGAGTCTGGAAAGGGTCTGTGGGATTTCTTCTTTGGGAGGTGGTGGAGATTCTGGGTTTACTTGTGCGGGAGTCTCTTTGAGCCATCTTGATGTGAGTACCTGGCAGTTGAGTATCTCTGAGAAATATCGAGCCAATTCTCTACAGTTGTCTTGGTTGGTCAGATCGAGTTTCCGTCTGGTTTCGGAAACATTAGTTCTGAGGGCTGTATACTCGAATCCTCCCTGCGAACGTCCTGTATAAGTCTCGAGTATTGTGATCTTGGAAGTCTTTTTCTATCGAGTCCAACTGCTCCTTCATGTGCCTCCTCTTTGTTTGTCTGATAAGTTTTTGAGGCTTCCTTTCTGGTCTGAAGATAATGTTGTTGCGTTTCCAGTGACTTCTTAGAGTTATATTTCTCGAAAGCACTCTTTCGTTCTTCCAGTGCTTCTTCACATACGGAGTCCCACCATGGGTGTTTCGTATTCTTCTTCAGTGGTACTGCCTCTTTGGCTCTCTTGATTATCTTGTTACGGAATTGATGCAAGGTGCCTGCCTTTTCGTTTTCCCATTCTTCTTTTATGTTGCTTTCTTTGATCTTTTTGATGTCGAATTTTTGAAGATGAGTTTTCATGTGATAGGGTCTTTGCGGAGTAAATTTCACTTTGATCCGCATTAGATAGTGGTCAGAATCAATGTTGGCTCCTCTCCGGACTTGCGCGTCACGAATTTCCTTCTGTGAAGGGTGTGCGATGGCCACATGGTCGATCTCATATTCTCCGAGACACCGTGTAGGAGATCTCCAAGTCTTCTGTTTTCGGGGTTGTTTCCTCAGGGAGGTGGAGATTATTTTCAGAGTGTTCTGTTGGCACAGTTCAGTGAATCTCATGCCATTCTTGTTGGTGAATTTATGGGCCGGGAATTTGCCTACGTTCTTTTGGTATTCCTTTTGTCTGCCAGTCTTGGCGCTGAAGTCGCCTAGTAATATCTTTGTGTCTTCTTTGGGGACTAATGCAATAATCTTCTCGAGTTTAGATCATAACTGCTCTACCTCCTGCAGATCTCTCTTATTTTCAATGCTCGTGGATGCATGTACATTAATTAGTGTGTATTTTTTGTTTGCACATTGTACGCGCATTGTCGTTAGTATATTACTTATGGGGGTGACTTGTTTAATCGAATCAACTATGCTCTTGTGAACGACAAATGCCATACCAAGAAGTGGGGTGCCACCTCTTCCTATTCGTTTGTCTGTTTTACTTTTGAAGATACTGTAATTAACATAGTGTAGTGAGTTTTCATCTGTAAAGCGTGTTTCCTGAAGAGCCAGTATCTCTACCTTTTGTCGATCTGATTCTGATGTTAAGATGTGTAGTTTATCTGGTTTTCGTAAGGTGTTGATGTTGAAAGTCCCGATGTCAGTGGGTCTCTTTGATGGTAGTTTTCCAGAGAACTCCGACTTTCTCTGCGATCGTGGTAGCCCAGGTCCCCCAGAATCCTAAGACCCAGTTGCCGTCTGTTGACTGGTGGATTGGTACCAACAGGGGTAATTCTGTTGTTATTTTCACGAATGAAAGTTGTAAACAACTTTACTGAATGATCTATGAAGCTAACTGCCCGATAATTCTTGCACTTACCTGCCCTTTCTGGCTTAAGAATTGCATAGATGATGTTTCTCCGAAAGTATGATGGTGGTCCCCAGGCTTATAGATATTACGCACCATCTCAAACAGTCGTTCGATTGCCACTTACCCCATCTATTTTTAGAAATTCCGGAGATACGTTATCCATCCCTTTTGCCTTATCTGATCACAAGTCTTTCAAATCCCTGTTAAACTCTAATGCTGGATATCTTATGTCTTGCTCGTCGACTCCCATTTCTCCTTCTACCACGTCATCTAACAATATTTTTCCCAGGCTGAACACTTCTATTTACTCTTTCTGCCTATCTGCTCTCTATGTTTAACAGTGAAATTTCCCTTGGTCTCATCGTTGACACATTCGCTATTAATTTTACCGCAGGTTGTTTCGAATTTTTTGTACACTATATCAGGCTTCCCCTTTCTGCTGCAGCCATTTCACCTTGGGTTTCCTAAATTTCATATTTGTATGGTTCTCATGTGATTTGTTTTGCTGTATTTCTGCACTTACCTAAAGATTGTCATACTATCTTCTTTTTCGATCAAAAAAAAAAAAATGATTCAAATGGCTCTGAGCGCTATGGGACTTAACTGCTGAGGTTATCAGTCCCCTAGAACTTAGAGCTACTTAAACCTAACTAACCTAAGGACATCACACACATCCATGCCCAAGGCAGGATTCGAACCTGCAACCGTAGCGGTCGCGCGGTTCCAGACTGTAGCGCATAGAACCGATCGGCCACCCCTGCCGGCTTTTTTCGATCAACTGAAGTATTTCTTGTGTTGCCCAAGATTACTTTGCAGCTATCTTCCTTGTGCTGCACTTACATTTGCCCGTCCGATAATATGATTGTCCTTTTTAGAGACTTCCATTTCTCTTCCTCTGAAATGCTCACTGTAGTCTTCATTATCGCTGTATCTACAGCTTTGCACTAAATTGTAGTTAATACACACAGCTATACCGTTTTCGGGGTGTCGTAGTTTTTCTGCAGGCCAGCAAATCGTTATACAGCGCCAAAAGTCGAGAACGTTAGTAGGTTAGTATGCGTCTAACACCAGTAAATCTACGCGTTGATGGATGTGCACATAAAAAAGACCTACTGGTACATTTCTTAACACGAAAGTAGCAAATGGACGTTTTACGTACCTAAAAATATTTTGATAACTAGTGTTACATATTTAGACGCATAAAGGAACGCGTACATACTTACATACCTAGATGTGTCGTCAGCGTTGTGGCACTCCATTTTCTTTATCATCCTTCATTCCCAACTGCTGGGAGTAGGGCGGATTGATAAAGAACAAATACACAGCAGCTAGGAGTGAGCCAGATGGGTTCCCAGTTCGGAAGGGGGGTTCCATTCCTGACATTCGATGGTGTCAGACGGAGGCTTCACGTAGGTCTCCGTCGGAACCGGGGGGATTCGTGTGTGTGTAAGTGTGTGTGTGTGTGTGTGTGTGTGTGTGTGTGTGTGTGTGTGTGTGTGTGCGTGTGAGAGAGAGATAAGTTGTGCACGTGAAGTACATTCTTCGAACTAGGGCAATTTTGTTTTTGTACAGTGTAGATTTCGAGGAGAAGGTACATACGTGCCGTAATCAGTTTAGCTGCATCTACTGATGAAAATATAGTGCAATTGAAACTCAGTATCATAACATTATTCAGCTACAATCAATCGCTATGGCTCTGTTATTATAGCTATCCCAAACTTGAGAATTAGCATACAGTTCGCCACTAGTTGTTTATAGGATTGAATAAGATTAACTGCACCCGCCGCGAGTATTATACGTATGAAAATAATCGCAATTGCGGCACATGAAACTGAATACACGTTTCAGCATTAAAATAGACGGACCTAAGTCCGTGGTAATTCAGTGGCATTATAACTGGAGACCAGTCATCGGAATATAGATGATATTATAAAGAGGATTATACAGATGTCTAAGTTTATCTACACGTGGTACAGTATGGCCAGTGTTAAGAAACAAATCCCAGGACACAACTGCTTGTATACGCACACACATCAGTACCAGAATAAAAAATCATTTTCCTATGGTGATGATCATTTACAAGCGTCTGTCACGAAACCCTACCGTTATGGGTCATTTCTCTAAGAGACCCTCCTTGCTTCAAAAGACACTTTCTGTCACCTTCCGAAATATCGATCTTTCTTGAAGGGTGATTCAGGCTTCACCTACGGCATGTTTGGAATTACTTTAATAGGAAAGGCGGGACCTTTCACTGCGGTGGATGCGGATGTAGGGTAACAAATACCAAGACTGTGTGTACATTTTGGTAAGTGTGACCTGAAATTTTTCCAGCGGAAAATTTTACGAGGAGAGGAGCGGAGAGGTGTGGCAGGTGCAATGGCAGCGGTCAGCGCAAAGCCTGCGTCCTGCGTCCTCGTAATGAAGGCAATCAGGACGCGCCCACTGCAAAAATTAATTGCTGTGCGACCGCCACCCGCGGCCACGTAATTAATATTTTAATACTGGCGATACGTGCGGCCGGCCAACGTCACTCGATTCGCCGCCGGCCGTAAAAATCTGCCATTTGGAAGGTCGTTAGCACGTTCCGGCCTAAATGACAATAGGCTGCGTGCTGGAAGCAGTAAACAAAGATAAAACATGCAACGTAATAAGGACAGCGATCTTATCTTCACTTCTCACGTCGAATTTTTAGTCAGAAAACAGACTTCATAAAAGTTTTCGCTGTAGCAAAAATATTAGATTTAGTAAGATACTAATTTCATAATTTTATTTGCTGCCCTTTTCATATGGCCATATTTCAGGCGAAAGCCGGGTGTCTGCAAGATGCTGTCAGGCTATTTCGGCACAGAGTCTTCTGCACATCTTCAGGTGAATACTGACAGAAAAGACACCGAGCTCACGTATTTAAGACTCCACCGGCACATGCGTGGTGTGTCCAGTTGGCATTTCGCATGCGCTGTTTGTCTGCAAATCTGTCCGCTGCGTCGCTCGCCCTCCGTAGTGAAAGCTGGTTTCATCGACATCAGATCGATTGTCCTCGCATGGCAAACGACGTTGGCTAGGTAAAGTACGAAATTTTTCTATGACTGGATTACATGGGAAATTTAACTGGAAACCGCCATCTCAACTGAAATAGTGACTCAGGCAGTCGCATATCCTCAGGTTCACTGATGTTAGAGCTCCAAAACGTTCACGTATAGTCAACAATTTTTGTTTGGTCGTATTTCATCAAGTGACCAGTGGAAATACAATGTACGGTGATAGCGGACTTACTGGCTTGGAGGCGGTGAGTTTGCCGCTGATGTTCTACGACGCGTTTCTGCATTGTGCGCGTCGCTTGTCCTGTGTAAGATTTGCCGTATTCGCACGGAATTTTGTAAACACCTGCCTTGTGCAACTCTATGTTATCTTTAACAGATTTCAATAGCGCCGAGATTTTAGAAGGACGACGAAAAACTGCTTTAACTTTATCTCTTCTAAATATTCTGCCTATTTTGGCTGAAATATTTCTCGTATATGGTAAATAAGCAATCGTTTTGAAGGGCTCTTCCTCTTGTTTGTTTTGTCATTTGTACGTCTGTAGCGGTCTGTGTACTTGCTGGGACGAATATCCCATGTTCTGGAACACAGTCTGCAGGTGGTCCAGTTCAGTTTTCAGATTATCGGCACCCGAGATCTTGAAGACCTCCCTTTTGTAGGGAACTGTTAGATAGAATTTCTACTGTTTTCCTCATCATTCGATTAGTAGGATCCTTATCGATTTTGCAATATGCTCAGTCACTCAACAAAATATTGATCTTATTGATACAGTTCTCCCGTGGCATGAGAACAGTAACACTACCTTTATCCGACTTGAGTATTACTGTACGGGTGGCTGCTCTCTCCATAAACGAGATGTTAGTCTTCGGTGGTGCGGCTTTCGTCAACACGCGCCAAGACCCTCGAGGAATTTGCTCTCCTGCGTGTGCTGGAAGACGGCGCAAAGCTTCTTCGATGAAACTGACAAAGACCACTAGTGGCGGTGAAACAGATGTAGGGAAAAATTAAGACCTCTTCCAAACACGCACACAGTCGCCTCATCTACAGATTTCCCCGTCAAGTTAATAACGGATCATCGAGTAGTAACTTACTGCGGCACCCGTGTCGGAAGTCGGTCAAACTTTGCACTCTGCCTCGTCGCAGCCTTGTCGTAGATCTATGTCGCTTTGGTTCATGTTGAAACCGTGAAGTTTCTTCTAAATGTCTTGAGCTACACTCCTGGAAATTGAAATAAGAACACCGTGAATTCATTGTCCCAGGAAGGGGAAACTTTATTGACACATTCCTGGGGTCACATACATCACATGATCACACTGACAGAACCACAGGCACATGGACACAGGCAACAGAGCATGCACAATGTCGGCACTAGTACAGTGTATATCCACCTTTCGCAGCAATGCAGGCTGCTATTCTCCCATGGAGACGATCGTAGAGATGCTGGATGTAGTCCTGTGGAACGGCTTGCCATGCCATTTCCACCTGGCGCCTCAGTTGGACCAGCGTTCGTGCTGGACGTGCAGACCGCGTGAGACGACGCTTCATCCAGTCCCAAACATGCTCAATGGGGGACAGATCCGGAGATCTTGCTGGCCAGGGTAGTTGACTTACACCTTCTAGAGCACGTTGGGTGGCACGGGATACATGCGGACGTGCATTGTCCTGTTGGAACAGCAAGTTCCCTTGCCGGTCTAGGAATGGTAGAACGATGGGTTCGATGACGGTTTGGATGTACCGGGTGTTGGCCCTGTGTGCCTCGGTCGTATGCAGTCCTGATTGTGGCGCTCACCTGTACGGCGCCAAACACGCATACGACCATCATTGGCACCAAGGCAGAAGCGACTCTCATCGCTGAAGACGACACGTCTCCATTCGTCCCTCCATTCACGCCTGTCGCGACACCACTGGAGGCGGGCTGCACGATGTTGGGGCGTGAGCGGAAGACGGCCTAACGATGTGCGGGACCGTAGCCCAGCTTCATGGAGACGGTTGCGAATGGTCCTCGCCGATGCTCCAGGAGCAACAGTGTCCCTAATTTGCTGGGAAGTGGCGGTGCGGTCCCCTACGGCACTGCGTAGGATCCTACGGTCTTGGCGTGCATCCGTGCGTCGCTGCGGTCCGGTCCCAGGTCGACGGGCACGTGCACCTTCCGCCGACCACTGGCGACAACATCGATGTACTGTGGAGACCTCACACCCCACGTGTTGAGCAATTCGGCGGTACGTCCACCCGGCCTCCCGCATGCCCACTATACGTCCTCGCTCAAAGTCCGTCAACTGCACATACGGTTCACGTCGACGCTGTCGCGGCATGCTACCAGTGTTAAAGACTGCGATGGAGCTCCGTATGCCACGGCAAACTGGCTGACACTGACGGCAGCGGTGCACAAATGCTGCGCAGCTAGCGCCATTCGACGGCCAACACCGCGGTTCCTGGTGTGTCCGCTGTGCCGTGCGTGTGATCATTGCTTGTACAGCCCTCTCGCAGTGTCCGGAGCAAGTATGGTGGGTCTGACACACCGGTGTCAATGTGTTCTTTTTTCCATTTCCAGGAGTGTATTAGCTGGTCATTGGTCGTAAGTATGTCGCTATCATTTTTACTTGTCCCGTTGTTGTCCAGATGGTTCTGTCCTTGCCTCAAGTTGTTGTAATGGTCGCTCCCTTTCTTCCCGGCGAGCGATGTTGTTGCGTAGGAAAACTACCGTCCTAACTCCTCCCCTACTTTGTTCGTTCCTCAACCCGTCATATTCCGTAGTCGGAAATTTTCAGACACTCAAAGATATCCTTATATTAATAACAGACCCTCAGTGTTTTTGGTGGAAACAAAGTCCTGTAGTTTTGCTTTGTTGTTTCGAACTCCATTTGCATTCCAGATGCATAATTTTAAATCCTTCGTTCATCTTCTTTCCTTGGTACTTGATACTTCTAGTCAACGATGTTCACTAATTCTTCGATTAAGATATCCATCCATGCCCAAGACAATGACGACAGTCTTGCTGCCGGCCGGGGTGGTCGAGTGGTTCTAGGCACTACAGTCTGGAACCGCGCGGCCGCTACGGTCACGGGTTCGAATCCTGCCACGGGCATGGATATGTGTGATGTCCTTAGGTTAGTTAGATTTAAGTAGTTCTAAGTTCTAGGGGACTTATGACCTCATAAGTTAAGTCCCATAGTGCTCAGAGCCCATTTGAAACTTTTTTTTCTTATTTTGACAGTCTTGCTGCCACTTCTAAATGCAAATAATACATATCTTAAATACGTGAGCAGTGCCTTTCCTGTCTGTATTCATCTGAAGATGGCTAGAAGACTCTGCGCCTGAAATATCGTGGCAGAAAGTTGCAGACATCCGGCAGTTCGCCAAAAATTTTATGGGTCAAATGGCTCTGAGCACTACGGGACTTAACTTCTGAGGTCATCAGTCCTCTAGAACTTAGAACTACTTCAACCTGACCAAACGAAGGACGTCACACACAACCATGCCCGAGGCAGGATTCGAACCTGCGACCGTAGCGGTCGCGAAGTTCCAGTCTTAGCGCCTAGAACCGTTCGCCCTCCCCCCCCCCCGGTGGCAAAAATTTTAAGGAACAATCAGTACGACGGGAAAGTTTTAAATCTTATCTTACAAGTGACCTGGCTTCTAGTTATTAAGGTAGGTCTTTTTAGCGCAATATAAAATTTTACATATACGGGTTATTAAGCGTATTTGATTTCTTATTATTTTAATAAAATTCAACAACGTTGCAGCTCTAAATTCTTGCAAACTTGAAACTAAGAAGGAAACAGAAATACTTTAAATTAATAATTCATGTATTAAGGAGATAGAAAATTAGGAATGTAGAAAAAATTTATGTTTATAGAACGCCGCCACCGATGCTGTCCAGGAGGGAGTGCCTCAGAAAGACGTTGAACCGCGTATGCCCACCAGATTCCACCCACTCTACTGGTACTCGCCATCGGAAGGCGACTGCGTCTGCAAAACATTGAACCTCTCGTCCTCAGGTGGCGTGTTTGTACATCTACGTTAGGTTACTTCAGATGCAGAGAGTGCTCTCCTCTATTTCTACATTTCTCTTACAAATTAATAATAATGTGTTAGGAACATTTGTTTCCGTGGAATTTCGGTGACTACACAGAAAGTCCTTATTCTATGTCTGTTTTCGCTTGTGCCGCTGTTGTCTGGTCCGCCACCGCTGTTACTGTCATCTGTCTCGCTAGTATCGTATTTGGAGTCCTTTGCTGCCTGCGCTCGTCAGTGCCTCTATTCTCGCCATTGGAGGTACTCTTTATGCAACGCTCTGAATATTCTGAGACAAGGTCTGATCGCTAACTGATGGTGTTATGCCATCATATGAGTGCGCTCGTCGTTCGTCCTGCTACCAAGTGTCACAGTGCAAAAGTATGTGTTTGGGTGTCCCTCCCCACAGGCATAGTCAGATGCAATGGAAATAAAAGAAAGTTTGTGAGCCATGCAGCAGCTCGCGTTGGTGCTGTGTGTAGGTTGCCGCCCCTGTTGGAGGCCAGACCGTATCGTTTAGTTGACATGGTTGCGTGCGTTTGTCTTATTCTAGTGTTGACTGGCGCCACTTGGTTTCGCAAGTGTTGCCTGTCCGCTAGTGGCAGCAGCGGCGGTTATCGATATGTAGTAACTGTGGCCCTATCTTTGGGGCAACGTTGTTGTTCTTCTGGGTCGTGTGAGTGTGCAATTCGGTTTGGGGGACTGAGGAGCAGCCAGGTCTGCGCAGTGCGTGAACATGCTGGGACTGCTGGCGGCGCACATCGGCTGACGGATAGAAGGCCTGTAGTCACGAGGGTGCACGACCTCGTCGTAAACCGGATCCTGCAGACTTTAAGTTGAGTGCATTTGGATTCAAGTAGAGAAACCTCCACCATTGCGAAATCTTGCGATTCTCCAGTGACTTTGGTTCGTGTTGCTGCTCGTAGTGTTGCCGAGGCAAAGAGCAGCGAGTGGAGTGCTTGGGGAAGGCCGATCTGACTAGCTTTCCTGGACTTCCAATTACTATTTATTGCATTCAGTTTATTAATATTTGTTAAGTTGAACCAGAGGTATTTTTCCTGCCTCGTGGCTGCTAACACCCCAGTTACTTGCCCTGGGGGTTAGTGTATGTAATGGCAGTGTACGTTTCCTCGCCTTGCCACTGCTGTCTGGCGTGGCGTGTAGTTTTGACAGCTTTCTTGATTGTAGGTTGGTTGGCGATTCTTCTACTCTGGGGGTAGTGATTTCTTTCTCGTTCTGGGCGCTCTAAGCACAGTATTCTGCGGGGGAAGTCCAGACCTCCGGTTCCGGCTTTGGCGTATTTTTACATCTTTGCATTTGGTTTATTGGACGTCAGGTAGCCTCAGCAAGATTATCATTAGTCATTTGTTAGACTACCACTAGTCTGAGTTACCATCTTGTGAAGTGAGTGCAACTCTTGGCTGCCTATCTCATCGCTCGCGAAAGTGTTTGTTGCCACACCTCTTCAGAGGTCGATTCCTGGTGCACCATCTGTGACTGGCCATTGAGTTTTATTACTGTATTTGCTGTTTTATTGTATGTTCCTATTTTTTATATAATTTACATTTTTGGCGTTACAGCAGGTTTAAATGATTGTGCTAACAAGTTTACCATCCTTTTGTCTCACCGGCTTGGTGATCAGTTGCCTGGTTTTTAAATTAACCTTGATAGTGCATTGCCGTTTTACAATATATTTGTTAAATTTTTTATAATTGCCGTTCTTGGCATAAAGGCCATCATCCATGACTGTGGTTACTTGCCTTAAAATTCCGATTGGGATCACATTGGCTTATTTTAAAAAAAAATATTTGCTGTGCTTGTATTTTACATTTGGTAAATTGTAACGTACTGAAAGCACTATTAATTACATAGTTGTTTATTTCTTCATTAAAAAGTGTGATATCTTTATTTATTGCTGTGTCTGGAATTACCGTTTTAAAAATAAATGTGTGTCGTTGCAAAAGGGAACTAACAGTAATTGATTACGGCCCCGTCCAGAATCGTAACCGAATCGTGCCTTCCTTGACTACCAGGTTTCAGTTTGAAGTGTGGAAATGAAATTCAAGGTGAAAGGACATCAGTGATAAGGTTAGTTGATGACTTTGCTATCGTCAGTGAAAGGGAAGAAGAATCTTAAGACCTGTTCAATGGTTTGAAAATTCTAATGACTACAGAACGTGGACTGAGAATAAGCCGAAGCAAAATGGAAGTAACGAAGAGTACCAAAAACTGAGATTAACAGTAGATTTAACATCAAAATTGGTGACGACGAAGTAAACGACAAAAAGGGACTCTGCTTACTCGAATGGCGAAGGAAGGAGGGAAAAGTAAGTTAGCACGGACAAAGAGGGCATTCCTGACCAAGAGAAAACTGCTAGCAATAGACTTTGGACTTAATCTACGAATGTAGGTGTGGCGTACAGGTATTGTATGACAACGAATCATGGAGGGTGGGAAACCGAAGGAGAACAGAATGGAAGCATTTGAGATGTGGTGCTACAGAAGAACGTAGAAAATTACGTGGAATCATAAGAAAAGGATGAAGAATTCCTCCACCTATTCTGCGAAGAAAGGAACGAATGGAAAACATCCTACATGATATAGGGGTACAAATGGTACTCTGAGATGAAGAGGTTTGCACAGTGGAAGAATTCGTGGTGAGCAACGACCAATTACAATATTGATGATTAAAAAAAGGAAAGAGAGAGCGAGAGAGAGAGAGAGAAAAGAGAGAGAGAGAGAGAGAGAGAGAGAGAGAGAGAGAGAGAAAGGAGAAAGTACCAAATTACCACTTATGTTACCTAACTGTTAATAAATTTTTTGATTGAGGTTACTAGTAGACTTACCATTATCATTAATTAGTTCAGCCAATGTATAGTGAACATTGTCGTGCCTCTTGATTTCCTCTCGCACTGTTTCCTCTTTACGTATTTAACAGGCGACAAACATATTTTGTCATCTGCTTCTATATTTTCCTATTCATTTGGTTTACGCTAATTAGCGAAAGCCATATCAGAATAAGGAAAGTCATCGAATCGATGATGCATTGAAACCGATGAATTCTATTCCAGTTCTATCCCCAAATTAGAATATAATTGCTATAAATTTCCAGCGGAACACCATTGCACTCGATTTCGTCTTCCAGTCTCTGTTCTGAAGTGCTATTTTGTCTTACATCCTTACTGAAATGTGGCATATCACCTTCGTTGCTTACCAGTGAATATCGCTCACTTACATTTTGATTATTTTTCAGACCAGCGAGCACTAAATGAAACACATATGACTTGTCTTTTGAAGTTTGTGGCAGACGTGATGTGTATTCCCCGTGGGACTATATAGCACCCTCAGCTATATCAGAATGTGATCCCAAGCCTCTATTCCAGCCGTTATGCCACTAGCTGGTCAGCTCCTGTGTTAGAGTACCGTTAAGCTGCAGCTCTCGTCGCGTGATCGATGCCTGTCAGCAGCAGGAGGCGGTAGCGAGCTATTTTCACCACACAGATCACATCTTCTCCTATTCTTGCGTGCTCACTACGGTGCATTGTCTCCTATCAATGTGACCTTCATTCTATTGCGGTTCTGTGCTACAAAAGTTTTTTTTTCAGTTCTTAATCTGGTTTACTTTTATTCTTTGGGCACACGATGCACCATATGTGGTGGTGTGGTCTCGTCAGCCGTTCTGCTGTCATCAAAGTTACTCGCCATTATGAGTTCTTCAGGAGGACGGCTTGCCCTGAAACGATGTGTAATGTTCCTCGGCTAAGGAAAGCTGAGGAAAAGCTAGCTGCACTATACGTCTCAACAGGGTCCATCGAGTTCACATCACCATTACTGTTAAGAGGGTTCATTCTGGATATGGTACCGCGTCATATTGTATAAAAGTACACGGTTGCGGCCTTCTTCTTCACTTTGATTGGTCATCTGCGGGCCATGAGGTGTGACCATAGTGTCGATAAGCTGCCGACGACGCCGTCGTTCGTCTGACACTATATGATGCTTTGATGGAATATCCAAAGCCCATGATCGTGGTGCGACGTCCGTACCACCACTCCCCGCAATCTGCGGCGTGCCAGCGCAATTATCTTCGCCTTAGTTCTTTGTCATTTCAGCTGGTTGTCTGGGGTTGGTGACTAAGTATCAAAATCACAGAGAATCGCATAGTAGAAGTCGAAGATGTTGCGATGCCAGTTGGCCAAGTGCTTCCCATATCACATCCTCCAGATCGCTGGTTTGGCGCAGTTCATCCACCACATTAGTGTCATGCGGTAGCTGCGAAGGCGTCGTTCGCGGGCTGTCCATGTCTCGGTGACTAGCTGGCGACAAGTCAGGTCATGCAGCTGACAAGTATTTAGTTTCCATAGTGTATGGCTGCGCCATACAGATTGGGCAGAAGGAGGACCAAGCGGATGTGAGCGCAATGGTCGGAAAAGGCCAGTGGCCAGCATTCGGCGCCCAGTATCGCAGATCTAAGATTCTATGAGCATATATCCTGTCTAGACAGCTTTCGGAATGACTGGTAAGAAGGATATTGTCAGAACGGTCACCATCTTGAACTTCCCAGGTACTATGGAGCAGGAGATCCTGGATCACTGCACGCAGTTCCTAGCATGAAGTGTAGTGTGAAACGAGATCTTTTGGGTGAAGAATACAGTTAAAATCACCTCCTAATAGGCAGTGGTACTGTCGCCCTAAATACAGGGGGGAGATGTCCTCAGAATAAAACTGGGCCCGTTGATGTCGTTGGTCAGTACCTGAAGGGGCATAGATAGCAATGAAACATGTCCCCACTGCAGTGAGTGCCACGCCCTGAGCTGATGGAAGGAAGGCGACATCGGTGACAGAAATCCCGTCGCGGACATGGCGTAGATGGCCACTCCATGGTCCATGGGATCACTCGCCGAGGCGGTATTGCCATTGATATCCAGGAGAGTGGCCGTGTGAACTTCCCTCAGGAAGACGAAATCAATGTCAGAGGCCCAGAACATCTCATGCATAATACAGATTTTCACCCTGGAACAGATGTTGTTGGTGTTGATGGTTGCTATGCGATAGGCCTTGTGGAGGACTGCTGGAGGGTGGCCTATTCTAGGGTCAGGGAGGAGCGTAGGTGACGCAGTGGAATGTCATCCCGCTCGCACCTAGGGAGTTCTGGGGAGGGTATGATTACTGGAGCGACGCCGACGGCGCAGAATGCCGTAACGAGTCCTGCTCCTCGACCTCGAACATGCCATGGAGGCAGCCATCAGTGTATCGTCCATTTTGTCTTCAGAAGGTGGAGTAGTGATTCGTGGTATAGTTTCGACTGTGCTATGCCCATTAAATAATTCAGCGTCTTCATGGTGCCTAGGGAGGTGGTGGGGGTGGGGGACACAGGCAAACTGGTGGATGTCGACGGACTCACATCGTCTCCTTCGGCAATTGCGGATTCGGTGGCGTCGTTCGGGTCGACAGAGGTCTCGTCCTCGACCTGGAACGTATCCCCTTGTCCGAAAACGGTACAGCGCCTTCTGTTGCGACATTTTGGAGAACGTTGTTTCCTTACTCGTCCTTCCATGTCTGACGACGGAACGGAGTCGCGTGGCTCTGGCAAAAAGGCAGCCGTAGGAGAGAGTCGATATGGGTCGTGCTGCCTAGGGTTGGGTCATCAGCGACCGGTGTCGCGTCGGCACTGTCGGAGTGGGATCGTTGGCCAGGCCGTCCGAGGCGCTCTCCATCAGGATGTGGTCGGGTTCATTTGTAGCGTTTGGGCGGCGTTGCGAGACGGTAGGAGAAGTAAGAGCAGCGGAGTAGGTCACTGTAGATTGCTACGCGGGTGGTCCTTCGGCGGCGGAAGTTGCGTAATACGCCGTTGTAGGCATTCAGATCAAAGGTGGCGTTCTTGGCCGTACCAGGAAAAGATCCGAGGCTGACCGTCATAGAAAACTATTGCACGGCATCCGCCGATCAGCAAGTAGGACGGGACATGGCTTCGGAGAGCGTTGGTGACCTGTCAGACGCCGTTTAGGACAGGATATGTCTGAAACTGTATCCACTTCTCCGCAGTATGCCGTGGACTGTGCCATATGGTCAGAGTGCCTTCCTTTGCAGGAAGTTCAAATGGCAGTTCGAAAATGCGTATCGTATACATAAGCCCGCGTGGTCGACTGTTACCTCACTAACATTGCCATCAGCATGATGGAAGCGGAGCCCCTGTATGGTCTCGCGTAGGATGCGTTCGCACGTCGCGTCGCTAATTATTTTAACATAGACCGTGCTGCTCACGATGTATTCCGATAATATCGATTGCCTACATCTTCATTGGCTCTCGCAAAAAACGCACCACCTCGAGTTTTTTGCGTAGGGCATAATGGTTGCAGAAAGTAAACCGGAGTGTGGATTTGAGGCAACGGTTCATCGCGTACCGTAGACGGTAAAACGGCACATAAGCAACGGCCGTCAAAATGTAAACAAGCGAGCTCGCGCGCCGCACACGGAAACACTGGCGCGTCCGCTCTGTTGCCCTGCCAAAGGCAGTCTACCACTGAGCCATCCGGACACAGTGGTCATTGCAGCTGCATCAGATCCGAGTTCTCAACTTATCCAGACGCTACTAATGTAGTGTAAGATACCCTGCAAGGCTAGTTACAGATAGAGCTAACATAGACCTAACAGAATGAACCGTAATATAATTGCGTAGGCTTCCGCGGCCAGAGTCAGTCGACACAAAAGTTTTCTGGGTATGACACCACTACTGCCGGAGAAAACCAACGTTCCGGCCACGATTGCAGAGGCCTTCTTCTTCCATGCCAGAAACTCTGTACAGTGATCCAGGACCTCCTGCTGAATAATACCAGGGAAGTTCAAGACGGCGACCATTCTGACAATATCCTTCTTACCAGTTATTCCGCAGGCTGTCTAGACAGGCACATCGTGCCTCATTTCTCTCACATTTCGACCTTTTTGACTGCAGTTACACACATACCAGTCTCCCACATACGCGTTCGCCCAGAACCATGAATTTTTACAGCCTACTATTGCGCCGTTTTCCTCGTAATATGATGGAGATCAAATGTTTCTCCATCCAGTGGCCCATAGTGTGTAATACCTTCCACCAGCCATTCCTGCCTACAGAGGTCTGGGCCATGTGGTATCATATAGTCAACAGAAAATTTGCCACGAATCAGCGGCTGCACAGCATTAGTTTGTCGGATTACCCTCTTTGTCTTCTTTACTAGCAATTCGACACTGATGACCACCGTCTGACCTACACCTCTTGGCACGACGTTTGGCGACTCGTGCAGCAAACCATTGCCTTCTATCTCCGAGTGCCACCACACACGATAGAACCGCAAATGTTCCTGTACCCGTAGCACCCACATTTCCCGCCGCCAAATATCATGCCATTACGTGGGTCAAGGGATGGGAAGTCGGTTACCATTCAGTGGGGGACCAAATCCGGCTTCGACTTCTGGACCTATTTACGAACAGCCCATGCAGCGCTCGAACACACGCCACGTTAACGAACACTATTTGCCCATTATCTTCGACGGGTCTTTGTTACACCTCCACTAAGCTGAGGGAACCCGGAGCTGACATCACCTTCCGCAGGTGATGTCTAAGTGTAAGCCGCCTATGATCAGTTCTACTTCCGACCTCGCCAGATGGGAGAACACGCCGTAAATGCGTGGATTTTCATTTTCTTTTTCGTTTTCTTTTTCTTTTCCTTTACCCAGTCTTTATTTTTTCTATGTGGATGATGTGTGTTACACATAATTTCATAATAATAGCGTGAATGACACCAAAAAATGAAAATAAACAAACAACATCAAAGCCTTCCACTTCTGTTAATTGCTGTGTTGCCCACTGTCCTGTGCTCCGCAGGTTTGGTGGCCGGGAGGGGAACACTGTGGCTAGGCCTCGAGTTTCGACCCCTTCCCCCTCTGCCCCCTGAGCCCCCACCGGTCCAGTCCTAGTAAAAAAAATAAAAGTGGTCAGAGCATCTGCGTATAAGTAGGAGACCGAGTTCGAAACACGGCTCGGCACATTTTTTTCAACCTTCCCGAAATTCCTTCCTATCGAAATTAAAGAAGTTCTTAAATAAAATACATAAGCTGTATCTGTGCTGTATTATCACTTCCAGTATTGAAATTTTCCTACCAGTTCCGGCCTAGCACACAGTTTCAGGAATGAAAATACAAAAATTATCACAGTTTGTCCTGATTCTTTCACAATTACGGCTGTTGCTCTCTCTCCAGTAGCTGACGTATGAACTTTTATTCAAAGAACCACAATTTTTATCAGCTAAAAATCAGTGTGCAAGTACTTCTTGTTCTTCTTCTATCTGTTCATTAACGGATGTTGGCGACTACACGATCTTTATTCTATTAACTGCAGTATACATCTGCACTGTGAAATGCTGTCCGCTGTTTTATGTTATCTAACCAAGGTTTGCTTCTTCGCCCTTTTCTTCTCTCACCCTCGATATTCCTTTCTGTTATCATCTGTAAATCTAGATATTGGGCGACCGTAAGATATCTTCTAGGTATGCACTTTTTCTTCTTCAGTTTACACCCGTTGAACCGTCAAGGGGCCATCTGTGATAATACATTAGAGAAAACTTCTTTGCCAAAACCGGCCGCGGTGGCCGACCGGTTCTAGGAGTTTCAGTCCGAAACCGCGCGACTGCTATGGTCGCAGGTTCGAATCCTGCCTCGGGCATAGATGTGTGTGATGTCCTTAGGTTAGTTAGGTTTAAGGAGTTCTAAGTTCTAGGGGACTGATGACCTCAGCTGTTACGTCCGATAGTGCTCAGAGCCATTTGAACCATTATTTACCAAGGTCAATAATAATAAATTTTATTCTCGACAACTGGTAATCAATGATAATTCCTTCAAATAAAAAATTAAAAAATCATGCCATCAGTACCTATTTCAAGTTCGGAAGTAAACATCAGGTTACTGAACCACAAAAACCACCCTTGCATGTTGTGACCCAAAACAAAACTGCACAATCTCATTCCCAGGCTTACTGTCATTTCATTGTCAATTATTTCAACGAATCATGATGCACATAGATACCACATTCGCCCAACTCATTCACTAAGAGAACATAACAAATCAATATAGCGCGTCCAACGACGGAAAGAGTGGAAAACGCAAATATTGCGTAAATTTTAGGTATTTAATCAAATTTTTGTTTCATTAATTATTTACTAACAAAGCGTTAATTTGACGTATTTCAGTGACTTTTACACAAAACAAATTAGCCTATCGGGAAGTTGTTTATCACATAAAGTTAAAAAAGTTGGATATTGTGTATTTCAAAATTTACATTCGATATTAAACTTAAACTCATGCTGTGGTTAACTATTCTATTAAAAAAGTCTCTGCGAAGTTTTATAACAATTGGTTTCCTAAAAACATCTTTAAAAGTTCTCAAAGTGATGTGTAGTATTTGCCAACTGTAAAAATCACACAAGCAGTTTTTTTTTATGACACAACCACTTCACGTATAACGTATGTAGTTCCGAATTCGCAAAAACGTTTTCTTCGTCACTATGTCACTGAGTGTGAGAAGGAAGATTCTGACAGCTTCCCTATCTTCAATATATATTACTGCCTCTTGTGTTGTTGACTCCAGAGAGGTAGTTTTACTTGTTCTCCCAACTCCTGGTGTTACTGACTCGAGAGGCTCGTCCACATACGTTGATAATTTGACGGGCTCCGGCGACGGTAAACTTTGCATATTATGTTACCCACTTTCGTAGCCAAGGTCGCTCGACGCGAAGGCAGACAGCCGGCCGGTGTGGCCGTACAGTTAAAGGCGCTTCAGTCTGGAACCGCGTGACCGCTACGGTCGCAGGTTCGAATCCTGCCTCGGGCATGGATGTGTGTGATGTCCTTAGGATAGTTAGGTTTAATTAGTTCTAAGTTCTAGGCGACTGATGACCTCAGAAGTTAAGTCGCATAGTGGTCAGAGCCATTTGAACCATTTTGAAGGCAAACATCTGCACAGCCAATATTAAGCGACGACAGGTGGACTACAGGAGGTGGCGTGAAGTTCGTGACTTTTACTCGATATCCCGGATTAAATTCTATGCTTTTCCACAGTGTATCACTAAGCCGGGGGTTGTGATAATGGTGTTGATGAAACGTCCGTGAGATGAGTACTTTAACCCTCGTCCTTTCCTTAAGAAAAAGCTACACTCAGGTGCTCTTTCCGGTAACAACGACCCAGTTTGCGGTTAAGGACAAAATATTCATAAATAATTAAAAGTTGCTGTAATTTTAAATTCAGATTCTATTTGCTCATCCACGTTTACTTTTGTGCTGTGATCATATAGTTCCTCAAGTGTTTCCACCCACCTTTTCAATCGAACTCTGATACACGCCAAATTGTCATTTTCTCTTTGTGCTCTTGGATCAGTCTTGTCATCGAGGCATAACATACGTGAGATACAACAATCGTTTCTGTGACATTACGGCAAGAAAGACAGTTGTACCTGTTTCTGGATCCCAGAACCTTTTTTGGGTCACCATACATTTTCTGCACTCTAGCCAACAATAACAAACCAATAAATGAATCAAATGTAATTTGATCCAGTTTTTCATAGCGGTCGTCAAACGACTTTTGACCACCACAACACTCTGAATATTATCATTCATAAGAGACTGAAAAGAGGATTTTGTATCAATTACTCTGGACACAGTATGCGAGTATATTATTTTACAAGGAATCGGTTTTATAACGTTTGCACTGGATGCTCTTCCAGTTAGTGGTGGATGGTACTAACTTCCACAAGATATTTTTGCTTTTTGAATGACTCAGTTGCGTCGCTTGCACATTGCCAGGTGAGATAACAAGGCGTGAGGTAGGATGAATGCTGCAGTCATTGGTGTGATTTCCTCCGAGGGAAATACCTTCACTGCCAGTTGAATTTCCTAATGCTTCCAAGTGGTCGTGAGAAGGAAATCTTTTCGTCATGATAGCCACTGAAGAATTACTACCTTAGATACGTGAACTATGTCCGCACCAAACAGTTGCTGAAAAATAATGCTTTGATTACTTGAATTTCATAAGGACCTGCATTCACCTACATCTGCATCTACATGGATACTCTAATTATATGTTATTCCACTCTCTAACAGCGCGAGGGAAAATCGAACACTTATATCTTTCCGTGCGAGCTCTGATTTTTCTTATTTTATTATGAAGTTCGTTCCTCCCTATGTAGGTCGGCATCAACAAAATATTTTCGGTCTTGGAGGAACAAGTTTGTGACTGAAATTTCGTGAGAAGATTCTGTCGCAACGGAAAACGCCTTTGCTTTAGTGGCGTTCACCCCAAATCCTGTATCATGTCCCTGACACTCTCTCCCCTATTTCGCGGTAATACAAAACGTGCTGCTCTTTGAACTTTCTCGATTCTCGCTGTACTCCGTTAACTCTATCTGGAAAGGATCCCAGACCGCGCACCAGTACTCCAAAAGAGGACGGACAACCGTAGTATAGACAGTCTAATGGACTTGTTCCATTCTCTAAGTGTCCTGCCAATAAAACGCAGTCCTTGGTTTTCCTTCCCCACAACATTTTCTGTGTGTTCTTTCCGATTTAGGTTGTTCGCAATTGTAATTCCTAGATATTTAGTTGAATATAGATTTGACTGATTTGTTGCGTAACAGAAGTTTAACGGATTCCTTTTAGCACTCATGTGGATGACATCACACTTTTCATTATTTAGGGTCAATTTCCAATTTTTGTGCCATACAGATGTCTTGTTGTGTGACCCCACACTTTTCAACAATAAGCAAGGAAAGACCTGCATTGTCATTGAGCCGTGGGGGCTCGGTTTGCTGGCCTAACCACATCTGGCACCGGTATCGATAGTCACCTCACTTGTGAGTTATCTTTGGTTTTCCTGGTTGAAGCATGGAGGTTCGGCGCGGCGGAGTCAGCTGTGAACGCCAAGTGACGGAAGGAAGGAGGACTGCAGTAGCAGTGCCTGGCGGCGGGATTTGGGATGGACAACGCATGTACACAGCCAGATCGCCGAGCGACTTGTCGAATGTTGGACAGCCGCTAAAGAAGGTGACGAAGGTCGTGCTCTGGAGCTATGGTGACGGGGGCCTGCTTCTGTTATTTGAAGAGGAGTTAATTGAATAATTCGCGGTGGGGAGACTGCACCGTACCATACTGCCTATGGACATGCTGGTCCTGTGGTTTTATTGTTTAAAGGAAAATTGGCGCAATATTATTGTGTCGCGTTCAGTGAATAATATGTATTTGTTTGTTCTGCAGTTTGCCCTGACTTGAGAGTGTCCAATGATTGTTAGTGCGTGTTCTTTGAAGCCACATGATTCTGCTAAGTGGTAAACCGCCTGTGTGCACCCTCTTGGGATGCGATGTTATGAAGTGAAGTGCTAACACCGGTGAGTGGCTCTGTACCCAGTGGCAATGTCATGGTACTGTATCAAGCACTGGGTATGAATTTGAAATCTAATTGTGATTTACTAAAGTGTATTTATTCTGACGTACGTTGATGTTTTTTAGTCGTAATTGAGTTACGTAGGGCTACTGCTGAATGAAATTTTCTGCCTTGCTTAAGGGTTTAACTGCAGCTGCTCTGTTTGTACCTGCACCTTGTCAGTTATATGCACCTGGTTATCATCTTACCTAGACAGAGGCGTATATATATATATATATATATATATATATATATATATATATATATATATATACGCCTCTGTCTAGGTATATATATATATATATATATATATATATATATATATATATATATACACTCCTGGAAATTGAAATAAGAACACCGTGAATTCATTGTCCCAGGAAGGGGAAACTTTATTGACACATTCCTGGGGTCAGATACATCACATGATCACACTGACAGAACCACAGGCACATAGACACAGGCAACAGAGCATGCACAATGTCGGCACTAGTACAGTGTATATCCACCTTTCGCAGCAATGCAGGCTGCTATTCTCCCATGGAGACGATCGTAGACATGCTGGATGTAGTCCTGTGGAACGGCTTGCCATGCCATTTCCACCTGGCGCCTCAGTTGGACCAGCGTTCGTGCTGGACGTGCAGACCGCGTGAGATGACGCTTCATCCAGTCCCAAACATGCTCAATGGGGGACAGATCCGGAGATCTTGCTGGCCAGGGTAGTTGACTTACACCATCTAGAGCACGTTGGGTGGCACGGGATACATGCGGACGTGCATTGTCCTGTTGGAACAGCAAGTTCCCTTGCCGGTCTAGGAATGGGAGAACGATGGGTTAGATGACGGTTTGGATGTACCGTGCACTATTCAGTGTCCCCTCGACGATCACCAGTGGTGTACGGCCAGTGTAGGAGATCGCTCCCCACACCATGATGCCGGGTGTTGGCCCTGTGTGCCTCGGTCGTATGCAGTCCTGATTGTGGCGCTCACCTGCACGGCGCCAAACACGCATACGACCATCATTGGCACCAAGGCAGAAGCGACTCTCATCGCTGAAGACGACACGTCTCCATTCGTCCCTCCATTCACGCCTGTCGCGACACCACTGGAGGCGGGCTGCACGATGTTGGGGCGTGAGCGGAAGACGGCCTAACGGTGTGCGGGACCGTAGCCCAGCTTCATGGAGACGGTTGCGAATGGTCCTCGCCGATATCCCAGGAGCAACAGTGTCCCTAATTTGCTGGGAAGTGGCGGTGCGGTCCCCTACGGCACTGCGTAGGATCCTACGGTCTTGGCGTGCATCCGTGCGTCGCTGCGGTCCGGTCCCAGGTCGACAGGCACGTGCACCTTCCGCCGACCACTGGCGACAACATCGATGTACTGTGGAGACCTCAAGCCCCACGTGTTGAGCAATTCGGCGGTACGTCCACCCAGCCTCCCGCATGCCCACTATACGCCCTCGCTCAAAGTCCGTCAACTGCACATACGGTTCACGTCCACGCTGTCGCGGCATGCTACCAGTGTTAAAGACTGCGATGGAGCTCCGTATGCCACGGCAAGCTGGCTGACACTGACGGCGGTGGTGCACAAATGCTGCGCAGCTAGCGCCATTCGACGGCCAACACCGCGGTTCCTGGTGTGTCCGCTGTGCCGTGCGTGTGATCATTGCTTGTACAGCCCTCTCGCAGTGTCAGGAGCAAGTATGGTGGGTCTGACACACCGGTGTCAATGTGTTCTTTTTTCCATTTCCAGGAGTGTATATACGCCTCTGTCTAGGTATATATATATATATATATATATATATATATATATATATATATATATATATATTTGGCTCTATTTGTTTTATCTATGGTTACGAGTCGTATTTATGTTGCGAAGTTGTTGTATTTATGTTTGCTAAAGCGTGTCTCATCATTTGTGAGTGTATATTTTGTTATAGTTTGAGGGTGCTGCCTCACGTGTGATTTACTTTCACAGTTGATTGTAAAACACGCGAGTCTACCTTGGTGTTTGCAGCCGTGAATTCTGGGCCGCTACCTTGGCGGCATCCTGCCCAACGTCCGAGGTCTAAGTTACTGCCACGGGATCGCTTTGCTGCGTCGTCTGTGCAAATTGTTCAAATGGCTCTGAGCACTATGGGACTTAACATCTGAGGTCATCAGTCCCCTAGAACTTAGGATTACTTAAACCTAACTAACCTAAGGACATCACACACATCCATGCCCAAGGCAGGATTCGAACCTGCGACCGTAGCGGTGGCGCGGTTCCAGACTGTAGCGCCTAGAACCGCTCGGCCACCCCGGCCGGCGCGCCGTCTGTCATACCTAGCAAAAGTTGAGTAGTTTTTTGTTCCTTGTTGCTGTACCTGAGCTGACTTTTGTAAATTAAGATTTAAGCTTCGTTCTTACTGTTATAAACACAGATGCTTTGTGTTTATTGAATACTGTTTTCTTTTGTTTATATTGGTAAATGTCAGTAGTTTGTCACTTTATGTGTCACTATAATTCTGATGTTTCTCATGTTATTAATCAGAAATTTAATTGGTGAGTACGTTTTTCTTAAATAAATGTTAATTTGGTGAAAACGATCTGGTAGGTCTCCCTTCCATGCGTTGATTTCGGATCATTTCCAATCCTGAATCTGTTATCTGGGTTTCAGTCATAAAAAGTGCATTGTATTCATCTCATACATAGATGTAAAATTTTTCGGCCGGTATTTGTACATGTTTTGAATTTCGAGGGACTCAAGTGTAACAAATTAATCTATAATAAATTCTAGCGTTTAAACATAAAAACGTCATGGAAGAGAAAACTCCCTTTAGGACCTTATTGACCAGAAGATAACAGCAGAGTTATGCCCGACAGCATCATTCTAGAGGAGCAGACTACGTGTCGTCAGCAGTTTCCACCGCCTGCCTTCTCTCACCATACAACACAAATATAACTACTCAAAGTACGCACATCTATCACAGCTGCTTACACTCATAAGGTACACTTAGGATGATATCCCAGAAATAAATCAATATCGTTTCCATTCCCCGGTTCCGACCAAGGTTCTCGGAAGGATTCCCTCAGTTGTAAAGCCTATGCCGGAAATCAAATAAGGATGAGGGAGACACAACTCTAACGCAATGCGAGGAAAGGGACAATTTTTACTGGAAGAAGAAAACTGTTATGTAGCCAAGCTATCTCTCGAGGTCTTCCAGTCAACAATGCCACCCCACAGTGTTATTACATCACGGCACTGTGATAAAATGACCAGCAGCCATACACAAACTTTAAGCAAAATAATGATTAACGTTTTCTTGTTTCAGTGAACCAGGTTCTCACTAATGATTCTTAAAAGCCTGAATTTTTAATGACTGATACATTGTCAGCATTCTCTATATCATAAAGACGAGCTTTTCCCTACTGAGGAGCAAGTTAATTCTGGTGGGCGGCAGCAATTACTTCAGCTTGGAGCGCCGCAGATTGCAGTCAGTTGCTGTGCTCTTCTTATCTCCCCGAAGTGATCGGCCCCCGCATCTGGATTGCCGGCGTTGCGCGAGGACGGCCAACTTTAATAAACGCGATCGTCTCGGCGTCTAGCTCAACTGCTTCGAGGCTGCGCAATTCCGTGCCGCGACGGAAGGGCGGCCTTTCACGGCCACGGTGGGCGGGGGTAGTCTCGCTCGCTGCGGCGTCGGCTCCGTCGCCAACTCCGCAGGCGTCGACAGACGAGTCACGTCCCCTCCCAGGAAGGATTCAAGGGAGTAGCTCTGCCCGCCCACCGCCAGGCTGTCTCGCATTTTCTGCTCTGTTCCCGTATACGTTTCCACACCGACAGTGCCAGCGTCAAGGATATTCGACCCGCTCTGTAGCCGAAGGGGCGCGCTGGTCAGTGTCCATGAGCGCTCTACAACTCTTCACTTACATACAGTTTTGAAGTCATGGAACCACGAGCTTAACAGTATCTGTGCACTTTCGGTCGACCAACTCATGACAACCGCTGACTGCTCAAGCGTAAATTGCACCAGCGCTATTACACATCAAGTTTTTTTCTTCTTGAATACGGCTATGTCCATGAAAACTTTCCTCGCACTAGGGTACCCACTATGCGAAATAACTATCACTTGTTAATTCGGAATCACCCTTGGAACTTTGTCTACGAACGACACCCAGAGGTTAGTTGGCGGCCGGTGTTGCGCGCGGTTCATCAACATATCAACACACAGCACGAGAACGAACGCCACCTGGTACACAGTGGTTCCCGGTAAATACCCGATGCGACACAAACTCCATGCCATCACTCTGGCAGACACTTCCCCCACCCCTCTCTCCATCTATCTAAGGTGTAATGTGGACGATATGGACGAACACCGTTTCATCTGCTTCGCGGAGGCGGACTTATGACTTTGTCTCCAGGAGATACTGGCCGTTTATCTTCGGATACCAATGCACATGATGGTCCCAAACATACTCGTCTATCCGGACGAGACGTATAATCCGCCATCACAGACGCATGCGGTCACCTGGATAAACGGTATGGCCGCTCTTCATTGTTTCAGGAATGGAACCAAGAATGTGATCAATTTTTTGGGCGTTTCTGATAACACGTCACCACATGGTGAGGCGAAAGTCAAATACCAGTCCGCTTATGCTAAGTACTTAGGGAGCATTTTTTCCAAACTACCCCGTAGTTGGAATCTTCCCGGTAAGCGGGATTGACAGGTGCAGCTCTGCATCTATATCTACGTCTAAATCTACATGGATACCCTTCAAATCACATTTAAGTGTTTGGCAGAGGGTTCATTGGAACACTTTCACGATTCTTTATTATTCCAATCTTGTACAGCGCGTGGAGGGAACGAACACCTATACCTTTACATGCGAGCTCTGACTTCCCTTATTTTATCATGGTCATCGTTTCTCCCTATGTAGGTCGGCGTCAACAAAATATTTTCGCATTCAGAGGAGAAATTTGGCGCTTGGAATTTCGCGAGAAGAGTCTTCCGCAACGACAAACGCCTTTGTTTTAGTATTGTCCATCCCAAATCGTGTATCACTTCAGTGACACTCTCTCCTCTATTACGCGATAATACAAGACGTGCTGCCCTTTTCTGAACTTTTTCGATGTACTACGTCAATCGTATCTGGTAAGGATCCCACGACGCGTAGCAGTATTCTAAAAGAGTGCGGACAAGCGTAGTGCAGGCAGTCTCCTAAGTAGATCTGCTACATTTTTCCTGCCAATAAAATGCAGTCTTTAGTTCACCTTCCCTGTAACATTTTCTATGTGTTCCTTCCAATTTAAGTTGTTCGTAATTGTAGCTCTTAGGTATTTGGTTGAATTTACAGCCTCTAGATTTGACTGATTTATCGAGTAACTGAAGTTTAACGGATTCTTTTTAGCACTCATGTGGATGACCTCATACTTTTAGTTATTTAGGGTCCATTTCCTATTTTCGCACCATACAGATATCTTTTCTAAATCCTTTTGCAATTTGTTTTGATCTTCTGATCTTCTTCCTAGTCGATAAACGACAGCGTCTTTTGCAAACAACCTAAGACGGCTGCTCAGATTGTCTCCCAAATCATTTATATAGATAAGGTTCAGCAAAGGGCCTGTAAGATTACTTTGTGGAACGCCAGAAATCACTTCTATTTTACTCGATGACTTTCCGCCAGTTACTACGAACTGTGAACTCTGTGACAGGAAACCACGAATCCAGTCACATAGCTAAGATGATAATCCATAAGCACGCAATCTCTCTACAAGCCGCTTGTTTGGTACGGTGTCAAAAGCCTTCCTGAAATCCTGAAATACCGAATCAATTTGAAATCCCGTGTTAACATCTAGTTGTGTTTCACAAGAATGATGTTTCCTAAATCCATGTTGCCTGTGTGTCAATAGATCGTTTTCTTCGAGGTAATTCATAATGTTCGAACACGATATATATTCCAAAATCCTGAATTTCGACGTTAATGATATGGGCCTGTAATTTAGTCGATTACTCCCACTATCTTTCTTGAATATTGGTGTGACCTGTGCAAGTGTCCAGTCTTTGGGTACGGATCTTCTGTGGAGCGAACGGTTGTATATGATTTTTAAGTATGGAGCTATTGCATCAGGATAATCTGAAAGCAACCTAATTGGTATAAAGTATGGAACAGAAGACTTGCTTTTATTATGTGATTTAAGTTGCTTCACTAATCCGAGGATATCTACTTCTACGTTACTCATGTTGGCGGCTGTTCTCGATTCGAATTCTGGGATATTTAGTTTGTCTTCTTTTGTGAAAGCATTTCGGAAGGCTGTGCTTAGTAACTCTGCTTTGGCAGCACTGTCTTCGATAGTATCTCCATTGCCATCGGACAGACACATGATTGTGTCTTGCCGCTGGCATACTTCACATACGACCAGAATCTCTTTGGATTTTCTGCCAGGTTCCGAGGCAAAGTTTTGTTGTGGAAACTATTTTAAGCATCTCGCATTGAAGACCGCGCTAAATTTCGAGCTTCTGTAAAAGACCGCCAATCTTGGAGTTTTTGCCTCTGCTTAAATTTGGCATCTTTTTTTCGTTGTTTCTGAAACAGTGTTCTAATCAGTTTTGCGTACCGAGGAGGACAAGCTTCGTTATTTGTTAATTTATTTGGTATAAATCCAAGCCACATCTGGTTTACACTTACATTGTTAATTTGGAAGGAGTGGAGAGTGTCTCTCAGGAAGGCGACAAGTGAATTTTTATCTGCTTTTTTAAATAGGTATATTTTTCGTTCATTTTTGGAGGGTTTAGGAATTACAGTATTCAGTCTCGCTACGACAACCCTGAGTTCACTAACCGCTGTATCCGTTTTGATGCTCGTTATTAACTCAGGATTATTTATTGCTAAGAGGTCAAGTGTCTTACTATTCTTGAGGGCTCATGAACTAACTGCTCGAAATAACTTTCAGAAAATGCGTTTAGGACAACTTTGGATTATGTTTTATGCCTACCACCGGAATTAAATATGTATTTTCGCCAACATACCGACGGTAATTTAAAGTCATCACCAACTATAATTTTATGAGTTGGGTACGTGTTTTATAATCAAATCCAAGCTCTATTCTCATGCTCATCGAAGGCTCGGTGTTACTTTTCTGAAGGCGTGTCCCCAACCGGCGTCTTCAAAACGAGAGGTCGACGATTTCTTTTGGCACATCAGGAGCACCTTGAAGTTATTTTTTCCTTTCTCGTATGTTAAAAGAAGGAGATTTACGTTATTCTTTTTATACTGTATAGCTTAAGAAAAAAAGAAACACACACGAAATTGTTTCCTTAGCTGCCTGTATCCCACAATTTCTAGTCAATAGATAAAAATTAACTGTAGAGAAAGTGCTGTTTCATTTGGTTGGTTGGTTTAAAAGAGGGGGGGAGGGACCAAACTGTTAGGTCATCGGTCCCGCTGTTTCATTTGAAGTACACTCGAAATAATCCACGCACTTACGTGTCTCACAAGCACATCGTATAATGATTTCTTTAAAAACAGGTTAGCGTCGCTACCTACGATGCGAAATACTCTGTTACGATTCCCAGTACCTCCACAGGGTTTTGTCTGAGGAAGGAAGGCCTTTTATGAGGTCCACTAAGCCCTTGTGAGGCCAAATGAAGACCTGCTTGAGTAAAGAAACAGCGGAATGATCGGGGTTCATCTACTGGCAATATCGGCTCGAGATATTGGCGACATTCTGATCAAAAGTCCCATTATCAGAATCACTTCCGCACTGCGTTGCAGGCAGCAGTCGCCCACTCGGAACAGAGTTAAGGCCTAAACCGTGAGTGATATTTCAAGTTTTACGTACGTCTTGATTCTCCATTTGGGTGTGCGGCTGATCCCGGCGGAGGTTCGAGTCCTCCCTCGGGCATGGGTGTGTGTGTTTGTCCTTACGATAATTTAGGTTAAGTAGTGTGTAAGCTTAGGGACTGATGACCTTAGCAGTTAAGTCCCATAAGATTTCACACACATTTGAACATTTGAACAACTCCATATGGAGTCGTGTAGTCATTCCAAACGTTGGTGACAATTTCTCTGACAATGTTTACACTGGCGAGTTGAAAGCCATAAATAGTCTGCACATAATCGGCATGTCATCTGTTCTTAATATTGCTTGTATTTCTGTTCATGTTTCAAAGGCTACAGAATATTATTCCTAGAAGGAGGAGGAGGAGATTCGTGTTTAACGTCCCGTCGACAACGAGGTCATTAGAGACGGAACGCAAGCTCGGGTGAGGGAAGGATGGGGAAGGAAATCGGCCGTGCCCTTTCAAAGGAACCATCCCGGCATTTGCCTGAAGCGATTTAGGCGTTTTCTTAGCTTCTAATGTTACATAGTGAACCAATCAGCCTGCAATGAAACAATTAAAATTTTCTATGACTTAATGGCCTGTATAATTTAGACACACATAATTACTCTTAGTGCCATTACTTCCCGTTATCTTCAGTTACCTGCGTTATTTAATGCTATTCTTATTCGCCTGTTGCTAGAAAGACTGTGAAGACTGCAAATCACAACAGAACATTGTTCCCGGCGCTACGTGAGTAACTATTTCTGCTGTTTTTACTATACCTCCATGTAAAGTGTTACTTGTTATGACTGATCGATTTAGTTGACGGCAGATAATGTATGTCAAATATGTGTGTTGTTATAATATTCGTTGCCTATTTCAACAGGACCACAAATATCAACTTTGCGTGTGTATTTAGTTGCAATAATCACATATTGGTTCGCTTCAGCTGGCCATAAATAGTGATAAAAAGCAGTCAGCTGACAGTGGGGAAGTTCATTGCAATGGGAGTACATTTACGCTTTCCTTGTCAAGAACAGCTGGCGCGTCCGTGGGAAGAAGGAGCTCCGAGAAAGCAGGAGAGGCAACTTCGTGAGGGATCCAGCGGGCCTTTCTGGACGTCTTTAGGGCGCTGTAAGTGTCCCGAGGCTGTAACAGCGCCGCTCACGGCTATTGCTGGTACTAAACCGGAACTGCCGCGCCGACAACTGCCTCATAACTGAGTCCCGTAGAGCTGGCAGCGTCCACGCTATTACACAGCCTGGCCAACAGCTAGTCGCTACACGGCCATAAAACTCTAATGATGACCTGTTGTCTGCACTCAAGACCCTTACTGCAGTCGAAGTAAATCCAAAAAATTCTGACGAATGATTTCCCAATATACCATCTGTAACACTCTTACTCCGTAAGCAGTTACACAGTGCAGCTACAGAGCGCATCACGGATGGTTCTTCCCATACAGCCAGTCCCTGCCATATTAAATTCATATGTGAAGTAACGGAAGATGACTGCTTGTGTGCAATCTAACATCACTTACCTTGCTATAGTTTTATATGCAGTATGTACTAGGAAGCCAAAAGAATTGTTGCACAGACTAATTAGAAGAAAAGAGGCCAAGTGTGATTAAGGGTGTAAGAGGTCCGAGCAGATGTAATTTCGATGTATTGCTCATGCGTTGCCTGCGATATGCAAGGTATAAGAGAATCGCTGACCAGAGAGCAGTGTTGACTGCAGTAGGGACTGTGTAGCTGTAGCAGTAAGTTGTTGCTAGTCTGCGCTAGTCTGCAGTCTGCTCTGGTCTGGTATAGTGTCTCATATTGGCTGGGCCGGTCGCGGTGCAGCGATGCCGGAGCCTGAGTATTATTGTATAAGGTAAAAAGCAGCCTTGCGCATATCTAGTAACGTTATCTGAACTCCCATGTAAATTTTTTAAAAAAGTCCTAATAATAATCTTTGTCATATAAAGTAATTTTTGATAAGCATTCATTTCAGTTTAAAGAATTTACTAATTTCCCCAATCCATTATCATTCCGACTGTTGCAAAAGAAAAATCAGTTGCTTCCTTTCATAAATGACAAATCTATCGGCCAGCATTGCACAGAGCTGTGCGGGGAAAATTTATTGTAAGAGCAGATATATTGATCGACTTTATTGAGGTAAGAATTTTTCCTTTTTTATTCAGAATGATCCTACAGGGCCATGACGCAGCACTGTTGTCGTCCAAAATTTACCAGGTTACTGAATTTATTTTTTATTACGAGGTTTAGGAATTTTTCTGTTTCGAGCTTACATTAAATGTGAAAAGAATTTTGTGGGTACATTAAATGTGAATGCATTTCTGTACGGAGATTATAAATGGGAACCAGTTTTGTTCTGAGGTTACACTAAAATTAGAATCATTTACCAAAAATAATATTTATTTTATTTTGTGGGGAGGTTACGCTAAAATTAGAATCACTATCCATAATTATTATTTTTTTTTTTTTGTGGGGAGGTTACAAGGGTTCCTTACAAATTTAATTATATGTATAGATAGTTCATACATCTTGGGAATAGAGAATATCAACGATTTTTGCATGTTATCGATGTCTATACTGACAAGATATTGGTTTTGGGAATACCAACACCGTACCAAAATCTCTACAGTAGTCTCTGAGCTGAGCCTGGACATACGAAAAGAAGCGAGAATTTTTGTCGATGTCCATAAGAAAAACCTCATATTCCTTATTAACCTTTTATTTTAATTTTCACTCTCAAACTAATGTGAAACATAATAGGTAGACATACTTTTATTACAAACCCAGAAAACACTTATATTCTTCACTATTTTTATTTTTGTTTTCACTCACAAAAAATATTAAATGAAGTAAATAATTAGGCATATTTGTATTGAAAAATCTAGAAAAATGTACATTCAGTAGTTTTTTACCTTATATTTCACTCACAAAATATGAAATACAATAGATAAGCATATTTGTATTACAAAATCAATGGGAGAAATTACATTTGCGGTCTTGAGCCAGTTTCTTAAAGTTAACTTCACATGGCGAGCAGCTTATGCGAATAGTGTCTTCAAGGTAGGCTACCGTTAATCTTGAGCGATACTTGCTCCTCACAAAATTCATTTTTGAAAATGAAAGTTCACAAATATAAATGGAGCCAAACATAGTATCCAGGTATAAGGCAAATTTTTTTGTAATTATCATATTTTCCTGGGACATGTTTATTCCAAAATTCTTTAGCGGAGGCAGTTTTATACATTTGCAAGGAAATGTCTTCGTGCAAAACTGTTATCTCCATTTGGAGTAAAGGGTTTAAAAGGCAGAACAGCTTCGTAACCACATCTGTCCATTCTGCCGCTGGAGAAACTTCAAAAGGCGATTTTAAGAATCGCGACAGCTTCCCTATATCTTAAAAGTCTTGGAATCTTGCTGCAAACTCATTCTTAAATTTGAGACTACTGAAATATCTGTATCAGAACTATTTTTATATTAAAACTTTTTTCGCGTTAAAAAGTTCTTGACTTGCATTGTGTCTTTTTCTCAAAGATATCCGGCTTGCAGCTGAAAGAAGACACAGTTTGCATCAGATCACATATGTATTTTCCGCTTCCTTGTAGATCGGTACTGAACGTATTTCAATGTTTCAGAATGAATTCCAAGAAAGCAACAGCTAGAGTACTGCGTTCGTTTGTTAGGAACTCCAAATGGTTCTTGCTTCTTGTGAATCCAAGTTCTCTGAGAAGGATGTTATTTCTTCTTTTATTTGAAAAACGTTCGATCACCTGATACTTACTTAGTCAGCGAACATCGTTGTACCACAGTAAGCCAGAATGCGCCGAATCTGTCTCAGAAAGAAACTCTTTGATCTGTCTGTGCTGAATAACAGAACGAGATTTCACGAAATTAATCAACTTGATCAACTTGTCCATTACTTCTTTCGGAGTCACACTAAGTTTTCCACGAAGGACTACCTTGCGAATTATGCACTGATAAGGTAGTAGTCCAGCATAATTGTCTTAGATTATCTTTACTAGTCCTTTTTCTTTGCCGATCGTCTCTGGGGCCCCGTCAGTTGAAAGAGACTCCATTTATCACGAATAACGCTTGATTTTGTCAGGGAGTCATCAAAAGTCTTGAATAAATCTTCTCCGAGAGTCTTGCTTTCAGCGGCGATATTGTTAGCAATTCTTCCATAAACTCTTTACTTTTAGTATCCAAAACTCGCACGAAAATGGATATTCGTTCTTCATCAACAATGTCGCATGATTCATCTAGTACTATAGCGTAGCAAGGCGCCTTCTGCAGAAGTTCGAGCAAACTACTTTTATTGTCAGCAGCCAAAACTACGGTTCTCCTTGTAGCATATTCTGCCGACAATAGCACACCTTGAATTGCGGCAACAACACCTTTTTTCTCTTCAAAAAGCGCCACGGCCACTTTCAACATACTTTTTTTACCGTCTCAGAGTCTGAAAATGGCTTCTGGTTTTTATTAGGCGTCCAACACACACACATCGCTGCTTCTGCAGATTTTTCTTGCTCGCTTATAGACCGAACTAGCAAGGCCGTGCTTTTTTTTTTTTTTTTTTTTTAAGAAGCTAGATATGTCTGAAATTTCTCTTGACGAGTTTCACTATGTAGAGGAGAATCTTTATGGAACTACTGACGAGTTGTTTCGTAGTGTCACTTTAAATTGGTACTTATAACAAGAGCGACAGTTCTATTGCATATGAGTCAAACTGGAACAGCTCCAGGCCTATCAGGCAGCGTGAAACAACATTGTTCAGTCCACTCAATCAAAAACTTCTTATTTTCTGTATCAACTTTACGCTTTTCAGGGTCCATATCAGTGTAAATAAAGAAAATTGTAAGTCCAATAATAATGAAAGGCTCCGTACGAGGTCATAAGAACAACTGACGATACAATTTTTGTACTTTGTTTATATCCGTTCTTTATAGAAAATACCGACGCCCAACACAGTATTTACTGACTCACTGCAAAGGAGCTACTATCTTGTCAAAGTGTATACTGCCTCACACCAAAGAGCGGCACCGCACAGGAGCCGCCGAGTGAACTTGCCCGGAGTTTCTTTCATAAAGCAGCTTTAAGCTATCGTTCGAGTTAGGAGCACAAAAAATGGTGTTTAAATAAATGTGTCGTCTCCGATTTAACAGAGATTTCAGAGGTTGCTAGAATCTGAAATCGATTTATCAGATTTTCTTGTGCATCTTATAAAATTCTTGAGATGCATTCGTGATACAGAGCTTTTATGTGGATCGATATAACACGCTGCGCCGGCCGGCCAACTTTCTCCCTTCCATAGAACCAGAAACCAGTCGGAGATGTAAATATTTCACTTTTTATTCGATGTCTCCCTTCCGGCGCCGCTCTTCAGCACACTCACCTGCGCTGCACATCATAGCAACTCTGTATTTAATCTGCCTGTAATTAACCATTAAAGATTCTAATTATACAGCACTTAATTACACACTACTAGAAAAAACTATAAGGTGCGGCTCAAACGAATTGTTACTAAATTGAACTAAACTCCGTCCTAACAGGCCTTGGAAGGCTCAACGGCCGGCCGCTGTGGCCGAGCGGTTCTAGGTGCTTCAGTCCGGAACCGCGCTGCTGCTACTACGGTCGCAGGTTCGAATCCTGCCTCGGGCATGGATTTGTGTGATGTCCTTAAGTTAGTTAGGTTTAAGTAGTTCTGAGTCTAAGGAACTGATGACCTCAGATGTTAAGTCCCATAGTGCTTAGAACTATTTGAACCAAGGCCCAACGGTACCGACTGGCCGCCGTGTCATCCTCAGCCCACAGCCGCCACTGGATGCGGACATGGAGGGGCATGTGGTCAGCACACCGCTCTCCGTGCTGCATGTCAGTTTACGAGACCAGAGCCGCTACTTCTCAATCAAGTAGTTCCTCAGTTTGCCTCACAAGGGCTGAGTGCACCCCACTTGCGAACAGCACTCGGCAGACCAGATGCTCACCCATCCATGTGCTAGCCTAGACCGACAGCACTTAACTTCGGTAATCTGACGGGTAACGGTGTTACCACTGCGGCAAGACCGTTGGCAAACGAATTTTTACCTAAAGAAAAAAATATTTTTTAAATAATTTAAGTACTTAATTTATTTATTTTTTGCCGGCCAGTTTTTGACATTCTGCGGACCGGACCTCGACCGCGCTCCTCCAGTTGCCGACCGCTGCCATATACGTTAATATCTGACATAAATTTGAACTTGACACACCAAAATGTTCCAGAGAAGGGTATTAACAGACGAACAGATAGCCTGGTAAGAAATGTCAAAAAATATTTTTTAGGTGATATACTACACATTAACAGTCTTCGAGTCTTTACCTTTATTCGTACTTTGAAACCTTGCTTCTTGCCAAATTTAATGATCCTATGTTTCTGCATTACACCCTATAGGTTCTGGTGAGTGAGTTTTGATCAAAATATATTACATGAATGGCCGTTTCTTTTGACTGCACTGACTTAGAAGCTTATAATTTTTTCACCGCCAAGGAACCATAGGCCTTACTTAGGATGTGACATACATTTGAACTTGATCACTCTATCAATTCATGAAAAAAAAGATTCTTAACAGTCGGACAGACAGACAGACAACAAAGCGATCTGTAAGGCTTTCGTTTATACAGACTGAGGCGTGGAACCCTAAATTTATAGTATACTTTTTTGTTGATAGTGTAGAGGGAGTATTGTACCACGAGGTTAGTATACCTAGGAAGGCACGACGTTTTCTGCTCGGTATTTCAGTGCCGTGACTGATTTTAGAATCACAAGAAGGAATGAGGACTAGAGACTACCATAAGCAGTTTCCGCCATTTTCTCCAGTCTTTATTGTTGTTAGAAATGAGGCTGTGTTTCTGTAGCATCCGTAAATATGTTACGTTCTACACACTTAAGTCTTGCACAATATATTAAAGCTATTTGGTATATATTGTTAATTCTTCACGGGAGGAATTTTATGGTGAATGTAATCCTACGTATTTATAACTATTTATACAATATGTCAGTTAAACCGTGTCTCATCGGCCGCGCACCATTTTGTAAAATGAAACACAAGGTGTTTTACCATGGAGTGTGTTATACTTGCAAATGTAATAAATTCTTTTAAAAAATGGTTCAAATGGCTCTAAGCACTATGGGACTTAACATCTGAGGTAATCAGTCCCCTAGATTTAGAACTACTTAAACTTAACTAATCTGAGGACACCACATACATCCATGCCCAAGGCAGGATTCGAACCTGTGACCGTCGCAGCAGCGCGGTTCCGGACTGAAGCGCCTAGAACCGTTCGGCCACAGCGGCCGACTAATTCGTTTTAGTTTGCTGTATCTTCTATATCAATATGTATGTAATTTTTAACTAGCTCTTCTGGTAAGTCTGCTTAACTTGATGTCACTTACTGATTGTTAGTATGTAGTAGACTAAGAATGTTACAGATACAAGATGAAATACAACACTGACAAGATGTTAATTTTCAACAGAAGATTTGTTCATAGGTACTTGGGCATGTTGCACCTTCTATCGTGTTTTCACATTTGGAAAATTCTTAATTTTGCGAAGATATTTTTATAACTTCAGAAAACGACTGCAGCACACAGAATGTGAATTCCATCATTTAAAAGTGGAATAAGAAAGTATATTGAACTTCTTTTACAGGGATGGCTAGAATGTGAAAGTCTGATAGGTGTACCGAGTTACAACGATCTCCCCATCACAACAGCAATCTGCCATGTTTGTATTTATTTATTTATTTATTTTTAGGAAAGGTAATTGGACGTCATTAGTCTTCTGGCTAGTTTGATGCGGCCCGCCAAGACCCTATTCTAAGCCACCGTCTTCATCTAAATGTAGCATGTACACAGTACCCCCCCCCCCCCCCATTTTATTTATAGAATATACACTCCTGGAAATTGAAATAAGAACACCGTGAATTCATTGTCCCAGGAAGGGGAAACTTTATTGACACATTCCTGGGGTCAGATACATCACATGATCACACTGACAGAACCACAGGCACATAGACACAGGCAACAGAGCATGCACAATGTCGGCACTAGTACAGTGTATATCCACCTTTCGCAGCAATGCAGGCTGCTATTCTCCCATGGAGACGATCGTAGAGATGCTGGATGTAGTCCTGTGGAACGGCTTGCCATGCCATTTCCACCTGGCGCCTCAGCTGGACCAGCGTTCGTGCTGGACGTGCAGACTGCGTGAGACGACGCTTCATCCAGTCCCAAACATGCTCAATGGGGGACAGATCCGGAGATCTTGCTGGCCAGGGTAGTTGACTTACACCTTCTAGAGCACTTTGGGTGGCACGGGATACATGCGGACGTGCATTGTCCTGTTGGAACAGCAAGTTACCTTGCCGGTCTAGGAATGGTAAAACGATGGGTTCGATGACGGTTTGGATGTACCGTGCACTATTCAGTGTCCCCTCGACGATCACCAGTGGTGTACGGCCAGTGTAGGAGATCGCTCCCAAACCATGACGCCGGGCGTTGGCCCTGTGTGCCTCGGTCGTATGCAGTCCTGATTGTGGCGCTCACCTGCACGGCGCCAAACACGCATACGACCATCATTGGCACCAAGGCAGAAGCGACTCTCATCGCTGAAGACGACACGTCTCCATTCGTCCCTCCATTCACGCCTGTCGCAACACCACTGGAGGCGGGCTGCACGATGTTGGGGCGTGAGCGGAAGACGGCCTAACGGTGTGCGGGACCGTAGCCCAGCTTCGTGGAGACGGTTGCGAATGGTCCTCGCCGATACCCCAGGAGCAACAGTGTCCCTAATTTGCTGGGAAGTGGCGGTGCAGTCCCCTACGGCACTGCGCAGGATCCTACGGTCTTGGTGTGCATCCGTACGTCGCTGCGGTCCGGTCCCAGGTCGACGGGCACGTGCACCTTCCGCCGACCACTGGCGACAACATCGATGTACTGTGGAGACCTCACGCCCCACGTGTTGAGCAATTCAGCGGTACGTCCACCCGGCCTCCCGCATGCCCACTATACGCCCTCGCTCAAAGTCCGTCAACTGCACATACGGTTCACGTCCACGCTGTCGCGGCATGCTACCAGTGTTAAAGACTGCGATGGAGCTCCGTATGCCACGGCAAACTGGCTGACACTGACGGCGGCGGTGCATAAATGCTGCGCAGCTAGCGCCATTCGACGGCCAACACCGCGGTTCCTGCTGTGTCCGCTGTGCCGTGCGTGTGATCATTGCTTGTACAGCCCTCTCGCAGTGTCCGGAGCAAGTATGGTGGGTCTGACACACCGGTGTCAATGTGTTCTTTTTTCCATTTCCAGGAGTGTATTACAGTCATGTGTTCCACTACTGGTTTTGGCATCTACGACTCCCTCTAGTCTTGTGCAAGTAATTTCCTGAAGAAGTGACCTGTTGAAATGCAGACAATCTATTTCAATTACTTTCAAATTCAAAATTTTAGAGTCGATTGACGTCTCCTCTACAGTGAGAACGAGAACGCGTATGGTTTGTCAAGTACAAGAGAAATAGTATAACGAGTTTCGGTGTAAAAATATTCCGTGTACATTCGCTTGTGGGAAAGATTCAAACGAATTTGTCAGAGAGAAGTTTTCAAGAGCTGGGAGCTCTGAACGATTATCGCGGGAGTGAGGCGACTCTTTGGATGACCACGGCTGCTATATTTAGCACACTCAGTGAGGCGTTAATGAGGGTCAAGCGGCTTGAAGATGACAAAATGTGACGTCACTGTCATATCTGGGAACATGTAACGTTGCAAAAATAGTCATTTACAGCTCGCTAATGATCAACTGTTTTATTCGGTTTTCAACAACAATACAAGGGAAGCGAGGCGTTGTCTAGAATTAAAAGTTGAATTAATAAAAGGAAATAGAAATAAGCGAACAAAACATTGTTTTGTTTGGTGTTTGACCTAAATGACAGGACAGAATGTACAATGTATAAACATGAGCATGAAGGGCACTGAACGTAAATTAATGACAAGGAAACCAGACAGTATTTGCAGATACAGTGTCTTGAATTTGAGCCGTCACTCGTAGCGAGTGTTAGATCAGTGCGCCTGGGGGCTTGATATTACTCTGGCTGTCGCACCAGCTAGAAACACCGCTAGGACAGAATTGGCTCTACACAGAGGAGTGATGGCCTCATTTTGCGTCAAGGAGGATGTAAATGCCGCAAATATGGAGACCAAGGTATGATCGAACATTTTCAATGGCGTTATCTAATAGTTCCTCGAGAAATGTACGGTGTGTGCAAAATCTAGAAGACGGCATTAGTGTTCCTGAAAACACAGTGCACAAAGCATATACGTTGAACCAATTACATCGTCAGTGACTATAGCAGTAAAAACACAGATATGGAGCCGCATCATGTTGCTCTGTGTTGGCTCTATCAGGTATGGGTTTCTTCTGGCTGCTACTGATGGCTACATTGAAGCTGCAGACTGCGTCCAACTTCCCTGTTATCAAGATGCACGTCTTTGTGACACACGTCTCCTACACAGGGAGAATCCATTGCTGTGGTTATCGACGTGTTGTTGAGATGGGTCCCCATCGAATAATACGGTTAGGCGGCCCACAGTGCGTTAAATGTCTCTACAGTTGGATGCTGGTGAGCAGCAATGCGATACAGAAGGAGCTCTTTGATGTGGTACATATGTACCTCGGCATATCACACGCTACAGAGATTAATACGGGTCACTCGAATAATGACAAAGGCTACCTAGAATGAATAGTTGTGGCGCAAATTGGTACACGCAGAGTGTGACGAACAAGTCATCTTTTAGGGTGGCCATGGAGGAATTCTTCACGTGAAACATGTTTATATAGAATTAAGTGGAGTCCTAGATAAGTTTGTCATCATCTGGCACCACGAACGATAAAGAAACCCACCATTCAAACACACGGCTCTGTCTGTTCGCATGCAGCACTCTAGGTCGCTCATCCATCCAGAAAGACAGTGCATCCCTTCTTTGCTCCCTCATTGTGCCACAATGGTTGGAGGAACGCTCCATGATATAAGGATATGAGGAAGATTGTGAGCTTTCAAAGGTCGTGTGATACCAGTCCTACTGAGAGTGTGAGAGATGACGACGACCGAATTGCGTGCATATTGGTTCCATGCGTGTCCGTTGAACGGAAGTCGACCGAAATGACTTTCCAATGCATTCGATATCTCGTGGATTGCACCCTACAAGGGACAGCAGGCGTTATCTAATGAGAAGTAGCTGTTACTGGTTACTAGATAGATGACTCTGTGTTACTGCAATGTGGCCAGTGGCTCCCATCTTGGAGTCCGCGATCATGGAAGGCGACCACAGTCATCAACATTGCAACTGATTCCATCGACCACGATTTTTCCTGTATTAAGTTGTCCATGGTACGCCCTTGACACGATGGCAAATGAAGAGCTGGCTTTAAGGCCTACTACAAACATGCAGCGTCTCGTACACCATATAGCCAAATCAGGTAATTGATTGTGTGATGCCCATCCTACACTATATGGTACTACATCAGAGTTACAGTGTAGCAAAGGGTGTGCGAAATATGTAATTCTAATTTTATCACTCTGCGAGGCTTTGTCAAAAAACAGCTGCCATTTACTACCTGAAAGCATTTCCCTGTAAAATAATGGTCTCTTACGTAATACTTAATAATAGTTTATTTGTGAAGAGAATTATTCTTTCGGCATTTGACTTGGGGCACCTTCTGAACCGTGCCACCGCATATCCATAGTTTTTCTCTAGACTTTATCATGCTGGTTGCCCAGCAACAGGTTTGAGAGCGTCTCTCGAGAAGGTGTGATCTGTTTACCTGTGAAGCTTGAGAGCGCTTGCCGTGACGCTTGGATACAGTCTGTTTTCGGTCTCGCATTGGAACGGTTGGGAGGAGTCAATCCACGCTGAACAAAGTACCGGGTGATCAAAAAGTCAGTATAAATTTGAAAACTGAATAAATCACGGAATAATGTAGATAGAGAGGTACAAATTGACACACATGCTTGGAATGACATGGGGTTTCATTAGAACCAAAAAAATACAAAGTTCAAAAAATGTCCGACAGATGGTGCTTCATCTGATCAGAATAGCAATAATTAGCATAACAAAGTAAGACAAAGCAAAGACAATGTTCTTTACAGGAAATGCTCAATATGTCCACGATCATTCCTCAACAACAGCTGTAGTCGAGGAATAATGTTGTGAACAGCACTGTAAAGCATGTAAAGCGGAGTTATGGTGAGGCATTGGCGTCGGATGTTGTCTTTCAGCATCCCTAGAGATGTCGGTCGATCACGATACACTTGCGGCTTCAGGTAACCTCAAAGCCAATAATCTCACGGACTGAGGAATGGGGACCTGAAAGGCCAAGCATGACGAATGTGGCGGCTGAGCACACGATTATCACCAAACGATGCGCGGAAGAGATCTTTCACGCGTCTAGCAATACTTAGTTTTTTTTTTTTTTGGTTCTAATAAAACTCCATGTCATTCCAAGCATGTGTATCAATTTTTACCTCTCTGTCTACATTATCCCGTGGTTTATTAAGCTTTCAAATTTATACTAACTTTTTGATCACCCGGTATACTGTAACACTGTCGAACTACAAGAGGAAGCGGTTGTGCTGGATGGAGGCTTATGAATTATAGTATGCAGTAGGCTAAGCGGGAGGATCGGTCGCAAGCACTCGTTAGATGCACTATGCACTGCCTGTGGAAGCGTGCAGGGACCACCTTTTTTAACCCTGGCAAGGACAAGTGAATTTTGTGAGTATCTTTCTGAATATTTGCTCACAACATTTCTGTGAAGCACGCCTGTGGCTGCGTAAGTTTGTTTGGCTCCTTGTCTCAAGAAATTTAGACGAGGATCGTTGCAGTATTCTTTTTTTTTTTCTTTCCGCCACCCTTGTGCCACAGCGTAAATATGAGAACGATAAATTTATGTCAGCTTGCTATTCAGCTTAATGTTTTACGAGTTAAATTACTTATTTTTGTGTTTAAAGACGCCTTCTAATTTTTTGTACTTTGTATTGTGGATTCTTGAGACTAAGATAGCTGTTGTTATTAAAATTCTGTAGATATTGCTAGCCAATTATTTCGAGTTTAACTTAAAATTCTTAACAGCTTTCACAAAGCACTTGGGTTATTAAAAGCGACTGGTTGCACTATCTAAATGGTGGATTATTATTTGAATGTTTTCTTAACCTGGTTTAGGCCCAGTTATTTCTTTTACTGGTGTAATTGTCACATTGTAGAATTATTTGTATTTCCAGTGTTTCTGGGTGGTTATATTTACTTAATTATTGGGCCTTAGGAATCAGATGAGAAATTGCCCCGGTTCTCACGTAAAATTGTTATATCTAATGTAATGAGCGCCTTCCTGGATGTTGTAATACAGCCACTAAGGACTTAGTTGTGTGTGGCGGCATCCCTAGTACTTGTGGCCGGCACCGACTTCCTGCTGCATGCGTTATCTGCTTACAGTAAAGGACCAGGCTAGTTCTTTCAGCACATTTATGGCATTGTACGTCTTTGTGTTATTTGGATGTTTAATTATATCAATGCGGTCCTGACCTCACAGCAAAAATTTTCAGCCCTGCATGAATGATGTTCACTTGGTAGCCTGGCACTTCCACTAGTAGTTCCTCACTCACTGTGTATCATCTCGAATTCAGCTTGTGTGCTTAAGTAAAAGTAGAAAAAATCTTTGGAAATATGTGATAATTTTGCTTGAAGAATTATCATCGCTTGTAGACAAAAATATTTCGTCTGAAGAACATGTCTGAAGCTGCGTGTCCGACCTCCTTCTTTTCCGGCGTAGTGCAGCAACTCGACGTGGCACGGACTCAATACGTCGTTGGAAGTCCTCTGGAGAAATATTAAGCCATGCTGCATCTGTAGCTGTTCATAATTGCGAATGTATTACCGGTATTACCTCTCGATTAGCTTCTGTAAATGTTGGATGGGTTTCAAGTCTGGCGATCTGGGTTGCCAAATCAGTCACTCGAACTATCCAGAAAGCTCTTCAGAACAATCACGATCTGTGGCCCTGTGATATTTTTGGCTACATAATGGCTGCAAATGGTCTCCAATCAGCCAGACATAACTATTTCCAGTCAATGATCGTTTCAGTTGACCCACGTCATTATGGAGCCACCAACAGCTTGGGTCCATGGATTGATGGGGTCTGCGCCACACTTGAGCATTACCATCGGAACTCATCTGACCAGGTCACGGTTTTGCAATCGTCTAGGGTCCAACCGATAAGGTCACGAACCTAGGAGAGGCGCTGCAGTCGATCTCACATTGGTTGGCTGCTGCCATAGCCCGTTACCGCCAAATTTCGCCCCACTGTCCTAACGCATACTTTCGGGATACGTTCCACATTTACTTCAGCGGTTATTTCACGCATCGTTGCTTGTCAGGACTGAAAACTTCACACAACCGCACTCGCTCTCGATCGTTAAGTGAAGGTCGTCAGCCATTGCGTTGTCCGTGGTGAGAGGTAATGCCTGACATTTGGTATTCTCGGCCCTCTCTTGACGCTGTGTATCTTGGAATATTGAATTCCCTAACGATTCCCGAAATGGAGTGTCCCATGCGTCCAGCTCCAAGGTATATCCCATGTTCAAAGTTTGTTAATTCCCGTCGTGAGGCCATAATCATGTCAGAAGTCTTTCCACATTAATCATCTGAGTGCAAGTGACAGCTCGCCAGTGTACTGCCCTTTCATACCTTGTGTACCCGACACTACCGCCATCTGTAAATGTGCATACCGCTATCTCATGACTTTCATCACCTCAGTGTATGAGTCATCCACATGGCTGTTGTTGTGATCTTCAGTCCAAAGACTGACTTGCATAGCTCTGTACACTAGACTATCTTGAGCAAACCCGTGCTTCTGCACAACTACTGCAACATCAATCAGTCTCAACCTGCTTTCTGTAGTCAACAATTAGCCTTCCTCTACTCTCTCTACCCTGAAATCCGAAATCCTCACCGCCCCTCTCCACCCCCTTTTCCCGAACATACACAGCCCTCCATTACCAAATAAGCATTTCCTTTGTGCTTCAGAATGTGTACTATCAACTGATCTCTTCTTTTCGTCAAATCGTTGGTGTTATTCCTGTTTTTCTATTTAGATTCAGTACCTTCTCATTATTTACCCTACCTACCAATCTAACCTTCAGCAGTCTCTTTTCTCCTGTAGCACGACATTCTGAAAGCTTCTATTCTCTTTCTCTCTGAATTGCTTATTGTCCGTCATTCACATCCCTGCAAGGCTACAACTAGTTTCGGAAGAAATTTCCTAGCATTTAAATTTGTAGTGGACGTTCACGAATATATTTTTGTCAGAAATGCTTTGCTACAAATTGCCGTTCTGTATTTTACACATTTCCACTGAAGCCATTGTCACTTTGACGGCCAAATGAGGAAACTCATCTACTGTGAGTCAGCGGCCTATTTCAGGCCTCTCATCTCATATTTAATTCTATTTGCATATTGAATTTGCATGCGAGACTCACTTTCATCATTTACTTTCTGATTAACTTTTTACTTGCCAAATATTCGCCGGTATTGCGCTCTAATTACATGAATGGTTAAGTGTAGCTTGTAGCAGCGTGAGGTACTCACCTCTCTGTACCTAACCTAACATTTCATTCTTCTAGTAGTCTTTTCCCATTAAATCCATCTGGTCTTGAACAAGGGAACTCATTTTCGCTCCGGTGAAAATAGGAGGAGGTTTCACCCGCTTTGGAAGAGCTGACAGTCACTCAGAAGGCAGCTCCTACGCTAACAGAGTGCACGGACGTTTCAGGGATTATCCTCCTGGCTCGATATCCGCAGAGAAAGAGCATCGAAATGGAAGACTGCTGTCTTCTATAGCAGAACAGGAAACTACTGGTGGAAGGGGTGAGAACTCTACTTGTTCGTAACCTTTGGCTGGAGTCCTCAGCTGTCCATTTGCTGTTATCCTACTGTGCGTGGCCTCAAGACATGGTTCTTCAAGCAAAATAAGTAGCCACTAGTGCGTCTGCAAATTACCAAACTTTGCCCTTTCTGTAGGAACGCTATGCGAAGTCCAAGAAATTTTCCAGAACTTCCGACAAGCAAGGCTATATGTGGGAAATGGGCGACACTCGCTTCCCATTTCCTTATACAGGGTGTTACAAAAAGATACGGCCAAATTTTCAGGAAACATTCCTCACACAGAAATAAAGAAAAGATGTTATGTGGACATGTGTCCGGAAACGCATAATTTCCATGTTAGAGCTCATTTTAGTTTCGTTCTTCCACCTACGCTCAATGGAGCACGTTATCATGATTTCATACTGGATACTCTACCTGTGCTGCTACAACATATGCCTTTACAAGAACGACACAACATGTGGTTCATGCAGAATGGAGCCCCTGCACATTTCAGTCGAAGTGTTCGTACGCTTCTCAACAACAGATTCGGTGACCGATGGATTGGTAGAGGCTGACCAATTCCATGGCCTCCACGCTCTCCTGACCTCAACCCTCTTGACTTTCATTTATGGGGGCATTTGAAAGCTCTTGTCTACGCAACCTCGGTACCAAATGTAGAGACTCTTCGTGCTCGTATTGTGCACGACTGTGATACAATACGCAATTCTCCAGGGCTGCATCAGCGCATCAGGGATTCCATGCGACGGAGGGTGGTTGCATGTATCCTCGCTAACGTAGGACATTTTGAACATTTCCTGTAACAAAGTGTTTGATGTCACGCTGGTACGTTCTGTTGCTGTGTGGTTCCATTCCATGATTAATGTGATTCGAAGAGAAGTAATAAAATGAGCTCTAACATGGAAAGTAAGCGTTTCCGGACACATGTCCACATAACATATTTTCTTTCTTTGTGTGTGAGGAATGTTTCCTGAAAGTTTGGCCGTACCTTTTTGTAACACCCTGTACACGTACCTCATTGGCGGTTACATCTTTAACTTTACGGTGGGAGCTAGGCAACTGACTTCCAGATCCCTGATTGGAAGTGCACTTAGGCCCTTTCTGGAATTGGTAAGAAAAGATTGTGCGGAGTGCCTTTCCGAAGTCTGCAGGAAGGCTATCAAAAGTTAAGAGACGGATTCGTATTCGTATTCGGACTGGTAGGGGTTTCCTGGTTAGAACTTCTAATTGGTGACTCTACTCTGGACTCCACGCTCGTACGTGTTAATCTTGACTTCGGGCCTCTGCCAAGTCTTCGAAGTTTCACTCTGTACTTACCTCCCCCGGCAGCGAATAGTCAGGAGGATGATGAGATACGCGATTCGCAATCATATCGCATCGGTTCAGCACAGCAACAGTTAACAGCGAACGTAGTTCGGCGCTTCCGGTCTTGTCGGCAACTGCATCAATGTCAGTCACAGTCAGATCGCACCTGCAACGCGCAATCCCGGCTTTGGAAACCACAATATATTGAGGGAAGAGTTCATTTCTGGTCAAATAGCCTCGGCGTTTATGTGTCCTGGGTACTTTTTACGCACTGCTTCAATATTTATATATTTTTACCAGATCAAGCTCTATCATTCAGCGACCATTAAAGTAAATTATTCTACTGAAATGCCCAGGTCCTCCAGCCACAAGCAATAGGCGAGGCTCCTGACGAGTTTTCAATGCGCATAGAAGTTGACTTTTTCAAGTAGCCTGTTAGCTTCTTGGGAGCAATCTTTTACATGATATGGGGTGTTAGCTGCTGCATCAGTCTAAACTGCATGCTACCGGAGTTACTGATGAACAAGAGGTCGTGCTCGCAGAACACTCGGCTTCCAGCAGTACTACTTTCACTTTTGAAAAATCTCATATTATTGCCTTTTCAAATATACAAGAGCTATGGAAGAATACCTCCTGAAAATACTACTTTTACTGTTTCCTTTTCTAATGTTATTCGCTCAGTACTGTATGTTTAATTCAACTACATTCCTATACACTTATTTTACTTTTCTTCGTGCTTATCTTATTATCTCTTTTGAAGATACCAATTATCCCGTTCAACTGCTCTTCCGAGACTTTTGGTGTCAGGGGCAGAATTACAGAATTATTGTAAAACATCAAACCTTTTCCTTTTCCTGTGTTTAAGTCGTTTTCCTAAAAAATGGTTCAATTGGCTCTGAGCACTATGGGACTTAACAGCTGTGGGCATCAGTCCCCTAGAACTTAGAACTACTTAAAGCTAACTAACCTAAGGACATCACACACATTCATGCCCGAGGCAGGAATCGAACCTGCGACCGTAGCGTTCGCGCGGTTCCAGACTGAAGCGCCTAGAACCGCTCGGCCACTCCACCCGGCAGTTTCCCTAAAAACCTCCTTAATTTCCTTCACAACTCACTCAATGTAGAAACTGCATAAAATTAGAGAAAGGCTACAACCGTATCAACTACTGCTCCCCTTCCATGTTCTTCGGCTCTTATATGAGTAACTCCTGCCTGGTATCTGCACAAGTTGTAGATAATAGATAACCCTTCTCTCCCCATATTTTATACCACATACGTTTACAATTGCGAAGACTGTATTTCAGTCAAAATTGTCAAAAGCTTTGTGTAGGGCTGTCTTTCTTCAACCTATGTTCTAAAACAGGCCCTACTGGCAGCTTTCCCCAACGTGTTGCTACTTTTCTACGGAATCCAAACTGAATTTTCCCGAGGGTGGTCTCTATCAAACTTTCCATTCTTCTTTAAATAATTCGTAAAGGCAGCCATGACTCATTAAATTAACGGTTCATAATATTCGCACGTCAGCACTTGTCTTCCTTGGATATGGATTGGTTACTTTCCTATTGAAGCCTCAAGGCAGCGTGTTTGTCATATATATACCACGTTATCAGAAGCATCCGACATCCCTGTCTAATGTGGAATTGACCACTAGATGTCAGGAGAGGAAGACCTGCTAATATAGAAGGAGGCAGAAAATATTGCGTCGTTAGTAGAGAAGCAGTGACGGCAGCCTAGGTAAGGCAGAAGATCTCAGTAACGTGGACTATTACTTGGATGACTCCTGAGTAAATAATACATCAGGGACATTTCTGAAGTTGCTTAAGTCGACTGTTTCTGATGTCACAGAGAAGCGGAGACGCGAAAAACAATCACATTTAAGGCAGGAACAAACAGACCTCAGCTACTGAGACAGGTACCGTCGAGCATTGCGGGCATCGGTCGTAAAAAATCGCATAAAATCAAAGAAACGAATAGCACGTGAGTTTCTACCTGCTACCAGCAGTTCAGTTAACACAATGTGCTTAGGGAGTTTAAATGAATGAGTCGCATTTCTGTATTCAGTGCTAAGTGACGCTTGAGGTGTGTAACGAGGGTCGGCACTGGAAAGTGGCTGACTGGAAACAAGTTGTTTAGAGTGACGAATCACTCGATACCCTGTGGCTGTCCGGTTGAAGCGTGTAGTGATTGGCGAACGCCTGGGGAAGGAGCGTAAAGGGACATGTTTCGGTCGGCGGACATTGATATCGTCCTATTTCAAGAGACACGGCCTCATCTGTGTCTGGAAGTTTATGATACCCTTCTTACCGCAACCCAACTGCCGACGGTGGTGGTGGTACGGCCATACAATTCCGCGAAGGCATATAAGCATCGGATATTCAATATTTGCCATCAGCACGAGGCCTTGCTCTCACCACCAGTGCAGTCCACCTGTACGCTCCGTATGGAATGACCAACGAGAACGAACAGTCTAATACTCCACTGAGGTACCTCCGTTGTTTCAAGATGCACTTAGTGGTCGGCGGGGACTTTAACAGCGTTTTATGCCCTGAGGATCAGATCCCTCACCATGTCCCCTGTCCAGCCCTTCACGCAATTGTCAGGGGTCTAGCTTTGCACGATATATACGATATCATCCACTGTGAATGACGCAGATATACGTACTTCACCAACCACTCGGCCAGCAGGTTGAACAGGATTCACATTTCCCGAGGTCTTTCGGCAGTGACTGTCGGTGCCGAGCCGTGGCCTACCGCAGTCACTAACCATCAGACCATTGCCTGCTTCATGACACTGCCGCAGACGTAGAGGACCATGGACTCTAAATGTCAACATTACGATACCTGGCACAAAGTGTGAGTGACAACATCGTAACTATGATTCCATTACATGGTGGTGGACACACTGCACCAAACCAGCTATTCGCCACACGCTCACGGCGTGTGGGCGAGACAGGACGCTTTGACAGTGATCAATCTTTGAGTTCCGCTACGTGATCTTGAGGGAAGCAGCGTCGCAGCCACCTTCGCCGGAGCGCCAAATGGCCATCCAATAGACACAGACATATCTCCAGCAGACCACGGCTGTCAAATTGTAAGGCACATGGATTCGAGCGAGACTGCAACATTTCGTTCCAGTGAACGTGGTCTTCTCTGTCGCGTTGTCAGAGAATTGAGACAGCCTAAGAGGCGATGAATAAAATTCTTCTGGGTTTGGGACCTCATTGTCAACTTTAAAATTCCGACGAGTCGGCGACTATTGCAAGACGCCTTCAAAATGGTTCAAATGGCTCTAAGCACTATGAGACAACATCTGAGGTCATCAGTCCCCTAGACTTGGAACTACTTAAACCTCACTAATCTAAGGACTGTTTGGGAGTGGAACAGGGGGAGAAGATGCTAGTTGTGGTACGAGGTACGCTCCGCCACGCATCGTATGGTGGATTGCAGAGTGTGTAAGTAGATGTAGACACACATCTGTGCCCGAGGCAGGATTCGAACCTGCGACCGTAGCAGCAGCGTGGGTCCGGACTGAACCGTGTAGAACCAATTGGTCACAGCGGCCGGATAAGACGCCTTCCTCATGGTGCATTGCTAACTGCTGAATGGGCGCTAATTTGACTGAACTTGCAATAGTCACCGAAACGTTGGAAAATTTATAGTTCACAGTGTGGTCCCAAACCCAGAAGAATTTTATTGACTGTGACATCTGCCTCGGAAGCCTACGTTTACGTCCTAAGAGGCGATTCATCATGGCAATTATTGAGTTACTACTCTTTGTACCGTGTGTGATAACATGTAAATAGTTACTTTGAGCTCTGAATTGTTTTGAGCTGGTGAATTTTTCGTGTGTTGCGATTGCAAAATTGTCTTTATCTTCCCGTATATTTGATGACTATTTATTTAGTCTTCGGAAGTTGCTGCTATTCTCGTAACGCTCTCAACGTAACTTTACCGCGTTTGATAAGTGTATTTTCTGTAGGACCCCCTTCCCGTTTCTTGAATAAACATTCTTCAACGCAATTCTCTGTCGTCTACATCAAATATCTATTTCACATTTACGTGTATTTCATTAACTCGCAACCCTACCTAATGATACACTATTAAAATGCAGGATCATAGCTACAGTTTATTATTTGCAGCGAATTAACTGCGGGCATGAAAGCAGACGTTCGCAGCTCGACCCTATGACTATATCGAGCTATTCTTTTTAAGCAGAGCCGTGCATAACCCCAGTACCTAAACTACAACTACCCGTAGGTAAAGATGCAATTGGTTCTCGCGTATGGACTGCAGTTTAGAAGTGCAGCTACTCAGCAGTAACCGACAGGTATTGTCGCAATTTGTCCAGTCAACAGCCTGCCAGTGACATTGAAGACGTCGCGCACGACCCGCCCCTTCGGGTAGGGCACAAGGAGACGACAAACTCTTGAAGAATTTCGAATGGGCTGGTCACGCGGCAAGAGAAATAGTTTCCATGAACCAGATGGTTTTCCTCTTGAATTTTATAGCACCTTCTATGACCTTGGAGAAATTTGGCAGCAGATTTGCTGCGAACTCATGGATCTGGACATTCGGTTCCCGCCTCTCCAGCCCCTGAATTTTTTGAGGGCATGTTAATCTCTGCGCCAAAACCAAACGGAGGTTGCAGACCGCAAGACCTCCAGCCATTGATGTTAGTGAATTCGGATTATAAGCTGTTCGCAAGTGTACTTCGTATTCGCCTCCTCGCTACTGTGAATATGCCATTGACGCCGACCAAACATGTCTGAGAAGTGGCAGTAATATACACGATGGGTTAAGCTCGTATACAGTCGTGGTGGCGCTCATTTCAGCATGTCGTTTAGCTGGCGCTCTCGTGGCAGTTGACTTAGACGACACTTTCGACCAATATGAGCACGGTTTCTTGCAGGGTGTTGAAACGTCCCCTTAGAAAAATTAGTGAATTATTGTGCTGGTAAACCCCTTACGTTATTATATTTTCAAACAGTTGAGCAAAACTGAACGTACTCAGACATTACTCTCTTTACTTAGTCTGATTATCACTAAACTGACACACAATATTTTTAGCGCAACGCAATCTGACTTTCAATAATCCCTACAAAAGAATGGCCCTGACTAACAATAACCTATAGCATTCATGAATCACTTACCTCACAAAAATCTTCGTTACTCGAACTATTGCAATACAGCGAGCGCCAATACTGCCAGCTAAATAAAGGATTCTAACTACTAACTACTGATAGGCATAGTTAGCAAATGAGATTTTGATAGAGAACAAACAATGTATTTACCTTAATAGTGTTCAAAAGTCATAATATATATATCAGTTCATGACATCCAGTCTTACAAATTTACTCTCTCTGATGGGCACACGTCCAGATCATCCTCTCTCAAAACTCCGCCATCTCTCTCCCCCCACATTCACCACTGCTAGCGGTTCACCTCCAACTGTGCAACGCTACGCGCTGTTAACAGCCAACTGCCCAACACTACAATAGCAAATTCCAACAATGCAAACCAGCCACAGACTTCACACAGCACAGTCAGTGATTTTTATACAGAGCGCTACGTGACGTTACCAACATAAAAACCTAAACATCCTACTTACAGTGTCTTAGAGAAGGCGGCTCTACCCTAGTGTTACCTGGTGTAGTTCTCTCTCTCATTTGCGTGGCCTCTTCCACTGTTCCACTGTCCTGGTCAGCGGACGTCGCTCACAATCATTCACTACTGAGCGCTTCGTGCGACAAGGCTGGCCTCCGTCAGCCTTTCTCTTCGTCATCGCCCTCAAGCCTCCACTTCAAAGTGCACGTCAGCGTTAGGAGGGCATTCGCCTCAATAATGCCCATTTTAAATGTCGTGCCTACTCGGACGATGGACTTCTCTTGGCGGGATCGTCAGAAGATGTATGTACTGCGATAACGTTGCTTCAGCGTACGGTGAGGTGGCCCGCAGCCGTATCAACCTACGTAAGTCGCATTACGTAGATGTGCGCAGAGAACAATCCCTCTGCCCGCCGATTCCTGTTTGAGATATCGCTCCACCACTCCGTCATATTCGCACCTATCTGGTCGGCATGAGTTATCTGTTGGACGCCGTACCAACCACGTGGGTTCCTAGAACCAAGGACTTCTGCCTCTACTTTCAACAGGCGCTGGCTGCTAATGTGAGTGAACGCCGACATCCGGCGGTTGGCTGGAAGCGGGTGAGGAGTAACACACACTCATCTTTTCTTCCCATCGTGTGAGAGCGCTGTGGCATGTGATAACGACTAAAAATTCTTTACCCGACAACTTTCATTCACTATCCATCTTGCTGAGGACCCTCTCTGCCCCAGATGCGCTGCTGTCGACACCGAGGTTCACTGTTTAGTTTGTGATACGGTTACTGAATGCTCGCTCCTCACAAGCCGCATGTTGGCATTGTTGCTGCGAAGGACGCCTCAGTCAGTAGTGCCCATTAATCCATCCTGACGACACTTACAATCCTGCTACTCGAGTTAAGACCACGGTGTAGTCTTATACTCTTTTAATGAGGACGCGGCAGAGTTGTAGATTTTTGGCACTATTAACCGACTAACTACACGCTTTTACGGCGCCAGGAGTCGAATGGCTTGGTTTTGAGAATTACTTGGGATAATTGGTTTACGCACCCTCCAGAGCACTGGGCTGTACAAGCTGTGAGAAGATTCAAATGGCTCTGAGCACTATGGGACTTAACATCTGCGGTCATCAGTCCCCTAGAACTTAGAACTACTTAAACCTAACTAACCTAAGGACATCACACACATCCATGCCCGAGGCAGGATTCGAACCTGCGACCGTAGCAGTCGCGCGGTTCCGGACTGAGCTGTGAGAAGAGACTGAAGATATAGCACGGGATGGACTGACGAGAAACATCAACGGTAATTATAGGGTGTATAACCCTCGATGAACGAAAAGACGACCTGGACACACCCACTGTATGGTTGCTGCGGACATCCCCACACACGGAGGGAAAGTGAAAAAAATAAATAAAGAAACAAATTGTACGCTGTACTTACTCTCTCATTTGTTTTCACAAAACTATCGAAGACGTGTTTCACTTTGGTTCGTGGACCGTGCCTGAATTGGTGGCAAACAACCATCTTAGCTAGCTTTTAGGGTGAAAGTGTCGGTGGCACTATATATTGCATTTTGTTCGTAAGTTAAATAGGTTGTGGAGGTGCTATGAGCGCTAGTGGCCAACAAATAAAGTGTAAAAAAAGTGTTGCTGGCATTACGTATTGATTTCGTTCGTAGGTTAAATAGGTTGTGGTGGTATTATGAGTGCTAGTGGCCAACAAATGAAGTCTAAAAAAAAGTAAGCAGGCGATCCCATGCTCACATTTTCAGTCATCGCCGTTGATTCCACAAAAGTCCCGATGTAAATGATATCATCATCACCTTTTCTTTCTCTCACCCCCATCCTCAACTTACATAATATGTATAACAGCTGAGAATTCCACTTAGTGACTGTTCTTTCGGACATATCCGAAGGAACAGACACCACGTATTCATACAACTGATTCTTTTCGATGGGCAGTGATGCCTTAATCATTCATTTTTGCTTAAGTAAAACGGGATATACGGCATACCGACAAGAAGCGCCGTTGAGAAATAGTGTGTATACTGAAGAGTAGATTGGAGTCTAAGATAATCGTCTGGAAGAGTTAATGTGGAAGGATGTGCGATACTAACGTACTGAGGAACGATGAGGAGCGTCTGAAGTTGGCAAGAAACAAGTAGGAACAAAAATGTTCAGTGAAAGACAGAAATGTAGCAGTATGAATCCCTTAGGAATGAAATAAATAGCAAGCTTGTCGGGAGAACTGACTCAACGTATAAAAAAGTCAAAACAATCCTTGGTGAAATTAAAACGTTAAAAGTGCAATGAGAATTCCACTTTTAAACGCTGAAGAGGGAGCGGATAAGTGAAAAGAGTACAATGCAGGTCTGTATGAGGGGAGGGCTTGTCTCCTGACTTTACACGTGAAGAAACTGGAGACGATGAGAAAAACATAGCAGATCCAGTGCCAGAGCTTGAATTTAAGAGATTTGGCAGACTTGAAATCGGGTAAGGCAGAAGAGGTAGAAACATTCCATCGGTATTCATGAAATCCTTAGGGGAAGTGGTAACCAAATGACAAACTTGGTGTGCAGAATCTTTGTGATAGGTGACGCACCACCAGTGTTTGGGAAAAATATCATCCATTCAAATCCGAAGATAGCAAGAGCAGGTTAAGTACGAGAACCATCGCACAATCAGCTTAACGGCTCATGCATCCAAGTTGTTGACAAGAATAATATACAGAAGAATATGAAACAAATTGAGGATCAGTTAGATGATCAGTTTGGTTGCAGGAAAGTAAAGGCACAAGAGGCGCAGTACTGACGTTGCAGCTGATAATGAAAGTAAGACTGAAGAAAACTCAAGACATTCTCATATGATTTTTCGACCTGAAAAAAGCGGTTGACACTGTAAAATGCTGAAAGGTGTTCGAAATTCTGAGTGGAAGGCTAGTAATATATAATATGTACAAAAACCAAGAGGCATCAGTAAGACAGAAAGACGAGAAACGAAGTGCTTGAATTAAAAATGGTGTAAGAGCCTAAGACAGAGGTGTATTCTTTCGCCCCTGTTGTTGAATCTCTATGTCGAAGAATTAAGAACATAAATAAAAAAAAAGGATTCAAGGGTGGGACTAAGATTGATGGTGAAAGGATATCAAGTTAAGATTCGCTGGTGACATTGCTGTCCTCTGTGGAAATGAAGGAGAATTACAGAATCTATTAGATGGGATGAACAGTCTAATGAGTACAGAATACGGATTGAGAGTAAACTGAAAGAAAACCAAAGCAATGGGAAGTAGCAGAAATGAGAAACCTAACATCAAAATTTTGCGATTACTAAGTAGCGAAGTTAAGGAATTTTGCTATCTTGGAATCAAAATAAAGCATGGTGGACGGAGCATAGAGGACATAAAAAACAGTCTAGCACTGGCAAATAGGGCACGCCTGGCCAAGAGAAGTCTACTGGTGTTAAACGTAGGCATTAAATTGAGGAATAAATGTCTGAGAATACATGTTTGGAGCTTAGCATTGTATGGTAGTGAATCACGGATAATAGGAAAACTCGAACAGAAGAAAATCTATGATTTTAAGGTGTGATGGAACACAAGAATCTTGATAGTTACGTTGACTGATTCTCCGCAAAGAAATGAACGCACGAAAACCATTGGCAAGAAGAAGAGACTGGATGACAGGACATGCATTACGACATCAGGGAATAACTTCGTTGGTACTAGACAGATACGTAGAAGGTACAAAACTCCAGGAGAAGGCAAAGGCTGAAATATATCCAATGAGTAACTGAGGGCGTAATGTGCAGGTGCTACTCTGAGACGAAGAGGATAGCGGAGGAAAGGAATTAGTGTTCGGGTGGATCTGACAATTGTTGTTGTTGTGGTCTTCAGTCCAGAGACTGGTTTCATGCAGTTCTCCATGCTACTCTGCCCTGTGCAAGCCTCTTCGTCTGCAAATAATTACTACAACCTACGTCATTCTGAATCTGCTTAGCGTATTCATCTCTTGGTCTCCTTCTACGATTTTTACCCTCCACGCTTATCTCCAGTACTAAATTGATCTCTTGTTGCCTCAGAACGAGTACTACCAATCGATCCCTTCTTCTAGTCAAGTTATGCCACAAATACCTCTCCTCCCTAGTTCTATTCAGTACCGCTTCATTAGTTACGTGACCTACCCGTCTAATCATCATCATTCTTCTGTAGCATCACATTTCAAAAGCTTGTATTCTGTCCTTGTCTAAACTGTTTATCGTCCATGTTTCACTTTCATACATGGCTACACTCCATACAAATACTTTCGGAAAAGACTTCCTGACACTTAAATCTATACTCGATTTTAACAAAATTTTTTTCTTCAGAAACACTTTTCTTGCCATAAACAGTCCACAATCTGACAATTATAACGAAATTTTAAAAAAATTCTTTTTCCTTTTGGCCCAATAGATTTCTTTTACGATTAATTACCTACCTTAAAATTGATGCTAAGTGTGCACTGTTGACAAGTGGTGGTGCACTGCAAGGTTTACCTCTGAACCTACAGAATATTGATAACATATTATTAGGAACATTGTATGTCCCTTTTAGCGCAAACAAGAATGACATGAATATTTACTTCTTGTGAAACGGCACCGTGTGCTTGAACGAGAAAAATTTTCAGGCTGTTGCCAGCACACGGAAACACACACGAGCAGAGGTAGGGTATCAGGGACAGAGCCCGTGGGAGGGCGATGGAGAGGGAACGGGGGAAAGGGGGCACGGGAAAGAGACAGAGGAGAGACACATCGTTTCGACGCTGCCAACATCGATCACAAAAACGGCGTCAGTCGGCGGCTTGTGTCTAGTCGCCGAGCGGTTATCGGATGTTGATTGGTTCCGGAGTGACTCGCAGAAACAGATGACTGCGCAGGGCAGTGGCAGCGGAAATTGAGCCTGCGGCAGCCCTCACCGCAGAGCTGGAAATATCAGCCGCGTGAACGGGGTGTGGCGGTATGAAGGGGTGGGAGACAGAAAGAGAGGGAGGGGGGGGGGAGACAGGAAGGAAGAGAGAGACAGAGAGGGGGGGTGGGAGGTGTCGACAGAGGCGACGGCGCTCGCCTCCATTGAGCGATCAAGTTTCGCAGACTCTGCCGACGCTTCCCACGGAACCTTCCAAGACATGGGTCGACTGTCGGCTCGAAGGCACAAACCGAGTAATTCCCCTTAAGCCGTCGTGCTTCATAAATATTCTTTCACGGTAAATGGTGATCCTTCCATTTTGTCGGTAGTGCTAGGAAGTTCCTGGAGGAGACATGGTACTTAGCGTTGGTGACTATTGTACTTTGGCTGAGATAAATCCTAACACTTGAAAGAATTAATTTTCGTTGAAGAATAAAGAGCTTGTATGAATCACTCCGACTATGCGTGTTCGACAGTATTAGTTACTGCTCCGTCGTACCGTTATATGTTATAAAACTATCATGCGGTTCTTTTAGAATGTAAATCTGGTTTAAAGTATTCGAAATCTCTTTTTTGTCTCGCGCTTATAATATTTCGTTTTAAAATTATTTCAAAATACCTTACAACTGTTTCATCGGAATGTTCGGTTAATGACATCAGAACTTGAAAGAAGTTTATTTTTCATGTATCCTGTCTAAGTTCTCATCATACAATCTGAGCAGCTCAGCAGGAACTGTTTACAGAGTTCATGAGGGAAGTTTCACTAAGCTTGTATTTATGTGATAGGGAACAGTTTCCCCTTCCATCCCCACGACGTGACAACACTGCTCATGCTCAGACTCAAATCTTATATATTATGGCATGTGATAACCTACTTTTTTTTTGGAAAACCTAGTGAATTAATAAATAACTGGGCTTTGAAAACTTAGTATGTACACAGCCTTTGACACAAACCTAGCTGGTAGGCCACCAAAAGCACTACTCAGAGTTGTTCACTTAAAGTGGCCGCCCTGCAGAATCCAAAGAGCGGGTACCTGCACTGTAGGAAGTGTTCTCTCGACTGAACACTTTTGGTGCAGTATCTGTTAGTTGTCTAGTCGCTCGGATACGTCAAATATATTTCCTGTCAAAAATAATGTTATTGTCTACAACAATGGGGACAAGACTTTAGCAACGTCATCTGAAAAATTATTACCAGTGCAACCTCAAGCGTGATGCTAAATGGCCGAAGCACAAATGTATTTCAAACTGTAGGCCCTCTAAGACAATGTTGCCCCAGTCAATGTTGCTATTTGCCATCGCTACAGAACTTTTTTGATAAGGCAGTTTGTCGGTTTCTTTAAAGTTCACCCCGTATAAATAATATCCAAGGTTTCCACTTGGTGTAGACCAATCGACTGCAGAGGATATGTGCCGATGTGGATGCAGCAGTCATAGAGGCTTATCAAATCTTCTTCATATCTCTGCGTATAAAAGGCAATGTCCTCTGTCTTCGGTAAGGTCTTCGAATCCATCCTCTCCCATCGTATTCATCACCACCTTAATCAACACCAGCTCCTCCCCCTTATCCAGTGTGACTTCCGACGCTCCTTTTCCGCCGAAGACTTACTCCGTAACCTCGTGCACCTTCTCTCCCTCCAACGTAACACGCATCGCTGCACTATTTTTGTTTCTCTCGATCTCTAAAATGCTTACGACTGCATATGGCATCCCAGTCTCCTGTTTAAACCCCAGACCTACGCCCTACCTATCAATTTTGTTCATCTGGTCTCTTCTCTAGCTATGCCACCCTCCATGATACCAACTCCCTTATCTTCTATCCCACCGCCGGCGTCCCCCAAGGCTACATCCTCTCCCCTCTCCTCTACCTCTCATACATTGCTGATATGCCCAAGCCACCTCCACCTTTACACCATCGCCAATATGCTGATGACACCGCCGTCCTGGCAATCTATCCTACCGTTCAATGGTCCCAGTGCACCCTCCAAGACCACCTTGCCCAGTTCACCACTTGGTGCAACCAGTAGTTCCTTCGTATTAACCCCTCTAAGACCCAGTCAATTATCATAGGCCGCACTACCAGCTCCTTCCATGATCTCTACCTAACCATCTCTGGTTGTCCCATCCACCTCACCCCACCCTGAGATACCTTGGCCTCACCCTCGAGCGTCACTGCACCTGGACCCCTCATCTCCTGACCATCCAGTAGAAAACCCATACCCACCTCTGCCTCATGAAATTCCTGTCCGGCCAGACATGGGTATTTCATCCTTCCATTCTCCACACCTACAAATCCCTCATTCGTCCTATCCTCTGTTACGCTAGCATTACCTTCATTTCCACCCCCCCCCCCCCCACTTTTAAAATGACATCCAAATCCTTGAACACCACCTGCTTTGCCTTGTCTTCGGTATCCAACTTCCGTCCCCCACACAGGTCCTGTATGACCTCATCCCCTTCCCTCACCTCCTCATTTTCATCCAACTTATCTGCATCCCTTACACTGTCCACAGGCTTGATCCTCCCACCTCTCGGTGTCTTCCTGTTTTGTACTTACTGCCTCTTAGCTGAAGAGTGGCTCCCATGCTGCTGCCAGCCCGCTCCAGATGGGAAATTGAAATTCAATAAAAAAAAAAAGACTACCTACTGACACATCATGGCACAGCCCAAACCGTTTGTGTTGAAACTTGAAATTTGAAGAAGGTGAGATCTTATACTCAGGTATCATTTAAGAAGGGATTTCTCTGAATTCCAACCCTTACAGGATGCAATAGGGGATGAAGGCCTTTTTTGAAAATAGCCACTATTAAGGCAAATTGGTATTTGGTTTCTTGACCAGAAACAAATAAATGTGTACTTCTTCATCTTTGGAAATTTAATCCTTTTTTGGGTGAAATATGTGTGAAAGCCTTTTTGAAGCTACATCTATGAACACGATATTTGACTTCTCGGTTACAAATAGAAAAATACTTGTTTCAGTGGTTTTTAAAATTAAGCCCCAAAGGGGTTGAAATGGGGCATGAGATTTTTTTAATGAAAATATTTTGTTATGAAAGAATTTTTAAAGCTAAATCTACGAAACTTTAAATCTGGCTTCTCAGTTAGAAATAAAATAATAATTGTTTCACTTTTTTTTGTAAATCCAACACCTATGTGGGTGAAATGGCAGATAGAAGTTGTTATGGAAATATTTCATTGTGCTCGCTTTTTGGGAGCTAAATGTATGAAAATTTGTGCTTGAGTTGTCTGTTAGAAGTGAAACATATCGCATATCACTGTTTTGGAAATTCAGCACCTAATAGGGTGAAATAGGGGGTAAAACGTTTTATGAAAATATTTCTTTGCGAAATCATTTTTGTAACTATATCTTTAAAAATTGGTTTGTGGCTACTCGATTAGAGATGGGAAAAATATATGTTTCACTGGTTTTCCAAAAGGGCGTGAAATAGAGTGAGACTGAGTCACTGACTCATATCGCCCACCCCAAACCGCTAAGGACAGAAACTTGAAGTTTGGAGAGGGTGTGAAGCTGACGCCTTAGGCATCGTTTAAGAAGGCATTATCCGTAATTCCACTCCTAAGGCGGTGAAATACGTGATGAAAGGGATTTTGAAAGTACGTCGCTATTAAGGCAATGTTGACGCTAGAAGCACGAAAACTGGTACTTGGTTTCTCAGTCAGAAAATAAAAAATGCGTGTTTCAGCATTTTTGGACATTCAACCACTAAGGAAGTAAATAGTGGATGAAAGTTTTTTTAAATAAATAAATACTAACGAACTATTAAAGAACTTTTAAGGCTACATCTTGTAACCTCCCCACAAATTTTTTAAAAGAAAAAGAAAGGACAATACTTAATAGAAATGGGAGCCAAGTGTAACCTCCCCACAAAAAATTTTAAAAGAAAAGGACGATACTAATTAGAAATGCTGATGGACATGGCTCTATGCGTAACCTGCCCACAATGAAATGTACTGACAATGGCAACAAAAATGTGAAATTCGCAATCTGACTCAAATATAAATCCTTCAAAAGTAAAGTCCATTCAGTGACAAGAAAATTCAATTAAACCGAAATATCGGTCTTTGGCCCTGTGTAAAACAATCAGAATTAAAGTCTTACCTCAGAATAAATGGATGTCACATATCTGCTCTTGTTGTTGCGCACCGCTTGGAGGAACTGCATTGCAAATAAGAATATTCTCTTTTTTTTTGTGATTTTAGTGGAATTTTTCTTCAAAAGAAGTGGAATGAAATGGGAAGTGCAACGAAATCTTGAGTTCAATAAAAAATTAAATTTTTGAGAAAATGCTTTTGAAATAAAAAAAATTATTATTGGGAGACTTGTTGGAGAATAATTACAATAAATAAAATTTTTCATTATCTAATGATTATATTAATTAACAGTATACCTTATTCCTCATCTTGACCAATGTTGCCGACCGCCTACATCACACAACCGCACTGGGCTGCTACTACTGACCGACCGCTCTGCATGACGACTACAGACTGAGTACTGCACGCGACGACTACTGACAGAGTACTGCTCTCAACTAGACAGAGCTACAGACTCGCAACGACTGCTACTACCAGACTCGCAACGACTACTACTAACACACTGAGAACCGCTCGCAACACTCGCGCGGTCAAGCGCATACTCTCTGGTCACAGATGCTACAATGCCTCGCCATCGCTGCTATGTTACATACGTGTTTCAAAAATTCAATTAAACCGAAATATCGGTCTTTGGCCCTGTGTAAAACAATCAGAATTAAAGTCTTACCTCAGAATAAATGGATGTCACATATCTGCTCTTGTTGTTGCGCACCGCTTGGAGGAACTGCATTGCAAATAAGAATATTCTCTTTTTTTTTGTGATTTTAGTGGAATTTTTCTTCAAAAGAAGTGGAATGAAATGGGAAGTGCAACGAAATCTTGAGTTCAATAAAAAATTAAATTTTTGAGAAAATGCTTTTGAAATAAAAAAAATTATTATTGGGAGACTTGTTGGAGAATAATTACAATAAATAAAATTTTTCATTATCTAATGATTATATTAATTAACAGTATACCTTATTCCTCATCTTGACCAATGTTGCCGACCGCCTACATCACACAACCGCACTGGGCTGCTACTACTGACCGACCGCTCTGCATGACGACTACAGACTGAGTACTGCACGCGACGACTACTGACAGAGTACTGCTCTCAACTAGACAGAGCTACAGACTCGCAACGACTGCTACTACCAGACTCGCAACGACTACTACTAACACACTGAGAACCGCTCGCAACACTCGCGCGGTCAAGCGCATACTCTCTGGTCACAGATGCTACAATGCCTCGCCATCGCTGCTATGTTACATACGTGTTTCATAACCCTCCACTGGGGGGGCAAAAATTTGGCAGTGATGGTGAGTCATTTGGACTTGCCAAGCGCGGCAAAATTTTTCTTTAATTAACAAAATTCTATAACTTACAGAGTATTTAAATGTTGTGCACACGCACTAAGTACAAAATATATCAGACAAAGACAAAATGTGAGTACAAAACATAGTAGCAAATCAGAAAAGTATATACAAATTATTTGACAGATAAAGTGCACAGGCACTGAAAAAATTCTTTAGCATATTCAGAACAAATAAACAGACTGGCAAGAATAATTAGATGTAGTACATAAAGTATATGTTGTGCACACGCACTAAGTACAAAATATATCAGACAAAGACAAAATGTGAATACTAAACATAGTAGCAAATCAGAAAAAAGTATGTACAAATTTTTTGACAGATAAAGTGCACAGGCACTGAAAAAATTCTTTAGCATATGCAGAACAAATAAACAGACTGGCAAGAATAATTAGATGTAGTACATAAAGTAAATGTTGTGCACACGCACTAAGTACAAAATATATCAGACAAAGACAAAATGTGAATACTAAACATAGTAGCAAATCAGAAAAAAGTATGTACAAATTTTTTGACAGATAAAGTGCACAGGCACTGAAAAAATTCTTTAGCATATGCAGAACAAATAAACAGACTGGCAAAAAATATTATGTTGACAAGTGACATAAGTGTACTCGCATTGGAGTTCAGCGAATCGAAAAATGTATAACCTATGAACATAAATGATGTTACCAAAAAAAAATTTTTTTTTTTTTTATGTGACAAGAATCAGGATAGGAAAGGGAAGGATTGCATCATGGTTGTAGCACTTTAGATTGCACACAGCTGTTCTGAAAGTCCATATCTTTCCACAGAAGTACAACACCAAGTGACACAACTTAAAGTTCTTTTCCCATCAGAATTTATCAGTGTAGCCAAGACACTGAACTGTCGTAGTAATGTTCCATGTTTTCATTTTGGCAGTACATTAGGTACCCCAAACAGTGGGACCATAATAATGTCTTCATCGCTCATGGTGGTGGACAGCATGTCGTGTCAACACCACACTCTTACAAGGCACACCAACGTAGAATTAGTGCAAAACCAAATATAGTGCTCCATGATCACTGGGATAAACAGGACAAATGGACATTGCAGTAATTCAGGGTAGTCAGCTTATGAGGTGAAGGACATCAAGTCACATAATATTGACAATTACAGACTTAATTAGTAGTTTGTGGCATTCACAGCCCAGTTATTGAACATTTCTGTACCAAGTATGTAGTATTACAGGAAAATGTTCATTAATTGTTGTACATAGAATCAGTAGCCTTCTTTTCCTGGTTACAAAGCATTATGAAATAATCGCATTCTTTTCAGTTACAGAGTATAATTAAGAATCATTAACCTTTTCCTAATTACAGTTAATTAATCATTTGTCATTCCAATAATCATTAGCCTTTGCCTAATTACAGTTAATTAATCATTTGTCGTTAATTAATCATTTGTCTAATTACAGTTAATTAATCATTTGTCTAATTACAGTTAATTAATCATTTGTCATTTCAATATAGTAAGAATTATTAGCCTTAATTAATTACAAAGCATTATTAAACAGTCACATTCTTTTCTGGTTACAAAGTGTCAACATTGGAAACAAGAGCTAATCAATGGCATAATTAATCACAATTCTTCAAGTGACAATTATTGGCACTCAGTGGCCAGCAAGTATTGAATAGAATCATCATTCAGTATTATTCAGGTTATTACGAAGTCATTATTAAAAATCAGTTAATTACAGTCAAATCATTAATAATCACAGGCAGTATAAGTGGTATCATTACAATAAACAGTGGCAGTTATTAGCTAGTGACAAAGCATCATTTTGAATATAGTCTCATTAAGAGGTCATTAATCAAGTGACATGCTATTCAGAGTTGATCAGTATTATTCAGAATTATCATAAACTAGTGACATTATGTGGGACTGGTAATACATGTTTTTTGTTAGCAATGCATTGCGTTGGGATCGATAATTAATTGTTGAGGCATAATACTTTTTGCTTTTGACCTATTGCTGCAAATGAGGATAGGTAACGTCATTCGTCATGAGTCAGCTGTAGCAAGGTTATGTAACAAGGCAGTATATGTGATCACATTTATAAACGATAGACACAAATGGGTAAAAATATAAAAATGCAAGTACTAGAACAGGTACAATACGTAACAGGTTTAGTAAGTATCATGAAAAAAAAAACTTCTCCTGGAAAAATTACAAAAACGGATTATTGACCTGAAAGAAGAAACGCACACTATGCTGAAAAGTAGTGAACTTCGAATTAACAGGTAGTGAAGTGTGTATAAAAATGTGTTCCATAGCTGTCCTTTCCAAAACTTTCAGTCATCCTACTATGCAATGTAACACCTGCTGTCAAAGCAAACTGCAACAAATACTTAAATAACTACGTAGCATAAATACATTACTTCAACATTATCCTCATCTGTAAAGAAAAAAAAACTTCATTATCCATATCATCATAACCTCACCATTATCATCACCTGTAAAGAAAAACTTCATTATTCATAATACCATATCCTTCATCATTATTCATCAGTATTCATTATCATCTGCAAAAAATCACTTCATTACTCATTTCATAACTATTCCTTATCTCTAGCATATTTCATCACTAAAACTAAGATGTGTAGTTCAGTCTGACAGCCTGCATCAATCACCTTGTATTCTGAAAGAAAAAATTAGTTAAGACTGCTATTCTTCGATGAGTATAGTATATTCTTGTTAATGTTTGTTAATCCTGATCCATTTACTCTTCCTCATAAAGTTATTGCATCTCCTTTCGTTTATTCCGTAGGTGAAATTCCCATTTCTGTTGGATTTATTTCTTACATACATCATTTCTTTCTGAAATTGATGAACAGAGATTAATGTCTTGCATTTAAATCATATACCCACTAAATAATGACTGGTTTATGGTAACATACTTAAGCATACAGCATAACATGACAGAAAACGTAATATGTCAAAAACATTGACAGTGTTCAAAAACAAAGATATACACAGAATAATACAATGCAGCAGCAAAAAAAAAATGTGAAACAGTCACGATGTTGAGATGTCATAAGGCAAAAAAAATGTCAAAGTCGACTGGTGTGTGTTATATCTTAACTATTTCATAGTCCATACAAACAAAACTGGAGTACAGTCACATACAAAAAAAATGGAAAATGTGCACGGTCTGATGTGTAACGACAAGAAGAGCGACCTGCTAACCTTACCTTGCCGGGCACTTGCCAAGAAAAAATACGATAATCATCAGTAATTAGTCACATAAATATAATTGCAGAAATAGTCGTAAATGTGTAAATTCATCTGGAAAAATATGCACGGTCTGATGTGTAACGACAAGAAGAGCGACCTGCTAACCTTACCTTGCCGGGCACTTGCCAAGAAAAAATACGATAATCATCAGTAATTAGTCACGTGAAATAATTGCATTAGTAAATGGCATCATAGTGTGTTGAATCATACAGTGGTTTCACTCAATAAACGGTTTAATGTTTGAGATATGGTGATTGCCTTTCGATTTTCTGGTTCTCAAAGTTTCGACGTGTACAACATTGGGGTGAGGGATGCTGCGAATCCGATATGGACCTGCGTATAGAAGTTCAAATTTACTGCACTTACCTTTTAATTTGCTGGATAAATAGTGTGTACGTACTAGTATCTTCTGTCCAACGTGAAAGTCGCGGCGTGTACAAACCTGTTTTTGCTGTCTTCTCCGGCGCTCTGCGGCACGTTTGATGTTCTTCAGCGCAATGTCAATTATTTCGTGGTGTCGTAGGCGACGACTTTTGGGAAATTCTATTAATTCTTTAATTTTGTTCGGTGGTTCAACGTTTTTCAGTATAACAGTCGGAGATAGCATAGTGGATTCATTTGGAATGGAATTAATTACATCTTGGAATGAGAGTATGTGTGTATCCCAATCAATATGTCTTTTGTGGCAGTATATTCGGCACAGTTTACCAATTTCCTTCATTAATCTTTCACAGGGGTTCGAAGAAGCGTGGTACTTGGATATATAGATCGGATAAATGTTTCTAGCTCGTAACATGCGTGTCCATACGCTACTACGAAATTGAGATCCATTGTCAGAAATTACTTTCATTACATGCCCTACATGAGATAGAAAATGTTTTACAAATGCTTTCGAAACAGTTTTAGCAGTAGCTTTGCGTAATGGAGTGAAAGTAACAAATTTTGAAGTGAGCTCAACAGCGACAAATATGTAGCAAAAACCTCTGTTAGTTCTCGGAATCGGACCAAAAATGTCTACTGCGGCCATGTGTCTTAATTTCACAGGTATAATGGGATATAAAGGAGGAATATGTGAAGTGGTGTCTGATTTAGCTTTCTGGCAAATTTTACAAGACGCTAAAACTCGTCGTATACGTTTCTCCATGTTGGTAAAATAACAGTTCTGTCTCAGTATAAGAAAACATTTTCTTGCTCCGTAATGTGCGTAACTTAAATGAGTGTACCAAATTAGTTTGTTAACCAGTTCGTCAGGAATGCATAATAACCAATTGTTGCTGTCAGGATGAGAGCGGCGAAACAGAATGTCATTGCGTACAGTGTAGTGGTTCCTAATCGTAACATTATTCCTATCTTGCCAAAGGTGTTTAATTTCTTTCCACACATTGTCTTTATTTTGCTCCTTTGCTATGTCCTGTAATGACGATGAAATAAAGTTTTCAAATGCAACTTGCTGAATGTACATGACACTGAAATTTGTTTTGCAGAAGTTGGTTGCTACGTCTTGCTGATTGTTGCCGAGAGAACGCGATAGTGCGTCTGCTATAACATTTTGCGTGCCGGGAATGTGAACTATTGTAAAATTAAATTCCTGTAAATAAAGTTTCCATCTGCTTAATCTATCATGCGTGAATTTGGCCGAAAGTAAAAATTGTATCGCTCTGTGATCTGTGTAAACGGTGGTATGTCTGCCATAAAGAAAGTGCCTAAATCTCGTAAAAGCCCATACAACACATAATGTTTCAAGTTCTGTAACGGAGTAATTTCGCTCAGCAGGTGACAGAATGCGGCTTGCAAATGCGATGTTTTTAATTATTATAGAGCCATCTTCTTCTATTTCCTGAAAAATATGTACACCTAAAGCGGTGTTAGAACTGTCGGTAGCAATGGAAAAATTTCTAGTAAGATCGGGGTGCGATAAAAGTGGAGCATTCAACAAAGCATGTTTCAAATAACATTCTCGTGAACAAAATTCTGCGTGTCAAAAGTAATGTTTGCGTTACTGTAATATGCAATCTGTGCTGTATCTGGTTAAAATTTATCGTACGTGTTATTATTTACGGGAGAATGTTGTGGCATATCCACTATACGAACTGTTCTGTTATTTCTTACTGACGTGTTACGCTATGGATGACACCTATTGTCTATTCCATTCATGATTATTTGTTGTTGCTGATGTTGTTGCTGCTCATAAGATCGACTGTTATTAAATGTATGCTGAAAATTGTGCTCGTTATTTTTACGTCTGTCATGATAGTAATTTCTATATGGCGCATTGCGATAGGAGTTGAAATAGTGCGTTGTCTGTACGTGGTTATTTCTTTGCTGCCATGCGTTACTATTTGTTGGAGCTGGGACTATACGTGCACGCGGCGAAACATTAAAGTTAGGTTGACCTTGTAGACTGCATTGTTGGTTACGTATGCTAAGCGGCTGATTTTCATGCTGTTGTGGTGAAAAACATCTATTGTTACAAAACTGTGGTTCCGATTGCTCAAAATTTTATACATACTGATGATTACGACTTTTATCTGTTATTTAAGTTCTCGTGATTATGGAGTGCCTAATGAAAATTGTCACATTCGGTAAAAATTTGTCATATCCGGTTTTCATTACTCGTTTCTTAATACTAGGTAGAGCAATAGTTAAAGAGCAGTTTGGATAGATATAAAGGATAGTAGAAGAAAAGGCAGCAGTGCAGAAAACTAAAGATGAAACAGCACTACTACAGCTCGGGGCCCTATGCTCGCTACGGCACATATTCATTAAAGCGTAATGAATCCCCTGAGGTCTTTTACGCACTGCAAATAAATTTTAGCTTTTGCGTTGCAAGCAATAGCGGTAAAATTCCAAAAGTAAATCGCTGTCTGCATGCTAATTGTTGTTTCTTCATTACAGGCAATGCTGATGAAAATACAATAGCAAATTGTCGCCTCTGGTTCAAAGCTAGTTTCTGCATTACGGGTAATAGCGGTGAATGTACAAAGATAAATTGTCGTATACAGTGCAAATCGTGTACCTGTACGCTGTCATTATTAAATTCCTTACATTTTCTTACAAATGCACACTGCTTATTATCAACGTTCTCGTCACTGAATTTGAGAACACGTTCGGGTTTGTGTGTGAATCTGTTCGTCTGTGTCATTTCGTACTTTAAGTTGTGTAGCTTTTCAGATTTTAAGTCGCGTAGTTGCTGTAAATTGCTCACATTATACACGCTGCGTGACTCTGACAAATGCTCGCAACGTGGCGGATTCTGTGACGTATTGGTGACTGAAATAGTTTTCCACTCTGTTACTGTAACACTTTCATCAATTTGGTTGATCTGTCGTGCAAATTTCTCATCTGCTTCCGTATTCGGAGTGTGTCAAACTTCCACTGACTCTAAATTAATCTCGTCGCGAATCTGTACTTCGTTTTTAGGACATTCTTCAGTGACTGCATTAATTTCGTGGATCTGTGTTTCGTTTGCTGAACATTGTTCGGTGACTGCATTAACTTCCCCTTTATGTGATTCTGTTGTGCCTACACGTGTGCTATTTAATTCTTGTGCAACAGTGCCAACTTCTTTATTACTGTTTTTAGCACAAGCCTCAGTATCTACACGTAATTGTACTTTATTGTCCCGACATTGCACGGTAATAGCTGTATTCTGTTCACTAACTTGTCTGCTCCGTTCGTTAAGGTTGACTTGTTTTTCGTTCGTCAGTTTGAAACTTTCATTAATTGTTTCGCTAAGTTGTTTGTACTGGTTGTCAATACTTCCATTAAGTTGTTCGAAATAATTATTCATCATTTCCTTCCGCTGTTTGTACTGTTCACTAAGTTGTTTGAGATCTTCGGCATAATTGTCAAGTTTCTCATTTAAGTGTTGTTTGAGTTTTTCATTATCTTGTTTGATATCTACACCAAGATCGTTCTTAAACTGCAGCATTATTGTCATAAATTGATCCAAACTTAAAGTAGCTGTTGCATTCTCAGTACTGTTTAATGGTGTACCTGCAGTTGTCGCGCTTTGTGTGACCATTTGGTCATTTTGCAACTTACAAAAAGGATTATCAGTCGGATGTACAGTGTCAGACATTATTTCGGAATTAAATGGATCCGTCATACTCGCACTACACTGATCATTTTCATTCGAAAAATTTGTCTGTACATTACTTGGATTTTCTAAATCGGGTGTGTTAAACTCGGCAGCGCTCATTACCATAGAGCATTCTGCGTCATCAATTGTCGTCAAGTTAACAGACGAGACAATTGAGTTCGTTTGTTCATCATTAAGGTGAAAGTCATCTTTAGTGGTTGGAATGCACTGATTGTTAGTGAACGCAGGATTGTCATCATTACGCTGCGTATCACAATTACTATCGGTCACGTTGTTTAAGTCGGTAATTTCATTCACAATACTTCGCGATACACTATTCACAGTCTTTCGCGGCATTTTTACAATAGTCAAAATTTTTCACAAAACAAATGAGCACAATGCAAAAGCAACACACAAATACAACAAAGCAACAAATTGCCGTTGACCTGTAGAGAGAAAGTCACAAGATTAATAAAAGCGTAGCGCCAAATCCTAATTATACTTAAGCAAATAAGAGCAGATATCTGACTGTTGCTCAAAAGACTCTCAACGAAATACGATCCTGGACTGGGTGTCGCCAAGTGTAACCTCCCCACCGCAATTTTAAAAGAAAATATATAGCAATACTTAATAGAAATGGGAGCCAAGTGTAACCTCCCCACAAAAATTTGAAAGAAAGAAACACGACAATATTTAATTGTGAATGCTAATGGACATTGCGCTAATTGTAACCTCGCCCACAATGAGAGGTATTGAAAATGGCAACAAAAATGTGAAATTCGCAATCTGACTCAAATATAAATCCTTCAAAAGTAAAGTCCATTCAGTGACAAGAAAATTCAATTAAACCGAAATATCGGTCTTTGGCCCTGTGTAAAACAATCAGAATTAAAGTCTTACCTCAGAATAAATGGATGTCACATATCTGCTCTTGTTGTTGCGCACCGCTTGGAGGAACTGCATTGCAAATAAGAATATTCTCTTTTTTTTTGTGATTTTAGTGGAATTTTTCTTCAAAAGAAGTGGAATGAAATGGGAAGTGCAACGAAATCTTGAGTTCAATAAAAAATTAAATTTTTGAGAAAATGCTTTTGAAATAAAAAAAATTATTATTGGGAGACTTGTTGGAGAATAATTACAATAAATAAAATTTTTCATTATCTAATGATTATATTAATTAACAGTATACCTTATTCCTCATCTTGACCAATGTTGCCGACCGCCTACATCACACAACCGCACTGGGCTGCTACTACTGACCGACCGCTCTGCATGACGACTACAGACTGAGTACTGCACGCGACGACTACTGACAGAGTACTGCTCTCAACTAGACAGAGCTACAGACTCGCAACGACTGCTACTAACAGACTCGCAACGACTACTACTAACACACTGAGAACCGCTCGCAACACTCGCGCGGTCAAGCGCATACTCTCTGGTCACAGATGCTACAATGCCTCGCCATCGCTGCTATGTTACATACGTGTTTCAATCTACGACAATTGATATTTGATTTCTTAGCTAGAAATTAAAAAAAAGGAAAATACATGTATCAGTGTTTCTGAAAATTCAACCCCAAAGGGAGGGCAACAGGGGATGAAAATTTTTGAGAAAATATTGCTTTACCATAAAAAATTTAAAGCTAAATTTATTGGTATTTCACTACTTGGTTAGATATAAAGAAATATTTGTTAGGGGATGAAAGTTGCTATGGAAATATCTGCACAGGAACGCAAAAGGTATGGTTAACAAAGACTTTGGACTCCAGCTACCAGAATCGCTTTTTGGTCAGAAGTACATACAAGTTACATACTTACGTGACATCAGCAAGTACTTAGACTGCTAATAAGGGCACTGTAAAACATAAACTTACTTGTAACACGTCGGGATTGATATAGAACTGCGCAAACCATAGAACTGCAGTAATTAAATATACAGGCGTTAGGAAAAAATAAGAACAGAATTGCTCACTGCAACGGATCTGTGGCCACATCCTGAAGCTAAAAGACTACTCATCAGATGGATGCTGGGCAGTTTGTAAAATACACATCCAAAGAAAAACACCAATCAATCTACGACTTTACAACGTAACTAAATGTGGAATTACGCAACTACAAGTTGATCTATGAGTCAAAAAACGCCATGAAGTGTTTCCCTGCGCAATATTCCAAAGTGCGGAACGTTTTAAAACTAAATGATACTGATAGATAAAATGGCAGATTTCTGTTGTATTTAATTTTTATATTACTTTGTTTTTTTTATGAAACGGTTAGAAATATTTTATTGCGAAAGTGATGCAAAATAGAGCAAATAAACAGAGATAAAATTTATTATTAAACCCAAAGTAGGACATTTGGTTCGCACAAGACAACGCTAAAGGCTGAAGCAACTAATAAAGGCATGGTTGAAACTACCTATTGGAGGCTTTTTCTGCTATGATCATATTCTGTAGAGCAGTAGTCACCAAACTTTCTTGTTTAAGAGCCAATATTGACATTTAGGGCGACACAGCTTGTTTCATAGGAAAGAGGGGGGAGGGGGAGGAGTCGGTGCCGTAGTAAAGAGTCCGTTCAAACAGAAATTCAGTTTTCACCAAACCATGAGTAAGTTCCAGTTCCAACACTGTTGAAGACGTATGTAATACCGACTTTTAAATCATTTTCTTGAAAGAAAGAAAAAATCTGACTGCCCTTATTTTTTCTTCTCCATGACAGATAGTGAGTGGGGGTTGAGAGGGGGTGGCCCTTCCTTGCCCCAGGTATCATGTCCTTGCATAGTGGCCAATTTTCCGCACCTAAGCGGGTACTGCGCCCAATGACATCACAACAGGATCACATTTTTGTTCCTCTTACTTCCGGGCACATGTCGTAGGCGTCTTGACGTCCCAGTTTTCTCAAAGAATACCAAGCGGCTGCAACAGATCGTTCTCAATTGGACTTTTCTATTATGCCAAACAAGACTGGTTGGTGCATAAGTTCGAAGCGTTCTTCCATAAGTTTAATAAACACAACGAATACACATAACAGAGACAGGAAGCAAAAAATTAGTTTTCGGCAGAAGCAAAAGATATTGAGGAATTCCACTAATTAAGAGTAGCTGTGACGATGCGTCTCAAACGAAGTTGAAGAAGAATTCTGTCTTTACTTAAGTACTGATGCCTAAACGTTGCAGTAGATATGTATAATGTAAAATTTTCAGCTACAGCCAATATGAAATAATGGTTGAATAGTTACTCAAAAATTCGATTACATGGAAGGAAGAGACCTAATATAAAGACTAAAAAAAATAATGAGTAAGCTGAAGAAATAAGTGGCAAAATGCTGGAGTATCAAGGTAAGAAATGGGGGTGGAAGTGAACTGGACAGATCAAGCCTACTTCTTCCTTAAATTTTAAACATAGTTTCGTCTGTGTGCTAAAACTAACAGTCTGTTGGAAGCGCAAAGACAGTTTAATTCATTTTCATATGTGCTAATAGAAGGAATATCATCCAAATACAATACCGCGGAAGTTCACGTGGCTTCCTGTTCAGCTGAGAGTAGTTTCTGCTCTATGGTTTGGTTGTGCATGAAAAGGGACCACCTGCTCCATATTATTACTGATGTTGTAATGTGTTATGCGAGCCCAAAGCATTCCAGGTGAAAGGAAATCTTTATAACATTTTGCATTACCGTGTGGAACAATGACTGATGTAATTAAAAAAGGAGAAATTTGGTGTACAAACATATGATCGTACATTTGCTGCTTGGATGACATAACGGTGACACTTTTTAAAATATTTTATTGGTTTTTACGAACCAGTTTTGGTAAAGAAGGTGAGTCATGTATGCAGAATATATCATTTCGAATTTGACTCATAGGGAAGACTAATAATATGTCCTGGATTATGTTTATTGTTACCCATATCACCAGAAGCCTTACGAAATCGATTATTCGGAGAAAACTTTCTGTCTCTGGAGTTGTTTGGCCAATGTATCGAGAATCTCATTGCGTACCTGCCTACACTGCCAAAATGGCTACAGAATACGGGGTTAAAGCTCATTCCATGTAGATATTTCCTCTTGTTCTGTCTGCGTCACCTACTTATCAACACATACAGTGCCTTATATTTCATCTTTGACATCAGTGGTCTTATGTGAACTACACAGCAGGAGCTCAAAGTCCTGTAAGAACAAATACTCTGTCCCACTCCATGGCACAACTGCCGGCACTAAATCCTCTTCCGTAGCAGGAACCCAACTGTGCAATGATCCTTCTCACAGTATCAACGAAATTACTATCATCTCCATCTTCAAAAGACAGATAACAGTGCTGTGTGCCTTTCTTCTGTACACTACACTTACCCAATAAAAAGTAAGTATCCTTCTTTCTCACCAGACGTTCTCTCCTTCAAAACTCGCTATCTTTAGATGAGTTGATATAGACGGCTGCCAGGTTCTCAATCGAAATAACAGGCCACGATGACAACGACATCCTCTTAAATCTCGAAAGCTCATAAAACAACATACCGAGTACCCAGAATGAGATTTTCGCTCTTCAGCGGAGTGTGCGCTGATATGAAACTTCCTGGCAGATAAAAACTGTGTGTCGGACCGAGACTCGAACTCGAGAAGGAGAACAATGCAGTGACGGAAGACGTGAGCACCGCGTGCATACATTGGCAAGCCAAAAATTTACGACAACCTGCTCAAAAGCATTTTTGTCCCAGTTTGAAACACAATACAGCATTTACTCTGTGTCTGCAACTCCTCGGTAGGTTTCTGTAGGTATGTTGCGCCAGATATACATTCATAACTTTTTACTGTTCACAACGGGCTCGCGTGGGGTATCAGTGCGGTCTGAGACGCCTTGTCACAGTTAGCGCAGCTCCCGCCGTCGGAGGTTCGAATCCTCCCTCGGGCATGGGTGTATGCGTTGCCCTTAGCGTAAGTTAGTTTAAGTTGATTTAATTAGTGTGTATGCCTAGGGAACGATGACCTCAGCAGTTTGGTCCCATAGAACCTTACCACCAAATTTTTCATAAAGGGGTTGATGTATGATATGAAGAAAAAAGCATTCTTGGACGCAACTTTAAAAATGTTTATTATTTCGGGAAATAATAAAAAAATATAAACCCTGCAACCAAGACTGCTTGTTTCTTCATACCTATGCACAAGTCACAAATTCCCATAAATAAGAGGTCAGCGTTTTGTTAGCGCGGATATGGCGCCAGAAGCATTCCAGATGTGTTCCAAAAGGTTCGGATTAGGCGAATTTGGCGAGCAAGACATCAACGTGAGTTCACTACCACACTCCTCATACGACTATAGCATGATTCTAGCTTGTGACACGAACAGTTATCGTGCTGCAAGATGCCATCAAGCTTGAAGATATACAGTGGTGCGCAATAATGTTCATGTAGTCCACAGCTTTCTTGGTGCCTATAATTACTGGTATAGGTCCCGTGGAAGCCCGGCAGGATAATCCCCAGTGGCCTGCACAGACCGTAGATCTAGAGTGACAAGAACGTGATTCATAAAAATGGAGTATTTATTAGATAAATTATCAATTTCTAAATATAAATTAGTAGCTATTGGGAATATTTACGTGCCGCGATAGCCAAGTGTCAATGCGCCGCTTCCTGAATTCAGGGAGGTGAGCCTTCCCAGGATCAACTCCGCCTCGGGGATTAAGAACGTGGTCTGATAAGACAGCCAGCCAGGATGTGGTTTCTAGGAGGTTTCCGACTCCCTACTAGGTGAATACCAGTCTGGTACCATGTCTCACCTTAGTTGAAAATGTTCTCACATGAACATGAGATATTCTCTAGACACAGACAGATGGCTTATCCAAATTCCGCTGTTGCTAGAGGGTGTCAGCGGTGGTTGGGAAGAAAGGGGGGGGGGGGGGTGGGAGAGTAGTGTTGGCGTTAGGGCACCCGGCCACCAACTGCACTAACACTGCCAAAACCTACTATATAACAAATGCCGAACCCGTACGGAAACGGGAATAAAGCAAGAAGGAAGAGATAGAAGAAGTTATAGGGAATATCTGTAAACGAAGGTGATTTATGGAAATATGCTACTATTACAAAGCGAATTTTTGCAATATTCTTCATTCTCTGCTCCAAACTTTATAACAAGAGGGGATATATATATATATATATATATATATATATATATATAACACTTGCACCCTGCATTTTATATGGTATGACATGTGACCATCTGCAGCTGCTCTCAATCCATACGTACGAATAGAAATTTTTGGTTCATTTATAAATCTTATTCCGAAAGCGTACAGTTGACAGGGTTAAACAGATCTTCTTATTTTCTTATCTAGTTGATGGCAACTGTGCCCAATACCGTTTAAGGATTTAAGGCGGTTTCTACGATTGTTTCAACTGCCTACTAAGATATTTCAGCACCTACAGTCTTACCAGGAAAGTACTTGGGATCGAACAAACAGATCTGTATGAACGTTTGGTTACAGGACCATTATGTACCTCTGGATGTGTTGGTGGGTGTCGTTTTTCTGCAAAACTCTGCAGTCATGCTCTCGATATCACTGTAGATGTAATTGTAGACGCCATAAGGAATGCAGCAATCTTAACTATAAATGTAAATGCGGAATGTCAATAAAATGCTCCGAGCAATACGAATGACCGCAAAACGCACAGTGAAGAAATGCAAGTTGATCGCATGAGGCATTTGTACATTCTATAATATCAATGTTGAACGCCACGTCAGTGACACTTTTGAAGTTGTTAACTGGTTCACCAATATCGTAGCCAGCGTTCTGCCACGCGTAACGAAGCACTGAGCTGATTACTCCCGAAGATAACTGATTGTAAATGACAGAATGCATATTCATGATAAAGAATCTTTCGTGCAATTTCGTCTGCATATTACTGGAACGTAGTTTAATGAAGTCTGTTATTCTCTTTTCATATATTTTATATTGCCTGAAGAAATACACATCCAGAGGTTGTGCATACTTTGTAGTTTTAGGTGGAATGATTTTTAAATCTACGTGTTTTCCGCCAGATGCTTCCAGTAGTACTCGTTCATCCTTATGTCCAGACCAGGAATCACAAAGTACTAATGACTTTCTCGACAAATGTGGATTCAAAAGTGACAGAAAAAACGTCTTCAGATGTTGTTTCGTCATCTTCCTACTCACACTTGCATCGACGATGACATTTGGAGGGCACCGCGTTTCTATTTCCCTTGACACGCGGGATCCAAACTTTCCACTTGATTCTTGGAAGCATATATAGAGTTTGTCTGCCAATCGTCCGTCCATTGATATAGCAACATCGATCGTGTAACTATGTGTTGCACAGTTAACTGATTGAAACATCACGACAGTGTTTCTCTCCCCTTTCATGGATAGTGTTCTGTCACAAGAAAGCTCATAGTTGAACTGACTCTGATCACAGTTCCATACAGAACTAATATCGATGTTTTCTCTCGTGATATGCTCATTGACGCAGCAACAAACGTTTGAGCTCTTTCAATCAGCTCTTCTTCGTCATCCTTATCTTTTCGTGCTTGGACCATAGTGATACGGCGTGATGTTATCCTAAACTCCTTATTCCAATTAGTAATAAATCCTAGTGAAGCTGTAAAGTTTGTACGCCCGAGATATCTGGCTACGACCAATGCCCAATGTTATAAATGCCAATAATGAACGGCGGAACCGCACTCTCGCGTTTCATCGAAATTTGCCATTACACGCTCCTTGATGGTCTTGAACAGCAGTGTACGATTTCCTTTGACAACTGTATTTCCTTCTCTTTTCTTTGTCACGTAATCCAGTATGATTTTAATATTGCTTTTAGACTTCAGTTTAGGGTATCTTTTCAGAAGATTGTCGTATGTGTCGAAACCTCTTACGTAATAATCATCGTACATGTTCTCCAGTGTGTTGTCATCAAACGCCGTGATGATAGTTGCAACTTTAACCTTCTTCTTGGGAGACTATCACTGCTTCCATGGCCTCTTCCCGCACTACCGTTTGCAATGAGTTTTTCGTCATTATCATCCCTATCATCATCATTATGTGTTAGTGTTACAACAGTATCTGTTTCTAACTTGTGCTCATATTTCTGCACTATAATACATACCACAAAACATGCGAATGATTCGTCTTCTACACCAATACCATCTTCACGAAGAAGGGTTCTTCGTAACTTCATCTCAACCAATCGCAATACATTAGCAGGATTGATTACCAATCGCCGAGCCACCTGACACTTCAATACACAAATAATGTCACAAAACGCAACTTCAGAGGCACACTGCACCGTCCCTACTGGTCCCGACTGGCGTACCAGCAGGTCAGTGTGCAATGCTGCATGACATACGCAGAGACCTCTAACGGACGACTGCAGAGTTTTGCAGATGCGGGAGTATCACTAGTGCAATAAGAAACCTTTACATTATTTCTCACACGATTTTGGTGTGTTTGTGTTTTTTCGAGCCCAAGTTCTTTCCTGGTTAGTGAATATCTTTCGTCCCTTCCCCTTCTTCTGTGTTCTAACTCCCAACCGTTTTCAGATTTTCATTTCCCTTTAGATAACGAGTTACCCGTTCATTGGTCCCACATAAAATACCTCTTCATCTTCTTCTTGCTGTGTCGGCATATATACTTGAACTATTGCTGTTTGTTAATATTCTGCCGATTCTAATAAGAGCACCACTATCACTGAGCCGTTCACAGTTACTCACAATCTGCCCTTATTTTAAAGTCTTAATTAATTCTGTTCTAGTCGGACCACAAATCCCTGCCTTCTTGCCATTTAACTTCAAAGATCTCATCTGTTTTATAACTTCCCCACGAATTCCTCTCCTGTGCCAACCTTTTTATCTCAGAGTAGCACTTGCAACCTACGTCCTCAGATATTTGTTTGATGTATTCGACTCTCTGTCTTCCTCTACAGTTTTTACCCTCTACAGCTCCCTCTAGTGCCGCGTGAGTTATTCCCTCACGTCTTAACAGATGTTCTACCATCCTGTCCCTTCATCTTGTCAGTGTTTTCCATACATTCCTTTCCTCGCCGATTCTGCAGAGAACGTCCTCATTCCTTACTTATCAATCCACCTGATTTTCAACATTCATCTGTAGCAGCACATCTCACATGCTTCGATTCCGACCTGTTGCGATTTTCCCACAGTCCATGTTTCATTACCATTAAATGTTGGGCTCCAAACATACATTTTCAGAAATTTCTTCCTCAGAATAAGGCCTATGTTTGATACTAGTAGACTTCTCTTGGCCAAGAATGCCCTTTTTGCCAGTGCTGGTCTGCTTTTTATGTCCTTCTTGCTCCCTTCGTCATGGGTTTTTTTCTGCCCGCGTAGCAGAATTCCTTAACTTCATCTGCTTCGTGATCACCAATCCTGATGATAAGTTTCTCGGTGTTCTCATTTCTGCTACTTCTCATTACTTTCGTCTTCATTCGATTTACTGTCAGTCTGTATTCTGTACTTATTAGACTGCAGAATCTTTATTTCTTCTTCACTTTCAATGCGGATAGGAATGTCATCAGCGAATCTTATCACTGATATTCTTTCACCTTCAATTTTAATTCCACATTTGAACCTTCCTTTTATTTCGGTTATTGCTTCTTCGATGAACAGATTGAACAGAGAGCGAAAGACTACACCATACCACGTAGAAACTTCTGACATTCCCTGTCCCGACTCGTAGAATGGCTTGGTTTTCTTTCCTGCATCTTTTTCTTATAGCCTCCTCCCCTTGGCATTCACTTCACGGAGACCCGAATTGGAACAATCCGGAAGCTTTTACCGATGCAATAATCTTCATAATACTGTTACAGCTAAAGGGCACATGTCCCATTAATACGCTTTATGTGTCTTTCACCCTTGGTTAATGAAGCCTCATAAAATTTACAATTGCAGTAGGGTATAAAACAGAACCATTTGTACTGAATTTGGTACGTAACATACCTTTGGAGATCTAATAACAATAATTAGCTGATTCATAACCTATAAATTTCGTCGTCCTTTGAATAAAATTTGGAGTAGTAAACTTTACGACGGTTTGATAGCAACGTAACATTTTCCCCCTTTACAGTTATAGTGTTATTGACGTGGTTTCGACTGCCTTTTGCATTTTCGTGGCGTTATTCATAGGTGATTCTACCATGTTTTAGTGGCAGTTTTCCTCCTTACGGGCAGCAGAGTGTGCCGAACATCTGTTTCTCCGCCCTCCTTTACAAGGATGTTGGCAGAATGAGGGTGATGTTTCAAAACGAAATCTTTTGTTGATACTGATGATCCAGTACTAAGGACAAAATTACAAATTGTGAAGTCGCATGCCTACTTCACGAAGAGATAATTCAAAAAGAAATGTGCTGTGGTGATACTGGACACTCGATGGAAAACGCTTTTGACAAAGAATGAGAAAATATTCCTGCCGATCTTCCTATCAACGCAGCAACATTCTGTTCCAGAAGGCACTGTTGTCCCTGATGGTGCATGAATCATTTGTATCGATCAGTCAGTTCTTTTGTATTAATATTATGGCCACTGAAGTATTTTTTATTGTTATCATTATGGAATTAGATACCTCAATGTTTTATCGTTGGCAATTTCTAATAGTTTCTGGAAATGTCATACAGTTTTATACGACCTTGTGTCATTGATGAAGAGTTCAACACTTGCATTCTGATATGATATATTTATATTCTGGTACCGATGTTCACAGAAGAGTAACCCAAAATAAGAGTGTGCCACAGCAGTGGTCAACGAGTGTATAACAGTCCTACAAGGGTGACAATCCCGATGAGATGAAGTCTTGTTAAGCAACAAGTAATCTACTTTTCTTCTTCAAGTAGTTGCTCAGTTTGACCGTTAACGTTTTGTCACACACACACACACACACACACACACACACACACACACAGTGAGTGTGAGAGAGAGAGAGACAGACAAACAGACAGATTACAATTTTCGCGAATGGGTAACTGCCGAAATTTATTTATTTTTATTTATTTATTTTATTTATTGATTTAATTAACCTGGCAAGATTAGGTCCATCAGGCCCTCTCTTACAACTAACCAGGCATTCTACTTACTTTGCTTTCATATGTTTTAGTAGGCACGTTAAACTTCAACTAGTACAAAAAGTAAAATAAACAATTACAAAGGTACACTTGGAAAAATACATACACATACAGTTTATATTCATTGATGATAAGCACTGCTATAATTAGATATTATGATAGAGAGAGATTTTAGATAGTTCAGGCAGCTGGGGATATGAGGGAGAGTGATGGCGAAGGGAGGAGAAGAATAGGGACATGATGAAACACAGTTAAGGAAGTATAAAGGAAAAGAAGATGGCGTGGCTAATTGAGATAGATGAAGAGTAAGGAGAGAAAGGAGCAAGATAGGAGACATTAGCTTTGCTATTTGACACAGAGGAGGATTGGCCTTGTACAATCATTTGGGCAAAAACGTTATGAGGATGATAGTAGGAAATGCTTCAGCTTCTTCTTAAAAGCAGCAGGAGATTGAATTTTTCGCAAGGTAAGGGCAGTTTGTTCCAGAGGCGGACAGCGGCAACAGAGAAGGAGTTTTCAAATGTTTTTGAGTGGACGCAGTTAGGATACCAAATAACAGTGACCCCGTGTTTCGACTATGATGGCATGAAAAGTGTTTAATCTCTGAAGCAAGGTACTGGCGTGTTTGCCCGACGAGGAGCCGATGAAGTAGACGTAGAGTGTGGTAGTCACGCAATTTGTCCGGCCCCAGCCACCCTAGCTGATAGTATGAAGCACTAACATGATCATATCGGCGAATGTTGCAGGTTAACTCACACAGGCTTTCATGGTTAGTTCTAACCGTCTTTTGTTTTCACTGCTGATGCCTTGTTGAAATACATCACGATAGTGGAGGTTCAGTAGAACGAGTGCTTGCACGAGCTGGCGTTTCACGTCTTGTGGAAGTACGTTCCGAAACTTTTTGAAAGCATAAAGACAAGTGGACGTCTTCCAGCACACTGCGATTGTATTCTCTGCCCAGTTCAGATGCTCATCCAAAGTTACATGCACTTTCTTTCGTTGTGGATAACCGTTGCCGAATAATTTTCGGGACTGTGTAATTCCCTGAATTATCTTTCGATGCGGATAATCGTTGCCAAAAAAAATAAAGTGATTGATTAATGGTGTTTAAATAAGTAAAATGGCTGACTGCTGCCAAGAAGGCAGTAAGAGGGGCAGTCTAGGGTTGTGGGACATACGATTAACATTATGCCAGTGTCTTCAGCAATTATTATGTGTAGATGGATCCTCATGATGCTGTTGCTTCTCTGTTCCACTTACTCCTCATCTGGGACCACATGGCTGACCCATAACGTTTCAGACCTCGATAGCGCAGAAAAACCCGAGATGATACCGATAATCGAATCCTGATACTTGCGTACGAAGACAACGACAGTAACAATTTGATTTCGGAGGCAATCCTGATTGAATTAAAACGTTCTAAAAATCACACTCATGCAAATTTTGTCATCTTTGCAGAAAGAACAAAATTCTGAAAGAAATTTCTTAAAATATAGAAAGATACGAAGTAATCAGCATTATCTCTAACACTTTATAGCAATTTTGTGCGTAGTAATCAAAACACAGCGAAACATATTACTTAGAGAAATAACAGCGACGCCCTCTTTAAGCTGCTGTTGACGTGATGCTACTAAAAAGTGTCTTCCGCCTGAAGTTGGGCTACTAAGACAACGTACGTGACTCCGCAACGAGTGAGTAATGGAAGCTAAGTCATCAGTTAGGAACTTAAATAATTAATGCCGGCAATTTTCTGTCGATAGCGTGGTGAAAAACTGACGAAACGCTTGGTGGGGAAGCGATAATATTTCTTGTCGGTTTCAGTCTCCACCATTCATCAACTGTTTCGAGGCCCCCTATTGATGAAGGACTGCCGTGCGCGTGAGTAATATTCAGGCCCTGGGAGTGGCGAATACCTCGCGGTCGGACCGCTGACAGCTCATTTATTCCTGGTAGACATTTTTAAACCTTGTCTGTGTACCGCCGTAGCCGGCCGATATTGAAATTTATTTAATTAAACATTCGCCGCGAAATTAAAGCTTCAAAAAACCCTACACTGGCCGGACGTAATACAGAATAATCTGTTGTCGATGCTAATTCGATATATCTGGTGGATTCCTCTTTGTAATTTTGTTTCACTCGTCGCAGATACCTGTTCCAACAGCGGGGATTCGTTAATTCAACTCACAGTGTCAGCAGTTTTCTACTGAGTCACTGAGGCGGAAACTTGCACCAGTCATGAGACTGTTACTTGCACAAAACAAAATGTGCAACCACACAAAACTCTACAGTCTTAAATTTACATATTTCAACAGTCGTGTCTGCATCAATAAACTTCGTACCCCGGAAAGCACATGAATCAGGTTCCGAGACATGCATCATGCTGACTGAGACTGGAAGCGGTCTCGAAATATTTAGCATCCTTAAAAGACCATTAAGAAATGACACCTCCAGAAATAATTTCCCAGCGAGTTAACGTAGAAGGCCAATGTGCTGGCCAGCCTGAATGTGGTATTTAGGCGGTTTTCCACATCCGGCTACGTGAATACCGGGATGGTACTCATGTTGTGCCTCAGCAGCACGATTCGCAAACATATCGAAAACTTTCTTCCACTTTCACGTGGAATAACACTAGAGGCATACAGATGGGGTACACTAATTCCGTGTTGGGCGGGGGGGGGGGGGGGGGGGGGCGGGGGAGTGGGAGGGGTGGAAGGAGGAGGAGGAATGGGTGGCAACAGGAAGGGCATCCAGCCACCCTCTGCCACCAAAATTACCAAATCGAGCTTAACCTTCCGACTTCGTGAAGGCACGAGTTGAAACTAATAAACAGTTGTGACTGAGCGGTCTAATTTAATCACTCGCGTATTGGAATACTCTTTTATCTGCAGCACTGAATCAATACGTGAAAAAAATATAAAAAAACGTGTTCGTGCACAGAGCTTTACAGTGCGTTATTTTTCTTCTTTTGGTTTTAGCTTCCCGGGTCCCAAGTACGTTTCATTACTTGTCTGTGTGCAGTACTTTACCACTCATTGCTAAGTCTACCCAGTAACTTGCCTTACTGCATTTTCGGAAAAAAACTGAGTTAGTGTAATCATTGTCAAAAAATACGGATTGGGCTCTTTTCATTCTTTGCAGGTTTCAATTTTAAACAGCAGCAGCGTCAGCATTGTCACAAACGCGTTGTTTGATCTCTTGTAGCAGCGGCCTTAATTTAGTTAGTGTCCAACTGCTAGGACTAGTACTTTCTTTCGGAGTAGTATACAGTTGTGGTGCTGATACAAGGCGAACTGACTGGTGTCTGGTGACTCTGGCATCTCGAAAGACGCTGATCTCACTGTGCCTCCACATGATCTACAATAAAAAAAAAGAAGAAATCCCTGATCTATGCTTTGTTCATATACTCGCAGTTAAACAACATCGCCTTTATCACCTAGCACACTTTATTACCTCTGTAAATGTGAAGCAGTCTGGTTAATGTAAGCGTCAAGAGGTGGTTAAAAGCTGTAATCGCACGCTTTCATGAGATCACTATCAACAGGAAGTGTAGTCACAGAACGCTTCTGGGAGAACTTGTGACAATCCGCTCATAAATTTACTAATCATGCTGTCATAAGAGGGAGGAATTTCAACTAATCTGCTATAGTTTGGGAGGTATCAAGGACATAAATACATTTACTTTTCAACACCTTTGTTGGAAATAGCTTTGAGCAATGAAGAGAAATTTCGGTTCAGTTAACGTATAAAAGGGAACCAGTGACCGTAATGCTGTTACGACTGCAATAAATATGGCTCTCAAAAGGAACAGTAAGGAAGATAAGACAATATTTCTGCGTAACAAATGTCTCAGGACAGTAATTACAGCTTTTATGAGTTGTCAAAAATGTCGTGTATCGGGATTAATCTCTGAAGATGAAGAAATGGAGTATCAGTCAACTGTGACATTTGTATTGCTTTAGCCAAAAATGTTTTATCATTGACAACTATTTGCGAAATAAGATAATTAATGTCATATTCACAACTCAAATTGTTTGTAAACTGAGGAGGATTAATTAAATATTATGTTACTTCTAACACGAAACCATTCTATACATAGTTATTATGATTTTTAATACTCAGAATAATAAGTTATTGTGTAATACTTTCGACTTTAAATGAATAATTTACCTTCGAATAACATACACTCCTGGAAATTGAAATAAGAACACCGTGAATTCATTGTCCCAGGAAGGGGAAACTTTACTGACACATTCCTGGGGTCAGATACATCACTTGATCACACTGACAGAACCACAGGCACATAGACACAGGCAACAGAGCATGCACAATGTCGGCACTAGTACAGTGTATATCCACCTTTCGCAGCAATGCAGGCTGCTATTCTCCCATGGAGACAATCGTAGAGATGCTGGATGTAGTCCTGTGGAACGGCTTGCCATGCCATTTCCACCTGGCGTCTCAGCTGGACCAGCGTTCGTGCTGGACGTGCAGACCACGTGAGACGCCGCTTCATCCAGTCCCAAACATGCTCAATGGGGGACAGATCCGGAGATCTTGCTGGCCAGGGTAGTTGACTTACACCTTCTAGAGCACGTTGGGTGGCACGGGATACATGCGGACGTGCATTGTCCTGTTGGAACAGCAAGTTCCCTTGCCGGTCTAGGAATGGTAGAACGATGGGTTCGATGACGGTTTGGATGTACCGTGTACTATTCAGTGTCCCCTCGACGATCACCAGTGGTGTACGGCCAGTGTAGGAGATCGCTCCCCACACCATGATGCCGGGTGTTGGCCCTGTGTGCCTCGGTCGTATGCAGTCCTGATTGTGGCGCTCACCTGCACGGCGCCAAACACGCATACGACCATTATTGGCACCAAGGCAGAAGCGACTCTCATCGCTGAAGACGACACGTCTCCATTCGTCCCTCCATTCACGCCTGTCGCGACACCACTGGAGGCGGGCTGCACGATGTTGGGGCGTGAGCGGAAGACGGCCTAACGGTGTGCGGGACCGTAGCCCAGCTTCATGGAGACGGTTGCGAATGGTCCTCGCCGATACCCCAGGAGCAACAGTGTCCCTAATTTGCTGGGAAGTGGCGGTGCGGTCCCCTACGGCACTGCATAGGATCCTACGGTCTTGGCGTGCATCCGTGCGTCGCTGCGGTCCGGTCCCAGGTCGACGGGCACGTGCACCTTCCGCCGACCACTGGCGACAACATCGATGTACTGTGGAGACCTCACGCCCCACGTGTTGAGCAATTCGGCGGTACGTCCACCCGGCCTCCCGCATGCCCACTATACGCCCTGACTCAAAGTCCGTCAACTGCACATACGATTCACGTCCACGCTGTCGTGGCATGCTACCAGTGTTAAAGACTGCGATGGAGCTCCGTATGCCACGGCAAACTGGCTGACACTGACGGCGGCGGTGCACAATTGCTGCGCAGCTAGCGCCATTCGACGGCCAACACCGCGGTTCCTGGTGTGTCCGCTGTGCCGTGCGTGTGATCATTGCTTGTACAGCCCTCTCGCAGTGTCCGGAGCAAGTATGGTGGGTCTGACACACCGGTGTCGATGTGTTCTTTTTTCCATTTCCAGGAGTGTATGTAAATGAAGAATGCTACAGCGTTCATAAGTTGTGAACACACGACCTAAATCTGACTTGCTGGATCGAGTTGTGTATTAAAGTAGTGGATAGGCTTGCGCGATATACTAAAACGAGTGTGGCAGAGTGTACTCTCTCATTACACGCTCCACGTTGGTGCGCAACACTTTACAGTAGTGTGACACTGTTTCTCGAATGTGAACTGTTATCTTAAGCTCTGACGAGCTTCATCGCAGTCGAACTCAGCGCAGGAAGTTCGCTTCGTAATCAGAATAACATGCACTGCAGTGTCGTATTTCTCTGGCGATACCGGGCAACTGACTTTCAAGTACGGCGTCTGATCTGTACGGGAATATACATAATGGGTGTACGAGTACAGGTCTTAGACGCATGGCTGACGACATACGGAAGTTTGCGTCTGGCCGTGAGTTCCAAAAGAAATCCGTTGGAATTCGATTACTCGATAAATAGTAAAATTCTCAAGGCTGTCAATTCACCTAAGTACCTGGGTGTAAAAATTACGAACAACTTCAGTTGGAAAGACCACATATACAATATTGTGGGGAAGGCGAGCCAAAGGTTGCATTTCATTGGCAGGACATTTACAAGATGCAACAAGTCCACTAAAGAGACAGCTTACACTACACTCGTTCGTCCTCTGTTAGAATATTGTTGCGCGGTGTGGGATCCTTACCAGGTGGGATTGAAGGAGGACATCGAAAAGGTGCAAAAAAGGGCAGCTCGTTTTGTATTATCACGTAATAGGGGAGAGAGTGTGGCAGATATGATACGCGAGTTGGGATGGAAGTCATTAAAGCAAAGATGTTTTTCGTCGCTGCGAGATCTATTTACGAAATTTCAGTCACTAACTTTCTCTTCCGAATGCGAAAATATTTTGTTGAGCCCAACCTACATAGGTAGGAATGATCATCAAAATAAAATAAGAGAAATCAGAGCTCGAACAGAAAGGTTCAGGTATTCGTTTTTCCCGCGCGCTGTTCGGGATTGGAATGGTAGGGAGATAGTATGATTGTGGTTCGATGAACCCTCTGCCAAGCACTTAAATGTGAATTGCAGAGTAATCACATAGATGTAGATGTTGATGTAGATAGCCATATGGTAAGGCGAACGCTCGCAGTAAGTGGGAAATCCGGGTTCGAGTCCCGGTCGGGCACAGATTTTCATTGTCCTCATTCCATTCAACAGTTGATGGTTGTCCTTATTCGTAGTTGCGAATTCGTTTAATGTACTTGCAGAAATCTTCTGAGCGGTAGTTGAAACTAATGAAGAGATGTAGCGCCAGAGGACTCAAGTGAGCAAGTGAGTCATATTTTCTGGAGTACCACTACTAACGATTGGCTTGATGCGGCCAGTCATGAATTCCTATCCTGCGCCAACCTCTTCATGTCATAGCAGCACTTTCAGCCCACGTCCTCAATTATTTGCTGGATGTCTTCCTATCTCCGTCTTCCCCTACAGTTCTTACCTTCTGCAGTTCTCTCTAGTACCATGGAGTTTATTTCCAGATGCCTTAACACTTGTAATATCCTGTCACTTCTTGTCAGTGTTTTCCATATGTTCCTCTCTTCGCCAATTCTGCGAAGAGCCTCCTCATTCGTTGTCTTATGACCCCACCTGATTTTGAACATGCTTCTATAGTACCACGTTTCAACGCTTCGATTCTATTCTGTTCCGGCTTTCCCTCTGTCCATGATTTAGCATATATCAAAACTAGCAGCGGCAGTCTGGTTTCGTTGGTGGCAGATCTCGTGAAGGAGACTTTACTGCCTCGGAATGTCAGCTAGCAGTTTCTCTGGGTTGGGGTAGTGCTTCACAATTTTGCCAATATGCTGTAGTTTTCGAACATTTGCACATATCATATAAACTGAGGGAAAAGACTGATAAAGCAGCTTGATTGAATATGATTTGGATTAAAGATCCTGTACTGATTTTCATTTAACGCATCTGTTTTAACTCCGCTTTATTGTTTGCTTGTAATTAGTTATCTGTAATGAAGTTCTGCTGTAATATCAGTGAGTCACAAATGGACCCAGTGAACTCATTCAATTACCTACGTGTGAGAGTTTGTAGGACTATAAAATGGAACGATAAGTGCTCAGTCGTAGGTAAAGTAGACTTCCGTTCATTGGTGGAAACGCTGGAAAATACAGGCAGTCTAAGAAACAGATTGCTTACAAAATGTCATTGTACAACACTGATCCATTGTGTGGGACTAACAGTGGTTTTGTACGTAATATATACAAAGAAAGGCATCACGATGCTCACAGGTTTGTTTGACACTTGGGAGATGTCACAGAGGTAATTAAATATCTCAACTGGCAGATGCTTGAAGATAGACACCAACTCTCCAGTGAAGGTAATATTATTGAGCAGTCTTGGCATACACTAGAACCCACTACGTATCGCTCCAGTTGTGACCGCTCATACAAGGTTCTTTCGTTCCGCACTCCACACGAAAATGGAACGGGAAGAAACAGTGACACGCTGTACGATCGCAAGTACCCTCTGCCATGCACGTTACAATGGTTTGCGTAGTAAGAACAACTTAAATTGGAAAGAACACATAGAAAATGTTGTGGGGAAGGCTAACCAAAGGCTGCGTTTTATTGGCACGACACTTAGAAACTACTAAGGAGACTGCCTACACTACGCTTGTCTGTCCTCTTTTAGAATACTGCTGCGCGGTGTGGGATCCTTACCAGGTAGGATTGACGGAGTACATCGAAAAAGTTCAAAGAAAGCCAGTACGTTTTGTATCATCGCGAAACATGGGAGAGCGTGTCACAGAAATGATACGGGATTTGTGCTGGAAATCATTAAAAGAAAGGCGGTTTTCGTCGCGACGGAATCTTCTCACGAAATTCCAATCAGCAACTTTCTCCTTCGAATGCGAAAATATTTTGTTGACACCGACCTACACAGGGCGGAACGATCACCAAGATAAAATAAGGGAAATCAGAGCTCGTACGGAAAGATATAGGTGCTCATTCTTTCCGCGCCCTATACGAGATCGGAATAATAAAGAATCGTGAATTTGCTTCGATGGACCCTCTGCCAGGTACTTAAATGTGATTTGCAGAGTATCCATGTAGATGTAGATGTACAGATGTCGATGTAGATGTTAAAGTTCGCTTAACAGATACTGACATCCAGATTTTTGTTACTAAATTCGCAGAGAAACATGGATATCAAATTTGGACAGAATGTTCTCCATACTTTTTTTCCATTTGGTCTTCTAGTCTGGTAACAAGTTACCCCATTGCAAAACACGTCGTAAATTCTATTTATACCATACGCATGAGAGAATAGCCTCAAACAGAGTAACTTTACCGCAGCTGCGTTGCTTTTCATAACGCTATCCTGCATAAGTTTAATTAAACAATAGATAAACATTACCGTGTTGCTAGTTCGTCTGAGAAGCATAGCTGTCTCTAATGCTTTATGCTGGTGCGCCCGCTCGTAGTGTACACACATACACACACACCCACCCACACACACACACACACACACACACATGCACACACACACACAACTGTATCAATGCAACAGAAGTAAGAGGCTTACCTAGAAGTCTGCAGGCTAAATGTTTAATTAACTGCTATATTTACGGAGTATACACTAATGTTTTACTCCTTTTTCTTCATCTTATAGCCAATCTCTGTGATTTTTGCTGTCTGCGTCTCTTCAGAAAAAAGAACTTCACTGGAATAACTGTTGTGAATAATATGCAAGAATACACGGAAATGTACGTTCGGTCAGTGGAAGTCGACAGAGTGGATTTTTTGTAATTTAGAGTTCGTTCGGAAATCTGTTCGGATAATTATTTAAATAAAAATATATTTTTAATATAACATGTTTTTAATCAGACTAAAAAGTATAAAACAATTTCTCCTACTCCCATACACATTCCTAACCTCTTACAGATAATTCTGAAAAAATATAGCTACCTATTTTTAATGGCTGTGAAATTACTTATAAGATTCTATTTGTAGAAATAATAGACAGCCAGTCAGCTGCAAAACTGGAAAGTTTATTTAAATCTCTTTGGTATTTTCTCACCAGTTGTGCATTGGACTGAGACTTTTCATCTATATTTTAACGTGCCTCTGCCACAACGTATAACACAACTATCAATATTTCCTTCTGAAGAATAAGTGTTTATAAACTTTGAAGCTGTGGTTTAAATAAACGTTCTAAGTTTGCAACTGGTTTATTATTTCTACAAGAAGAATTCATCCTATGGTTTCTACTCCAGCCATGCACAAAATTTTTTAACTTTTAAGATTTGTAATGAATAATGTGATGCACACGTAATATTTAAATTATTTTGAATAGTTCAGCTAACTGTTATCTGTTGCATGCACCCAGGCTTCTTTCGTTATGAATCTTACATGTATTTTGATAGGTACTAATAGTACACAAGCATAGAATTACAAAATTATTTGTGTGGGGTTGGGAATCTGTATGGTACTAAGAAAAATTTTGTTATACTTTTTAGTCCGATTTAAAAACGTGTTACATTAAAAATCTTGTTTTTATTTAAATTTCTCCATAGATTTTAAACATTTTATGAGATTATTTTACTGTTGCATACTATTGTGACCAGAATCCCACAAGGATCAGGAATGACTCAGAGAGCTAGCAGAGAGTCTCCAAACAGCCAGGGGCCAGTCACAGTAGTTAGTGAAGTATGAAGAGGAGTACAACAAGAGAAAATTGACAACGGAGGCAGCATGGCAGAATAACAACGTTCAGACAAGTAATCTGAAAGTGATAAGCTAAGACATAATGAATTCTGAGAACAAACCAACGATGTGTCATCAGAACAATAGGAGAGTGCAACGAACACACAACTGAAGACAGAGCCATGGCACAGCTAAATTTGTAATGCTACTGTGAGCACTGACTGGACGCCAACGTGGGTGTGGCACTGCTGTGCAGCGAGGCCTGCAGTATACGGAGATACTTGTACTGATTGATGCAGTAGTACCACCTACTGACGAGTCATCGACTTCCACATAGACCAACTGGAACGCATTCCGATACAGCCTGTACAACAAGCCCATCTTGTAGGGCAGCCGAGATGTCAGGCGTCACCGAACTTTGTCACACCGCTGCCTCCATTACGGGAGGCAGACAGACAATAAACTCAGGCAGTTTTGTATTGTCTTTCAATTCTGAGCTATGTTTTAAATTTCAAGTCTCTAACTCATCCAGAAGTTAGTTTAAAAACTATTGTAAATTTTGAGCCAAACAGACAGGCAGACAAGAAAGCAACCTAATAAAAACTTGCTAAAAAAACGCTGCTTCATAGGAAATAAATGTTGCTCAGTTACGTAATCGCATCAGGGAAAAGAGGTACTCAGATAATAAGCTGTGCAGGAGATTTCGACTCCTCGATGTACTTTAAACCATTAAAAGTTTGTTGGCTGTTGAGTACCTGTAGTGAATAGGACGTTTCAAACAGTAATCCAGCGGTCAATGATACATCAGCCACACATTATTTCTGAACAAAGAAAGAAAAACTACTTCAATTATTAGCTGCTTGTTTGTGTCCCGTCCTACAATATGTTACAAATGACAATATTTTCTGCCTTGCCTGTCATTAAATATACTGATTCACCGCAATGGCAATTTTAGCACACTATCTCCTTTTCAAGTGATATCTATAATAATAGAAATTGCTGGTTAAAGACCAAATCAACTGCGAGAATACATTCTGTTATCAAAAATACAACTTAAGAACGAACATAACAATCGCACAATGTGTCACTGATAAGTATCATAGCTTGATGCAACTTGGACCATACGTAGAAATACACTACTGTCAATTAAAATTGCTACATCAAGAAGAAATGCAGATGATGAACGGGTATTCATTGGATAAATATATTATACTAGAACTGCTCGGTGATTACATTTTCACGCAATTTGGGTGCATAGATCCTGAGAAATCAGTACCCAGAACAACCACCTCTGGCCGTAATAACGGCCTTGATACTCCTGGGCATTGAGTCAAACAGAGCTTGGATAGCGTGTACAGGTACAGCTGCCCATGCAGCTTCAACACGATACCACAGCTCATCAAGATTAGTGACTGGCGTATTGTGACGAGCCAGCTGCTCGGCCACCATTGACCAGACGTTTTCAGTTGGTGAGAGATCTGGAGAATGTGCTGGCCAGGGCAGCAGTCGAACATTTTCTGTATCCAGAAAGGCCCGTACAGGACTTGCAACATGCGGTCGTGCGTTATGCTGCTGAAATCTGAGGTTTTGTAGGGATCGAATGAAGGGTAGGCCACGGGTCGTAACACATCTGAAATGTAACGTCCACTGTTCAAAGTGCCGTCAGTGTAAACAAGAGGTGACCGAGACGTGTAACCAGTGGCACCCTATACCATCACGCCGGGTGATACGCCAGTATGACGATGACGAATACGCGCTTCCAACGTGCGTTCTCCGCGATGTCGCCAAACACGGATGCGACCATCATGATGCTGTAAACAGAACCTGGATTCATCCGAAAAAATGACGTTTTGCCATTCGTGCACCCAGGTTCGTCGTTGAGTACACCATCGCAGGCGCTCCTGTCTGTGATGCAGCGTCAAGGGTAACCGCAACCATGGTCTCCGAGCTGATAGTCCATGCTGCTGCAAACGTCATCGAACTGTTCGTGCCGATGGTTGTTGTCTTGCAAACGTCCCCATCTGTTGACTCAGGGATCGAGACGTGGCTGCACGATCCGTTACAGCCTTGCGGATAAGATGCCTGTCATCTCGATTGCTAGTGATATGAGGCCGTTGGGATCCAGCATGGCGTTCAATATTACCCTCCTGAACCCAACGATTCCATATTCTGCTAACAGTCATTGGATCTCCACCAACGCGAGCAGCACTGTCGCGATACGATAAACCGCAATCGCGATAGGCTACAATCCGACCTTTATCAAAGTCGGAAACGTGATGGTACGCATTTCTCCTGCTTGCACGAGGCATGACAACGACGTTTCACCAGGCAACGCCGGTAAACTGCTGTTTGTGTATGAGAAATCGTTTGGAATCATTCCACATGTCAGCACATTGTAGGTGTAGCCACCGGCGCCAACCTTGTGTGAATGCTCTGAAAAGCTGATCATTTGCATATCACAGCATCTTCTTCTTGTCGGTTAAATTTCGCGTCTGTAGCACGTCATCTTCATGGTGCAGCAATTTTAATGACCAGTAGTGTAGCTGCTACAGTACAGTACAGAAGGCAACTGAAAGAAATGAACAATGAAGCGAACAGAAATGACCCCTTTAGTCCAAGACAGTAATTAAGCTGGTCACTCCTATTCATGATAATCTCTTGCATATTAAGAAGAGTGGGCCGTGGTTCTAAATATGGTGTGTGGTCAGCACGGGCGACAGTATATGCTCTGCAGTGTGCTCCCCTGCCGAGCACCAGCTTAGTAAGCAGTGCTTGTGGCAGGACGTTCTATTCTTCCCCCATCGCGACCTGCAACACATCTCACCGACCACAACAGCACGACCTCCAAAATGCTCATGTTCGACTACGTTCCTCGGTGCATTACATGTTCCCACCTCCCACATTGCGCGGATCTGTTCAGCATTATTTAGGTGGTGCAGCGTTATGGCGTGAGGAGACGTAATGATGCACGCTCGTACTGCTCTCCAAATCTTTCAACACTGTACTCTCGCCAGGCAGTGTTAAGATGTTTTTACAACTGATGCGAGTGATTCCATTAGCACTTGAGTTCACAATGGACGCCTCTACTTACTTGTGTGGCAAGATACAGTCGCACAGCGACAACCCGCAAGACACACAGGTGTAACGCGCCTTTCTTGTGACACTACTTCTTTCCCATGTGCATCTTTTCATGGGTGCATTTGGCCTTGGTTTCATTTTTATTGATATGTGTGTGCCACGGCATAAAACAGCACAGCTTGAGGAACTCTTGGAACGAGAGGATATTCTGCGAATGGACTGGACCGAGCGGGATAGCCCAGTGGCTAGCAAAATGTTCAAATGTGTTTGAAATTCCTAAGGGACCAAACTGCTTACGTCATCGGTCCCTAGTCTTACACACTACTTAAACTAACGTAAACTAACCTATGCTAAGAAAAACACACAGACCCATGCCGGAGGGAGGACTCGAAACTCTGACGGGAGGGGCCGCGCAGACTGTGACATGACGCCTCAAACTACGCGGCCACTCCGCGCAGAGAGTGGTTCGCAAACAGGAGTCACATTCAGGGGGGACGACGGTTCAAACCCGCGTCCGGCCATACTGATTTAAGTTTTCCCTGTTTTCCTTAAATCGCTCAAGGTATAGGCCAGCATGGTTCCTTCGAAAGGACACAGTCGCTTTCCTTCTCCATCGTTCTCTGTGCTCCGTCTATAATGACCTCGTTGTCGACAGAACGTTAAACAGTAATCTCGTCCTCCTACTCTAAATGGACTTGCTCGCCCATTCCCCCCGACTTCAATCCCATCAGGTACGTGTGAGATTCGTTGGAAAGCGTGTGTACAAGGATCAATGACCGTCCGCAATTGTTAACCGTGCTCATGGAGGAATGGAACGCACTGCAAAAAGAACTCCTAAACAACTGCGGGGCCAGCATGAGAGCTCATTGCAGAACATGCAGTGCGGCCCGTAGAGATACACCATCCTGTTATGAACCATTTCCCGTTTTTTGTAACTTCCAGGCTGGCATCATTAATACTGGTGACCGGAATGTGTTTATTGTCTTTGAATGAATGTGTCATTACTGTTCGTTTGTCCGCAGCTCGTGGTCGTGCGGTAGCGTTCTCGCTTCCCACGCCCGGGTTCGATTCCCGGCGGGGTCAGGGATTTTCTCTGCCTCGTGATGACTGGGTGTTGTGTGTTGTCCTTAGGTTAGTTAGGTTTAAGTAGTTCCAAGTTCTAGGGGCCTGATGACCATAGATGTTAAGTCCCATAGTGCTCAGAGCCATTTGAACCATTTGAACCGTTCTTTTCACTGTGTATTTCTTTCAGTTACCTTCTGTGGCCAAGATAGATACGAAGCCCACACCTACTACAGTAGTACAAGTTTATATGCCAACTAGCTCTGCAGATGACGAAGAAATTGAAGAAATGTATGATGAAATAAAAGAAATTATTCAGATTGTGAAGGGAGACGAAAATTTAATAGTCATGGGTGACTGGAATTCGAGTGTAGGAAAAGGGAGAGAAGGAAACATAGTAGGTGAATATGGATTGGGGCTAAGAAATGAAAGAGGAAGCTGCCTGGTAGAATTTTGCACAGAGCACAACATAATCATAACTAACACTTGGTTTAAGAATCATGAAAGGAAGTTGTATACATGGAAGAACCCTGGAGATACTAAAAGGTATCAGATAGATTATATAATGGTAAGACAGAGATTTAGGAAGCAGGTTTTAAATTGTAAGACAATTCCAGGGGCAGATGTGGACTCTGACCACAATCTATTGGTTATGACAGGAATGGGGGAAAGAAATACAGTAGAAGAAGAATGGGTAGCTTTGAGGGACGAAGTAGCGAAGGCAGCAGAGGATCAAGTAGGTAAAAAGACGAGAGCTAGTAGAAATCCTTGGGTAACAGAAGAAATATTGAATTTAATTGATGAAAGGAGAAAATATAAAAATGCAGTGAATGAAGCAGGCAAAAAGGAATACAAACGTCTCAAAAATGAGATCGACAGGAAGTGCAAAATGGCTAAGCAGGGATGGCTAGAGGACAAATGTAAGGATGTAGAGGCCTATCTCACTAGGGGTAAGATAGATACTGCCTACAGGAAAATTAAAGAGACCTTTGGAGATAAGAGAACGACTTGTATGAATATCAAGAGCTCAGATGGAAACCCAGTTCTAAGCAAAGAAGGGAAAGCAGAAAGGTGGAAGGAGTATATAGAGGGTCTATACATCTGGTGAGCAAGATGTATGAAACAGGCGAAATACCCTCAGACTTCAAGAAGAATATAATAATTCCAATCCCAAAGAAAGCAGGTGTTGACAGATGTGAAAATTAACGAACTATCAGTTTAATAAGCCACAGCTGCAAAATACTAACACGAATTCTTTACAGACGAATGGAAAAACTAGTAGAAGCCATCCTCGGGGAAGATCAGTTTGGATTCCGTAGAAACACTGGAACACTTGAGGCAATACTGACCTTACGACTTATCTTAGAAGAAAGATTAAGGAAAGGCAAACCTACGTTTCTAGCATTTGTAGACTTAGAGAAAGCTTTTGACAATGTTGACTGGAATACTCTCTTTTAAATTCTAAAGGTGGCAGGGGTAAAATACAGGGAGCGAAAGGCTATTTACAATTTGTACAGAAACTAGATGGCAGTTATAAGAGTCGAGGGACATGAAAGGGAAGCAGTGGTTGGGAAGGGAGTAAGACAGGGTTGTAGCCTCTCCCCGATGTTGTTCAATCTGTATATTGAGCAAGCAGTAAAGGAAACAAAAGAAAAATTCGGAGTAGGTATTAAAATTCATGGAGTAGAAATAAAAACTTTGAGGTTCGCCGATGACATTGTAATTCTGTCAGAGACAGCAAAGGACTTGGAAGAGCAGTTGAATGGAATGGACAGTGTCTTGAAAGGAGGATGTAAGATGAACATCAACAAAAGCAAAACAAGGATAATGGAATGTAGTCTAATTAAGTCGGGTGATGCTGAGGGAAATAGATTAGGAAATGAGGCACTTAAAGTAGTAAAGGAGTTTTGCTATTTGGGGAGCAAAATAACTGATGATGGTCGAAGTAGAGAAGATATAAAATGTAGACTGGCAATGGCAAGGAAAGCGTTTCTGAAGAACAGAAATTTGTTAACATCGAATATAGATGTAAGTGTCAGGAAGCCGTTTCTGAAAGTATTTGTATGGAGTGTAGCCATCTATGGAAGTGGAACATGGACGATAAATAGTTTGGACAAGAAGAGAATAGAAGCTTTCGAAATGTGGTGCTACAGAAGAATGCTGAAGATTAGATGGGAAGTATTGAATAGGATTTGGGAGAAGAGAAGTTTGTGTCACAACTTGACCAGAAGAAGGGATCGGTTGGTAGGACATGTTCTGAGGCATCAAGGGATCACCAATTTAGTATTGGAGGGCAGCGTGGAGGGTGAAAATCGTAGAGGGAGACCAAGAGATGAATACACTAAGCAGATTCAGAAGGATGTAGGTTGTAGTAGGTACTGGGAGATGAAAAAGCTTGCACAGGATAGAGTAGCATGGAGAGCTGCATCAAACCAGTCTCAGGACTGAAGACCACAACAATACAACAACAACAACACCTTCTGTAATGTACTGTACTATACTGTAGCAGATATTTTTTGTATATTGTCTTAGTTTGATCGATCTATATTACCTGGTAGCGACACACCCTGACTGCAAAACTGTGGGTCAGTCTAGTGGTTCGACCTGTTGTACTGCAATCATTCATGAACAGTATTCCAGTGAGTCTTTTCCAACAGGATAACTCTCGTCCACATACCGCTGTTGTAACACTACATGTTGTGCGGAGAGTCTTCATGTTACCTTGGTCTAATCGATCACCAGATCTGTTTTCAATAGAAGACATAAAGGTCGGCATCGGAAGACAACTTCAGCGTCATCCACGACCAGCTTTAGCCGTCCCTTCATCGATCGACCCTCAGACTGACATCCGGCGTCAGTACATCGCAATGCATGCACGTTTCCGACCCTACATTCAATATTCTGGCGGTTACACCTGTTATTACTGTACCAGCATTTAACATTTGCAATAGCTTGTACCGCGGTTACATTACCCTGCGATCTTGCAGTGTTAATCGTTTACGTATGTTACCTAGACGAATGTATTCCTGAAATTTCATTGTTGTAAATAATTAGTTTTTGGTGTTGCGATTTTTTTCCGTCAGTGTATCTTTTTAAACTTAGAATCACACTATCAATTTACTGGGGTAGGTACGAGTACTAAACAGCGTATCATGCTGGCAGACCCTGCTAGTCGCAGGACGCTTCGCGTCGCCGGGAACAACCAGTGAATATTTTGTCCCTAACAAAAGTCATTCCCCTTGACGTGATCTATTACCCCTCGACGTGATGCAAGGACTGTGAAACATCCTGTGTAAAAAGGAGATAAACCTTCTCAGAAATGAGAATACTAAGTCAAACCGATTTTACTGGAGTGCTCCGTGGGTTTTACATAGTTTTCTCTCGTTTTAATTAAGCACTATGTTATCTTAAATAAATGACTAGGAAATGGACAATGCATTAACGCACCTTGCAGTGAAGTAGAAACCGTTTCAGCTTTTTGAAACTGTTTTGTTTTTGTAAAATATTTTAGGAACAGAATGTGTTCCCAAAGGAGAACTGGTCTCTAAGTAATTTATGTTGTTGCTGATATCACTTGAAAATGGCATGACAGACCAAAGTCGCGATCGTGGTGAACAAATATATTATTAACAGTTCAGGTGGAAACTGTTATCCTCTCTAATGTACTGTTTTGAGATTATTCGGCACTGTTGTAAATATCAGTATTATCCTCTCGGTGCGCTTGTAGACATCTGACAACACGCATGTTTCTTTGCATGCTGAACACTTATTATTATAGTGAACTCTAATTTTTGAAAGAAATTTTGACTCTTGTTTCATCCTGTTGTCGTTCATCATTATTTTTATTTATGGGGTTTGTTCGGAATTTCCAATATCAGAGGGAAATATTCAGTTCACAATTCGGCATTGGGTTTTCCGTTTCTACTCTGGTCATTTTTAGGGACTATTGTAGTTAACCATGTGACAATATGAAACTTCCTGGCAGATTAAAACTGTGTGCTGGACCGAGACTCGAAGTCGGGACCTTTGCCTTTCGCGGGCCAGGGCTCTACCAACTGAGCTACCCAAGCACGACTCATGACCCGTCCTCACAATTTTACTTCGGCCAGTACCTTGTCTCCTACCTTCCAAACTCACGGAAGTTCTCCTGCGAAACTTGCAGGACCAACTCTACTGGAAGAACGGATATTGCGAAGACATGGCTTAACCACAACCTGGGGTATGTTTCCAGAATGAAATTTTCACTCTGCAGCGGAGTGTACGCTGGTTTTTAATCTTCCTGGCAGATTAAAACTGTGTGCCGGACCGAGACTCGAACTCGGGACCTTTGCCTTTCCCGGGCAAGTGCTGTACCAACTGAGCTACTCATGCACGACTCACGACCAGTCCGCACAATTTTGGTAGAGCACTTGCCCGCGAAAGGCTAAGGTCCCGAGTTCGAGTCTGGGTCCGGCAAACAGTTTTAATCTGCCAGGAAGTTTCAAAACCAACACTCCGCTGCAGAGTGAAAATTTCATTCATGTGACGATACGTTCGACAGGCACGCGTATGGTGGGCGTAGCGTTAAGTGGCGCGACATGGCTTGACGTGCTCCACAGCCACAGGAACTTCAGCAGCAGTGGAGCGGCGCAGCAGCGGCTCATGCGCTGGGCCATAATTTACCAGGGGCGTTCAATAAGTAATGCAACACATTTTTTCTTAAAGGAGTTAGATTAAACTCGGTATTCCAATATGCCATATTATTGCACATTCTTATGGCAAAAAAAACCCTATCTTTCGACATAATCTCCGTTCAGTGGTACAACTCTACGTCGGAGCCAGCGGCTTGCTGCATCAATAACCTCCCCATCATTCACGTACTGCTTTCCACCTTCATTTGGCCAGATGGAATCTCTTTATGGTCTTCTGGCACGCGACGACGAGGAACCCAGCGGCTACACTTCTTTGTGTACTCCAAATAATGGACGAGTGTGTCAGCACTAACAACAGAGACGTCCAGTTGAGCAGCGAGGCGTTTGATTTTGATTCGTCGATCACCTCGAATGAGAGCGTCCGCACGTTCGAACACTGAAGGAGACACACAGCTGTGCCAGGCCAGCCGGGAGTTCGTACCGGTTTCTGCGACCTTGTTGCTATGATGACAGACGCCTTACCTAACGACTCACCTTGCATTTGCTCATTGGCATGTCCCCGTAGACATTCTACAAACGCTTGTGAAAAAATAGCAGCTCTATACTTGGAACGCACCTCTGTTACAGACGCCAGTTTGGAGGCTACATACAGCGCCGCCACCTATCAGAACGTCATGAAACTATAGGGGCTGAAGTCGGAATATTCCACGACGTCCCACAGCAAATTCTGCATTTTTTCAACCGAAACTGACCGACAGAAAAATGTGTTGCATTACTTATTGAATGCCCCTCGTAATTTCATATAGCAGCAGCTGTATGGGGCACAGGGAGCCGCGGTACGTTATTTTGTGTACTGAGCGTCTAAATTCCGGGCGCACTTACAAATTCGCCCTCCATGTCTCACGCAGCATACTGATCAACATCTTGCTCCTCCAACATTCACAAATTTCTGGATCGCTTAATATATCTGCTATGCGCAGCGACGTGTTATGTCAATAAATTAAACCTGGCGTTATGTTCCGCTTTAAATGGCACTTCCTTCCCTCTTTCCACGACGCCCGCCCCGAGACATCTGCATCGGTGATTTATTAGAGCAGACAGTGTAGCGCAACCCGCCGTCTGTTTTCGCCTCGAGCTGCCGAGCTATTCTGGCGAGACAGGCCGAGGGCGTTCAGCGGGAACAATGAGCCCCGGTGGCGCGTGAGCGGATCTCGGCGCCACCTGGCGGCAGCCGGCAGCCACCACTGTCTGGCGAAACAATCGCGTACCGGAGGCGCAGGGCGCAGGGCGCGCAGGCTCCGGCAGTAACAACGGCGGGGGAGGGAGGAGAGCCGCCAGAAGAAGCCCGCGCCGTCATTAAAAGCACTTTACGACGTCCCGGCCCAGCACAGCGTAGCGGAGCTGCTCTGGCTGGCTGGCTGGCTGGATGTATCGTTAATATTCCGCGGGCGGCCGCCCTGTATATCAGCGCGACCTTCAACCTCGCCCCGGGCCGTCAGCGCAGGCATTAGCCCGCCCCGCGTCGCTCCGGCACCTGCCGGGCCAAGAAGTGTTTTATCAGCGCGCGTAAAACGCCCGCGGAAGCGACGACCTTAGCCGTAAATCTCCCGAGATTTGTGCCTTCCCAAACTCGAAATAATAATAAAAATAACGGCAGGGCCGAGAAGAAAAGGAAGGAAAGTGTGAGCGAAACGCTCTTTTTTAAGGTCGGCCGTCGCTGGTAGATGTATCTGGGATATAAATTGCAACTCTAAAAATTTTATTCGGCTCTGCATTGAGAAGAAAAGGAGCAGCAGTAAAGTAAGATATTTGGTTAGTGGCACCTTGGTGATCTACAGAATGTGGACCAGGGATGGATCGTTACCGGCTGTGCCTCCGATTCAGCCCTCTATATCTCAGATGTTTTGCTCAGAGAGCAGAGGTCAACACGGCAGATGTACTGGAGAAGAATATATTCAATAGAAACGACAGGCCCTCATGAAATGGTAGGGGGAGCTAGCATCTGGATTGATAAGGTTCTGAACGTAAAATAATCATTTTAACATAATTATTTATGAACAACAGAGACCAAATTTAACATCAACAAGGATGAGCAACAATTATTCGCCACAGAGGCCAAGTTTAACGTAAACAATTACAACAGCGTCAATCTCACGGGAACGCCCGAAGTAAACAATTTAAATTACAGTTTCTGTATTTGTGCAGAGAACTTTTTTGTAACCATAACCAGACAAGCCGGCCGGGGTGGCCGAGCGGTTCTAGGCGCTACAGTCTGGAACCGCGCCACCGCTACGGTCGCATGTTCGAATCCTGCCTCGTCATGGATGTGTGTGATGTCCTTAGGTTAGTTAGGTTTAAGTAGTTCTAAGTTCTAGGGGACTGATGACCTCAAAAGTTAAGTCCCATAGTGCTCAGAGCCATTTGAACCATAACCAGACAAACCCTTCGAAGTTAAACATTAGAAAATCGTCCCAGAGGCACTTATGAGTCTAACAATAGCTTTGCCTACTAGGAAATCTGTATTTAAAGACGAAAATGTGCATAAATGATGTGGTAAAAAATATGGCTAATCATTTTGTTAGAACGAAAGTAGTAAATTTACATGTAATTCAATTTAATCTTCTTCAAATTACTGTCCTTGGCTAAAAATTCACTTCTCCAAACGCTGAACCCATAACTATAATCATTTCTGGAAGGGTTCTTTTGAAAGGGCGTACAGCTTCTCCGTCGTGGCCCTTCCAATGTCAGGAATGGCGTCAAAAGCTTTCCTTTAAGCACGATTTTAATATTTGGGGAGATCCCGAAGTCGCTTTGTGCTAAGTCTATGAGTAAGGGGGATTTGTACAGACAGGAAAACTTTTTCCACCCAAAAGCTAGCGATCAAAGGCGAGATGTGGCAGGGTGCGTTTTGATGAAGAAGGAAGCCATTGACCCATTTTTCAGGTCTGTTTCTTCGTACATCTATTCACAAACGTCGCAGTACGTCCTTGCAAACACTGGCGTTCACAGCTGTTGCCTTGGGACTAATAACTCTGATCACACTATGTCCTAAATATCGAAAAAAAAGCAATGACCATGACTTTGATATTCGATATTTGCTGACTTGCCTTTTAGGGAGAGCAGATTCACTGGCTTTTCAATTGCAACTCTGAATTGTCATGGTAAGGGGAGCTAGCGTCTGGATTGATAAGGTTCTGAACGTAAAATAATCATTTAACATAATTATTGATGAACAACAGAGACCAAATTTAACATCGACAAGGATGAGCAATAATTATTCGCCACAGAGGCCAAGTTTAACATAAACAATTACAACAGCAACAAGCTCACGGGTCATACCAATAGATCTAAGTTTCTAAGTCCAGCTACGGTTTTGGACATGAAGTCTGAATGAAGATTATCTTTCCAATCCGTGTAGACAGTTTTTCCTTCAGTATATCACTCAAAAGTGTGGGAACAAATTTTGCATTAACTCCTACTATTTGCAAATTATCGGTTAAAATGCTTTGCCCGGACCGGTACCAGATGCTAACTTCTTCAATAAGCTCTTGAATAGTCATTCACCTGTTTGAAGGAACAATTTTTCCTACTTTCTGCATTTTTTCTTCTGTTCTTAAAATTAGTAGACGCCCCAAAGATTGCTCGTCTTCTACCGACCCAATTCCACTTTTAAACCGCTCATCCTTCTTGTAAGCAGTCTTCAGAGTTACAGCAGTATCGCCATACATCAATTTAAAAATTTTATGACTTTCTTTGGTACGCTGCTAAAAAATCATTCAGTGTATTTTTTTATCACGCCTCGTGCACTTCAAAACTTACAAAAAAAAATCTGCATAGTAGAATAAGCAGCTTATAGGCAGACTTTAAAATGAAAAAGTGAGCAGTAGAGAGTCATGAACCATAAGCAGTTACTTGCAACAGCAGCCAAGGACGAATCCTGAGCAAATAAAGAAGTGAAACACGGGAATTAGGCAACTCCCGGTAGCCATCTTGTCCTCGGTCTACACCCCGAACGGTTGCTCGATTCAGTACTGATTCCAAAACGTACACGAAGAAAACTGATTTACATAATACATAAATGGCAAATAGCACACCGGACTACAGCCATGACAGCGGAAACGAAGGCAGGCAACTAAGTCCGCTCCACCCACAAGTACTTGTTGTTAATAGAGTAGAATTTACATAATTGCAGAAATTACAACTCACACATGGAAGTTTTAATCTTAACTGACAATACGAATTATTAAAGATACCTAAAGCTGGGACTAGTAGTAGTGCAGGTAAAGGCAAATCTTTCTAGATCAAAGTTAACTGACAATGAAAAATTTTAAAGATACCTAAACCTAAAAATCCCATGCACCAGTAGCGCAGTAAAAGCAACTCTTCCTGGGTAAAATAGAGGCCCTCTTACAGTCGAGTAAATGTTTAATTCGGGCACGTTCGTATTACAGCGATGCTGATCCAGGTTAGACTTCGGTGAAAACAAAGGCCAGCAATGTAACTCAAATCAGCTACCAGCGAGAACATCAGGCGAAATTCAGCAGCAAAAACACAGGGGTTTTCACGAGCCACTGTAGACACTTAACATCACACAAGAAATGATGCTCACTGTTATTCTTGTGTCAGGCCTACATAAATTAAAAATGGCGTATGTGGCCACGTCCACGAACCAAGACAGCAGGAGACAGGCTTAGTCGAATTCCAGGGTACAGCCCACTACAGCACAGGCAGAGGGAGGCGGCAACTTTCCAGTAGGCATAGGCACGCTCGTCAAAGTAAACAGGTACAGTCTGAATACGGGAGCGTGCCTCTGCCTCTACAGCTAACAAGCTTTAGGCCGCTATCCAGAGAGACTCCTTCTGAGGCAGTTAACCCTAGCAGACGGACCTCTATTGTGAGGTGCGTGCGCACTTAAATCCCGGTCTACGCTCCACTAGGGCACCACTTCCCGAGACGCCAGAGAAACTGTAATTAGGTTCAAAAGACTCGCTCTGAGCACTATGGGACTTAACATCTGAGGTCATCAATCCCCTAGAACTTAGAACTACGTAAACCTAACTAACCTAAGGACATCACACACATCCATGCCCGAGGCAGGATTCGAACCTGCGACCGTAGCAGTCGCGCGGTACCGCACTAAAGCGCCTAGAACCGCTCGGCCACCGCGGCCGGCTGTAGTTAGGAAACGAACCTCAAAGATGTTCCCGACTCAAAGGTATTGATATGAGTGCGTGTATGACTCACTTCTCTACCCCTATTATAATCCTCCAGACCTACCATATCTTAATCGGAAAAGGTCACCGATACTTTCTGATGTTTCAAAACACATCATTTCCAGTACAGTTTATAGGTTTTCGAATTTCACTCGATGTTTTCAGCTAGTTACTAACTTCTGTTTGGCGCTGCACTGCCTAATACAAACGAAGTGTTGACTCTTCAGAATTGAGACGCCAGGCTCAGCCTGGAGAAAACGTGTAACAGAGTCATTCAACAATAACATCAGGAGTGGTGATGAGTCAATTTGTCTGTTGCATCGGAAAAGACTAAAAGGGAACTGTCATGAAACGAAGTAAATTAACGGGTCTGTAAGCAGAATATTCATCACGAGATATCCAAACGTATTTTAAGAGGAGCGATAAAACTTTTGTGTTCCCATAGAAAAAGCAAGGAAGGGAGGTGTGGAAAAAGTTTGCCTACGTACTTATGTTTACAAAATACATATGTCCACACTATGGAAGTATCATGTCTATCCTGTGATAATAGGATAGGGAACAGATCAGCACTCAGCTTTCTACCATCTGGCCGCCACCTTAAGGCGATGCTCCTGTGCCAACACAGTAGCGTTTACAGTCAGCTAAACAACAGGAGATAATAGGACGGCCACCTCAAGTGAAAGTTGTTCATCTAAAATATAGGGACATGGGACAGAGCCCCCATAAGCCTTCCTCTCCCCCCCCCCCCGGACAGAGAGGGGCTGTGTCTGGCGACCACCACAGCTGACACGCCTCCCTGCCCTGTCGCCAGCAGCAGCCTGCTTTTCTGTGATGGAGAACAATTGTATTTGACATCAATGCATCTATAATCAAGCATCTACTAAAAAAAAGCAAAACACATTTCTGACCATAATAAATGTCCTCTTTCCACGAAAACAGGTAAAGTCCATTTTCTTTTAGTTTTATGAGCAAAATCGGTATATTTTTTACATTTTAACTACAGTTGCATCTCATTATTTTTTTATGTACAGGGAAGTGTACCGCCATAGATCACAAATGATTAGCAGAGACATGCCTACCCTGCTCAAAATCAGGAAAAAAAGTACTTTGACTATTTTGATGCGAAAACTACTGATCACCGCAAGATGTTCACGTTATTTCTAAACCATCATCGGAGTAAAGAAAAAGCAAGAATTTAAACTACACAGAAAAAAAAATCTATGTTAATGAAATTTTTCCAGCTTGTTGAACAAATTACACGACATGAGAGCGTCTCTCGCGTTCAGTGTCTGTAAATAAACTGTCGTGCACGTGTGTATTACAAACATTTCAGAGAACCTGTCACGCAATTGTCACAAAAAAATTAAAATAAAAACACATTCATTTTACGTTTGACAACAAGAAGCTATAATTCAAGTGAACATAGCTGTTTTGTACACTATGATAGGGCCCCTTTTACAACAGAGATGCTATACCATACTAGCATTTACGAAACCGGGGATACAATCTATTATTTTTCGTCGAGGCAACAGTCTACTATATGCCTATTGAGGTAATAGTGACACGCGCGAGTTGACTGCTGTCTTTGATGCTTTCCTGGAAAAAAGAGAACCATCTGACTATAAACTTACTTGCATGTGCGTCAAAGGATGACAGAGTGGATGGAGTGGTCGGTTGACATGGAGTTCTAACGAGGTAGGATTTAAAGGTAGGGTGATGATACATTCTAGAGAGAGAGGGACATGTCGCTGTAGGTCATCTGACCATTTTTTCCGTTGCTCTGTCAGACAATGTAACTATTATACAGAAGCGTTATGTTAAGGCAGGAGAAACTTATTTTTCTCAGTCTAGAATATTGTGCTCCACAATACCGGCCGATATAGATACTGCAGAATTGGGACTGGTTGACACGAGTAGCGTTATTCCACAAGTCCTAAGAATAAGAGTAAATGTATCCCACAGACTTAAACCATTTTCCATTAGAGAAATCACCCCTTTAAGCACAGTTAATATGTTATGTGCACGAAAAAGGAAACTGGAAATGGAAGACATCGAAGTAAAGAAAAGAAAACTAGAGTATACAGAGAAGACAACTGCTGTGAAGGACGTATATAAGCTACGAATGGAAAAGGGAGAAGCTATTGCTGATGTGCAGGCCAGTTTCACATATGGCTTTAAACACAGTGTATGGAGGAATTTGGCTACCACTGGGGAATACAAGATAATAGCATTTACAGTAAAGAGCAGTGGTAAGTGGCCATATCTTGGAGTACTGGCAGAAAACGACAGACTGGAGCATGTTTACTATTATAAAGGACACACGAAAAATCTGTTTATCAAACTCCGTTCCTCCTTGGATGTGCTTAAAAAACAGAGATACTTTGTATCGAAATGTGACGGGATTGATGTCATACGCTTAGTAACAGAAGAATCGTTTGCAGAGCTTAAAACCAACGGAATAACAGTCTTAAATGGCAATTATTTTGCAAAAGTTGTAAACTTAAAGTTCTGTACCGAAATTCCACAAGAATGTGCAGCTGACCAACTGGCAGCCTACACCGAGGAGGATGTGGAATGTTATAGCGACAACTTCATGTAGGAAATGAGGGGAAAAATTAAAATCCCCGAATGCTCTTGTCTAGAGGAACTGCCAGGAGGAACAGAACTAATTGTTAAAGCCATAAAAGAGGTAGTTTACAGGGAAAAAAATTGATATATATTGGAGTTCGAAAACATACCTTCTCTCTATTTGTCAAATTACTGACTGGTAGAAAAATACATGATTCAGATATGGATTTCGGTTATAAGTTAAGAATTAAATTGGACATTATTGAAACTACACCTAAGAAAAATAGGGAAAGAGTTGTTTCCTGTAGGTAAATGTAAATGCAAAAGCTAATAAAGAATTGTTACTAGAATATTTTCTTGTATTATTCGGTAACCTACCAAAAGTCCTAAGACATTTAATGTATACAATGATCCACGGGCATATATTACGTTTGTGGACAGTGGGTCGTCGGATGACCTTGAAACGTAGTTGAAACTAGGTAGTTGAAAGTATGGTGCCTCCTTTCCGTTCCTATATCAAATGTGTGTACTACACATGTGCTGACAGTTTATTTACAGACACCGAACGCGAGAGACATTCTCAGGTCGTGTAATTTGTTGAACAAGCTGCAAGAATATCCTTAATATAGATTTTTTTTCGTTTTTAAATTCTCGCTTTTTCTTTACTCCGATGACGGTTTCGAAATAACTAGGACATTCTGTGGTGATCGGTAGTTCTCTCACAAAATAGTCGAAGGTTTTTATTTATTTTTATTTTTAGTTTTGTCTAGGGTGGACATGTCTCTGCTGATCATTTGTGATCGATGGCGGTACACTTCCGGGGACGTCACAAAATAATGAGATGCGACTGCAATCGAACGTAAAAACTATACCGTTTTTGCTCATAAAACTAAAAGAAAATGGACTTTACCGATTTTCGTTGAAAGAGGACATTCAATATGGTCCCAAAAGTGTTTTGCTTTCTTTAGAAGATGCTTGATTATAGAAGTGTTGACGTAAACTACAACTGTTCTCCATCACCGGATGGCGGGGTGCTGCAGGCGAGGGGGCAAGGGGCTTGTCTGCTGAGGTGGTCGCCGGACACAGCCACTCTCTGTCCGAGGGGTAGCGTGTGGGGGCTCTGTCGCTATATTTTAGATGGACAAGTTGCACTTCAGGCAGCCATCCTTTTATCTCCTATTGTTCAGTTGACCATAGACGCTACAGTGTTGGCATAGGAGCAGCGCCTTAAGGCGGCGGCCAGATGGTGGAAAGCCGAGTGCTGATATGGACTGTTCGCCAGATGGGTGGGATTATGACTGTAAATTTGCCTTTTGTGCTAAGAGGCCAAATGAAAGGCATGCCGCATATCGCGAGGGCGTGTTGGGGTCTGCAGCCATACGCGGCTCGGCAAATAAACATCAGTAACAGTATGCATATAGTTGTTTATTTAGGACCGATGTTTGTGATTAATTACGTAATTAGAGTCGATCTTCGTGTCAGTTTCATGACCAAAATAAATAAAGTAAACTAACGTAACCTTTCTCTCCCGCATCTGGACTGTTTCCATGTGTTAAGGGGTGCACTTGGGATTTCCATCCAGGAGCACCAGCGTTCGAGTCCCAGAAACGGCGCCGCACATTTTTAACTTCCTCATCAATTCCAAGCGCCTCTAGTGGTTTAATTGTGTTACGGGGGTACACTTGAGCTTTCCGCCCAGGAAGACCAGGGTTGTAGTCCTACACTCCTGGAAATTGAAATAAGAACACCGTGAATTCATTGTCCCAGTAAGGGGAAACTTTATTGACACATTCCTGGGGTCAGATACATCACATGATCACACTGACAGAACCACAGGCACATAGACACAGGCAACAGAGCATGCACAATGTCGGCACTAGTACAGTGTATATCCACCTTTCGCAGCAATGCAGGCTGCTATTCTCCCATGGAGACGATCGTAGAGATGCTGGATGTAGTCCTGTGGAACGGCTTGCCATGCCATTTCCACCTGGCGCCTCAGTTGGACCAGCGTTCGTGCTGGACGTGCAGACCGCGTGAGACGACGCTTCATCCAGTCCCAAACATGCTCAATGGGGGACAGATCCGGAGATCTTGCTGGCCAGGGTAGTTGACTTACACCTTCTAGAGCACGTTGGGTGGCACGGGATACATGCGGACGTACATTGTCCTGTTGGAACAGCAAGTTCCCTTGCCGGTCTAGGAATGGTAGAACGATGGGTTCGATGACGGTTTGGATGTACCGTGCACTATTCAGTGTCCCCTCGACGATCACCAGTGGTGTACGGCCAGTGTAGGAGATCGCTCCCCACGCCATGATGCCGGGTGTTGGCCCTGTGTGCCTCGGTCGTATGCAGTCCTGATTGTGGCGCTCACCTGCACGGCACCAAACACGCATACGACCATCATTGGCACCAAGGCAGAAGCGACTCTCATCGCTGAAGACGACACGTCTCCATTCGTCCCTCCATTCACGCCTGTCGCGACACCACTGGAGGCGGGCTGCACGATGTTGGGGCGTGAGCGGAAGACGGCCTAACGGTGTGCGGGACCGTAGCCCAGCTTCATGGAGATGGTTGCGAATGGTCCTCGCCGACACCCCAGGAGCAACAGTGTCCCTAATTTGCTGGGAAGTGGCGGTGCGGTCCCCTACGGCACTGCGTAGGATCCTACGGTCTTGGCGTGCACCCGTGCGTCGCTGCGGTCCGGTCCCAGGTCGACGGGCACGTGCACCTTCCGCCGACCACTGGCGACAACATCGATGTACTGTGGAGACCTCACGCCCCACGTGTTGAGCAGTTCGGCGGTACGTCCACCCGGCCTCCCGCATGCCCAATATACGCCCTCGCTCAAAGTCCGTCAACTGCACATACGGTTCACGTCCACGCTGTCGCGGCATGCTACCAGTGTTAAAGACTGCGACGGAGCTCCGTATGCCACGGCAAACTGGCTGACACTGACGGCGGCGGTGCAAAAAATGCTGCGCAGCTAGCGCCATTCGACGGCCAACACCGCGGTTCCTGGTGTGTCCGCTGTGCCGTGCGTGTGATCATTGCTTGTACAGCCCTCTCGCAGTGTCCGGAGCAAGTATGGTGGGTCTGACACACCGGTGTCAATGTGTTCTTTTTTCCATTTCCAGGAGTGTAGAAAGGATAACGCCAATTTCAATTTCACGCCAAAATTCGAAATTCCCGCCAATGACTAAGTTGTGATGAGGGGGGTGGGCGGGCGGGGGGGGGGGAGGGGGAGGACGGGGCTGAGGCACATGTACAGGCTGAGAAAGCATTTGATGTTACCTGGGGGTGGTGGTGGCCGTGGTCAGGGACGGGTGTGGGCTGTGCTCGTCGGGGGTGGGCAGGGGTGAGCGTGGGTGGTCGGGGGCAGGGGTGATTAATTGATTAGTTTGTAACGCCGGATATGCATATCCTCCTATTTCCATCTGCTGCACTATAAATTTTTTTCCTTATTTTGTTACCTGAAGATATGACATTTCTGTGTCTTTATATATTGTAATTGTTTTACTATTTGTATATATATATATATATATATATATATATATATATATGCATTTTTGTTGGTTTGTTTTGTGAATATTATTTGTATTTATACGCTGAGTCTGGCTGGGGTGGTGCAGTGGAGCAGGTGTGTTGTGTGAAGCTCCCGCGAGTTGCCGCGCTTTCGGGGTTTGGCAGCATGTAATTACGCTCGACTTTCGATGATAGTTTCTGACATGGTGTCGCGGACGGGAAGCATTAGCTGGCGCACATCAAGAGCCCGTTTCGTCTGGTGACCGTGTCGAGAAGAAGGCGCGCCAACATCCAGCTTCTGCAACAGCGACGGCCGACAATGAGTGACTGTCGCCACCTCCTCGATCGACGGCTTCAAACCTTCAATCAACCAACAAGGAAGACGGGAAGCACGTAAAGTTTTAGAACTGTATGGCAGACCTCAGGTTTTCAAACTTTTAAAATTGTTGCATCACAAAATTACAGCAACTTAGCATGAACCTTTGTTGCTCATTGTCTCAATTGCATTGCCAAGCAGGGTCCCTTCCTTTTCCGGAATGAACCCGAGTGTCGTTGAAATTCAAACGCCAGCATCATTCGATTTCACTGCTTTCATTTCAAAGTTCAGTTAAGATATTCATAGCTGGCTACAATATTTAGATTACACAAGCACAAATTAAGAGTGCGAGTTTTGTTACCGTATTTTAGCTTACCTGTGACTGCAGCTCAGCTTGGTACGTACTAAATTTTACTATTGTTAATTGTTCAGACTCATTTAATTCAAGTTCAAAGTTAAATCTCTTATTTCTAAATTGCGTAGATTCAAGTAGCTATTGAAATGATTTTTGAGGTAGTCCAAGACTAACCGTATTTTACTGAATTTCGATGTGCTTCAGAAAGAAAGCTCACTATTAACTTCAGTCACTAAATTAACTTTCGATTTTCCGGTTTTATTAATTCTTTTGTTGAATTAAGTCAGAGTGTAGCGAAATTTATTACTTCTGACAAACTTTCAGTTTTCACACTACACGTGTCAACCTTCAGTTGCCACGCTTCTAGTGCTAATTATATGTGTAATAACCTTTCTTTTTCAGTTACTATAGTAATTGTCCTTAGGACTGGCGACCGTAATTTCCCCCAAATCTCAAATATTAATTACCGCTAGTTAATTGTTGACGTAACGGCCGCACATTTACTTTCTTTATTAACTTTACACCTTTTTAAAATTAATTTCCACAAGTTTCATTTGCAGTTTTCCTTTCATTTAGATGTAACCTTTCCTCCCTCTTTACCGACAAATTAACTTCGGTGACGATTGCTTTTCCCAAATTTCCATTAGGTACACGCGGTTTAATTTTTCACTGTCATGAAGGTCGATAAGTGAGGGGAAGGTTACAAGTTTAATTAATTTTCATATCAATTTGATATCAATAGTGTACAAAAAAGGGCTTTATACTACTACTGACGCGATCATATACTTCTCTGAGGCACAACCTTAGGGGTTGAAGCCCATTCAGAAATGAGCGTATTCGTGAACGTAAGCCGAGGCTGCGAATGTGACTTTTGAATCCCAGAAGAAGACTGACATACTTCCTAACAGTTACGATCCTTGCCCCTCCTTTTGGTGTCGAATTCGGAGAAGGCAATCCACTGAAAGTGCTGGTGACGAAGAAGGCGCCCAGGGTATTCCCACGGTATCCAGTTGTCTGATTCTGTAGTTGAATTGGTTACGTGTCTGCTTGCTGTATGGAGTACCTGCGGTCGATTCACCGTACTCCCAGGGATTTTTCTTTGATGAGAGGTTTGTAATAGGGTGCACTCATGGGCGGGATGCCAATGGAGGAACTCCTGCAGTGGGAAGTAGCGCGTGCGCGCTCGGCGAAGCTGATAACGACCATGTGAGTTTTGTGCTGAATCCACGTTAATCCATTTCGCATCCGAATGATGCCATTGGCATATAATGATATGGTGACCAATCGGTACCAAATGACCTGACAAATGTTTTAACTACATGTAAACATGGTTTAACGCTGGTGAGCGCAACTGAATCTGCATTGAAGACCCGACATCAGGGAGATAATCAACTGCAAGACAACATGGTAGATCGTATATTACGACGCCAATATCTTTACGGGGACAGATGGAACACCATGGAAGCAGTGTTGATGTCAGCAGCCACAACAAACCGGCAGTTAACAGACCACTGTCAGTAAACATAGCAATAGCATCATGCCAGTGGAAGCAAAGCGGCTAGCCATCTTTCGGCTTCGAAAAACTCAGGAACGTTGGGGCTCGCAGGGGGCGGGGGGGGGGGGGGGGAGTGTAGGCAGTATGCCGGGGGGGGGGGGGGGGAGGGGGTCGAAGGCGTAGCCTGTAAGCCGTGGCTTTCCGTACCGTGAACGATGATGCGCCCTGTGAAGAACAGTGTGTTGTCTCCTCAAACCATGGAGCTAGCAGTACCCTAACTCAATCTGCAGCGTCCAAGTAACAAGCGGAGTCCATCTATCCCATATCCATTAGGTGAAGTGGAGAACAGTGATAGCTGATACTCAATACTGAGTCTGGTTGTGGTGACATGATAGTAGGAAATGTAGATAGAGCAATTCCTAGTAGCAGGAATAGAAGGCAGCAAATGTTAGCTGTAGTAGGAAATGTAGATTCGTTAGCAGCCAATGTAATAAAGTAATTATTGTGGTTAATAAAAGAAATCTAACAAGGACAAACAGAAAATAAATTAATTCTCTGCTTTACTTAAATTACAACATAAACCTTCTCTCGGTTTCTTCTTTCTTAATATACTGCCACATTGCAATATTACAAAAGCGGCTAAGCTAATTACGAGCTGCAAATCGCTTTCCACTCTCTAGCGCCGCTAAACGGCGAATATTCGCAATTCCCAGAGTGTGTCGATGGGTCTTAAAAGTCTCATCCTTGGTTCAAATGGCTCTGAGCACTATGGGGCTTAACTTCTGAGGTCATCAGTCTCCTAGAACTTAGAACTACTTAAACCTAACTAACCTAAGGACATCACACACATCCATGCCCGAGGCAGGATTCGGACTTGCGACCGTAGCGTGTCTCATCCTCTTCCTTGTGTCTAGCACTTAGTTTAATTCTTGCATTTCTGTCCAGTTACGGCGTTTGCATCCCTCTCCTGTAGAACAGGTAACGGCTGTCCAACCTCTGCGTCCGGAGGTGGCAATTAAAGGGATACAGCAGATAGTCTTCTCTCTGTGTTGTTCATTACGTCATAAGTGTTTTGGATCCCTGATGACGTGAAACGACGTTGTTGTGAGGGATTCGATGTTAATAATCTGCTCTGTGTAGCTTTTGCAAGATGGCAGGCCTCTTCACGTACTTATTCAGTGCCATCAAACTAGCCTGCCTTGCATTTCTAAAACCTAAAGAGCGGGAATTTCTGGGCTGAGAGGAGGTCAGCCGCTCACAACAGCAAAACGTGGGTAGGGAGGGGGGGCATCCAGTCACTGGGAATTACAGACAGTCCCGCCGACTCCTGGCTGGTGGCTTTCGTTTTTTATGTCGGGTCTCAGGGGCCAGAGCGACGACCACGCGCCATTTTTACAATGGTTAAGGGCAGTTTTCTCGCGAAAACCTCATTGTTTGCCTAGGAACGCGCCAGGTCGGCGTCATGGCTGTGCTGTTGTCCGGGACGTTTCCAGAGAAATGGTCGCCGAACACCACGAGATAACCCACGTAACAGCGCCACATGACCTACCCGAATTATCATATTTCGTTGACGCCATTACCTCATGAAGTCCTAGCGGAGGCTGGGATAGGGTGCTCGACTGTTACGTCCGTACACGTTTGCATTCACCGTCGCGAACTGACGGCAACGAATGGTACTGGCAGCTAGGTTGACGGAGTACGGTATGGGTGTATAGAAGAATTTGATTTGTTGTAAGGCCTAAGCTGGCGAAGGCTCTGATTATTGACGACGACTAGCCAAGCTGTGGCACAGCGAAGCGTTCGCACTCTGGGCGTGGTGCAGAAGGGAATTTGGAGAGTTGGTTCCAGGCCGCCGCAGGAGTCGATTGCGTACTTTACCGTCCTTGCGGCTGAGTAATTTCACAGTTTCACTTTCCGGCCATTCAAACAAACAGTTTTTTCCGCGCTCGCACTTCGATCGGCTTCCAAGGCGGAGCACGTCTCCATACAGCGCAGCCGATCACGAGTGACAGCCGTCATCAGTACGACACCTTGCGCTGTATTGTCGGCAATATACTCAGTTTCGGCCTGTGGAGTTTCTGCTGATTTTTCACCCGGCCAAAATTCGAAATGAGGCTTCTGTGTGGTTGCACCGGTAGAACCACTTTGCCTCATTAGGTGATATCGCGCTCCTGTATCCGATTATCCACTGGTTTATCAACATTATACGTTTCACCTGTTCTCTTTGCTTCCTCTTCTCGTAGTAAAGAAGCACACTAGATCCCACGCAGTGTTCTTTGTACTACTTTGTTGCCAACACCTGTGTCAAGTGAGAACTCTTTACATGTTTGATTTACTTTGATATACATGTTTGTTCCTTGTACAAATTCACGATCAAATTTGTGCTTCATTTAAAAAACATAAACTTAATAGTAAATTTTTAGGTCATCATTTATGTGTTAGACAGGAACAGGCACCAGAATCCTTTCCCATCATCATTTTTGGAGAGTGACTTTCATTCATTAATTCAACGAATACATTGTATGAGAGGCTATTATAAGAGTGCGTTACACATTTTGTCCACATTCTATATAAAACCACTTGGATTCGATTTGCGTTACATCGTGATGCTGCCCCAAAAATAGTCATCGATTAAACTGAGGTTTAGACCCAGCAACTGCATTTTTTTCTATTTAGTAGTTTCATAAAATTGACTGTAAGGGGCAAGAGATCCCTTAATCTTCTTGTCTACATTCTGAATGGGTCTCTGTGCGTGTAATGGTAGCTTTTTAACCTATGTAAGTGGAGATTTTGGAAATCTAGCATTTAGATGGGCTAGGGGACGTTAGCCGAGATGTCCCACTGTGTTACTCTCTAAGGACCAGGGACGTTTGTACGGCTTTCTTATAAACTTCGCACTGAATGTGTGCCCCATTTTTTTCGACACTTACTGAACGGTTTTATTAGTGAGGCGACAAATACGTTTGTTTCCACCTTGAATTTCTTGCGGATCTTTTCGAATTTACCAATTTCGGCTCTAATTTCTCAGCCAGTTCTGGTTATTCTTTTCTAATAGTTCGGACAAAGCTTTATTGTGTCCCTATGGCGTATCTCAAGATATATTTGAGGACCTGTAAGTTACCTCATTTCTTTCCATGACCATTTTTTTTTTTTTTAGTGTACGCTCGCAACTAAACTCTGACAATCCATTATGCACACTCCACTTGACCTTCAAATCACTTAGTGAACTAGCCACACAACAAGTACATGAGATAATTACTAGACGCACATCACAGAGACATTATTTAAAAACAGAATTTACGGATGAACAGTATCCTATAAAGCTTAAAAGGGTCAAGTAAAGGAAAGATGAAAAAAAAAGTTCTCTCACATGGAATAACATTGAGAATGAATCTGTTCACATAGAAGAGAGCACAGTTAATAAGTGAAAGTCGAGCTACACATTGCTAAAATAAATCAGTCGCTTTGAACCCCACTTTGGGCGTTAAATTATGTGGGGTTCACTTCTGCGGAGAGCCAAGATGGATGTGAAGCATACGCCTACCGAATTACAAATTTATAATTTAATTTCAGTATACTTCGAAAAGGAAATAACGAGTAGATGATTGAATGCCGTAATAGGAAATGCTTCTTGGTTTTCTATACACTCTAATATTTGCTGTGTCAGTTGCTGTCTCTCACGTCATCTTTAAGTGTTTCTCAAGTATTACAATGCCCGTTGCACACAGAAAAGAGTAACCTTTAATAGCATCATACGTAGTTCACATCTAACGGCGAAGGAGCCTGCTACGGTTACGTGAGGCGTCACCACCAGTGAGCTCAGTTTTCCTAAACGCTTGCAGAAAACAGTTTCGACTGTTTTGCCATCGCCAGCTACACACAGCAGCCGATATCTGCAGGTAATGAGCAGATTCTCATATGAGCCGCTGCGATGTGTCGCTGTAATAGAAGGCCGCAGCTCTTTACCAATTACAATGTTCAAAGGAAGCAATTAATTATTAATTACCACGGGAGCGGCGGGTGACGCTATTAAACGTGTTCGGTGGTCGCACTTTATGCGCGCTGTGTTAATTACCAGTATTCGGGCCGACGGCTTAGTTTTAAATTATCGTCTGGCATTATGGCGGCGTCTGGCAAACAATGCATCGACCCAAACCGCAGACAGGGAGCACCCGTTTAGCGGGTTCCGCGCTTTTCCCGCATGTGATGCACTCGTGGCCCTAACATCGTGCCCTGCGACTGCTCGAGTCTCCACTTGACGGGCGGGGCTGTTTTGTGCGCCACATGTGGTGCACTATTACCGGAAGAACAGATTTCTCAGTTCACTGGAGCTATTCGTTCTTTCAGCGTGATTTCTATACGGCCGTCAAAGATGTGAGGCCCACAGGTATGCAATATTGGGTGGATTTGAACTCTCCCGACAAAATTTCTGAGGCTGTTCGGGGAACGTTTTGATATAAGGGCTCATTGTTGAGTAACTGCATTCAATTACATTTCTTCCGCCCTTTTATTCTTTATCTATATTGCAATAAAAATATCTGCACAATACTGTAAATTCCGACGTTAGGCGCAGAATGTCTTTTTTGTAAATAAATTCGTTTCACTCGCTCACGGTGCCTGCTGTTAACAACAGTAATGACCACTGTACTCGTTATCCTCAAGTTTGCATTCACTACTGCTCCATTCAGCGTCGGGTTTATTTTCTGGCTATGTTAGCTGCGCATTATAGTGATATACAGCAGCATGATTAGGTTTCTTAAACAAAATTTGGCCGACATGCACCTCGTTCACTGAATGCAATAGTGAAGCGGCAAGACGATTCTATGTCGAGGTGTTTGCACAGTGATGGCAACCTCATTAGAGTGGGTTTGAACCGTTGTAACGTTCTTTCCTTACACTGTATTCTGTGTTCTCTAAGTTTTGATGACTTTGTTCTACAGGATTTTTCAGTGTTGTGTTCTTATTTTCACGCAGATAAAGGTTATCTGGACTAACAAACCGAACAGATTAAATGTACGTTATTGATTTTTAATGAGTTAGTGCTGACCACGAGTTTCTTATACCACAAACTTCATAAAATGTGCTAGAACAACCACAAAATTTTTTGCTATGTAGCTTTAAACCTGAATGAGACGTGATCTATGTGATTCCACCTAACACAAAAAGCAAAACCTCTCTGAAGTGCTTTTAATCATAACTATTCGCCTGTGGAACCAACGTCCTCCCAATATATCAAATCATTCAACACCACACAATATTCAAGAAGAGCATTAAAATTTTTTTGTCACCTTCACAGTAGTTTCATAACATCAATGACAAAATAATTTTCATGGAGGTATGTTTCGTCTATACAACTAAATGAAAGGCAGCTTGTTTCTTTTTGCCGTACGCGTTTCTTCCCTTCTTTTATTTGTGAAGCATCTTCAGTGCCCTGTAATACATGTTTCTTTTTATACATAATAAATGTATTACGTAGCAGTTACAGTATGTTACTATGTTACATTTTCTCAAGTTTATCTCTTATATTTTAGTTTAGAAACAACATTTTAAAACAAATTTCATGATGTTACTTATGATTTCTAGTGTTGTTAGTCCATATCTGTGGACCAGGAAATGTGTTCGTTCGGTCCCCATGTTCCAGCTGGCCGATTTCCGGCGTTTTTTCACACGCATATACTACAACACATCACTCGCCCTTTTCATTTCGTGATCAACATGTGTATGCTTACACTGTGTGGTCTTGCTAACAGCCACTGTGTGTTTATCGTTCGTCTTTTGTCTGTGTTGTGTGTGTGTGTGTGTGGGGGGGGGGGGGGGGGTTGATATTTTTCATTTGTTTTGTGTGTGCGTATTTTGATATTACAGGCCATAGAAAATGATTCATAAGTAAAACAAGCGAAACGTGTATGGCAAAAAACAAATTGCCTTTCATTTAGATGCATAGACGGAACATAATTCCATGAATTTTGAAGCTACTAAGGAACGACGATAAACGGAAAAAATGACTGAAATGGTTCTTACAACAACGGACAAAGGACATAGCGGGCTTTCAAATCAAAATGTGACCCTCAACTATGTACCCTCAGACTCAGAGTTGAAATATTAAACGTTTCTGCTGGTTTCGTTGTCTAGGGGTTGGGATACGTAGTTGCCGCATTTCAAGTCAAATACTGCTGAGTCTACAGTATACAATATGAATACACAAATGAATCGAATGGACGAAGGTACCTATCACTCGGCAATCGCGAATTCTGAATGTAACATAGAAATTTATAAATGAAAGATTGCAATTAAATAAAATCTGGAGGTACTATTTTAACGACTTGCCCGTTACCTCACAACAACATCATTTCACCTCGAGAAATCTTCTCTGTTATTCCCCTTATTTCACTGTCCTTTCCTGTCAATGTAATTCATAATATTTGGACACCTATTACTTAGGTTATTACTTAGGTTTTTATACCTTTCTTCATCATTATTCGTTTCTACAATCTTCAGGCGTAATGCTGCCACAACACAGTTCAAACTAGCTTCCTTATAGTACAGTTCTTGTTTTCCTATTATGGGCTAACAGCGAGTGCACTCAAGTAGTTAAATCAAGAGTTACAATATCTACAGTACGTATTCATCTATTTTCTTTCCTTTCTTTTCCTGTCTATTTTTGAACATATTTTATGCTGCAAACATTTCCATTCGTTAACGCGAGTTCTGCTTTCTTCTGGCTTTAAGTTATTTATTTACAGCACGAGCGTGGGCTCTGTCATTAATGACCACGATGCTGATGAAACAAGTAGGTTATCAGTGAAAGAACGAGCTAAACTAACGACCTTACCTCAAGGTGTCCTATAATTACTTCTAGTGTCAGGTTACACTCTTGGGCGACTTATATTCAAAGTGTCGTCCACCTGGGGAATTACCAGCAAGTGATCAAGGTCTCCTCCGCCTGGTGAATCACCAGAAATTGATCAAGAACTCCTGGGCACTCCTCTGCCTCTCCCCCTCCTCACCCCACCCCTGGACTAATAAGAATCAAGATGCCACAACCCTTCTCACCTTTCATAATTGCGGCACTTGAGTGGATTAGTTCATTCTGTACTATGCACCATACGGAAAGGACCAAGATGTGGGCATTTGTTAATAACAAACTAAATTTAGTATTAAAATATTTTCATGATTCGAGGCACCAGCAGAGACCACACCCAGCCTTTCATTATCTAAAGTGTAACCGTCTCTGACACAACCGACCTGGTTGCTGCTGCAAGAGACATTGCAGCTATATCAAGCATTCAGCAAGGGCCTCCTGCCCATGATAATAATGGCAAATAGGTCGCAACACGTCGGTGAAAATATATGGGCTGCATTGTAGATAAGTGTCATGACCTCCCTCCTTTATCTCTCTGGACGAATCACCATCAAACTCCCCAACCAACCAGCGTGGCGGCATCAGTCCCAGTCAGCCAGAGCTCCCAGGTGAAATAAAAAGCCACGTAACCTACCGCAACACGATATACAGTATCGCGTTATTAGTGAGTATGTGACATTGCTGGAATACTGTAATCAACTATGAAAAAATTTCAAGTAAGAGCGCTATCAATCCTTCTGTGTCCATCACAATGATAAGGTTAGTCTGGAGTTTACTTCAACAGTGGACGGGCGTGGCACAAGGTGGCGAAACCGCCATATAGCCCTATTCTTTTTATAACTGGTGGAGCCCCTCTACTTACACGGGCATGATGGCCAACACAAGAAGTCTACTGCCATCTCTGCATAAGTGTAAGTTTTCACTAAAATGAGGTCGTGCAGGATGTGGATACTGCGATGTTTGCATACGTCTGGTTAAGGATAGCCATTAATAAGCGCTCATCTGGAAATATATTGGGTCGAAAGTTGAACGATGAATAGTGGTTTGAAGGGCAGAGGGCAAAAAAGTGTCAAGGCAAGAGCCAAGGGAAAAAAAACCGCTGCGATAGCTGGGTCGGATTGTAAGAGCAGTAGCGGTTTTCTTGCTGGGGTCATTTTTTCGTTTTTCATCTTTTTACAGTTTTCTTTTCTTTTGTTTTATCTACATCTACAAAGAATGATACTTTTCAAAATAACAATAATTTAAGGTTGAAATATAAATAAGTTTTGTTGTTTTTTAAGAAGAATAAAAAAGACGATAGAATAGAGGAGAGATTTGTTAGTACCTTCACCGAATGTGACTGACGGGACTGACGGTGAATACCCCGGAATGGTTTCTTCGAACTGTTGACCGATAGTCTCTCTCTCTCTCTCTCTCTCTCTCTCTCTCTCTCTCTCTCTCTCTCTCCTCATCATCATCACCCTATCATCCTCATCGACTGCAGGTCGCCGAAGTGGCGTCAAATTGAAAACCGGCATCGGCGAACGGGCTGCCCAACGGGGGGCCCTAGCCATACGATTAAATAAAAATCTTTAACCAGTACCTTGCAGTTCTGTATTTGATCGTGATATCTATGGGGCATATTACGAGCACCACACACAGTGCACCCGCTGAGGTTGTGCCGTAGGCTCCAGATAGCCTAAGTAGGACACTTCTCTGCCCTCGTCTGATCGATGCTTTGTTGGTGACCACGTTCAGTCTACGTGCCCACGTGCTAGCTGCGAAGCTGAGTACTGATTCGAAGAGCGCACAGCGGTATGTCCGTACGACTGGTAGAGGTAATCTGTACTGTTTTTAATTTAGCTTCACCAGTCTGTGTAGTATTTTTTCTGCTTTGTCTGTTGTTAGCCTTATGTGTTCGTGGAAATTCAATTTTTCACCTATGTGTACGCCAAGATAGCGCGTAACGTGTGCTCGTTTGATGTTTGTGTCACAAATTTTAACCGAAGGATTCCTTTGGAGTGATCCTTTCAGTAAAGTGTATGTTGTTTTGTTTTCGGCTATCCTGTGAGTAATCGAAATACGTTCGTCAGTGTGCCTTTACATGATCTATATATATTTTGTCCAAGTAGAATGATTCTGATCTGCGCAGGCAGGCCTGCGGCACGAGGTCGAGCAGCGGTTCTGTTGACGTAGGAATATTTTCTGTCCTTAGGGTGATTGTCTGTCTGCTCAGTTACTGTAAAACAGAAATAATCTCCCTTTGGATGGCACAATCTAAGTAGCATCCGCTGCGCTGTCTGCAATATCTCTTTTTTCTCTAGCCCACTTAAAAGTAAGTGAAATTCTAAATTATCATAATTAGGTGTAGCTGGCTTGCTGTTGGTGCTGGTTTCTGTTGCGGTTTCTGAGGTGGTACTAGAAGGATTTTGGCTTGGTGTTGGCAGCTGATTGGGAGATATTTTAATATCTCTTTGGGATGTCACACGGTTACATTTCGATTTGTCACACGCATCTTGAATACTTTTTGCCTCCACACGTTTTTCACTTTGGTGGTGCTTGCTGGTGTGTTGTCGGTGATGGTGGTGATTTGTGTGGGACTGACTTTATGTGTTACGTTGTCTTTGTTGATATTTGGAGAGTAGGTTGTTTCTAGACGCACGTTGACAACGTTGCAAATGTCACATGTGTCCCCATGTCACATGTGTCTCCCTCAGATTTATTCTCAACTAATTTGTCTCCTTTTATAAGTCTGGGTCCGGTAGTTCTGAGTTTTGTATTGGTTTGTGACCTGTTTGTTTCGATGTGTATTGATTCAGGGTCTGTGTATCTGTCTGTTCCTTGCTCCTTTTTCCAGGGGTGAAGAGTGCTTCCAGAGACAAATTTGACTGATTTGATGTACTTTACACATTTACGTGTGTCGTAGGGTTTTCCATGTGATGATGGTTCTGCTTTGTGTCTATCTTGTGTATGTGCGATGTGATATACTTCGGTTGGGAGAAATTGTGAAGGAGTATGTCGATTTTGTTTCTACATTTCCTTGTGCACAATATATGTAAGCTCATCTTCCAACTCATCTATCCTCTGCGTTAATGTTATTTCGAAGTTTATTCTGTCGTGTAATTGTCTTTTAATTTGCTTTGCCACCTCGTAGTGGATAGAGCCACCGATTGTCATGTCATCTACACTACTGGCCATTAAAATTGCTACACCACGAAGATGACGTGCTACAGACGCGAAATTTACCCGAAAGGAAGAAGATGCTGTGATATACAAATGATTAGCTTTTCAGAGCATTCACAAAAGGTTGGCGCCGGTAGCGACAGCTACAACGTGCTGACATCAGGAAAGCTTCCAACCAATTTCTCATTCACAACCAGCAGTTGACGGGCATTGTCTGGTGAAACGTTGTTGTGATGCCTTGTGTAAGGAGGAGAAATGCGTACCATCACGTTTCCGACTTTGATAAAGGTCGGATTGTAGCCTATCGCGATTGCAGTTTATCGTATCGCGACGTTGCTGCTCGCGTTGGTCGAGATCCAATGACAGTTAGCAGAATATGGAATCGGTGAGTTCAGGAGGGTAATACGAAACACCGTGCTGGATCCCAACGGCCTCGTATCACTAGTAGTCGAGATGACAGGCATCTTATCCGCATGGCTGTAACGTATCGTGCAGCCACGTCTCGATCCCTGAGTCAACAGACGGGGACGTTTGCAAGACAACAACCATCTGCACGAACAGTTCGACGACGTTTGCAGCAGCATGGACTATCAGCTCGGAGACCATGGTTGCGGTTATCCTTGACGTTCCATCACAGACAGGAGCGCGTGCGATGGTGTACTCAACGACGAACCTGGGTGCACGAATGGGAAAACGTCATTTTTTCGAGTGAATCCAGGTTCTGTTTACAGTATCATGATGGTCGCATCCGTGTTTGGCGACATCATGGTGAACGCACATTGGAAGCGTATATTCGTCATCGCCATACTAGCGTATCACCGGCGTAATGATATGGGGTGCCATTGGTTACACGTCTCGGTCACCTCTTGTTCGCATTGACGGCACTTTGAACAGTGGATGTTACATTTCAGATTTGTCACGATCCGTGGCTCTACCCTTCATTCGATCCCTGCGAAACCCTAAATTTCAGCAGGATAGTGTACGACCGCATGTTGCAGGTCCTTTACGGGCCTTTCTGGATACAGAAAATTTTCGATTTGCTGCCCTGGCTAGCACATTCTCCAGATATCTCACCAATTGAAAACGTCTGGTCAATGGTGGCCAAGCAACTGGCTCGTCATAATACCCCAGTAACTACTCTTGATGAACTGTGGTATCGTGGTAAAGCTGCATGGGCAGCTGTATCTGTACACGCCATCCAAGCTCTGTTTGACTCAATGCCCAGGCGTATCAAGGCCGTTATTACGGCCAGAGGTGGTTGTTCTGGGTACTGATTTCTCAGGATCTATGCACCCAAATTGGGTGAAAATGTAATCACATGTCAGTTCTAGTAGAACATATTTGTCCAATGAATACCCGTTTATCATCTGCATTTCTTCTTGGTGTAGCACTTTTAATGACCTGTAGTGTATATATTCTATCGTATTGATGCAGCTACCCTGTAACGTCGTTGGGTGTGTGTGTTAAAGGCGGGATGGGTTCATTACGTCGTAGTTCTCCGGCAGAAAATTCGTTTGTCTTCTCCAGGAAACTGCTCTTTGGTAGCTTCTCTGTAATGTTGACGTTGATTTGTATTTTTGTGTATTGGGTGATTGTCTTTATGTGTTCGAGTTCCTTGTGTGTGTGCTGATTTTAGCTCTCATAGTCTATACTGTTCAGGAGCCGGTCATGCAGTTGTTTATAGGTCTGACAATCACCTCCTTTTGTTTTATTGCAGACGCGGCCTCTGTATTTGCAGGGGATGCAGACGCAATCCGCGGACGTGCAGTCATTGCGTTTGTGTCCTTGGTTGCCGCACTTGGCACACGTAACGTCGGCCTTTCTGCAGGTTTTAGTCGTATGTTTTAGGTCACAACACTTTAAACACTGCTTTACTACTATATAGTCTTTCACAGAAAGTGATTCGGTGTCTATGTAGACTCTCTGTCTTTGTGTAAGGACTCTGTACAGGTGTGGGCTGACCTCCAGTATCTGGTGACTGAAACCCCTTGTCTTAGGCCATGTTCTAAACCTTCTTTTGATTTCTTTGTCAAAGGCTTCTTTCGTGGTGTCACCGCTTAGATCCTGCTCGTAAAGGCTTTCTAGAAACTCCTCGTCGGTAAGTGTTTCTGGCACGTGATATACTGCCACGAGTGGCCTGCGTTTTCGCCGTCCTTCACAGACAGTGGTGTGCAGGTCTTTAGTCTTTTCTATTATTTTTCGACAATCCTCCTGTGTTTCCGTTTCTACTATAACTGCAGTCCGGGTGGTTCTGATTGGCTTGATATATACATTCTCTTTCCTGGGATTTATGTTCTTGGTGATTGTTTGTCGAACAGCTTTGGCGTCTCGATTTGCTGTCGATTTGATATATAGGGATGCTACCTGTTTTGTTTTAGCCTGTTCTGTCCTTCGAGCCTCTTTAGTTTTGGGCTCTGTTGTTAAGGGTGCGGCATATGTCAGTGTCTGTGCTTGTGTTTGCGCTTGTTGTGTGACTTTATAGGTTAATTCTCTAATTTGTTGTTCCAAGTCTTGGTTCGCTACGCTGAGTTCCCTATTTTCGTCCTCTAATTTCTCAGCCTTCTCTTGCAAAATTTGTATTTGTAAGTCTTTGACTGGATTCGATGCTCTCTGTAGTTCAAGTCTTAATCATCTATTTTCATCGTTAGAGCAGGACAATTTAACTTCAAGGCTAGTTATTTGGAAAGCTAAGGGAAACACTTTGCTATAATGACGGTTAACAGAGCAGATGAAGAATGCTTAGCTTTTAACTCTTATTTCGCTCAATACTTTGTCTGTGGCTGGTATCTTTTGACTGGGGGACATAGGCACAAGTTCTTCTTCCGTGTGTTCCAATGTGGGTGTGACGCTGATGGCTCGAGCTGTAGTCTTGCCCCATGCTTTCCTTCTTCTTCCGTCGGCCTCAGGTGTTGTGGTGTCGCTGCTTCGTCGGCTGGAATCCAGGGCCGAGAGCAGGCAGGTGGTTGTTTATCAACAGCAGGGAGCACAGCTGGGGGCCGCTACTGCTGACGTCTACGGCGGGGCGCGGGGCAGCCGGTGGCCGTTGCCGACGCGTCGCATTCCGCTGCGGCTAGCGAGAAGTCGCAGCGTGCGGCGCGCGGCGCGGAGTGTTGACACGCGAGAACCGACGCAGCTGACTGGCGAAACCGACACGCGCTCGGCCTGCGGGAGGGCGACGGCCTGTCCATTGACGCATTCCACACGACGAACGCACTAGAAGTACTTTAATCACTCTCTCTGTTTCATTTATAGTACCTAATGAGTAAACGAGAACGGACTATGTAAGATGACACTCCCGGTAGCGAGAAATAAATATCAGTGTTCGCAATCAAATTTTTACCGAGAAAAACTGCATCTAAATGCGGAGCCACATCACACGGTAACAACTCGGCGGCCATGTTGCGCTAGTAGCAAGGATAGGCTTTGTTAGTACTGAGTATCATGCAGGTGGATACTACTGACGTTGTGCGGTGGTGTTACTCGGAAGCTGCTGGGTGCCGGTGTTGGATTCTCGGTCAGTGCCATCATACCTGTAACAGTTAGGTTCATCATCGTTTAGTGTACAACAGGTCATATATTGGACTCACGGTGCAGGGTAGTGTTGGCGGTTTGTTTGTGCGTTAGCGTGCGAGCTTGTTGATTTCCCTGCTGTAGCCTGTTGGTCGGCTTTAATAGCAGCTGGCATGTACTGGCTGAAGAAGAAAAATTTGTTAACATCGACTATAGATTTAAGTGTCAGGAAGTCATTTCTGAAAGTATTTGTATGGAGTGTAGCCATGTATGGAAGTGAAACGTGGACGATAAATAGTTTAGACAAGAAGAGAATAGAAGCTTTCGAAATGTGGTGCTACAGAAGAATGTTGAAGATTAGATGGGTAGATCACATAACTAATGAGGAGGTATTGAATAGAATTGGGGAGAAGAGGAGCTTGTGGCACAACTTGACTAGAAGAAGGGATCTGTTGGTAGGACATGTTCTGAGACATCGAGGGATCACCAATTTAGTTAGTTGGTTGGTTTGTGGGATTAAAGGGACCAGACTGCTACGGTCATCGGTCCCTTTTTCCAAATACTAAAAACACCCACAGAGAATAAAAACGATTAACAGAATAGATCACAGACGACACAGAACAAGAGAAACTGAGACAAAGACCAGACAAAACGAACTAAAATCACACAGAGCGTGACGGTGGTTGGCCGACCATAGAAATAAAAAGGGAAAAGCCAACCACTTAGAAACACATTAAAAAATCAGTTTAAAATCGAAGGCCAAAGGCCAGAATCAACACAAAACAATAAAATAAAACAGAATCACTCAGATTAAATGATAAAAACCCCCTGCCCGAATAAAACGTAAAACTAAGTCAGCCGTAGCAGAGTCATCTGTTAAAAGGGCAGGGAGCGTGTCAGGCAGTGCGAACGACTGCCTGAGCACAGCTAAAAGTGGACAGTCCAATAAAATGTGGACCACTGTCAAAACGGAGCCGCAGCGACATAGAGGTGGGTACTCACGTCGCAATAGGTGGCCGTGCGTCATCCATGTGTGCCCAATGCGCAGCCGGCAGAGGACAACAGACTCATTGCGAGAGACCCGCAAGGAGGAGCGCCATACACCCGTAGGCTCCTTGATGGCACGAAGTTTATTTCGTGAAGGCAGGGCGCGCCATTCAGTGCCCAAAGGTCGAGAATTTTGCTGCATAGGAACGCTCGCAAATCTGTCTCCGGGAGGCCAATGGCCAGAGATGGTGTACTGGTGGCCTCTTTCGCCAGGCGGTCAACATTCTCATTGCCGGGTATGCCAACATGGCCTAGGGTCCACACGAAGACCACAGAGCGGCCGCAACGGGCAAGAGTATGCAAGGACTCATGGATAGCCATCACCAGACGAGAACGGGGGAAACACTGGTCGAGAGCTCGTAAACTGCTCAGGGAATCGCTACAGATAACGAAGGACTCACCTGAGCAGGAACGGATATAACTCTAGGACACGAAAGATGGCGACCAGCTCAGCAGTGTAAACGCTGCAGCCAGCCGGCAAGGAACGTTGTTCGGAATGGTCCCCTAGAGTTAGCGCATAACCTACACGACCAGCAACCATCGAACCGTCAGTGTTAACAATGCCAGAGCCCTGATACGTTGCGAGGATGGAAAGAAAGCGGCGGCGGAAAGCCTCCGGAGGGACTGAGTCCTTCGGGCCCTGTGCCAATTCCAGCTGAAGGCGAGGGCGAGGCACACACCACGGGGGTGTATGCAGGGGTGCCCGGAAAGGAGGCGGAAGAGGTAAAGCCCCAAGCCCGGAGATAAGCTCTCGGACGCGGACCGCGATCGTATATACAGCCCTGGGCCTGCATTCTGGAAGATGGACGTGCGACTGTGGGAATAGTAGCCCGATAGTTAGGATGCCCGGGCAAGCTGAAAACATGGGCAACATACACCAATTTAGTATTGGAGGGCAGCGTGGAGGGTAAAAATCGTAGAGGGAGACCAAGAGATGAATACACTAAGCAGATTCAGAAGGATATAGGCTGCAGTAGGTACTGGGAGATGAAGAAGCTTGCACAGGATAGAGCAGCATGGAGAGCTGCATCAAACCAGTCTCAGGACTGAAAACCACAACAACAACAACATGTACTGTCAGTGTTGCTGGTTTGCAGGGGCTTGCTGATGTTGTCGCTTGCGGGTGTATATTAGCTCGCTATAGGTGGTCATGCCATAGCTAGTAGAGTCTTTGGCCGTTTATGCTTCCACCTATGGTTGTGGTCATGGTTTCCCAGAGTAAGGATGAAAGGATTGTTCGATTACCTCGAGTTCCTGTATAGCCGTGTGGCGTGCTTTTGTATACCCCATAGCCGGCCGGAGTGGCCGAGCGGTTCTAGGTGCTACATTCTGGAGCCGCGCCATTGCTACGGTCGAAGGTTCGAATCCTGCCTCGGGCATGGATGTGTGTGATGTCCTTAGGTTAGTTAGGTTTAAGTAGTTCTAAGTTCTAGGGGACTGATGACCTCATAAGTTAAGTCCCATACTGCTCAGAGCCATTGGAACCATTTTTTTGTATACCCCATGCACATGGCCCATGCGACGGATATCGGGAAAAATTTAGAGACAAAAAAAATCCTGTTAGCATACCGACGGTGAGCGAGTTCTGGTAGTACTCTCGGGTAGAATAAAAAGACATGTGACAGGAAAAAACTCTTGCAATATTAGTGTGCGACATCACTATAAGACTCTATATATACGGAAATAATCTGAGATATATACATGTGTCTCCACCACCCAAATGAGACTGATCAATGGCCACTGTACAGAAAAAATAAACTATTTCTGCTTACCAAGTCAGGCCACTAGACCTGTGTCACCATATGATTAAATACGGCTGTAGTGATCCGCAGTGCGCATGCACCGTCTGTCAGTAAGCCACGACAATTGAAAATTTAATTCATTCTCACTCAAAAACATTCCAAAGACGCATTCGTAAAAAAATACGGAACCGAAGAATTAAGTAGAAGCAACTGGTGTACGCCCGTCCCTGGAAGTGTTCAAGCTGATGCTACCGCCACGGCTGCCGCAGCAGCTGACGTCCAGCTACTAACGAGAGGTGTCCACATGTCTGCCCACACTACACCACCTAGCCACGTCCGACTCCACTGTGCCACCTGCCACGGCTTCAATGCCGTCACCTCTGGCAATGACAGCGTCCAGCCAGAATACTGCCCGGGTTGCAACCGCCCAACGCGCGGCACTCACAAAACAGAGTAACTGGATTGCAAGTCCAATCACATTTAGAAGATATGACCAGAAAAATCATGCGACGGGAGGTTTTGCTGTCATGCCTCTGACCCGAAGATTTTTGATAGTAGTATGAATGACCAGGTCAGTAAAAACGGTTTGCTATTTTTTGCTAATAGTATAAATCATCAGCACCAGTAAAAACTGCTTGCTATTGGTGGTCATTCTGTTAATGTTGCTGTATTATAAAGCGTTCCTGTACTTGCCCTACATTTACGAATACTAACACAGACTGATGTGAGATATAAAGCAGCATCTTCTGGATTATGAAAGAAAATACTGTTGACGTAGGTTGATGTACACACATTCTGGGTAATCTGGACCGATAATTGGTTATAAAACTATGCTCTGTACGTACATAGTTTTAATTATTTAACTGGAAGTCGGTTACAAAAACTACTAAACAGCGATGCTGACGGTTCTACTGTAGACTATATCTTGGAAGCATTATAAGTTGTACATGCTTGTCTATTCATTGTAACCAATCATTTCAAAATCAGCATGCCCAGAGGTTCTTTGCTTGTGTAAGAACATGGAAAATCTCAGTGAGTGATTGTAAATCTTAGAAGAGCTGTATAACTATAGAGGTCTAACTCTCTTGCTGGCAAAGACATAGGACAAACTATATATTCGTAATATATAAAGGAAGCAAAGTGTGAAGCAGACATAGACTATTATCTACTTAAGTTTCTGTATATGTAGTCCTAATGTCGTCCTGCAATTTTTTGTTTGCTGGGAAATAATTCGAATACCTATGTTGTTCGTCTGATCAAGACGTCTTTCCCGGTTATGGCTTCTAAAAGTAGAATATATAAGTATTGTATTTATGCTGTGGTTTACATGCTGTGGAGGACTGTAGTTTTGGAATATTCGGCAATGGGTGGATGCAGTACTGTGCGCCTACTCCCTGCTTAAGGAATGACGACGTGGCCTGATGATGGGCTATGGAACTGTGCACTGTCTGCTTATAGTTATAATTACTCAAAGTGGAAATTGAGTGCACAGACAGTGGTAGTGACAGCTGTTTTGTCGACTATCTAACGGGGTGTAATTCTATGTTACTGTGCCGGATGACTGAAAGCAATTCGTCAACCATATTACTGGTGTAGAATACTTCCTATGGAACCATGAATTTATTATGCATTTGTAATTATGTCTGGCAGAAACATCACCTTCCCAAATCTGTTGCTCAGCTAGTGCTCTAACTCTACAGCTGATAACTGTATACTAAAAATGTATTACGCTTCCATCACACTGCGCTAACATGGGTATGGAGATGTAGATAAATACTTATTATTACCCAGGGGATCTATAATCGTTTGTCACTTCTATATTGCTTTTCGGAATATAATTCTATACGTTTTTGGATGTTTGTTAAATCACAATACGTCAGGTCACGTGATTTGCTCGACAACCTCAGACTCTTAAAGAGGTTACGTTAATGGGTACAGATTCCCCCCGGATTCCCCCTATGTGCAGCGTCAGGCACTGAACTTGAGTGTTGCATTAGCCGATATGTGTTATTTAGTGTTGGCCAGTGTTCTATGTCGTTGTATGCTTATAAGCTGGTCACGTGATCGTACGTCTCACACTATTTATAAAGCACACATACTCCGCAAGTCAGCGACGAAGGGTTCCTTGGGCCATACGCATGTAGAGTTGTCGAAGAAGAAACTGTTGCCTACATGATTCTGCATCTTCCTTGTTGTCAGTCGTCTGACTGGTTTGATGCTGCCCGCCACAGATGCCTCTTCCGTGCCAACATTTTCACGTCAGAGTACCACATGCAACCTATGACCTCAGTTATTTACTGTCTGTATTCCGATCTCTGTCGTCCTCTACGGTTTTTACCCTCTAGTGCCTTGGGAGTTATTGCCTGATGTCTTAACTCATGTACTATTATCTGTCCGTCCGCGGCTCGTGGTCTTGCGATAGCGTTCTCGCTTCCCGCGCACGGGGTCCCGGGTTCGATTCCCGGAGGGGTCAGGGATTTTCTCTGCCTCGAGATGACTGGGTGTTGTGTGTCTTTCATCATCGTTTCATCCTCATTCACTCGCAAGTCGCCGTAGTGGCGATAAGGAATTTGTGGAGCAGCGGCCGAACCGGCCCGCGAGGGGTCTCCCGGCCACCAATGCCATACGCTCATTATTATCATCTGTCCCTTCTTCTTGTCAGTTTTTTCCATTTATTCCTTTCCTCCCCGATTCTAAGGAGAACCTACTCATTCCTTACCTTATCAGTGCACCTAATTTTCAACATTCTGCTATACCACCATGTCTCAAATACTTCGATTCTCTTCCGTTTGGCTTTCCCATAGTCCATATTTCTCTACCATACAATACTGTGTTCCAACCGTGCATTCTCAGAAATTTCTTACTTAAATTAAGTCCTCTGTTTCATGCTAATACACTTTTATTGGTCAGGAACGACCTTTTTGCCTGTGTTAGACTACTTTTTATGTCCTCCTTGCTCCGCACATCATGGGTTGCTTTGTTGCCTAGATAGCAGAATTACTTAACTTCAACTACTTCGTGATGGTCAGTTTTGATGTTAAGTTTCTCGCTGTTCTCATTTCTACTACAGCTCATTACTTTCGTCTTTTTTCGATTTGTTCTCAAACTGTATTCAGCACTCAATAGACTGTTCAATCCATTCAACAGATCATGCAATTCTTCTTCACTTTCACTGTGGTTAGTAATCTCATCAGCTAATCTTATCATAGATAACCTTTCACCATGAATTTTCATCCCACTTTAGAACCTTATTTTTATTTCCGTAATTACTTTTTCCATGCATAGACTGAACAATAGGGGCGAAAGCCTACATCTTTGCCGTACACTCTTTTAATGGGAGCACTTCGTACTTGGTACATTTGCAACTACACGCCTCAACACATGTGGTTACCCTTATGTGTCATTAATACAGTGGTTTCCACTGTTTTCTGTAATCCCAAGCCGTTGATCATTCCTGATTCTATCGTTTTTTAGGGAAAGTTTCCCACCCGAAGGGTCGGATAGTGCTCTGAACCTCTGTCCGCTCCTCCACCATCATTGACAAGACTGTTGACAGAAGAGGGTGATAACTTATGCCGGAAGCTTTTGGCCGCCATTGCTGGTGATTTTTATTCAAAATTTAAGCAATGGGAGGTTAGAACCCGGGACCTAGGACGTTTTTATTACTAATCAAAAACGTTACCTGTCAAACAAGGATGATCTACGAGATCTAGGTTCTCACTTATCATGTGTGAAAATATGTAGTCGCTTACGTTTGTCAGTTGTGTAAAAGCTTCACAAAAAGAACGTCGCTGATGGAACGTACCACTAAAAATTTACTGCTACCAAGGGCCGTCAGCAATAACAAACTGTACGGGGTGACAATAACATTTTGTTATTTTATTTCGGACGTTGTTCATTCTTCGTGTGTCAAGAATTCGATAAAAATAAATTGTAGGAATCAACGTGTGGATGTGTCTTGTGATGCAGCGATCGCAGTTTACCCCTGTATAAACAAAAACAAAAACAAAACAAGCAAAAAATGTCTGCATGATAGAACTTAGCGGATATTTGTCGTTACTAATATCTGAGAAAACTTTCTTTATGATACAACTGACTTAATAAAACAGGAAAACTCCACTACTGTTAGTATATATCATTACTGGAATTATTCTCGGTATTTAGGGAGATGTATAATAGGAATAACAATTTAGAACATTTTACGGGTACCAATACACTGTATCCGTATACACTGATTGTGAAACGTATGCATGACCATAGCCTAGCCACAATTCCCAGGTCTTGCTGGAGGCTCGCACCGCTGGAGGTGACTTTGAGGGCGAAGGTGAGTGGCAGTGGAGTTTGAGGCAACCAACTGGTGCAGTGCTGGGCAAACGAGCGGACGTCTCTTGTTCACGGCCCCAAGGTCGTCTGCTACAATGGATGAGGTGGTGGTGTTTGCTGTAACTACTGCAAAGACGTGCGCGGCCCATTTCCTTGCGCGTAATCGTTTGTTTCCGTATATTGTTAACCACACCTCTTTGGAATTTTACAGTTTTAAACGTGGCTGTTACTCAGCAATTGTGTCCTAGTTTCGACATAGAATTATATAGAGAACCGGTTGCACATAACTGGTAGGTACATTGACCTAGATTTCGACAACTACTAGGAGTGTCTTCATCAGAACTAAATTTTGATATACTATGCGATCGAAAGTATCTGGACACCTGGCTGAAAATGACTTACAAGTTCGCGGCGCCCTCCACCATTAATGCTCGAATTCAACACGGCGTTGGCCCACCCTTAGGCTTAACGACAGCTTCCACTCTCGCTCGCATACGTTCAATCAGGTGATGGAAGGTTTCTTGAGGAATGGCAGCCCATTCTTCACGGAGTACTGCAGTGAGGAGAGGTATCGATGTCCGTTGTTGAGGCCTGGCACGAAGTCGGCGTTCCAAAACATCCCAAAGGTGTTCTAGGATTCAGGTCAGGACTCTACGCAGGCCATTACGGGGATGTTATTGTCGTGTAATCACTCCGCCACAGTCCGTGCATTATGAACAGACGCTCGATCGTGTTGAAAGATGCAGTCGCCATCCCCGAATTGCTCTTCAACAATGGGAAGCAAGAAGGTGCTTAAAACATCAGTGTCGGCCTGTGCTGTGATAGTGCCACGCAAAACGACAAGGGGTGTAAGCCCCCTCCATGAAAAACACGACCACACCATAACACCACCGCCCCCGAATTTTACTGTTGACGCTACACAAGCTACCAGATGATGTTCACAGGGCATTCTCCATTCCCACACACTGCCATCGGATCACCACATTGTGTACCGTGATTCGTAACTCCATACAACGTTTTTCCACTGTCCAGGCGTCCCATGTTTACTCTCCTTACAACAAGCGACGCGTCGTTCGGCATTTACCGGCGTTATGTGTGGCTTACGAGCAGCCGCTCGATCATGAAATCCAAGTTTTCTCACCTCCCGCCTAGCTATCATCGTACTTGCAGTGGATCCTGATGCAGTTTGGAATTGCTGCGTGATGGTCCGGATAGATGTCTACCTATTACACATTACGATCCTCTTCAATTGTCGGCGGTGTCTGTCGGTCAACAGACGAGGTCGGTCTGTACGCTTTTTTGCTGTACGTGTTCCTTCACATTTCCACTTCAGTATCATATCGGAAACAGTGGACCTATAGGTTTTAGGAGTGTGGAAATTTCACGTACAGACGAATGACACAAGTGACACCCAATCACCTGACCATGTTCGAAGTCCGTGAGTTCCGCAGAGCGCCCCATTGTGTTCTCTCAAGATGTCTAATGCCTACTGACGTCGCTGTACCTGGCATTAGGTGGCAGTACAATGCACCTAATACGAAATACGTATGTTTTTGGTGGTGTCCGGATACTTTTGATCACATAGTGTACATCGTAAAATTGCTAAAGTTGCTAAAAAAACAATGGTCGGAATGTAGAGCAGCAATGCTCAAGTCAAAAGTGAAATAAAACGTTGTAGCCTTTGCCATGTGTGCCCAGCTGCAGCCTGATGTTGTTCCCAGCTGGGAACACGTGGCATAGGCTACAACGTTTTATTTCATTCTGCCTTGAGGATTGCTGCTCTAAATTATGACCATTGCTTTCTAGCAATGTAATTTTACGATTTATCAGAATTCCATCCCGATGAAGACACTCCTAGTAGGTGCTGAAACCTAGGTCAATGTACCTACCAGTTATGTGCGTCTTTGGAATGTTATTGAGGAAGCGACGATGAAATTGTTTTTCGTCTTGGCTTATCCAGAGCTGCAGCTCTCTGAAACTGCATTTTATCGTATACCGGCAGGGCTGTCGTGGCCTCTGAGAGCCGATGACTTCGTAAGCAGAAATACTTTTTACTTTTTCTGCTGCATTGTAACCATTGCTCACGCTCCTTTCGATGTTGGAAGAGGGGGAGATGAAGTATTGGAGTGACACTGATTAACTGTCAGTGACACACCCTAGGGGTAGTGGAGTGGAGGTGGCCTTGGATATAAGTCGCCCAAGTGTGTAACATGACATCAGAGGTCCTTATCGCTGATCCTAAGACAAGGTCGTCATCTGGGCTCGTTTGCTCACTGATTCAGCCATAATTTCGTCTTCTAAGAATAACGCCATCAGCCATAGTCAATGGCTTTATTTATGCACAACCAGTTTTGGTGTCACAACACACCATCTTCTGGCCCATTTCAGATGCTCGGTGATCATGTCGATAACCAGAGTCATAGAGGGGCCTGATGATGGTGTATTGCAGCATCAAAACTTGTTGAGCGTGAATAAAACAAGTAAGTACAATTAGTGGTGTTACGCCTACTACATATCAGATATAATAACAACTGTTGCCCCAATATCCACCAGGATATGGATGAACAGGTATAATTTTATTAGTTCCTACGTTCGATTTCTTCAAGTATCCGGATAGTGTATGCTGGTCAATTACAGGTTATCAAAAGAGACAACAATACCAGCCACGCCTGCCACTTGCTCCTCTGATGAATGTTGGCACTGATTAACAGAGTTGTTGTATGCCCTCCTGAGGGATATCGTGTCCAATTATGTCCGATTGGCGTGTTAGATCGTGAAAATTCAGAGCTGGTTGGAGGGCCCTGCCCATAATACTCCAAATGTTCTCCAAAGCACGAAGAGCAGAATTAGAAACTTTCAACGTGTGCGGATGGGTGTTAGCTTGGTGCAATGAAAGCCCAGCATGGCCTGGCATGAAGGTCAACAAGGTGGGATGTATGTTGTTGACGTATCGCTGTGTTGTAAGGGCATCGCAAAGGACTACCAAAGAAGTCCTGCTATGAAAAGAAATGCTATCCCAGACCACAATTCCTGGTTGTCGGGCCATCGGCAGGCGATACTCAAGTTGGTATCCCATCGCTGTCTGGGGCATCTCCAGACCACGTCTTCGTTGGCGATTGGACCTCATTTTGAAGCGGACTCATCACTGAAGACAATTCTACTTCAGTCAGTGAGATTCCAGACCGAAGACGTGGGATAGCAACCTGACTGTAGCCCACTGTAAGACCTGACAACCAGGAGTGATGGTTTGGGGTGCCCTTTCATTCCATAGCAGGACAACTTTATCATCTGCGGCACCCTTACAGCACAGCAGTACGTTGAAGATATCTTTCTCCCCATTACGTTGCCCTTAATGACAAGCCATCATGGGCTTACATTTCAGTAAGATAATGGCCATCCGCACACAGTGAGAATTTCTACTGCTTGTCTTTGTGTTCGCCAAACCCTACTTTGGCCAGAAAGGTCGTCGGATCTCCCCATGATTAAGAACTTTTAGGACATTATAGTCAGGATCCTCCAAGCATCTAGGGATTTTGAGGACCTAACGCGCCATTTGGACTACATATGGCACTATATCCCTCAGTAGGACATCCAACAACTCTATCAACAAATGACAAGCCGAACAACTTCTTGCATAAGGGCCAGAGGTGGACCAACGCATTATTAACTTGCTCAATTAGTGAAGCTCTTTCTCTTGAATAATCATCCAATTTTTCTGAAACTGTAGTCATATTTTGTCTGTCTGTACATGTAAATCACATCTACCGTGTTCCTCCCCGTACCACTCTGGTAATTGGCTCAAAAAAAAAAAAATGGCTCTGAGCACTATGCGACTCAACTTCTGAGGTCATCAGTCACCTAGAACTTAGAACTAATTAAACCTAACTAACCTAAGGACATCACACACATCCATGCCCGAGGCAGCATTCGAACCTACGACCGTAGCGGTCGCTCGGCTCCAGACTGTAGCGCCTAGAACGGCACGGCCACTCCGGCCGGCCTCTGGTAATTCCTTCGTGGTGTGTTCACTTTTTTTTTTTTTTGAGAGTATTAAAAGTTATGGTTGCGACTGTTTTTTAAATGAAAACAGTTTGCTTGCTTACTTTTTTTCATCTGTCTCGTTTTAATTTTACGGCCCCTACGTCGTTCCCTCTCCCCTTGTCAGTTGAATATATTGTACATGTCGAAGAACAATAGCAATTCGGGGTAGTATAGTGTAAGTAGGCTGTTTATATTTTATTATTGGCAACGTTACGTAGCGCTCTGTATGAAAATCACTGACTGTGCTGTGTGCAGTCTGTGGCTAGTTTGCATTGTTGTCTGCCATTGTAGTGTTGGGCAGCTGGATGTTAACAGCGCGTAGCGTTGCGCAGTTGGAGGTGAGCCGCCAGCAGTGGTGGATGTGGGGAGAGAGATGGCGGAGTTTTGTAATTTGTCATGAACTGCTATATATATTACGACTATTAAGGTAAATACATTGTTTGTTCTCTATTAATATCTTTCATTTGCTAACTATCCCTATCAGTAGTTAGTGCCTTCCGTAGTTTGAATCTTTTATTTAGCTGGCAGTAGTGGCGCTCGCTGTATTGCAGTAGTTCGAGTAATGAAGATTTTTGTGAGGTAAGTGATTTCTGAAAGGTATAGTTTAATGTTAGTCAGGGCCATTCTTTTGTAGGGATTTTTGAAAGTCAGATTGCGTTGCGCTAAAAAATATTGTGTGTCAGGTTAAGCACAGTCATGTATAATTTTTCAAAGGGGACGTTTCAATAGTAAGAGATTTCTATGTGACCATCACCCTCGGTACTCAACGTGCGCAATTATTATCATTCATACTGTGCGTCTGTGTTGTATGAGAGCTAAACGCAAAATTCTATTATGGGGAACGAACTTCTGGCAGAATAACCGGTTCCAGCGGAAACGTTAAGAATCACATTTCTGTCAAAACAACACCCTGAAATTATGTTCTTTAGATTTCGACGTCAGTAGGAGTACTTTTCTGTAGAGCGGTGTGCGACCCCACACCCAGTTGCGGACGACGAGATCCTCGCGCGGCCTTAAGCACCTCGTAAACATTCTAAGGACAGCACGGGCTGCACCGTTGCTGCTGGAGCCAACTTTTTAATTGGTTATCGGTCGTCTCCTGCTTCCTTCCCTAGGCGCCAACTTTATTCTTAAAACTCCTCCGCCCACAGCCGAACAACCACTCTGAATATGAAGAATATTGCATATTAATTTTCTTTTCTTTTTTCCTTCGCAGAAATCCTGCCATTGTGTGTGCGAAGTTGGAGCAGATCGCTCGGGGCGGTCGAGGAATTGGCCCCGCTGATTGGATTAAGTTTTCCAATATCGTGTATGCGCGTGCCTATAACAGGGACGACGGCGGACCGCGCGCCGCATCTGTACGGCAGAATGTCCCCTAACCGGCGCCTACCGCCCGAGCATTCCGCAGTAGGATTGCTCTCGGATTTCCGTGAATTACTCTCGGCCAAGGCCATAGCGGTTGGCGCTCCTGTTACTCTCGTTCCAATACCTCCATATAATCTCTGGCTCTCACGACCATACACTTCTCTGCTTTTCCCTTTTCTTAATTTATCGATCAGTCTGCTGGTTTGATGCTGGATTTAATATCTGTGTAGTGCTAATTCGTTCAGCTCTGAATACCATACACGAAATCCACGTCTGAAACGAAGTTAAGAAGATCGTAAAGATGATTTTCAGCTTGTCTCCGTCAATGTTTAAGTTGTAAATCGAAGAAGTAAAGGGAAAAGTGTTTGGGAGACTAATCAGTGTGGCAGTGCGTAGTCAATATAGAATGACTGAAAAATTTGTAAATACTGGTTGAATGAAGCTAACAGTATATTTAGCGTAGACTATAATTAAGCAAAACATAAATGGAAATAGCATATAAGTTTCGAATAGTGTTAACATGTGATTTGGGGAACATACAGAAGAACAAATAAAAGAATTATCCTGCTGCCTTTGAAGCAAGTTTACATACACAACAAATATATCGGAGGAATTTTTTTTTTCATTTGACAAAATCTCTTTCCTGTGTCAGACATTGATGTAGAAATAAAGAATAGATTCGTGAAAGTGTATGTCCTCATGAAGTGGAGGTGGGGTGAGGGACCGTGAGGAGGGAACTTGACCTCCTCATAATCTGCAGTACAGAGTTATAATTCAACACAGAATTCTCATATATACTACAATACATAATTTCTGCTATTCCGCGAAAGCACTCGTAGAGCCTAATGCAGCATTATGTGGCTGATTGTAGTGACATTATGCCATAGCAATTACTATTTTATGGAGGACTTGTTTCATTGCGTCGTAAGTCGCTCTGTTTTCCATAACAATGAGCACGCTGCTGTTCCCCGTATCAAAAGAAGGCGGAAAAATCACGCTCTAGCGTGTCTTACCGACCTCCTGTCCGCCCACGGTAGCTGAGTGGTCAGTGCGACAGCATATCAACTCTAAGGGCCCGGGTTCGATTCCTGGCTGGGTCGGAGTTTTTCTCCGCTCAGGAACTGGGTGTTGTGTTGTCCTAATCATCATCATTTCATCCTCATCGACGCGCAAGTCGCCGAAGTGGGTCAAATCGAAAGACTTGCACCCGGCGAATGGTCTATCCGACGTGGGGCCCTAGTCACACGACATTTACATTTATTTACCGACCTCCTTCATCACCTTCTTCGAATTATTGTTGTCAGGTTGTCTACGAGGCGTTTTCGAGACGTTGTGGAATCAAATTCTTTTTAACCAATTAACAGTAGCTAAGCGCAGAGCTTCCTGGAGCATGGAAACACTTAGAAACAGGGAACACAGCTAGCACGCGGCTCTCGAGAAAGAACTACGATGGGACAGCGGCTGGCCCCTGTCACACAGTTCCCTGAAACGTCAGTCGCGAAGTAATTTTAATTCGAGTACAACCAAAGGCTCTTTGTGACTGGTTATTTTTGTTTACAGCCAACAGTATCCTCACTTCCCATTATTTTCTAGTACAGACTTCAGACATTCTGTATCGATAAGCATTACTGGTAAACGAATGAAAATATCTTTTCTAAATATTTTACTGCTTTATTTTCTACTTTATTGATCGTCTTGTTGGGAAAATTTCGAATACAATCATGAAAAGTTATAATTTCAGATCGTCAACTTCATAAATATCACGTTCATGATCATTTTAATAATACAAAAATATAAAAAAATGGGCCAAATGCCTCTGAGCACTATGTGACTTAACATCTGAGGTCATCAGTCCCCAAGACTTAGAACTGCTTAAACCTAACTAACCTAAGGATGTCACACACATCTATGCCCGAGGTAGGATCCGAACCTGCGACCGTAGCAGCAGCGCGGTTCCGGACTGAAGCGCCTAGAACCGCTCGGCCACAGCGGCCGGCACAAAAATATGAAACATAAAGGTTTTCATTGAAGGCAATCATGAATTATTCCTACCTTTTAAGTATCAAAATAATCTATCTATAACAAATATAAATACATGGTGAATAACTATCGGTTCTCTCGAATATAATAATTTTTTTTGTGTCACCTGCACAGTTTACTTCTTGTGTCATGACATCTCTTAAACTGTTCTAGGTATTTATATCAAAAATTGAGACGTTAGTCTTGCCCCATTCCCTCCTGCATCACCTTGGAAAAATTTCTACGGACGCCTAGGTTCCAATATTAATAACTAAAGCATATAACTATGAAGATATTCCTTGCCCATTGCAGTCACATACAGTTCCGACTTCGCGAATAGCTAGGGACAAAACACTATGTGACATAAAACAGGGAGTTAGATGTTTAGTAAATGCCTTAAATGTTATTAAATTACTGCTCATCAAGTTGTATTACAACTGAATTGATCTAAGTTCACGTTCATTACTACAAATAAGCAACACGAACGTCACTATAATACGTCAGCCATCGTCATGTTGTCTGGTGTTTTAATACACATGTATTATTTCAAATTTGCATGTGCGCCGCTTGAATCGTTGTCCGGAGGTCCGCCGGTCGACACTTGCCTGCCTCCCTAACAGCCGCGTAGCCCTCCACTCCTATGCCACAGGGGAGCGGCAGCCAGCAGTTGGAAATCGGAAGATACAATGCCATTCTCAAGAGGCGCTTTGTTGGGCATCTAACACTAACAATACAGTTGTGTTTGAAGGCTAGCGTCTTCCGCCACGGCTCTGTCCTAACGAAAACAGCAACATATATTATGAGGGATACAGCTGGCATTGGGCGTACCAGACTATCAGTCGGTTTCAGAACGAGCAAAGAGTGTTTTTCTAAAGATAGTAGATGCACCCAGTTTCCCGGCCACTTGAAAGCAGACGAAGGATGTCTGACACAAAATCTTTTTTGTCTCCCTACAGCTGTGATACGTTCCTCGCACACCTGCACCAAGCCCGACTAATGTGTTGCTCTGTACCCCACGCAAGAATAATACTCACAAAGGACTGTCTTCATCCTTCCGACGGACATCGGGCACACAAAGCAGCGGAGTTGGGAGGATGATGAGGTGCCATCATTGTGGATCTTTAAGAGTATAAAAGGAGGTGTAACAGGTGGAGCAGGATGCCTTGGTTTGTTGTTATTACTGGAGAAGCTAGACAATATTGTTACGAGATATCGGTAGTATGACTTGCATCGAAGATGTTATGCTCTTCAGCAAGATGAATTTAAATGTGCATACAGCCCCTAGAGAATCGTTTTGCGGCGAGTTTTTCGCTCTTTGGGGGTCTGTAGCACTGCCGAAAATAACATATAAGAGAATGAGATTTTCACTCTGCAGCGGAGTGTGCGCTGATATGAAACTTCCTGGCAGATTAAAACTGTGTGCCCGACCGAGTTCGAGTCTCGGTCGGGCACACAGTTTTAATCTGCCAGGAAGTAACATATAAGAGGTTGAAATCGAGACTTCGCGATTGGTAATATGCATGCATAGTTGTATGTGTGTAGAGCTGTCAGCGGCGGACGGTTGCGGTTCTACTGCATAACTTGCTAACTGTTCATCTACAAATTACGTTACTGGGGATGCGCACCCTGACTGTATGGGGGGAGGCAAACTCTCACCTTCCAGGATACCAAGTGCTGTCGATACACTGTGAACTAATGAGCGACTTATTACTAAGATAAAAAACAGCCAAAATCTACAGTTTGTAGGTGTCCTGAATGCTTGAGGGGGCGTATGAAAGTTGGAAGTTGGAAACAAAAACAGCGAAGCTCTTCTGGTAAGCAATAAGAGCATATACTTATGGGAAAAAATATCAGATCAGCAGCAAAAATCAATTCTGTACACATGTCGACTCCCTGTTGCAGATCTCTACACGGTAGAGTGGAAGTCAGATGAACGTGTAGAACTGTGCCAGGCCTTGAGTTTGCATTAAGCACATCACTACATCAGTCTGCAGACAAGCTCTCTGATGTGACGTAGCTGTACACGGATTTCATTCCAGATTACGAGTTTCCAATCTGCACCACTCTCTGAGTCTCATCTAGGTACGAGGCGAGTGTTACTACATTTTTCACGATCTCTCTATCCAAGATTCATGCATGTAGATGATCGGGAAGAGCGGATTTGTTAGGATTTTTAGTAGGCTGCTGTATAGAACACACAAATATCCTTGTATAAAATCAAGCAACGCATGGGTATGCAGGCAATATGCAAACGGAAAAATATAAAAAGTTATAAAAATGACATAAGAAAGGTAAAAATCGAGGAAAACCTGGTACAGTTACGACAAATCGATGGGAAATATGTAAAATTGAGGGAAATACGGCGAAATATGTAAAACATCGAAAAAAACTTGCGAAATTGCAGTAAATTGACTGAGAATACATAAAATTAGAGAAAAAGTACCATGAAATATGGGAAACTGAGGTAGGTTAGGGAGTACCCGGACACTCAAGACTGAGAAAAGCTTAAAAACTAGCCTCTGACTGCGTTCGGATTTAATCCTCTCGCTCCCCCTTTATATACTTGGGTTTTCATAACGCACAAGCCAACAAAGGTGACATAAGTATTACACAGAGGCGCCACATTAAAGCAGGCTAAACATGTTTATCCCAATCCATAACTGTGTTCTCACACATGCAGTCAAATATATATTACCAGATTATGGCTGTTCTCACAAACAATGGTATTCTTTAAGTATTAAGGAGAAGGATCAATGAGTTTATCAGACATAAGCCATTCCTCATAATGTTCTGGAGGAGAGTGGACCGATGTCACATGTATCACCTCTAACAATGTGAGGTTGGACCGTCAGCAAGAGCGCGCCGCTAGTTCCTGCTACTAGCAAGACGAGTACACTGTTCGCTTGTTGCATAGTGCTCTGAGCTTCAAACAGGAGTGACTGCAGTAATGGATAGGAACTGTGATTGTTGTGTACAGATGCGAGCAGAGTTGGCGACCCTTTGCTTGCAATTGCAGGCTGCTTTGGCTTCCATCACACAGCTTGAGGCTGCTGCCAAGGGGCATCACTGTGGGGGATCGTATGCGAGGATGCGAGGGACGTCGAGCACGTCCCACGTATCCTCCGATCAGTCCACCGTTGTGGCCACCCCGGGTACTGCTTGCAATGAGGTTGACCCCTCACACGTGGTTGAGTGGGAGATCATTCCAAAGTTTGGCAGGCAGCGAAAAACTTTCCAAGGGGCCGATCGTAGGACCTCCCTGGTTCGTTTGACGAACAGGTTTTAGGCGTTATCTGTGGCTGACGATGTCTCTGAGTCGATTGCAGTCGTCCACCCTGTTCCAGAGGAAGCTCCTCGGCCCACAAGGTCTGGGCATTCACAGAGGGTGGGTTTTCTGGTAGTTGGGAGCTCCAACGTTAGGAGCGTAATGGGGCTCCTTAGGAACATGGCTGCCAAGGAGGGGAAGGAAGTCAGTGTGCACTCCGTGTGCATTCTGGGTGCAGTCATTCTGGATGTGGAAAGGGTGCTTCCGGATGCCATAAAGAGTACAGGGTGCAGCGAACTACAGGTAGTGGCTCATGTCGGTACCAATCAGAGCAGATTCTGTGTGTTTCGGGAGGCTAGCGGGAATGGTAAAGACGGCCAGTCTTGCTTCCGAGATTAAGGCGGAGCTCACCATCTGCAGCATCGTCGATAGAACCGACTGTGGTCCTTTGGTGCAGAGCCGAGTGGAGGATATGAATCAGAGGCTCAGGCGGTTCTGTGACCGTGTAGGCTGCAGATTCCTTGACTTGCGCCATCGGGGGTGGGTTTCCGGGTTCCGCTTAATAGGTCAGGAGTCCACTACACACAGGAGGCGGCTACAAGTGTAGCGGATGCTGTGTAGAAGGGACTGGGGAGTTTTTTAGGTTTGAGGGTGTCAGGGAACCACAGAAGGGACGTCCGTCTGAAAGTGGGCAAGTAAAACACAATACGGTAGTTGTAGAAGCGATTGGTATTGTAGTTGTAAATTGTCGTAGCTGTGTTGGGAAAGAACCAGAGCTCCAAGCCCTAATAGAAAGCACTGAAGCTCAAATAGTTGTAGGTACAGAGAGCTGGCTAAAGCCGGAAATGAGTTCAGCCGAATTTTTTTTCAGACGATCTAACAGTGTTCACAAAGGAGAGATTAAATACAATTGGTGGTGGAGTATTTATTGGCTTCAAATGGCTCTGAGCACTATGGGACTCAACTGCTGTGGTCGTAAGTCCCCTAGAACTTAGAACTACTTAAACCTAACTAACCTAAGGACATCACACACATCCATGCCCGAGGCAGGATTCGAACTTGCGACCGTAGTGGTCGTACGGTTCCAGACTGTAGCGCCTTTAACCGCTCGGCCACTCCGGCCGGCCGAGTATTTATTGCTGTTAGAGGTAGTTTGCCTTGTTGCGAAATTGAAGTAGATAGTTCGTGTGAAATAGTATTGGTAGAGGTTATACTTGACAATTGGACTAAACTATTAATTGGTTCGTTTTACCGACCCCCCAACTCAGAAGATACAGTTGCTGAACAGTTCAAAGAAAACTTGAATTTCATTTCAAATAACTATCCCGCTCATACAATTATAGTCGCTGGTGACTTCAATCTACCCTCGATATGCTGGAAAAATTATACGTTTAAAGGCAGCGGCAGGCATAAAATGTCATCCGAAATTGTACTGAAGGCTTTCTCAGAAAATTATTTTGAACAATTAGTTCATGAGCCCACTCGAAGCGTAAATGGTTGCGAAAGCATACTTGACCTTTTAGCAACAAATGATCCTGGACAAATAGTGAGTATTGTAACGAATACAGGGATTAGCGACTACAAGGCAGTTGCCGCTAGGCTGAATAACGTAACACCTGCAACTATCAAAAAGAAAAGCAAAGTACATCTATTTAAAAAAAACTGCTACAAATGTTTTTAATGCCTTTTTAAGAGACAGTCTCCATTCCTTCCGATCTGATCACATAGGAGTAGAAAACTTGTGGAATGATTTCAAAGAGATAGTGTCAATGGCAATTGAGAGATATATACCACATAAACTAATAAGTGATGGTACTGATCCCCCATGGCACACCAACAGGGTCAGATCGCTGATGCAGAAGCAACGAAAAAAGCATTCCAAATTTAAAAGAATGCAAAATCCCCAATATTGGCAAAGTTTTGCAGAAGTTCGAAGTATAGTGCGTACTTCAATGAGAGATGCTTTTAATGATTTTCACAACGAAACTCTGTCTCAGAATCTGGCAGAAAACCCAAAGAGATTCTGGTCATAAGTACAGCACACCAATGGCAAGACCCGATCAGTACCTTCACTGCACGGTAACAACGGTGAAGTCACTGACGACAGTACCACTAAAGCAGAGTTATTAAATACGGTTTTCCGAGACTCCTTCACCAAAGAAGACGAAGTAAATATTCCTCAATTCAAATCAAGAACAACTGCCAAGATGAGAAACATAGAAGTAGATGTCCTTGGTGTAGCAAAGCAGCTTAAATCACTTAATAAAGGCAAGGCCTCCGGTCCAGATTGTATACCAGTCATGTTACTCTCAGGGTATGCTGATAAAATAGCTCCATATTTAGCAATTACATACAACCACTCGCTCACAGAAAGATCCGTACATAAAGACTGGGAAACTGTTTAAGTCACACCAATACCCAAAAAGGGAAGGAGTAGTAATGCACTCAACTACAGGGTTATATCTCTAAAGTCGATTTGCCGTATGGTTTTGGAACATATACTGTATTCGAACATTATGAAGTACCTCGATGAAAACGATTTATTGAAACATAGTCAGCACGGATTCAGAAAATGTCGTTCTTGTGAAACACATCTAGCTCTTTATACTCATGAAGTAATGAGTGCTATCGACTGGGGATGTCAAATTGATTCCGTATTTTTAGATTTACAGAAGGCTTTTGACACCGTTCCTCACAAACGTCCTCTAACCAAACTGCGTGCCTATGGAATATCGCCTCAGTTGTGCGAGTGGATTCGTGATTTCATGTCATGAAGGTCACAGTTCGTAGTAATAGGCGAAAAATCGAAAGTAATATCCGGCGTTCCCCAAGGAAGTGTTATAGGCCCTCTATTGTTCCTGATCTATATTAACGACATAGGAGACAATCTGAGCAGCCGTCTTAGATTGTTTTTAGATGATTCTGTCATTTACTGTCTTGTAAAGACATTAGATGACCAAAAAAATTGAAAAATGATTTAGACAAGGTATCTGTATGGTGTGAAAAGTGGCAATTGACCCTGAATAAAGAAAAGTGTGAAGTTATTCACATGAGTACTAAAAGAAATCCGGTAAATTTTGATTACGTGATAAGTCTGCGACCGAACCGCCGAATCTTTCCACTTAACTTGGTAGTGAGCTTATGTATCCAATCACCACTGCTAGCAGCAGTGGATAATCCTATCAGCACGACGAGAACAGCAGACTTACCGTCGAATCCTCCTGAAAATACTTATAACTACGGTCGCCAGCTCTGAAGGAGCAAAAGAATAAATCAAGTTTTTGGCTCGTTTCAAAGTGAAACGGCTTGAGTTGAATTTAAACTTAATTCTGAATATTACTATTTCTGATCATTCTAGGTGATTCTACAAAGCAAATACTCTCTCAATTTCTGTGAGTTGGCTTGGTAATTACCATCAAGACAACTTATGCAACTTAGGTTAACAAAATTCTATCCTTCAATTTATTTAATGATTTTGGATATTACTCTTTGGACGATTGATATAGAATTAGTTAAGTGACTTTACTTGAAAGGTTACTCAGAAAATTTAAGTAACTATAAATAGACGACTCATTCTGGTGTGACTATTGCTCTTTTCAACATTCTTATACGCTAAAGTATTCTACACCCAAAATAATTGTAAATGAAAGAGGCGATGGTGGCCTCAGTCTGATTTCACTACACTATATTTGAGGTTACTACACTTTACAATGAACAACATGCGTCGTAATTTTACTCATTACTATATTCTGTCCTCTGCACTTGCATAAAAGAAAACTGGTATTCTCCTTTTACATGTATACAAAGTTCGACTTAACAATTGCAAGCAGTCTTGCCTTGGGTAGACGTGTCGGTGCTGGTGGTGAGATGCATGTGGCTAACGCAGCTCTTCACGCCTCATGCCCTCAATGGCGGCTGGAACTACGAGCTGTAGCACTCGTATAAGCTACTGCACGTCCGCCATATAATCTGGGCGCAGGAACTCTTACAATCAGCCCCAGTGGCATAGAGACGGTTTCGACAACCATTCGTCGCGTTCTACTCCACAAACGGCGACGATATTCTCCTCTTCGCTGTTGCACAATCACTTTTGCGTGAGCACAGTTACGCACGTCCGGTCACGTCAACACTCCGCAGGCCATTTCATTGTTCAGTCCCTGTGTCTCCCACTACCTCTAGCTACGCTCGTATCACCAAGAGTGGGGGCGTTCCCCTACCACCTTTTCACCGAAATCATTTAGTATTTAAGAATATTTATATTTATTACCCTGGAGTTCATACCAGTTATAATAATAAGTTACTACTAGCGCTTTATAACATTAAATCATACAGTAATAACTTATAATTACCAAGAAAAAGAATACATTTGACTCCGAGAGCTTAGTGCATTGTCTGACAGGCAGCGCTAATTCCCAGTTTCGCCAATAGATGGCATCAGGGTGCACTCCCTGGCAGTCTCACACCAGCGCGCCCGTTTCCGACGCGCGGGCTCCAAATTACTGTCAGCCCACCATCATTTCAGTTCCGTTACAAGTCACACAAACCTGAAGGCTGTAAATTCAACTAAATACTTACAGATTACAATTACAAATAATCTGAATTAGAACGACCACAGCCGGCCGGAGTATCCGAGAGGTTCTAGTCGCTACAGTCTGGAACCGCGCGATCGCTACGGTCGCTGGTCCGAATCCTGCCTCGGGCATGGATGTGTGTGATGTCCTTAGGTTAGTTAGGTTTTTAAGTAGTTCTAAGTTCTAGGGGACTGATGACCTCAGAAGTTAAGTCCCATAGTGCTCAGAGCCATCTGAACCAGAACGACCACATATATAATGTTGTGGGTAGAGCAAACCAAAGATTGCGATTCATTGGCAGAACACATAGAAGTTGCAACACGTCTACTAAAGAGACTGCTTGCACCATGCTTGTCCGCCCTGTTCTGGAGTATTGCTGTGCGGTGTGGAATCTGCATCAGATGGGACTGAAGGAGGACATCGAAAAAGTACAAAGAAGGGCAGCGCGTTTTGTATTATCGTGGAATATGGGAGATAGAGCCACAGACATGATACGTGAACTGGGGTGGCAATCATTAAAACAAAGGCATATTTGTTGCGACGAGTTCTTCTCATGAAATTTCAATCACAAGTTTTCTCCTCCGATTGCGAAAACATTCTGTTGGCACCCACCTACATAGGGAGAAATGACCATCACGATAAAGTAAGAGAAATCAGGGCTCACACAGAAAAATTTAAGCGCTCGTCTTTCCCGCGTGTCGTTCGAGAGTGGAACGGTAGAAAAACAGCTTGAAGGTGGTTCATTGAACCCTCTGCCAGGCACTTTATTGTGAACAGCAGGATAATCATACAGATGTAGATAGCACTGTTGATTTACGTGAAATATTTCTGACTATCTGCCTGGAGCACCATCATGTATAAACCATACGTTTCTTCTTAACCTTCTGTCTGCTAAACACTGATAACAGACGCTATCTTCATCGACACGCACGTTTCTGGAAAGACCTTGTACTTTTGGATGGATGTCGAGGGTAAGATTGGTGCTGCAGGGAGGATTTGTCAAGGACAATATGGGAAGTATCTTTCAGTCTCCAGCTTTATCCTACGAATGCGAGAATACTCTGTGACGTCTATCCACTCTGGGAAAGAAGGTCAGTCTTAAAGGTAAACTCTGCAGTATGATCTATGTGCTAGGAATATGTAGATAACCTAATCACATCATTATAGTATGCTGTCTGGTATACTTTGGTGTATGGACATGCTGCAGAGTCATCTAGCTGCATTCGCAATCTGGTATATTGTAGCTGCACAGTAGAGGAGGGGTGATTTATCGATGATACAGAAACTGGGAACCTTTCTGTTGTGTCACTGGCTTGCGTTGAAAATAGAGAATAACTGGTATACCTTGATATACATGGTGAGTCACTAACTACTGTCACCTGGAATAACTCCTAATATATATATATATATATATATATATATATATATATATATATATACTCCTGGAAATTGAAATAAGAACACCGTGAATTCATTGTCCCAGGAAGGGGAAACTTTATTGACACATTCCTGGGGTCAGATACATCACATGATCACACTGACAGAACCACAGACACATAGACACAGGCAACAGAGCATGCACAATGTCGGCACTAGTACAGTGTATATCCACCTTTCGCAGCAATGCAGGCTGCTATTCTCCCATGGAGACGATCGTAGAGATGCTGGATGTAGTCCTGTGGAACGGCTTGCCATGCCATTTCCACCTGGCGCCTCAGTTGGACCAGCGTTCGTGCTGGACGTGCAGACCGCGTGAGACGACGCTTCATCCAGTCCCAAACATGCTCAATGGGGGACAGATCCGGAGATCTTGCTGGCCAGGGTAGTTGACTTACACCTTCTAGAGCATGTTGGGTGGCACGGGATACATGCGGACGTACATTGTCCTGTTGGAACAGCAAGTTCCCTTGCCAGTCTAGGAATGGTAGAACGATGGGTTCGATGACGGTTTGGATGTACCGTGCACTATTCAGTGTCCCCTCGACGATCACCAGTGGTGTACGGCCAGTGTAGGAGATCGCTCCCCACACCATGATGCCGGGTGTTGGCCCTGTGTGCCTCGGTCGTATGCAGTCCTGATTGTGGCGCTCACCTGCACGGCGCCAAACACGCATACGACCATCATTGGCACCAAGGCAGAAGCGACTCTCATCGCTGAAGACGACACGTCTCCATTCGTCCCTCCATTCACGCCTGTCGCGACACCACTGGAGGCGGGCTGAACGATGTTGGGGCGTGAGCGGAAGACGGCCTAACGGTGTGCGGGACCGTAGCCCAGCTTCATGGAGACGGTTGCGAATGGTCCTCGCCGATACCCCAGGAGCAACAGTGTCCCTAATTTGCTGGGAAGTGGCGGTGCGGTCCCCTACGGCACTGCGTAGGATCCTACGGTCTTGGCGTGCATCCGTGCGTCGCTGCGGTCCGGTCCCAGGTCGACAGGCACGTGCACCTTCCGCCGACCACTGGCGACAACATCGATGTACTGTGGAGACCTCACGCCCCACGTGTTGAGCAATTCGGCGGTACGTCCACCCGGCCTCCCGCATGCCCACTATACGCCCTCGCTCAAAGTCCGTCAACTGCACATACGGTTCACGTCCACGCTGTCGCGGCATGCTACCAGTGTTAAAGACTGCGATGGAGCTCCGTATGCCACGGCAAACTGGCTGACACTGGCGGCGGCGGTGCACAAATGGTGCGCAGCTAGCACCATTCGACGGCCAACACCGCGGTTCCTGGTGTGTCCGCTGTGCCGTGCGTGTGATCATTGCTTGTACAGCCCTCTCGCAGTGTCCGGAGCAAGTATGGTGGGTCTGACACACCGGTGTCAATGTGTTCTTTTTTCCATTTCCAGGAGTGTATATATACAGGGTGTTTCAAAAATGACCGGTATATTTGAAACGGCAATAAAAACTAAACGAGCAGCGATAGAAATACATCGTTTGTTGCAATATGCTTGGGACAACAGTACATTTTCAGGCGGACAAACTTTCGAAATTACAGTAGTTACAATTTTCAACAACAGATGGCGCTGCATGTGATGTGAAAGATATAGAAGACAACGCAGTCTGTGGGTGCGCCATTCTGTACGTCGCCTTTCTGCTGTATGCGTGTGCTGTTCACAACGTGCAAGTGTGCTGTAGACAACATGGTTTATTCTTTAGAACAGAGGATTTTTCTGGTGTTGGAATTCCACCGCCTAGAACACAGTGTTGTTGCAACAAGACGAAGTTTACAACGGAGGTTTAATGTAACCAAAGGACCAAAAAGCGATACAATAAAGGATCTGTTTGAAAAATTTCAACGGACTGGGAACGTGACGGATGAACATGCTGGAAAGGTAGGGCGACCGCGTACGGCAACCACAGAGGGCAACGCGCAGCTAGTGCAGCAGGTGATCCAACAGCGGCCTCGGGTTTCCGTTCGCCGTGTTGCAGCTGCGGTCCAAATGACGCCAACGTCCACGTATCGTCTCATGCGCCAGAGTTTACACCTCTATCCATACAAAATTCAAACGCGGCAACCCCTCTGCGCCACTACCATTGCTGCACGAGAGGCATTCGCCAACGATATAGTGCACAGGATTGATGACGGCGATATGCATGTGGGCAGCATTTGGTTTACTGACGAAGCTTATTTTTACCTGGACGGCTTCGTCAATAAACAGAACTGGCGCATATGGGGAACCGAAAAGCCCCATGTTGCAGTCCCATCGTCCCTGCATCCTCAAAAAGTACTGGTCTGGACCGCCATTTCTTCCAAAGGAATCATTGGCCCATTTTTCAGATCCGAAACGATTACTGCATTACGCTATCTGGACATTCTTCGTGAATTTGTGGCGGTACAAACTGCCTTAGAAGACACTGCGAACACCTCGTGGTTTATGCAAGATGGTACCCGGCCACATCGCACGGCTGACGTCTTTAATTTCCTGAATGAATATTTCGATGATCGTGTGATTGCTTTGGGCTATCCGAAACATACAGGAGGCGGCGTGGATTGGCCTCCCTATTCGCCAGACATGAACCCCTGTGACTTCTTTCTGTGGGGACACTTGAAAGACCAGGTGTACCGCCAGAATCCAGAAACAATTGAACAGCTGAAGCAGTACATGTCATCTGCATGTGAAGCCATTCCGCCAGACACGTGGCATGGTGGATACGTGGAAAATATCGTACTATAGAGTTTCCCAGACGGCAGCGCCATCTGTTGTTGAAAATTGTAACTACTGTAATTTCGAAAGTTTGTCTGCCTGAAAATGTACTGTTGTCCCAAGCATTTTGCAACAAACGGTGTATTTCTATCGCTGCTCTTTTAGTTTTTATTGCCGTTTCTAATATACCGGTCATTTTTGAAACACCCTCTCGTATATGAAGATGTTTCAACGTCTGTATGGAGCTAGGATATTCATTTCATTGTAATTCTTTAAGTATGGTAGTAGCTGAGAAGTTTGTGAGACAAAAGTTGCATGGGACAACGGGGGTCATAATATGAGGTTGGTTTTTCGTTGCTAGGTGGGGTCGCGTCAGAGATATGGAGGTCAACTTTGTTTTTTTAAATGGGATGCTTTAGTTTGGTACTTATTTTCTGATACCGGGTATCGAGACGAATCCAATGATGCGTAACAGTAAGTTCTTTGAAGGTCAACGAAGGTCACAAAGGTGGAATGAACGTCCATTTACAGAAGGTGTTCGAAATGATGACCATTGGTATCAATGCAGTGCTGCAATCTTCTCATCATGGATTGAATTGTATTTCTTATCACTTCGGCACTTATCGAAGCACATGCTTTAACAATTGTCTCTCGTATATCGTGAAAACAGTAAATATTCGCCGAATACGGGGTATTGATCTAACGTGCCATTGGCATGTAAACACCATTAGACGGTTTCGCAATACAACTCTGATAGGAACGGTAAGATTAGTATCGTCGAATCAAGCGAATGTGAATGATGTATTCCCTCGAAGAACAAGTCGATATGCTTCACATTTACGGAGAATGCCAACGAAATTCGGTGAGCACTAGACACTTATACGCTGAAAGATGTCCTCAACGTACACACCCTACACGTCGTACATTTAAATACGTGTATGATAAATTGAGAACAACTGGATCTTTAACGCATCGCAAACATATCCGGCAAAGGAAAGTTACTAACGAGGAAACGGAAATTGATACTCTTGCCACTGTGGTTCGAGATCCTTGTGTTAGTTCGCGTAAAATCGCAAGGGAATCTGGCATCAAACAGCGCACAGTTGTTTGTGGCCTGCATCGCCATGAATATCATCCTTACCATATCAGTCGTCACCAAAAATTAACTGGTAAGGATTGTATGCTTCACAGTGAATTCTGCCGACGGGCTCAACTTCAGATTGTGAGAGATGACACATTTATTAATTTGATTTTATTTACTAACGAGCCTACATTAATGAACCGTGGACATGTTAATTTGCATAACATGCATTATTGGGGAACTGAAAATCCATGTTGACTGCGGCAAATTGCACACGAAAAACCGTGGTTGGTGAATGTATGGTGTGGGATTCTGGAGGACAGATTTATAGGCCCCTATTTCATCGAAGGGAATCTTAATAGTGGGAAGTACACTACATTCCTGCAAGAAACATTAGCTCTGTTATTGAAAGAAATACCTTTAGAAAGAAGAAACATAATGTGGTATCAACACGGTGGCTGTCCGGCACATTTTTCGCTGATGGCTAGAAGTGGGTTGCAGAGACAATTCCCAAATAGTAGGATTGGACGCGGAGGAGATAAGAAGTAAGACCATGTAGTCTTAATGGTTATTCCAGATTCCTGGGCTACTGAAAGCACTTGCGACACAGAGAAACATCAGTGACAAAATGTGCCAATGAGGCTATATCGTTATCCATGCTATATCCACGCGATATCGTTATCCATACAACGAGAAACCAAACCAAATAATCGAAACGCCGTCTTCTCCCTAATTTGGTTCACAGTTCTTGTTATGCGTATGTATTAAGTTAATTTTTCCTAGATATACATGTGTGAGGCAGGATGTATCAACATCATTAACTTTCAGAATGATCGATTCCATCTAATTTAATGTTAAAACCCGAAGTGCTATAAATACTGGTAACAACTCGTCCAGTGTCGTCGTGTATTATTGTAGGCATCCAAACCTTTGCCACACCTACTGACCGCCCGATCTTCTTGATGCAAGGTGATAGCGACCGCGACACAAATGCTTCCGTTCACAGCCTCATTGCGAAATGCAGATACTCTTGCAGATATCAGCGTCTGCAAGATATATCAGATGGGCGAAGGAAACTTCAACTTCAACAAAGATGTAATCATTCAAATTCCAAAGAAGTTACGTGCTGAGCATTGTGGATTTGCCGACCCACGAGTTTACTGTGTCACGGTTGCAAGATACTGATACGAGTTATTAGCAGAACGATCGAAAAACAGGTAAAAGCTGATCTCTGGATAAATCGGAGAGCCATGTGGCGATGTCGACACCTCGTGACCGGCGAACTCGAGCGCCATCTTTGGATACCTGTGGAGCTAGCGCCCTCTGGCGGGGGGACGGTGAAGTTGACATTCGAGCCGAGGGTTTGGGGGGGTGGCTGGGAGAGGACGGCGCACGAGGCGGGGCGTACTTTTTTGGTTAGCGTGGCTGGCTTTCCAGGTGTGCGCATATTCCAGCAGCGGGCCCCCGTGTGTGGGCACTGACGTTGTAGTGTTCTGCGGCATGCGGCAGTTATTGCGGCATGCCAGTCGTTACTGGTGGATTCCGGCCGGACCGTCTCAAAAATGGTTCAAATGGCTCTGAGCACTATGGAACTTAACTTCCGAGGTCATCAGTCCCCTATAACTTAGAACTACTTAAACCTAGGTAACCTAAGGACATCACACACGTCCATGCCCGACGCAGCATTCGAACCTGTGACCGTAGTGGCCCTGCGGTTCCAGACTGTAGCGCCTACAACCGCTCGGCCACTCAGGCCGGCGCCGGACTGTCTGATGAGTAGTTTGACCGGAGCTTTGCCCGGCTTGCTTTCCACTCTTGATCAAAGATAGAGCTTGGGATCTGCCGCTATCTATTTTGGTGGTGAACGTTGTTTGACATTTCTGTGACACTCATTCCGCCCTCTGGCTGTTGTTTGTGCTGCACCAGATTATTGACTGCTTGGTGCTCAACTCTCTGCCACCCATTTTGCAGTCCCGTTTTGGTAATGCCTATTTCTGAACTTTCGTCGCGTGTGCTCAACCCTATCCCTTGTAGGCAACCACAGGATCTATTAAGGCCTGTTCCTCTTAAAGTGCTAATACCGCCGGTATATCATTTCAGGTCAAGTCCTTTTAGTATTACCGGTGTTTAATTTCTTTGAAAGGATCTTACGACCTGTGTGTGTTGTTTTGTACTTTAACTGTTCAGCTTTTATTTATCAACAAGGGAGCTCCCCTTGGTGGTAGTGACAACTGTTGGCCGGCCGAAGTGGCCGTGCGGTTAAAGGCGCTGCAGTCTGGAACCGCAAGACCGCTACGGTCGCAGGTTCGAATCCTGCCTCGGGCATGGGTGTTTGTGATGTCCCTCGGTTAGTTAGGTTTAACTAGTTCTAAGTTCTAGGGGACTAATGACCTCAGCAGTTGAGTCCCATAGTGCTCAGAGCCATTTGAACCATTTTTGACAACTGTTGTGCGGAAGCAACAGTGGTTTTCAATTCTCGTCAGGTTTTAGTCAATAGTTGTCTGAGCAATCTTTCGGTCTTAAAATGTTGGCGCTGATAACTTAAATGTTCTGGCCGAGCATTTATTCATGGCTGAGGTAACCAGTACACGGTGCTTTGCCCCCGAGAAGATACTTTGTATTGTTTGGGACGGTTGTTAACTTTAATATGAATTTTTTTGTTTTTAGATTAATGTTTAGTTTTGACGCTGTTAAATTTCTCGCGTCCGCTTCTGCTGTAGCCTTGAGTATTGTATCTGAGATGGGGCAATGAACTGTTGTTTTATCGCTCCTTTATTTAAGAGAGGCTTTATCTATGTTGTAGTCGCGCCATTGTTAACTTCGCGCCTTGTCACCGCGGATCGAGTGCCTGAGGCCCACCTCGGACTATAAAGTCCCGTCTGCGGGCTTGCACCCTGATCTCACAGTGGACTGGTTCTACGTAACTTATTCATTGAGGTCTAAGGACCGCTTTGAGCAAATTGTTATGCCTGAAATTTTTGAAGCACAAAGAGTATATCTATTACGTGTTTTAATAAGAAAAACAAAATGATGGCTGAAGCTAGTAAACTGCTTTTGTAATCCTTTTGGTACGTAATGCAAAATTTGGATTCTCAATGTAGATTAACTTTTCCTAATTTTACACTGCTTCAATAGAAAAAAATAATTCTAGTAATTTGTAAGTGGTTTATTGTCAAATGAAAGAAACTGTCTGATATACTGGTGAACTATATCGTGGTAGTAAATTTGGTCAAGATATAATTTAAAAGGAAAAAACGATGTTCAACTTGTTACTCAGTCCTGCCACTAGGACCTGTTGATTGAGTCGTCTCGTTAATTAACGTCCTTGTTAGGACGTATCAATTAGTTTGAGTTACAGAGAAAATTTTGAACACGAGAGCGCATACTGATCCTTCGACATTTCATAGAAGATACGTTGCAGAAATGCAGACCTAAGTTTATAGCATCTTTAGACTTACAGAAAGATTTTCTGAATTTTTTGTGGAATGCATTCTTTCCAATTTGGTAGGTATTAGGGGTAAAATTCAGAGAGCAAAATTTTATTTACAGTCTGTACGGAAACCAAACGGAAGCTATGACGATCTAAGGGGATGAAAAGGAAGTAGAGATTGAGAAGGGATTACATAGGTCGTAGTCACTTCCCAGTGTTCTTCAATCTGTACACTGAGCAAACAGTAAAGGAAACACTGAATAAATTTCTAAAGTGAATTGAAGTTCCAGGACAAAGAAAACGCAGTGACGAGGCCCTGAAGACCACGCGACAGCCGACGATCGCGGTGGTACCCTCTTCGCATGTACGAGGGTGAGTCAAATGAAAACCTCAAATTTGTAATAACAACTCGAAATTTCGCGCCGTTATCCTGTAAGTTGGTAAACGTGCTACAAACAGCTTGCAGAATGGCCTGTAGGTGGCAGCATAGTGCAGATGCACACATACCGTCGCAGTATCGGTATAAATATGGCCGCCCCACTTGCGACTTGCACCAGGGAAGAACAGCGTTCTGTTATTCGGTTTTTGCGTACTGAAGGTGTGAAACCTATTAAATTCATCGACGAATGAAGGTTCAGTACGGTGATGAATGTTTGTCACAGCAGCAAGTCTACGAATGAATTAGGAAGTGTGCAAATGGTGTGACTTCAGTGGAAGATGCTCCTCGTCCAGGTCAGGCACAACGAGTTGTGACTCCACAGAACATAGCAGCACTTGAAGCCATAGTGAAGGAAAACCGCCGAGTGACACTGAATGACACTGTAGCATTTTTACGCATTATTCATGGGTCAGCACACCACATTGTGCATGATGTGGTCCAGTTTCACAAAGTGTCTGCAAGATGGGTGCCACGGCACCTGACTCCTGAAATGAGAGAACGACGTGTTGATGCTTGTGAAGAACTTCTTCGGCGCTTTGAACGAGAAGGTGATGGCTTCCTTGCAAGAATCGTTACTGGGGACGAAACCTGGGTTGACTTCCACCAACCGGAAAGGAAGAGAGCGAGCAAGGAATGGCGCCATTCCTCATCACCAAGTGATTTCCGTATGTTTGGACCTCTCAAAGACGCAATGGGAGGAAAGAAGTCCTGTTCTGATGAAGAGATACGCCATGTGGTGCATGAGTGATTGCGCGGACTATCAAAAGAATTATTTTCTAAAGGAATTTATTCACTTTGTAAGCGCTGGAGGACTTGCATTGAGCGTGAGGGAGATTATGTTGAAAAGTGATACAGCTTTGTACGACTTCTGCACAATAACCAATATTTCAAAAAAAATTTAAGGTGTTCATTTGACTCACCCTCGTAGTACGGCAGTGCATGGGGTCACAACACCGCACTCATGGCCATTGTAGACGTTCTCGCCTTGGAGCTGGTACATCTCAACCAGATATCTCCTCCATTGGTCTCAGGAGGCAGAGTGCACCCCGGTCCAGCCCCCCACTGAGCAAAAATCGCTGGCTGTAGCGAGAGTCGAATCCAGTTCCCCTACCTGTCGGTCTGTCGCGTTGATACTCGGCTAAGTTCAGCGAGAAGACAAAAATACTTGGCGGTTTGCTGATGACATTGACGACAGGAACGTAATGGATTGTATCCCTAAAATAGGATATAAGAAGACTATCAAGACGAAAAAAACAAGAGTAATGCAATGCAGACAAATCAGGTGATGCTGATAGAATTAGATTAGGAAATGAGGCATTAAAATAGTGAGGTTTGGTATTTAGGCAGAAAAATAACTGACGATGGCCGGAGCAGAGAGGATATAAAATGTGAATTGGCAATAGCAATAAAATCACGATGAAAGACAAAAAAAGTGTTGTTATCAAATATAAATTATTTTGTTAGGAAGTCTACTCTGAATATATATGCATGGAGGGTAGCCTTATCTGGAAGTGAAGTGTGAACGATAAGCATTTCGGATTAGAAGAAAATACAAGTTTTTAAAATGTGCTACTGGACAAGAAAGTAAAAAATTAGATGTGCAGATGAAATAATTAATGTGAAGCTACTGAAGAAAGTTGGAGAAAAGAGAAATTCGTGGTACAGGTTTGACTAAAAAAAGAGATCGACAATAGGACACATTTCAGAAGCGTCAAGGAAATGTCCATATCGTGATGAAACGAAATGTGAGAGGTAAAAATTTCACACTTCTGTGAGTTCCGTTTTGAGGCATATTTCGTACTAAGCTGCAGAGGGAGACGCTACATGATAGACGTTGTGAGCCAGGGAGAGACCGCGATATTACAAGGGCCCATTCTCCAAGATGAGGTTACAAGGACAGTACTCCCTCCGAGTGATAATCTCCCTTAGCAGTGATTTTTTTGGCACTTTTAGTGTGTTTAGTACAATTTAATTCTTTTTTATATTTCTTAAATTTTTAGTTTCGGCGTTTTCTATTGTGAAATGCTTTAGACACTCGTACAAGATACTTGCACTACGATAGCAACAAGGAACAAGCAGCACAGAAGCAAAAGCTACATGGATCAGTTATTAATATAATGCACCGAGTACACGTAGTGAAGTAGAAAAAAGGGTATACGATATAGAATGAATTCAGCAGTAAAAATCATGCCGAAGAGTTGCCAAAATCATTGTTCTAGACACAATACATGACTGGAATTGCTGGAGGGGAAAATGGTGCTGTTGCAATAATCTACAAACACCTTTATGAGTGTGGCGTACAGATGTAGATATAGTCATAGACGTAGATGTAGATGTCTCACACATTTCTTCGTGGTTATAGCTGCTCAGCAAACATCTATGCTAGTGATAACGTTGCTGCAATCGCGGCATTAGAAAGGTTGAGAAATTGGGTTCCACCATAACTACAGAACAGGTAAAGTAAATATGGTCTAGAGACCCACAACGAGAAATTTAATAAAGTAATCAATAAATAAACTAATAAACATAGTTTTTGATATTGATTTTGAATAAAATCTAACCCCTACTGAATATATGGTGTGGATTGGGAAATAGATCTTGCACAATATAATGATAAAATCGAAAAGAAACTTCCGTATTGCTCTTAGAGTGGCATCTTAATATCCATAATTTTAACTGCTCTCAGCCAGAAGGAAACGGATTGAATTATGGACAGGTACGAAACTCCCTTCAGGCTGTGAAGAGCTTATGGGGAGATTATGAAATGACAAAATCTATTATTCTCGGCGCGCATTCATATTTAATGCAGTCGCCCATCAAGCTTAAAGTTCCTGCGCGACACGCCGCTAATAGAGTCATTTGGATTTCTGCGGGAGACAATCTCCAGTCATTAATCACGGTAATTGATTCCATAAAAGGGATTTAACTATTCTGCGGCGCTCGCAAATTTAAGCCCACCTCGACGCGTCACGAGAGGAGTAGGGGAACAGCGTGGGTGGAGGAGGGGGGGTGAGAGGGAGGGGGGGGGGGAGGTGGTGCTTAGTGGTCGGGGAGTCCCCAAATACTGACGAGCTTTTAAAGGGCATCATCCGGGACTGATCACTGCCGGCTTCTGGCGGCGCATCCCGGCTGCACGGAGGTGGCGGCGCGGGGTGGGCTAGGGGCACGGGTGGTAGCAGCGAGCAGCAGCAAGCGCTGCGGCGCTCGACACACAGCATGGGTCACCTGCGCTGAGCGAGTGTCCCAAGACGAAACTTCGTTTCATTTTCTGAACGGATCGAGTTACGGATACGAAGTTTTCGGCAAATGATAATATGCAGAGGGTCACTCTTCTTTTCTATTTTCTTTTGTGGGAACGATAACTGCGTTAATAAAGCGCAGAATGACTGCTTAACGTTTATTGACCATAAATATTACAGTGGCAAGAGATCGAAATTTACATAACTGTCTGCCACAACAGTTAAACAAGACAGCTTGCAATGAATGTCTTGTTTCACTTCTATGAAAGAACATTCATTCACTTGTTCCAGTCAGCCAATACTTAGGTTCGTTCGTAACCACTGACAAAATATTGTATGCAACGGGTACTCTGACGATGTACAAAATAAGTCACATTAAGGTTTGTCCAAGGGAAAAGGTTATACAGGGCGAGTCAAAAGTCTTTGGACACCTTCATAAGGTGGAAGATTGAAGGGAAAATTGAAATGTGATGACGCGAACATAGGTTTGACGTGGGGCCGCAACTTTTGGAGTGAATGTCGTTCATGGCCGCCATGTTGAAATCCTCCATTTTGGTTTCAAGTCATTTTTTTAAATTGGAAGGGGGTGTATGAACATCAAATAACACTCCATTGAGCTCTGGAATTTAGTGGTGTAATTTGTTTTTCTCTATCTTGCACAGTTTAGAGGTGATCTTCTGTTCACGTGTCAGATCCATTTTAGATCACCTGGAATAAAGAGACACATGAGTCGGTATCAGGGTAACTTTGAACATTAATAACCTCTAAACTGTACAAGCTAGAGAAAAGCAAATTACACCACTAAATTCCAGAGCTCAATGGAGTGTTATTTGATGTTCATACACCCCCTTCCAATTTAAAAAAATGACTTGAAACCAAAATGGAGGATTTCAACATGGCGGCCATGAATGACATTCACTCCAAAAGTTGCGGCCCCACGTCAAACCTACGTTCCCATCATCACATTTCAGTTTTCCCTTTAATCTTCCAACTTATGAAGGTGTCCAAGGACTTTTGACTCGCACTGTATAATCGGTAGAGTTACATAATCTATAGACACACTAAGCCTTCATACGTGTCATAGTAACATTCCTTGTATGTACATAATTAAAAGACAGCACGATAGTGAACAGTCAAACAATACTTCATAGAAAGTTTATCAGGGCCGACCAACAAGTTTCCATTCGAAGGCCGTACAGCCCAGAATCGGTATGCCAACCTCGCGAAAACTGCCGTGATCACTGAGCCAATCATCCCACCCACGCACCGGGTTGAAGACAAGCGTTTTGTAAAATACTGTACCCTGATACGTGAAGAAGTCAGTAACTGCCTGCTGCACATCCTCGTCACACAGAATCGTCACCGCTCTAAGGCCTTTTTTTAAGGGATCGAAGGCGTGATGATAACTGTGGGAGAGATTGGGACTAAAGGGGGAATGTTCAGGTGTCTCCCACTTGAGTTGGCGTAACTTCAGTGTTACGGCATTTACGATACGGAGACGTGCGTTATCATGGGCCTGTAGCCCTTATTGTCACAGTGTTCCCGGGCCTTTCGTCTTAATAGCATGCCGTAATTTCTCATTTCTTCGTTCCTCGAAGAATATCTGCCGGTACTTGTCTTTCGGCAGCCAAGAAAAGAACGACAGCGCGATGGTCCTGTTTGGACACGTTTGGTATTAACATCGCCACTGTTCACGTGTCTGCATTTACACCTCGGCAAGACACGCATGTCACACTAATCTGGGGCCTAAATGCCGGTGCTTATTTACGGCATCGATGTCGCGCTACATTACATATACGCTGCAGCAACGTCCTCAAATGGAAACTTTTTGATCGTTATAATGTGAGCATAATAACGTGACTTTAAAGAACATCTATCTCAGAGTTTAGAGTTTAACTGGCTCTGAGAACGAAAACAAATTAACACTACATAAAATAACTATCATGTGGTGTACCACATAACTTTCAAACTTTCAAGACAACATCATGTATCATATAACGTATCACATATACTTCATAGAAACAACAAGCGCTTGATATTCATATTTGTTCTCCAATCGGACCATACGTCATCTTCACAACTGGCCGCCATCTTCAGGTGAGTAAGCCATCGCACTAACTCACCGGAGCTGAAATCAAACACCTAGCGGCGGCTCCTTTACACACGGCCTATAGGTCCACCGCGCGTGCGCGAACATTGCTGCCCTCTAGCGCAAAGCACTACAGCACGCCAATGGTGAAAACTCGCGGAAAAGATAAATCGATATCAAACGCTGTTGGCACCTTTTAATGACCGAAATAAAGACCGTTGTTTTTTAATATAAAGCAAAACAGGATTCCATCTCTTGCTTAAACGATACTCCATATCTCTGTTTATATTATTTCAGATAACCGGATTTCAATAGCTTCTTTTAGTACACAGTCATTAATAACCACAAATACTTCTAACAAACTGGTGGTTTGGTTATGGGGAGGCTATTATCCCCCACAGCAGACAAATTGTTTAAGGAAGGTTTTGAGCTCATGACACCGAAGACGGTGTTCTTAAAACCAACTTGTTTTTGTAGATACGTCGACCATACATTTATTGTATTGCCACACGGGAAGGATATTCTCAATCGTTTCCTAGCTCAGTTTAATTGTCTGCATCTCAATATAAAGTTCCCAGTGGAAGTTGAAAAGGATGGAAAACTTTCGTTTCTAGATGTCTTGGTCTACAGGAGTGACATTAGGACACAGTGTTTGTCGTAAGCCCACGTAAACGGACCGAGATCTTCATGCATCAAGTTGTCATCCATCATACCAACGCAAGGGAATCCTACGTACATTGGTAAAAAGACCTTAAGCCATCTCAGATGCAGATAGCTTGACACAAGAACTGGATCATCTAAAAGCAGTGCTCAAGTAGGATGGTTACCCCAACAATGAGATCCATTGTGCTTTACATATTGGACCTCCGTGGTAACCAACAGAAGACGCAAGGACATCAGTGGCGTTCCTACCTTTCAAGGGAAGCATATCTTCAAATGTTCAAAAAATGTTCAAATGTGTGTGAAATCTTATGGGACTTAAATGCTAAGGTCATCAGTCCCTATGCTTACACACTACTTAACCTAAATTATCCTAAGGACAAACACACACACCCATGCCCGAGGGAGGACTCGAACATCCGCCGGGAGCAGTCGCACAGTCTTGACTGCAGCGCCTTAGACCGTGCGGCTATCTTCAAAAATAGGAAAGATTATAAAGAGATTTTATATTGAAAGTGTATTCCGTACGCCAACTAAGACTAGAGCGCTGCTGGGCTCAGCGAAGGATGATTTGGGTTTGAGGAAGCCCAGTGTGTACAAAATTCCCTGTCATTGCCGGAATGCAAACGATTCGTATGGTCCAGGATCGATGCGTGGGGCACCATCGTTACATCGATGTATTTGAGCCAGACATTGTCTTACTGAAGGACAAAAAATGTTGTAGAATGAGATACGTTATTCAGACTGTAATGAAATAAGCAACTGAAATCCGGCTATTTGACAATATTATAAACAGAGATAAGGGGTATCCTTTAAGTAACAGTCGGAACACTGTTTTGTTTGTCATTGAAAAGCAACGGTCTTTATTTCGGTCATCAAAACGTGTCAAATGTGTTTGATATCGATTTATCGTTTCCGCTAGTTTTCAACTCCGATGCGCTGTCATGCTTTGAGCTAGAGGGCAGCAATGTCCGCACACGTGCATTGGATCTACAGGCCGTGTGTAAAGGAGCCGCCACTGTGTGTTTGATTTCAATTCCGGCGAGACAGTGCGACGGTTTACTCACCTGAAGATGGCCGCCAGGTGGATCGGCGAAAAATTATGTCAGGATGACGTTATGTTCCGGTTGGAGATCTGATATGAATTTCATCAACAATGTGCGTCGCTAATGACAACATCCTAATGGGAATGATCCTGGATGCGATCCGCTCCAGTTCACGTGCCCAAGCCAAAACTCCAGGAGTGTACAAACAGACCCTCTGAACACACGCGGAATTCCAAGACCACAAGCTATGGGGAGCTGACACACCCGAAACACAGTCTACCTTTAAGGAGTCACCAATAGATAACAATGAGAACGTACCTCATGCATTCTATATTTCGTCGAGTAGAGCGCATCTACCCACACCATATTCCCTCCTGAAAGTTCGAGTATTCTCAAATACTCTCAGATATATCGAGAAGCTTCGTTTGTAACATCCACAGCGTCGAGCACTAATCCATATTAGAGGTCGAAGGAAAAACCAAGTGTCTGCTGAGTACCGTCACGGCACTGCGCCACCCCCTCTTCACATACCATATGATAACACTGAAAGCTCACACTGCCAACTCCTGCAGTTTACTATCACCTCAGATTCTTCCTCTTCCTTGGCCCACAACCATTTCCCTGGCAGACGCTCACGTCTATATGCTCGGCTTCTGTACTCATGTGGTGTCAACGCCAATGTTCGCAAAATGACACAACGTTTGATCCTCTAGCAGTAGGGACTTGGGGCTATGACCCCACTTTTGGTATCAAATTCATATGAAAATTAATTAAATTGATCAATTAATCACCCCAGCCCCCATCCACCCCCGCCCTGGTCCCTGGATGACGTCACGTGTTTCTCTCAGCCTGCACATGGGCCCCGGCCCCAGCCCCCTCCCCCACCCCTAACCCACCCCTCCCCCACCCCTCGCCCACTCCTTCCCCACCCTCACCCAACCTACCCTATTGGAGGGAATTTCAAATTTTGGCGGGAATTTCGAATTTGGGCGTCAATTCCTAATTTTCACTGCATAAATTAGTTGTCAGTTCAGAGGGCGTAACATTAACGGAAATTATTGTTGGAAATTGTTTATAAAACGGGAATAGGTGGTAGGAATTCAGAGAATGGGAAACCAGAGACTTATGCTCTGAGAAGGACATAATTTACATTTCGTAGGACATGGATACTCTTGCTTAGCTTCTAATCGCTTCATCGCTTCATATATTGCGATCACAAAGTCGTTAAGACACGCTGAGGTGGTCTGCAAGTCTCGAGTGCAATACTGGTGTGGCCGGCTCCGAGCAGCCCTCCCGCATCAGGTAGCAGTCCCTTGCCGGCCCAGCAGGCACCCCACTGCCGCCCGCCCTCTGACCAGCTGCAGGCCTTTTGACGTACAAAGCGCCACGCCAGGCAAACTCGTAACTCACAGGCGGCCTAATGACACAACCGTGACACATGCGCCGCTCGGCCACCTCGGCCACGGGTCCGGCGGTCTACTGATGACCACTTGTCTGCCTCTGTCAGGGGGGCGGCAGACAGCAACTGGAATCAGTGTACTATTGCGCTCTCAAGGCGCGCTTTGTTGGTCATTACCGGTTTCGAAGGTTAGCATCTTCCCCCACAGCTCTATTCTAAGGAAAACAACAACATATACTTCGAGGAATGCAGCTGCCGATGGGCATGCGAAACTATCCATATGTCTCATACTGAACAAAGAATGTTTTTCTAAAGCTAACAGCTGCATCCAATTTTCCATCCACTCGCCGGCAAACACAGTATGTTTGTCTCAGATCTTGTTTTCCTCCCCCTAGATGTGATATTTTCCTCAAACAGCTGCACCAAGCCTGCTTGAAGAAAAAAAGAAGACAAGTTATATCTTGCTGGTGTGGTACTCTGAGTTCCTATTGGTCCTCAACAAAATGGAGGGTGGAGTCTGAAGCTATATAAAGCCCAACCCCCACCGCAATCATCATTAGTATTTGATAGCGCATAGTTGTGGCAGTGTGATTCCTGCTGCACCACGGAACGATTAGCCAGCAGTGATGCCAGCGGCAGTGGTGGTGGGAAACGGCCAAACTTGGGTCAATAGCCATGTAAGTGTTTATAAAGAAAGTTATGAGTTCAAATTGCGACAGTTCCAAAATATCTTAGCAAAGTATTCAAAATTTTTCGAGACTGTGATACAGTTTCTTAACAAGTGGTTCTAAAAGTACTTTTTTCTTACTAATACAACATTCATTCCCGAAATGTTGATCGAATTAGAACGCCAGGCCGAAGCCGAAAGTCTCTAGCAAGCAGAAGAGGTCACGCTACCATCATGTAAGTACATCTCAAAATTCTGTGTGTGATGGTTATATGTTCAAAAAGTGTCTCTTAAAGTGTTAAAATCCAAAAAGTGCTTATAACATGTCTACTGTTATTCTAGCATTAGAGCAGCAGCATCTGGAAGCTGAAAGTCCCCATCAAGTGGAAGAGCTTGTGCTACCATCATGTAAGTACGTCTCCAAAATCCGTGCGGTAGTTTACATGTTCAGAAAACTGCTCTTGATGTATTCAGATCGAAACATGTGCTTATAAAACTTTGGATCTCGCTGTTGCTTCATTAGAACAGCAGCTGATGGACACTGAGCTTCTGCAGCCGGAGTCTGAAATCGGGCAAGAAAGTAAGTACGGTTGTAATATATTGCCCATATACTTTTTTTCGTCATAAACAGTTGTGTGAGGTATATATGATTCATTGTTGTAGATGTTCCTACTGCTCAAGAGGCAAATGAGATTCTTGTAGGGGTATGTGTCGAGAAAGATGACCAGGAGTCATCACTTAAATGTGTTATGAACTTTTTAATTATTTATTTAATTTTTTCACAGTTATGTATAATCAATATCACACTGTGGTTAAATTCAATACAATTTTTTGTTGTTGTCTGTAATAATCAATATCTTGTTGTAGGCAACTTCTGTGAGATGGATCGATGGCTCCACAACAACAACAACAATTCCGGCGAGGGATAGATGCTTGAGTGGGAACGTGAGATGGTGGATGCTGAAAGACTGCGATCTCTCCCTTCTGGAGCAGGAGATGGAGATATCTGACTGGTTGGGAAAACTACCAGATAGATCGACTGAACTGCTCAACCCTGAGACCCAGAATGTAAAAGGTGATTATAATGTGACTGTCATCGTTAAAGCATGTAATTATTATTCTGGCTCGTGATTTACTTAATTGTCATTATTTGTTTACAGCATATATTTAAAAAAAAAATCTTGAGCATTGTGCTTAGTTTTTCCCGTTATTCGTATGTTACAGAGGTGACAGCAACACCACCACGACGAGAATTTGATGCGGCATTTGCACCTAGACCGGTGATTGTGGGGGCGGGTGTCAAACACACACCCGAGTGGCGTGCGCTGCCGTGCAAAGCACTGGTCAATGCCACGCGAAAGGCAGCCGCGACTGCTGCAGTACCTGTCCCCAAACTATCGCATACCATCTGGCGTCCGTGGGTGGTTCAGTCGGAACAACGATCTTCCCCCTCCCCCCCTCCCACCTGAAAGCGCTTCATCCCCAGCGCCTCATCCATCAGCTGGATGCAGTCGTCACCTAGCTGTAGTGTTAATGACAATGAACCTGTGGCTAGTGGTAATGTTCTACCCCATCCTGATAGTGAAGGAGATCAGATTAGCGGCTTCATGGCCCATCTACGATACTCAGCGGTTACTAGAGCCTTTGAGGGGCGTATCTCGTTTACTAGAATTAGGAATCTGGCTGGGGGTATGGTGACCTAGTCAGGTTTCTAGAAGCATGCCTCCTGGTGCTAGAGGCAGAGCTCCTGAAAGCCCTAGATGATCCGAGATATATTTCCGTTAAATGTAACGCAGTGCTCTGCTGCGAGTTGACTCACACGCCCGAAACAGCAGAGTGCTGCTGAGGAGAAAACCTTACACTACATCTGGGATGATAATGGCATTATATTTCGAAGTACATCAATCGCCGAGTGGTATCGTGAATCCACCATGGGTGCTATACTGGCCCAGTTTTCCGAGATGGAAGTAAGAGGGTCAGCTAAAGCATTCAGCCAAATACTACACCTCGAGAAAAAATATTAATATCTACTATCCGTTAAATGGAGGCTCCAATTATATCAAATTCCCTGAGGATATTAAGAAGACACAGGCTTGCATTAACGTTGTAAATGAAAAAAAAATGCTTGTTTTGCATGGTCATTCCTGACTTTTGAAAGAAAAATTAAACACCCATAGCGCACATCTCGATACAGAATAGGTCTTAACATTCGTGGATGTTATAACTTCGATGGCATTGAGTGCCCAGTAAAGGTTCAGGACATAGCAGAATTTGAGGCACCAAATCCCAGAATATCAGTTCACGTTTATAGCCTGAAGAAGAACCAGAAAAGCAAGCCAGATGAGCAGGACAAGCATATTATATTTGGCCCCCTCCGTTTTTCGAAATATGCAGGTGAGCATGAGCTTCGTGTAAACATGCTGCTCGTCTCTGAATGTCATAATCAGCACTATGTATGGATCAGAGACAAGTCCCGCAACCAGTTATCGAAACACAAAGATAAGAAAAACATTTAGTTCAGGTTCTAAATAACTTCTCAGACGAGAAGTGTTTAAAAGACATCTGACGGACTGTGCATCCTAGGAACTAGTACATTTTGTTATGCCTACAGGCTGAAAACAAGTTCATTAAATTCAAGAATGCTCACCACCGGGAACGATGTACGTTTGTTGTATGTGCAGACTTCGAATGTGTCCTTGCCCCTATCAACCGCTGTGAAAGGCCCTTAGCGTCACATACCACCTTCATGCAAAAACACGTACATTATGCAACGGCATACCAAATTCTATGTTCATATGATTCACCTCTCAACCGCTATGAATCTTATGTCAGGTTTGGTTGCTCACTGAGTACGAAAAACTCTCATGGAATGTTGAAGGCTTCACAGCACCAACATCCCCATGACTGAATTGGAGGAGGATAAAAAATTATACAATGAAGTGGTTAACTGTCATATTTGTGGCTGCCATTAGACAGAAAAGCTGAAACTCCCCATAGAAATCATTGTCATCTTACGGGGCAGTTCCAAGGTGCAGCTCACAATGCATGCAATTTGAAGTTATCACATACCCGTTTTCTTAACTTAAGTTGGTATGACGCTCACTTTCTAATAGAGCAATTGGTTGATTTAGGTTGGGAGAAAAATCAGGTCAGTATCCTGCCTGAGAGTGTTGAGAAGTATATTTCACTCTCCAAACGAATGACGCCAATAATTACGCTCAGCTTCGTTGGCACACTACGTTTTATGCAGGTGTCACTCCACAAACTCCTTGAAACTCTACCTTAGGAGGATATGCGTATCACCTGATCTGCTTACCCCAATGAGGAAAAGTTTCAGCTCGTGACTTGGAAAGGAGTTTTCCCTTATGAGTATCTGGATAGTAAGGCGAAACTCGACGAAACCATGCTACTTGATATAACTGTATTTACCAGTACTCTCACAGGCAATGCCATAACTGGTGAAGATTATGAACATCTCATGACTGTCTGGTGAGAGTCCGACATTCCAAATTTGGGTGAAAACACAAGTCTATACATGGACACTGACGTGCACTAGCTTGTGAATGTTTTTGAAAAGTTCCGGAGTCCATGAATGGCCACATTATCTCTGGAACCTGCCTTTTATTTCACAGCGCCTGGGCTGTCCTGGGACGCAATGCTCAAGAAAACGAAGGGTAGCATCGAACTTTTGACTGGTACTGATATGCTTCTTTTCTTTGAGTGTAGGATCTGTGGAGGACGTTGCCAGTTTGTAAATTGAGATGCCAAGGCAAATAATCCTCATGGATTGTGTCAAGATGACGTTGTGTTACATTTGGAGATACGATATGAATTTCATCGAGTACTATGCTGGGAAAGTTTATGGATCCTCAACAGCTGCTTGTTTCAGTTAAAGACTAAAGATTAATTTAATACTGTTGTTCCGAATCTTAGATGAGTGTAATACTGAACGCACAAGGTTAAATGTTCGGCCAAAAGACCACTTCTCACAAACAGGCCATGTCCCACTTATGAGGCACACCCACACCACTAATAAGGTCCATCAACAGTGACGCCAGTGCGCATCGCTAATGACAACATCCTAATCGGAATGATCCTGGAAGTGATCCGCTCTTCAGTCTGGAACCGCGCGACCGCTACGTTCGCAGGTTCGAATGCTGCCTCGGGCATGGATGTGTGTGATGTCCTTAGGTTAGTTAGGTTTAAGTAATTCTAAGTTCTAGGGGACTGATGACCTCAGATGTTAAGTGCCATAGTGCTCAGAGTCATTTGAACATTTAACAATCCGCTCCAGTTCACTTGCCCAACCCAAAACTCCAGAAGTCGAGAAACAGACCCTCTGAACACACCTGGAGTTTCAAGTCCACGAGCTATGGCGAGCTGACACATCCGAAACACGGTCTACAGTTAAGAGGTCCACAGTAGATATCAGTGAGTACGTACTGCGTGCATTCTATATTTCGTCGAGTAGAAGCGCATCTACCCGCACCATATTCCCTCCAGAAAGTTCGAGTATTCTCAAATATTCTCAGATTTTATCGAGAAGCTTCGTTTGGAACATCCACAGCGCCGAGCACTAAACCACATTACAGGACAGATAAAAAACCAAGTGTCTGCTAAATACCGTCACGCCACCGCGCCACCCCTTCTTCACATACAATATACAGGACTGTATATAATGTAAGTGGCATGTTACTATAAACATAGCTAGGTCTACTTTGGGTCTTTGGATCAATACCACAATGCCACGTCTCGTAGGCGATGACATTTCGATCGGCGAAAGATTCCAGTCCAGGAAGGGTGGCGTTTTCACAATGTACGATGATTAGGGTAAACCAACCACTACCAGAATTACCAGTAGCGATGTCCAGAGTAAAATTAACCCTTCAGCCACGAAAGAATATAGCTCCATTTAATATAACAGTTTGGGATGTTCCATTTCCTCCAAGTTTATTCTCGAGACTAATAATGTTTTGTAGACAGGCATGTGGTGGTGCCGTTGAGGATACACACGTCGACGAGGCATAGTGCTTCAGTGCTGTTGCAGATAGAGCTCATAGCAAAATGGTTCCGCTGTTATGCACTGCCCGCTTATATAGGGAGCGAACGACCTTGGTTACATAACGCGGCTGATAAGGTTCAAAAATGGCTCTGAGCACTATGGGACTTAACATCTGACGTCATAAGTCCCCTAGAACTTAGAACTACTTAAACCTAACTAACCTAAGGACATCACACACATCCATGCCCGAGGCAGGATTCGAACCTGCGACCGTAGCGGTCGCGCATTTCCAGACTGTAGCGACTAGAACCGCTCGGCCACACTGGCTGGCGGCTGATAAGGGACTTAGACTCTGCAGGCGGGAGTAATCCCGGCCGCCCACACTTAGCACGACTAGTGTGTGCGTCCGGGATTACTCCCGCCTGCTGGCGCCTGCAGAGTCTAAGTCCCTTATCAACCGTGTTACATAACCAAGGTCGTTTGCTCCCTATTTTATGGGGCAGTGCATAACAGTGGAACCATTCCGCTGTGAGCTATATCTGCAACAGCACTGAAGCACTATGCCTCGTCGACGTGTGTATCATCAACGGCGCCACCGCATGCCTGTCAACAAACACATTATTAGTCTCGATTCAAGTTATATTCTGTATTTGGATGTGATTAACTTATATGGGCACGCCATGATGCGGCCACTGCTAGCTGGTGGGTATCAATGGGTGCCCGAAATCGAATTATAGGGATTAGGCGGAAAAATATTGGGTCTGGCGGTTGATTCTGATGTTAGGGTATGTGGTGGAGGCAGACCTCACATACCATGTTAGTTTGCATGAAATGACAAGCTTCTTGAAGTTATGCACGGAGCAATAAGCTCTGTGAGGAAGCACTATCCCTAAACTGATGACCACTGTTGGACACAAGCAGAGGTACGCAATTCATCATCATAATGTCGAGCAGTGTCTCAGTTTAGGGATGGAGCTAGGTAGAATAATCTGGGCTATCTCCTTTCATCAATCCCACTGGTTGAAGTAGTATATTGAATTAAATACGGAAAAGAGGGCGGGCGCGACTAACGACTTCGAAAAAGACTTTTACAAGTTGATGAATAATTCCATTTCCGGTAAAACCATGGAAAATATAAGAAATGAACATATATTTTGATTAGAACCCAATGAGATGGGCCAAGAGCCTTAAGACAGTGCATCGCCAGACCAAATTTTAAGGGGGGCCACACTTTTCATTGAGAACTTTGTTGCTACGGGGATGTAGAAAGTTTCAGTAGAGTTTACGAAACCAATCTATTTGGGTATGTGTAGACTGAAAATCTCTTAAACCCCACATGTACCACTTCAATGATGAATTTACTTATACTCATTTCGTGGAACCATACTTTATATGGATACAAATAACTTAGTCTATTGGGTGAAGATCTGCGACCCATATGATGTAGTTAGGTGTCACAGTAATGAATTTTACACATCGGGATACGCAGCCGATTATCCTTACGGTATTGTTCCTCAGAACAAGAAGGTTATCAGCTTAATGAAAGATGAGGTGGGTATATTACCGATTGTGGAGTTTGTGGGCCTAAGATCCAAAATAAATGCATATCGTACAATAGATGGAGCCACCCAGAGGCACGCTAAGGGTGTGCGACGTGCGGCTTCACATGCCCTCCAGTCGAAGACAACTTACAGTGCCTGTACAGTGACATTGGCGGTGCTCCGCCACAACCTCCACATTTGGTACAGCAACACTATGCTGCAGTTTAAAGTTGGATTGCCATCTCATGACGATAAAACAGCCATTTGTGATGACAGGATCGAAACCTTCCTGTACTCTCACTATTTACTTGAAGCGCGAGAGGGGGTAGGGGACAGTGTGAATGAGAGAGAGAGAGAGAGAGAGAGAGAGAGAGAGAGAGACTGGCTGAGTGAGAGCTTGTACCTAATGGTATGGCTCTTTTGTCATAAGTTTAAATATTGTATGTGTGATGTATGGCGTGCCTGCATGTGTGAGTGATTATGTGCATCTGTGTGTATGCTTGTGAATGCATTTGAGTGTGAATGTCCATGTAAATATTTATGCCCGTTTCTTTTTCTAAATAA